>NC_091064.1:174930253-175550244 GCF_000393655.2 Nicotiana sylvestris | reverse complement strand
TTGCTTCAAAGGGTAATTATTCTACTCCCTCCTTTTTAAAAAAAAAAAATTGACATCTTTTTAATTCCGGAAATACATCAACTTAAATTTTTTTTATCCTTACTAATACAATTTTATAGCTACATAAATATTGCACTTAATTCTCATTTATGTTCTGCACTTTTTTTAGTCTATTCCAAAAAAGTTGATACATTTAAATATTTAACAAAGTTTTAACTATAAGCTTTTCTTTTCAAAAATATTCTTTTTTTCTTAAACTCCTATTCAGTCGTGCATTACATAAATCGAAATGGAGGGGTTAACATAATTAATACCACAAGGTTCAAACATCTTATAGCCACACAAATATACACATTTAAGACACTAAATTTAAAAAATAATTTATTTTTTTCTTAAATGCCTTATCCAGTCAAATTATGCCATAAAAATTGAATCGTAAAAAGATAAATTAAGTAATGTTAATATTACAAACCACCGTACTAATTTTGTGCTTCATAAAACAAGAGGGTATTAGTCTACAGTATAATTCACTTTTAGGTATTTCATACAAGGCTTTTGCATGGAGGTCCTTCTCCCCAAGCCTCTAATTTCAATTTTTGCTTCAAAATATTAAAATGTACAAGCTAATGGAGATAGGAATTAGAAAATGAACCTAAAATCTAACTCATTATCTCAAATTTGACTCATGAGGAAGATTATCCGAAGTCATACAATACAACAATAATTTATGCCCTAAACCAACGTGAAATTCAAGCAAAATGTAAAGGAATAATGTTACCACAAAA
This sequence comes from Nicotiana sylvestris, assembly GCF_000393655.2. Taxonomy (NCBI): domain Eukaryota; kingdom Viridiplantae; phylum Streptophyta; class Magnoliopsida; order Solanales; family Solanaceae; genus Nicotiana; species Nicotiana sylvestris. The sequence continues at coordinate 175,549,459 of NC_091064.1, read as the reverse complement.
TCTTAGATAAATACAGCGGTTTCTGATCTTGAATTACCAAATAAGGAAACAACTTAGCATTTCATGAGTTTCTGGATTTTTATCATGAAAAGGTATGTTGTCGATACAATAGCGTACATTAAACAACTAAGGCAAATAGTTGCTAGCAATAATGGTCAGTCACTTCATAAAACAGACACAAAATATTGGATAAAACTTGTACATGATGGATTGCGTATAGATGTTCGTAACACACAGTGGAAGACAATAACAATTCTAGGCAGATTTTTTCGTATTTAAAATTTATTTACATGCCAAAGATCGGATCTAAAACGTACCTGGTAAAGAGAGTCTCGTTTAAAAATTTCTTCGATAGTTCAAAGACTCTATGCGTATCCACACCGAGACCGATCCTTGCTATCAACTCTTTGATCAATGAAACTCGTGAACAAAATTGAACGAAAATCTTGTGCTGAAATTTTTCTCAAAAATCTCAACTCAAATTAGAAGAATAAGAAACACTTTTCTTGTAATTGTATTTTCTCTCTTAGCTTTGTATTGCCTCTCACTTTTACAAAGTGTTTTTCTTCTCAAGAATTAATTACGGCAAATTTTCTCCATCACCCTTTATATAGCATCACATATAAACCCTTTTTCCTATTTGGTTGAGGTAATGATTTACTTAGGGTAAAAATTTATTCCAAAAATAAACTTTGTACAATTTTTTCATAAAAAATTCGAATCCATCCAGATGGGTTTTGCCAAAGACGGTCACATGAATATTATTCCAACTCAAAGTTGGAATCTATTACTTTCATATTAGTAAAATACTAATCCCATTCCAATTGGGATTAAATATGCACGTGAACTATTCCAATTCCAAATTGAAATTACTAACAAGCCTTTTATTAATATTTTATATAACATCTTTATATAAAATAAGTGTTAATTATATAAATATTAATTATATATATCACATATATATATATATATATTAACCAAGAGATATAATTTAATTTTCTATTCCAAATAAAAAACTTCAATTTATTCACAATATTAATCATACCCTCTGTGCTAGCAAAGAATATAATAATATTTCATTTGGACTAATAACTAAATTTATTTGACTAATTAAATTCCTTAATTTAATTATCAAATAATAAGTTAATTAATCCTTTAGCAAAGATCAGAACACTCATTAGTGTGCGACCCCATAGGTTCAATACTAAACCGGTAGTAAATTGACCACATCAATATACTAATCAAGGGTGGCGTCTAGCAACACTCCTTGACGACCGGATAGCATGGAGTATACAATTTACTCTCAAGAACCACTAGAAGAATAATGTAGTAATTCCTTCTGTCCTTATAGCTCTGGATCACCCTAGGATATGATTCAACTGTCAAATTCTATTAGGCGACCAACTATGTGTTTATGTCAAATATAATCGACCATTGAATGACCTAAGAAACTCTTTTCTTCTTTCATTCAATTGCCCTGACCAAGGTCTTAATTTTGTCGTTTATAATTCATGACAACATGGAGCTTAAACTCATTACCAAGAGTTGACAGATTCCATCTTGATCAATCACTAATTCTACAAGTATTTAATCGTACTCAATATCCTTTCAACTATCGCCCTAGGGCCATAGGTGTCTAGTATCAAAGCACAATAAATAACTTGTCAATTACTATGACGATCTCAGGTCAAAAGAAACTTTTACATCACATTCTTCAAGAGAATATCCTATTGACAGTTATGGTAATTCTAACCATTAGGAATTATCCAATGAGTCGGTCCAATGATCACATCTCTATATGCATCATCTATCTATGTGATTTAGTTAATGAGATCAACTAATCTTTATCCAATAAATACGATCACATAAATATTGATCTAATCGGATTACTAATGTCCAAATTAATAATCCTACGATCAAGAACAAATTTAGATTAAATTGTAAGAGACTTTGCTCTCATTATCATGATCTCTATCACGATGACAAATCTCAAAATTTAATCAACGACCTTATCAAATTAATCAAACAATTAATAATAATTATAAAAGAATATCAAATGTCACATATATTTTATATCAAATAGCGTTCACAAAAATATGTTCAAATTATCAAATATGATATTGGATCTAGGGCATATCTACTATATTCCTAACTATACAAATATGGCTTCACACGCAAGCTGTAATAGCTCGATGCATGACAGATCAGGTAAAGGATATAAGAGATAAAGCCAAATTATATTCTAGATTGAATTTTATGGATTCTAAATTCTACAACTAACTCAAGTAGTAATAATTAGATTCTAACTTTAAAGATTATACATATATATTTAATAATTTTATGACATAAATATAAGATTTAGGATAAACCTACCGAGTTCGGCGGAACTATTCCGTCCTTGGTAAAAGAGGAAATAAAGAAACCCGATTGAGTTGTATCCCACTTAAAGAGTTGTATCTTGAAAATGATGGAATCTAGAATTCTACTATAGCAAACATGCACCAACCGACTTGACCAATATATTGTTCATTAATGTTGGATGCCGTAAGCCATGATTCCCTTCATATTGCTCCTGTTTTATAGCAAAAGAACAGTAGTAGAAATAATATCGTGGTTTTTAGCCAGGACAAGTCAAATTTAACCACTAACATAACATAACATCAACATAGTTCCATTTCAACCGTTCCTTTGGATTGATGAGGTCTTCTTTGTCATTGTGGAAGTCACTGCAACATGTCAATAACTAATCTTGAATGCTATTGGTCACTGATCAAGATATTTTAAAACAAGTTAAAACACTACGGTACGTACTAAACATTTCATCTTACAGTGATAAATTCAGATTTGTGTTCAAAATTTTAGAAAATTGCATAGTAGAAAATCAAAGTACTACAATAAATACTAAATCTTAAAGTAGAAACTAGCTTGGTACTAGAAAGGCATCTTTATATATATATATATATATATATATATATATATATATATATATATATATATATATATATATATGCATACATATATACACTTAAGGTAAAAAATCGCAAGAAATCACCAAATAAGCGGAATAACCAACGGACAAAGAACTTTTCATAAATAAATGCAAATAAAATATCACTACTAGAAATCCAGTAAAAAGCGACCAAAAACCGTCCAAACATGTCTGGTCGTTGTGTTGTTGGTCTCTAAGGTAAAAGGACCAAATATTCCGGGTAAAGACTATAGCGGCCAACTTTGGTCGCTTTAATATTTTAATAATATAATTTTGGCGACCAAAGTTGGTCTCTACATGTAAAATACATTATTTATTTATTTATTATTAATCATAAAAAAGCGACCAACTTTGATCTATAATCCAAATATTATATTTTAAAATATGAAAAATAGAGACCAAAGTTGGTCGCTTTTTTATTAATTTTTTTAATTTTTTTTAAAAATAAGCGACCAAAGCTGGTCGCTAATTTCAAGAATTTAATTTTTTTTAAATATAAGCGACCAAAGTTGGTCGCTATATTTCTAGAAATTATTTTTTTAATGGAATAACGACCAAAGTTGGTCGCTTTTTGAGAAATCTGGGTTAATTTGCGACCAACTTTGGTCGCTATTACCCAGAAAATAATTTTTTAATAGAAAAGCGACTAACAAGCGACCAAAGTTGGTCTCTTTTCTAGGTATTATTTTGGCAGAAACTGCCTGTTTTGGCAGCTACACCACCTACTAGTCATACCAAATCCCTATTACAAGAAACAACAACAACAATACCAATAACAATACCAACAACAACACAACAACACAAAAACAACATTAAAACCAACAAAGTATAAAGTTCAATAGAACTACCACATTAAGCTAACCAAACTAAGTTAACTCTTATTACAAGCCCATTCGAAAATTGATTCTATTTATCTAGTTCAAAGTGTATAAAAGTCAATGAGTATTTTGTACATCATTATCATCACTGTCTGATGAACTTTCATCAGCAAGACGGTATCTAGAAGGGTCTACTTGTCTAGGACGGGAAGAACGATCACAGGGAGGACGGGAGGAACGAGCATTTGGAGGACGGGAGGAATAAGCACGGGGAAGGCGAGCCTCTGGCGATGTCACGAGACCGGAGAATTGAAAAACCTCCAGAAGCTAGGAGAGATTTGAGCTGCTCTTGCATGCCCTGGCATTGAGCGACCACGCCAATGTACTGAGCATCTCTAAGCTTTTCTCTTTCCTTGGCCGCTTCTAGCTCGGATGTGAACTTTGTCACAGTCTCCCGCATAGCGGAGAGGCTCTCCCATCAAGTTGCTCGGCTTGTGAGGAAGTCCTATTTCTTGCATTCCACACTTATAACGATGGAATTTCTTAGTAGGAAGCCCGTATACCTTCCCCCATTTTGGACCGCCTACAGCCTCCGTCCACATTCTTTCAGCATCCTCGTCCGAAGGTTGGATTGGCTCGCCCGACTCATTAGGTGGCTGACTGCGTATGAATTCCTCCACTTCAGCTGTGAAGTGACCCTATTGTGACGACCCAAAGGGGGTCATCACCTGTTTCTAATTGAAATCTTTCTCCAAGGCCCAAAAAACCCCATTTAGAGTCACCTCGATATGTGTGCGCAGTCCGGACGCGTAGCCAGAAAGCTTAAACGTGAAATCTTGTGAAAATTTCTAAGTTTTACCTCGAAATGAATAAGTTTGACTCCGGTCAACATTATGGGTAAACGAAATCGGACCCGTGATTTGACGGTCCCGGAGGGTCCGTAGGAAAATATAGGACATGGGCGTATTCCTGAAATCGAATTCCGAGGTCCCCAGTCCGAGTTATGAATTTTTAAGTGAAATTGTTCTCTGAAAATGTTTAAAGAAAAATGGAAATGAAATCTGATTAGAAAGCAATGGTATCGGGCCCGTATTTTGGTTCCGGTGCCCGGTACGAGTCTTATATATATTTTGAATCACTCCTGTAAAGTTTGGTAAATAACGGTCGTCGTTTGACGTGATCCGGACCCAAATTGGGAAAAATTGATGTTTAAAAGGAAATCTGAGAAATTTCACGGATCTTGAGGCTGAATTCGATGTTCATGATGTTATATTGGTGATGTGATCACACAAATATGTTCATAGGGTGTTTTTGAGGTAGTGTGCATGCTTGGTTTAGAGTTTCGAGGGCTCGGGTGAGTTTCTAGTAGGTTCCGGGATGCATTAGGCTTTAAAAGATCAGATGTTGCAGGTTTAGGAATTTTGACAGGTCTCTGAACCCTTTTGCGCAGCCCGCGAGGAAATGTGTGCGGCCGCGAAGGGGCCAGCGCAGCCGCGGTCGCCTTTGCGCGGTCCGCAGTGGGTGTTGCGCGGCCGTGGTCGGCTTTGCGTGGTCCGCGCGGGGAATAGATCCGCAGGCCTTCAGGAAGCCTGTGCAGCCGCGGTCATTCTTGCGCGGTCCGCGGTGGGAACTTCAGAGGGGTATAAATACACGTGAATTTCAGTTATTTTACACTTTTCAAAACCCCAAAACATAAGAGGCGATTTTCCAAACAACTTTTCTTCTTCGAAACGAATGGTAAGTGATTTCTAACTTATTTTCTTCACTTCTTAACATTCTTTTAACATGATTTCAACTTCAAATCAAAGATTTTCATAGGAAAATTGGGTGATGTGGGTAGAACATAGGTTTCTCTAAGATTAGGGATTTGGACCTCAATTTGAGGTCTGATTTTAAAAAAAACCATATATTTGAATTTGTAGGGGAATGGGTAATCAGGTTTTGGTCCGAACCTCGGGTTGCGATCACGTGGGCCCAGTGGTGAATTTTGACTTTTGGGTAAAACTTTGGAAAACTCATTTTCATGCATTGGGGTTGATTCATTTATCATTTGTTAATGTGATTAAGTAACTTATGACTAGATTCGAGCGGATTGGTGGTGGAATCAAGAGGTAAAGCTATAATTGAGACTTGAGTAGTGTTCAAGGCACCGAGGTAAGTGTTTGGTTTAACCGTAGCTTGAGGGATTAGGAGCTGAGTCATATTTTCTACTTGCTTCTTGTTGAGTACGACGTGTAGGCATGGTGACGAGTATCTATACGTTGGTGTCAAGCATGACCGTGGGTCTTAACTTGAAAGTTGTTGTGTTTTTGAATGACACCTTGTATACTTTAATTAATGATCCTCTATGATTAAGTATTTCCATTAATTGAACTGAGTACTAGAAAAGTGAGATTGGTTATAGCCGATTCTCCCTTGCCGGGATGACTACTTCGATATCCTTGTTCCCTTGCCGGTAAGTTATTATATTACTTATGTTCCCTTGCCGGGATTTCTTGTGATTGTATGATGAAATGGGGGTGGGTGGTACGCCTACCACAAGATATTATGAAATGGTAGCAGGTGGTACGCCTACCACAAGATTGATGAAATGGGAGCGGGTGGTACGCCTACCACAAGATTGATGAAATGGGAGCGGGTGGTACGCCTACCACAAGATTGATGAAATGGGAGCGGGTGGTACGCCTACCACAAGATTGATGAAATGGGAGTGGGTGGTACGCCTACCACAAGATATCATGAAATGGGAGCGGGTGGTACGCCTACCACGAGATAAAATGAAATGGGAGCGGGTGGTACGCCTACCACGAGATATGAGAAATGGGATCGGGTTGCACGCCTGCAACAAGAGGAGACTGAAAGTGAAAGTTGCCTTTATTTTCTTCATTTGTGATAGAAGTTATAGTGCTAGCTTCCTTATTATTCCCTATTATTTCTTTTAACTGCTTTCCCCGAAGCATGTTCCCCTTTCCCAGCTTTAACTGCTTATTACTTGTTTACTTTTCCGCCATATATTATATAACTGTACAGGTTTATCTGGAGTCTGGTCCTAGCCTCGTCACTACCTCGCCGGGGTTAGGCCAGGCACTTACCAGCACATGGGGCCGGTTGTGCTGATACTACGCTCTGTGCTCTTTTGCACAAATCCAGGTTTTGGACAGCAGCAGTAGCGCGGGAGCCAGCCTTCAGTCCAGTGAGACATTGAGGTAGACTTGCAGGTGTTCGCAGGCCCGACGTCTCCTCTATCTTTTATTTCCGTCTGTTATCTCATATATTCAAGACAAACAGATTATATTTTCTTTCAAACGGTTGTATTTAGCACTCTTAGAAGTTCGTGAGTAATGTGACATCAGTTCTTGGGTAGAGGCATATGTTGATTCTCGCATTATTGTTCAGCTTTCTTTAAAATTAAGTATTCCGCCTATTTATTTAATTTCGTTGCTTTCACGCTATCACTGATAATTGTTAAAAGAAGTAATTGTTAATGAAGTAAGCAGTTAAGGATTGGCTTGCCTAGCTCTCATTAGTAGGCATCATCACGACTCCCGAGGGTGGGAAATCTGGGTCGTGACAAGTTGGTATCAGAGCTCTAGGTTACATAGGTCTCACAACTCATGGACAAGCTTAGTAGAGTCTGAGGGATCGGTACGGAGACGTCTGTATTTATCCCCAAAGGCTACTGAGTTAGGAAAACTTCAATTTTGTTCTTTCTTGTCGTGCGGATTTGTTCCTCAAATGCTAATTGAACGTCTATTCTGTTCTTCGCAGATGGCGAGAACATGCGCTTCCTCATCTACTGCTCAGCAGCCCGAGCCCCCTACAGCAGCTCCCATTTGTGGCAGAGGGTGAGGCCAAGGCCGTGCTAGAGGTCGAGGTAAGGGCAGAGCTCAGCCCCGAGCAGCGGCACCAGTGACAGAGCCTCAGGTTGATTTTGAGGAGGAGGCTCCAGCCCAACGGTTCCGGTAGGCCCAACTCAGGTCCCAGAGGGGTTTATCACTACCCCAGTTCTTCAAGATGCTCTGGTTCGATTGGTGGGCCTTATGGAGAGTGTCACCCGAGCAGGTTTGCTTCCAGTAGCACCAACCACTTCTCAGGATGGAGGAAGGGCTCAGACTCCTGCTACTCGCACTCCGGAGCAGGTAGCTCCCCAGATTCAGGTTCCAGCGCTTCAGCCAGCGGTGGCAGTTCAACCGGGTGTAGTGGATCAGACCGACAATGGAGCGGCTATGTCCGTTCAGTGGAGCTCCTTCTGAGGATCCCTATGATTTCCTATACAGCTGCCACGAGGTTCTCAGGAACATGGGCATTGTTGAGACCAATAGGGTTGATTTTGCTGCATTTCGCTTATCTGGATCCGCCAAGACTTGGTGGAGGGATTATTGCTTAGCGAAACCAACCATATCGCCATCTTTGACATGGGAGCAGTTTTCAGTGTTATTTCTGGAGAAGTTTCTCCCCGTGACGCAGAAAGAAGCCTATCGAAGGCAGTTTGAGCGCCTTCAGCAGGGTTCCATGATGGTCACTCAGTATGAAACCAGGTTCATCGATCTAGCTCGCCATGCTCTTGTCATACTTCCCACCGAGAGAGAGAGAGGGTGAGGAGGTTTATTAATGGTCTTATTCAGCTGATTCGTCTTCAGATGGCCAAGGAGGCCGGGAATGAGATTACATTTCAGGAGGCGGCCAATGTGGCCCGCAGAGTTGAGATGGTTCTGTCATAGGGAGGTGGTTATGGGTCGGATAAGAGGCCCCGTCATTCAGGTAGATTTAGTGGTACCTCGTCTGGAGGTAGAGATTCATATGGTAGAGGCCATCCTTCTAGGCCCTTTCAGTCAGCTCTTCAGGTCTCCCATGGTACTTCAGGTGGTCGTAGTTCTCAGACGCACTATTATGATCAGCAGCCTTACAGTGCACTGCCGCTTCAGAGTTTCCAGGGTCGTCAGCCCCAGCAATCGAGGGCTTATTTTACTTGTGGCGACATGAGGCACATTGCTAGGTATTGCCCTCGAGCTTCGAGCAGTTCTCCGCATCAGGGTTCTCGTGCTATGGTACAGGCACCAGATGTCCCACAGCCTGCCCAGCCAGCTAGAGGCGGGGGAAGATGTGTTAGAGGTAGAGGTAGAGGTCCTAGAGGTGGAGATTAAGCTGCCAGAGGTGGAGGCCAACCAGCAGCAGGCCGTCCTAGAGAGGTAGTTCAGGGTAGTGGGGCCCAACCCCGATGTTATGCACTTCCAGCCAGGCCCGAGGCTGAGTCTTCAGATGCAGTCATTATAGGTACTATACTGGTTGGTGATAGAGATGCTTCAGTGCTATTTGATCTAGGGTCTACGTATTCATATGTGCCATCTTATTTTTCCCCGTACCTGGTCATGCCTAGTGATTCATTGAGTATTCCTGTTGATGTATCTACACCGGTCGGTGATTTTATTGTGGTCGACCGAGTTCATCGTTCTTGTATTGTAGTGTTTGGGGGTCATGAGAACCGTGTTGATTTGTTGCTTTTAGACATGGTTGACTTCGATGTTATATTGGGAATGGATTGGTTATCCCCGTACCACGCTATCTTGGATTGCCATGCGAAGACTGTGACTTTAGCTTTACCGGGTATGCCTCTTTTAGAGTGGAGAGGGACCCCTAGTCATTCTACCCGTAGTGTTATCTCTTATGTGAAGGCCGAGTATGGTCGAGAAGGGGTGTTTGGCCTATTTGGCTTATGTTCGCAATTCTAGTGTGGAGGTCCCTTCTATTGATTCTGTACCCATTGTTAGGGAGTTTCCTGAGGTTTTTCCTTCAGACCTACCGGGTATGCCGCCCGACAGGGATATCGAATTTTACATTGATTTGACTCCGGGCACCCAGTCCATTTCTATCTCGCCGTATTGTATGGCCCCGCCGGAGTTGAAAGAGTTAAAGGAACAGTTGCAGGATTTGCTTGAGAAGGGTTTTATTAGACCCAGCGTTTCGCCTTGGGGTGCGCCGGTTTTGTTTGTAAAGAAAAAGGATGGGTCGATGAGAATGTGCATTGATTACCGGCAATTGAACAAGGTTACGATCAAGAATAAGTATCCACTGCCAAGGATTGATGATTTGTTCGATCAGCTTCAGGGTGCAAAGGTATTTTCAAAGATTGACTTGAGATCTGGCTACCATCAGTTGAGGATTAGGGCATCCGACGTCCCTAAAACAGCTTTCCGCACTCGGTAAGGGCATTATGAGTTCTTGGTTATGTCATTCGGGTTGACCAATGCCCCAGCAGCATTTATGGAGTTGATGAACCGAGTGTTCAGGCCTTATTTGGACTTGTTCATGATAGTCTTTATTGATGATATTCTAATATATTCCCGCAGCCAGGAGGAGCACGAGCAGCACCTAGAGTGGTTCTTTAGACTCTGAAAGATAGTCAGTTATATGCTAAGTTCTCGAAGTGTGAGTTCTGGTTGAATTTAGTGGCATTACTAGGTCACGTTGTATCAGTAGAGGGTATTTAAGTTGATCCAAAGAAGATTGAGGCAGTCAAGAACTGGCCTAGACCAGCATTAGCTACAGAGATTCGGAGTTTCTTGGGATTGACAGGCTACTATCGTCGGTTCGTGGAGGGGTTCTCATCTGTTGCAGCCCCGATGACTAGGTTGACCCAGAAGGGTGCCCAGTTCAGATGGTCGAACGAGCATGAGGCAAGCTTTCAGAGGCTCAAGACAGCCCTGACTACGGCACTGTTGTTAGTTTTGCCCACAGGTTCAGGGCCTTAAACCGTTTATTGTGATGCATCTCGCATTGGACTTGGTGTAGTCTTGATGCAGGATGGCAAGGTCATTGCCTATGCTTTGAGGCAGTTGAAGGTTTATGAGAAGAACTATCCAGTGCATGATTTGGAGTTGGCAACCATTGTCCACGCATTAAAGATTTGGAGGCACTATCTATATGGCGTGGCATGTGAGGTGTTCACGGATCATAAGAGTCTTCAATATTTGTTCAAGCAAAAGGAGTTGAATTTGAGGCAGAGGAGGTGGTTGGAGTTGTTGAAAGATTATGACATCATTATCCTATATCACCCAGTCGGTGAAAGGCCGCTTGCTTTGGATGTTCAGGCTTTGGCCAATCGATTTGTGAGGTTGGATATTTCTGAGCCTAGTCGAGTCTTAGCTTGCACGGTCGCTCGTTCTTCGTTATTGGAGCGTGTCTGTGATCGGCAGTTTGATGATCCCCATTTGTGTGTCCTTAGAGACACGGTGCAGTGTGGGGGTGCCAAGTAGGTTACCTTAGGTGATGATGGAGTTCTGAGATTGCAGGGTCGAGTTTGTGTGCCTAATGTGGTTGGGATTCAAGAGTTGATTTTAGAGGAGGCCCATAGTTCCCGGTACTCTATCCATCCGAACGCCGCAAAGATGTATCAGGATTTGCGGCAGCATTATTGGTGGCGTAGAATGAAGAAGGATATCGTTGCCTATGTGGCTCAGTGTTTGGATTGTCAGCAGATTAAGTATGAGCATCAGAGGCCTGGTGGTTTATTTCAGAGGATTGAGCTTCCCGAGTGGAAGTGGGAGAGAATCACTATAGACTTCGTTACCAAACTTCCGTTGACCCGGAAGAAGTTCGATGTAGTTTGGGTCATTGTTGATAGGCTGACCAAGTCAGCGCATTTCATTCATGTGGAAGTCTCTTATTCGTCCGAGAGGTTAGCTGAGATCTATATCCAGGAGATTGTTCGTCTTCATAAGGTGCCGATATCTATCATTTCGGACCGAGGTACGCAGTTCACCTCGCATTTCTGGAGAGCAGTTCAGCGAGGGTTAGGCACCCAGGTTGAGTTGAGTACAACATTTCATCCTCAGACGGATGGACAGTTCGAGGGGACTATTCAGATATTGGAGGATATGATCCGCGCTTGTGTTATTGACTTTGGAGGTTTGTGGGATCAGTTCTTGCCTTTAGCACAGTTTGCCTACAACAACAGCTACCAGTCGAGTATCCAGATGGATCCTTATGACGCTTTATATGGTAGGTGGTGTCGATCTCCGGTTGGATGGTTTGAGCTGGGAAAGGCTCGGTTGTTGGGTACAGATTTGGTTCAGGAGGCCTTGGACAAGGTCAGAATCATTCAGGATAGGCTTCGTACAGCTCAGTCCAGGAAAAAGAGCTATGCAGATCGTAAGGTTCGAGATGTGACTTTTATGGTTGGTGAGCGGGTATTGCTCCGAGTGTCGCCTATGAAGGGCGTGATGAGATTTGGGAAGAAGGGAAAACTTAGCCCTAGGTTTATTGGTCCATTTGAGATCCTTGATCGAGTGGGAGAGATGGCTTATAGACTTGCATTGCCGCCTAGCTTATCAGCCGTGCATCCAATGTTTCATGTGTCCATGCTTCAGAAATAACACGGTGATCCATCCCACGTGTTAGATTTCAGCACTGTCCAGCTGGACAAGGATTTGTCGTATGAGGAGGAGCTAGTGGCTATTCTAGACCGATAGGTTCGCCAGCTAAGGTCAAAGAGTTTTCCTTCGATTCGTGTTTAGTGGAGAGGTCAGCCCCCTGAGGCATCGACCTGGGAGTCTGAGTCCGATATGTGGGACCGGTATCCTCATCTTTTTCCCGACTCAGGTACTTCCTTCTTCTGTCCATTCGAGGAGGAACGATTGTTTTAGAGGTGGAGAATGTGACGACCCAAAGGGGGTTATCAGCTGTTTCTAATTGAAATCTATCTCCGAGGCCCTGAAAACCTCATTTAGAGTCGCCTTGATTTGTGTGCGCAGTCCGGGCGCGTAGCCGGAAAGCTTAAACGTGAAATCTTGTGAAAATTTCTAAATTTTTACCTCAAAATTTCTAAGTTTGACTCCGGTCAACATTTTGGGTAAACGGACCCGGACCTGTGATTTGACGGTCCTGGAGGGTCCGTAGGAAAATATGGGACATGGGCGTATGCCCGGAATCGAATTCCGAGGTCCCCAGCCCGAGTTATGAATTTTTAAGTGAAATTGTTCTCTGAAAATGTTTAAAGAAAAATGGAAATGAAATCTGATTAGAAAACAATGGTATCAAGCCCGTATTTTGGTTCCGGCGCTTGGTACAAGTCTTATATATATTTTGAATCACTCCTGTAAAGTTTGGTAAAAAAACGGACGTCGTTTGACAAGATCCGGACCCAAATTGGAAAATTTGATGTTTAAAAGGAAATTGAGAAATTTCACGGATCTTGAGGCTCAATTCGATGTTCATGATGTTATATTGGTGATGTGATCACACGAATATGTTCGTAGGGTGTTTTTGAGGTAGTGTGCATGCTTGGTTTAGAGTTTTGAGGGCTCGGGTGAGTTTCTAGTAGGTTCTGGGATGCCTTAGGCTTTAAAAGATCAGATGTTGCAGGTTCAGGAATTTTGACAGGTCTCTGAACCCTTTTGCGCGGCCCGCAAGGAAACGCGTGCGGCCGCGGTTGGCTTTGCACGGTCCGCGCGGGGCATAGATCTGCAGGCCTTCAGGAAGCCTGTGCGGCCGCGGTCATTCTTGCGCGGTCCGCGGTGGGAACTTTAGAGGGTTATAAATACACATGAATTTCAGTTATTTTACACTTTTCAAAACCCCAAAACATAAGAGGCAATTTTCCAAACAACTTTTCTTCTCCGAAACGATTGGTAAGTGATTTCTAACTTATTTTCTTCACTCCTTAACATTCTTTTAACATGATTTCAACTTCAAATCAAAGATTTTCATGGGGAAATTGGGTGATGTGGGTAGAACCTAGGTTTCTCTAAAATTAGGGATTTGGACCTCAATTTGAGGTCCGATTTCAAAACAAACCATATATTTGAATTTGTGGGGGAATGGGTAATCGGGTTTTGGTCCGAACCTCGGGTTGCGATCACGTGGGCACAGGGGTGAATTTCGACTTTTGGGTAATACTTTGGAAAACTTATTTTCATGCATTGAGGTTGATTCATTTAGCATTTATTAATGTGATTAAGTAACTTATGACTAGATTCGAGCGGATTGGTGGAGGAATCAAGAGGTAAAGCTATAATTGAGACTTGAGTGGTTTTCAAGGCATCGAGGTAAGTGTTTGGTTTAACCCTAGTTTGAGGGATTAAAAGTTGAGTCATATTTGCTACTTGCTTCTTGTTGAGTACGACGTATAGGCATGGTGACGAGTATCTATACGTTGGTGTCAAGCATGAACGTGGGTCTTAACTTGAAAGTTGTTATGTTTTTGAATGACACCTTGTATACTTTAATTAATGATCCTCTATGATTAAGTATTTACATTAATTGAACTGAGTACTAGCAAAGTGAGATTGGTTATAGCTGATTCTCCCTTGCCGGGATGACTACTTCGATATCCTTGTTCCCTTGCCGGGAAGTTATTATATTACTTATGTTCCCTTGCCGGGATTTCTTGTGATTGTGTGATGAAATGGGACGGGTGGTACGCCTACCACAAGATAATATGAAATGGGAGTGGGTGGTACGCCTACCACAAGATGATGAAATCGGAGCGGGTGGTACACCTACCACAAGATTGATGAAATGGGAGCGGGTGGTACGCCTACCACAAGATTGATGAAATGGGAGCGGGTGGTACGCCTACCACAAGATTGATGAAATGGGAGCGGGTGGTACGCCTACAACAAGATTGATGAAATGGGAGCGGGTGGTACGCCTACCACAAGATATCATAAAATGGGAGCGGGTGGTACGCCTACCACAAGATAGAATGAAATGGGAGCGGGTGGTATGCCTACCACGAGATATGAGAAATGGGATCGGGTTGCACGCCTGCAACAAGAGGAGACTGAAAGTGAAAGTTGCCTTTATTTTCTTCATTTGTGATAGAAGTTATAGTGCTAGCTTCCTTATTATTCCCTGTTATTTCTTTTAACTGCTATACCCGAAGCATGTTCCCCTTCCCCAGCTTTAACTGCTTATTACTTGTTTACTTTTCCGCCATATATTATATAACTGTACAGGTTTATCTGGAGTCTGGCCTAGCCTCTTCACTACCTCGCCGGGGTTAGGCCAGACACTTACCAGCACATGGGGCCGGTTGTGCTGATACTACGCTCTGTGCTCTTTTGCACAGATGCAGGTTTTGGACAGCAGCAGTAGCGCGGGAGCCAGCCTTCAGTCCAGTGAGACACTGAGGTAGCCTTTCAGGCGTTCGCAGGCCCGGCGTCTCCTCTATCTTTTATTTCCGTCTGTTATCTCATATATTCGAGACAAACAATTTATATTTTCTTTCAAACGGTTGTATTTAGCACTCTTAGAAGTTCGTGAGTAATGTGACACCAGTTCTTGGGTAGAGGCATATGTTGATTCTCGCATTATTGTTCAGTTTTCTTTAAACTTAAGTCTTCCTCCTATTTATTTAATTCCGTTGCTTTCACGCTATCGCTGATAATTGTTAAAAGAAGTAATTGTTAATGAAGTAAGCAGTTAAGGATTGGCTTGCCTAGCTCTCATTAGTAGGCGCCATCACAACTCCTGAGGGTGGAAAATCCGGGTCGTGACACCTATAAGAAAAATTACATTGAATTATTATTTCAAAATTTATATAAAAGTAAATCAAAATACTTAATGAAAAGTGAAAACTTACATGTACAGTCGAGGCTCGTCCATCGACCCACCTTTCTTGATCCGTCTCTTTCTTCTTCTTCTTCACAATATGAGTCTTCTTGAATAGCTCATCTTGGTTCATCGGATGCCCCAACTTCTTTTCCTGAACACTCATAAATTTTAGTTAATAAATAGAATAGATATACTTTGAAAATTAAAATAAATTAAGCAATTACGTATCATTCTTCTTTTTATTGTTCCTAGGCTGATCGCACCTCCAGTGTGCAAGGATCCTCCCTTCTTAGATGTGCGAGCTTTCTTTCCTTTTTCGCTCTTCTCTAAGAACTTTGTAGTAAGCCATTGCCTTTGCAAGTCCTCCCATAAATTTTGAAGCAACCAGGCAGGCTTCTGGTTCAACTTTCTAGCTTTGGAGAAAGTATGTGACAACCGCTTGCAAGCTTTGAGATGAAAATTTGCAGCCACGTTCGTGCTATAGTGGTGTTCCCATACACACTTGCTCTGTATTTCAAATGTTAAATATTATATGAAAATATCATAAATATAAATAATTATACTGCTTAAAAGAGCATTTATACCTTAAATTCATTGAAAATTTGCTCCTTCAGCGAGAATGAGAATTCACTCCAAGACGCATAAGGGCCATCATAAAGCTTTCTGGTTGCTTTTGTGATTATCCTCGTAATAATATTACTCGGGATGAACCTGCAATTTAATAAAAGAACACATTAATATCTTAGTAAAAACTGTACAAAACAATAAACGTAAAAATAACAAATAACTCTTACCCATCACCCTCAGGGACTATGATGATCCTGTCATATTGATCATAATGCCCCTCCTCATCGGCATCAACATCACCGTCCGAAACATGTATATCAGAGGCATGTGTGGAAGGTGTAGGGGGTCAGAGCTAGTATCTCGCAGTCGAAGGTCTGAAATAGATGGAGTCCCTAATGAAGATGGCTGCGATCCCTGTGACTGCGACATAGCTGTATGGACCGTCAGTGGATGTGATACTGATTGCTGTGATCCGAGTGGCTGTGACACTGATAGCTGTGATCTATGTGGATGTGACATGGATCGATGCGATCCATGTGATGCTGATGGGTGTGATCCACGTGATAGTGAGGTAGATGGACTATATGTCGGACGTATAGTCCTATGGCCCTGTGACGAAAGACCTGGTGTCTGCACGAAGGTGTAAGGCGTGTGATGTTGTGGCAACTCAGAATAGCCCTGGGGTGGAGGCAAAGACATAGGCATAGGCACATCAGAAGAGGGTGGAAAAGATTGAGTATTATCTTCTACCCTCCTCTTTGGTTTCCTAGCCTTTTCTTGACCCCAAGAACCATTAGGGTCATTGTTACCTTGACCCTTGCCTGTCATCTGCATAATATAATACATATTTAGATTGAAACATATAAAGAAACTAGCTATAAACGAGAGTTATTAAAGAAACCAACTTTTTAAAGCTCCTCGACGTATTGTTCCTCGTTAGAGAATTCTTTTTCCTCACTAGTTTGAGCTTCATCAGTTGATTCTTCTTCCTCGATTTCTAGAATTCTTACCTCATCTATATCAACTTCTTCCAATATATGTCCAGGATGTTCCAAATCATTTTCTAAAAGTTCATCCACTATTTGGTGAACACTGGAGATATTGTTTTGATATGCAACACCTAACACAATCTCGACTTCCACCCTACCTACAAGCTTAGTTTTGATTACAACCCACCAATCGGACTTATTCCGCCACAATGGATAAGGAGCATAATACACTTGCCTAACATTATGTGCAATTATGGAAGGATCATAGCGATCATACTCCATCGTATGATTAACCTCAATTATGTTGTATTGATTGTGTACTCTTGTACCTCTTATTGGATTTGGGTCAAACCATTTGCATCTAAAGAGTATCAATTTCTTAAATGGCTAACCTGTATATTCTAGTTCTATTATTTTTTTGAGCACACCATAATAACCAATATCTCCAACTTGGTTGACATCACCACCTTGAACCCACACCCCACTGTTGTTGCTATTTTTATTTTTAGAGTAATCCTCTGTATGAAACTTATAACCATTCACAACGTACTTAGACATTGTTGTGACCTGAAGCCCAGGTCCCCAAGATATATCTTTCAAAAATTGATTTACACCATTATTTGGATCATTTACCTACATATTGTTAAAAAATTCATAAGTTAGCACAACTTCCAAACATTGTTTACCTACATAGTGTTAGAATATTTTAAGGATAAACTTACAAATTGTTTGAACCACGTATCAAATGTCGTATATACAACATCATGGCCAAATTGACCCACGAAGTGACTGTGACACATCAAATATTTTTAGTAGTTGCATTGAGATGTAATCACAATAAATTTTATATTTTGATAACTACTAAATCAATACTTACTTGAGATATGGTACAACTTCGGGACATTTTAGCAACACATGAAGTGTAGCTGACTTGTACTCCATATAACTCAAACTTCTCTTTCTAACATCCTTAGAACATCGGCCTGGTTGATTGAATATGGACATAGGCGGATATAGTAGATCATTCATAAGGTCGATTGTGTGCCTGTTGGGCCTATTCCTAGCACATGGCACATTACTCTCAAAATAATAAGAACAAAAATGAGCAGTTTCCTTTGCAAGATAAGCTTCGCATATAAAACAAAAATGAGCAGTTTCCTTTGCAAGATAAGCTTCGCATATAGATCCTTCAATCCTATTCTTCTGATTAACAAATTGTTTGCATTTGCCAATTGTCCTACATAATTTCAGGTTAGCCAAAAACATTCAAATAAAACAGAAAATTACATCAAACTTATAATATTACCTCTCAAAGGGATACATCCATCTGCATTGAACAGGTCCTCCAAGTTGTGCCTCGTGTACAAGGTGTATTGGAAGGTGTTCCATTACATCAAAAAACCCACATGGAAATATCTTTTCCATCTTACTAGAAGTTACACGAATGTTCTGATCCATCCGGAGTAGGTTTTCTTCCCTTAATGTGGAAGAACACAAGTCTTTGAAAAACAAACTAATCTCTGTGATGGGTTTCCAGATTCTTTCAAGCAAACCACAAAATGCAATAGGCACTAAGGTCTCCATGAAAACATGACAATCATGACTTTTCAAATGGCTCAACTTCCCTACCTCCATATCAACTTTTTCCCAAAATTCAATGCATAACCCTCAGGCATCTTCAATTTCATTACCCAATCACAAATTTGCTGTCTTTCCTCCAAAGTGAATGTGTAACTTGCTTTGGGCTTGAATATTTTACCATTGTTTATTGTCTGCAAGTATAATTCAGGCTGCCTGCAATATTCTTGTAAGTCCATTCTAGCCTTCGGATTATCCTTTGTCTTACCTTTAACATCCATCACTGTGTTGAACAAATTGTCAAAATAATTCTTCTGAATATGCATGACATCAAGGTTGTGACGGAGAAGATTATCCTTCCAATAAGGCAACTTCCAAAACACCGTATCTGGGGAATCTATAAGGTGGAGCTTCAGTAACTTTACTGAAGTTCTGGACCCTCCCCCAAATTTCCTCACCTGAAAGTATTGGAGGTGGAGAATCATATTCCACTTTATTCTTTTTGAATGCATTTTTCATCCTTCTAAACTCATGATCAAGAGGCAAGAATTGACGATGACAATCAAACCATGATTGCTTTCGGCCATGTTTCAAAGTGAACGCTTTACTATTTTCCATATAGTAAGGACAAGCTAGCTTCCTTGTAGTCATCCACCCAGACAACATTCCATACGCAGGAAAATCGTTAATTGTCCACGCTAAATTAGCACGCAAATTGAAATTCTGCTTGGTTGATATGTCATATGTTTCAACACCATCGTACCACAATTGTTTCAGCTCATCAATCAAAGGTTGCAAATATACATCTATCAAACTTTTTGGATTACGTGGATCGGGGATAATACAATTTAAGAATATATATGGACTAGTCATGCACAACTCGAGTGGTAGATTATAAGGTGTAAGAAAGACTGGCCAACATGAATACGACGTCACAGATATAGAAAAAGGCGTGAATCCATCCGCACACAGACCTAACCAAATCTTCCTTAGTTCACTAGCAAAATCTGGATATGTCCTATCAAAGTGCTTCCAAGCTTCTCCATCTGAAGGATGACACATAACACCAGGTGGTCTTCTATTTTCAAAGTGCCATCTCATATGAGGAGAAGAACTCATCGACACATATAACCTCTTTAGCATAGGTATAAGAGGTAAATAATGCATCGTCTTGATAGCGGCCATCTTCCCACTAGAAAACCTCTTGAAACGAGGCTTTTTGCAAAATTTACAACTGCTTAAATTTGCATCATCTTTAAAATATAAAATGCAACCATCTTCACAATAATCAATTCTCATTGACGAAAGTCCTAACTTAGAAACTAATCTCTTTGCCTTATAGAAATCACTAGGTAATTCGATATCAGGGTCAACTAGTTCACGCATAAGGTCAATAAAAGAGTCCATGACTCCTTAAGAAATATTCCAATAAGATTTGATACTTAGTAATCTCACTGCAACAGACAACTTAGAGTGCGGACTTCCTTTACATAGTGGATGACTAGCTTCCTCTAACTGTTCATAAAAACGTTTTGCATCATCATTAGGAGTTTGTTCAATATTTTCATTGGGCTCACCCCCTAAGTGCATCCCAAAAGCATCCGCAACCATATCATGAATTCTAGAATCACGGTTTGTATTCTCCATCTATACAAATAAAACAAGAACAAATTAATTTAGTTAATTCATATCCTAATCTTTTTTTAGTTAACCACATATAGGTTTGGAACTTTCCCTTTGTGGCAAGCATTAGTGGTTTTATTTTTGCTCACCTTAACATGTCCATTTTCAGTTAATGATTCTTATGAAGTAATTAACACCTTATTCTAGAGTTACGAAGTTTAGTAAACTTAAAATACTACTACAAGATTTGAGGAATATTGACTTGCATAATCAAGGTTTTATTGGGAGCAATAAGGTAAAAATAATTGAAAGGCCTTATTTAACATAGATTACAATCCTCCTCCATCTTAGAAACACATAACAAATTTAATAGAAATTAGTAGGGTTTAGGGTTTCTTCTCATCAAACCATTTCTTCCCCAAATTAGTAGGTAAAACTAAATATTTTAGCTACTAACAATTATCATAGATTTAATTTATCTAAGAACAATTAATTTTTACAAATAAAACTAGGAGGAATTAAACAAAATCATTGTATTTCGAAAAAAACAAAGGAAAGAGAGAGAAACCTACCTGGGAAGTGGAGGTCGCCGGCGGTGGAGCTGCTGCCATCGGTGGGTGTCAGGGACGCCGCTGCTGCTGGGAGTCGGAGGGGGAGGGGGTTTCAGTGTGAGAGAGAAAAAAGAGATTTGGGGGAAATTTTTTGAAGAAAATAAGAGAATGGGAGGGGAAACCCGATTTTTACACTGGAATTAGAAATAGAGATAAACTTTGGTTACTATTTTGGTAGCTAAATAAGTTTTGACTTTTGACCAAAATAGCGACCAAAGTTGGTCGCTATTTCTAAAATAAATTGTGATGACCCGACCCGTCGTCTCATGAGTTACCGCTCCATTTTTCCCGTTTTCAGCTTCTTTATGCTTCATTATCTGTAATTGGTGTGATCGAGTTGATTTGGATTGGTTTTGGTAAGAAATGAGACACTTAGTCTCTTTAAGGAAGGCATAGTTTGGAAAAGTCAGCCGGATGTTGACTTATGAGTTAGAAGGCTCGGATGTGATTTCCGGTGACTCTGTTAGCTTTGGGGGATGATTTGTGACTTAGGAGCGTGATCAGAAGGGGTTTTGGAGGTCCAGTGTAGAAATTAGCTTGTTTTTGCGAAGTTAGTATTTTGGCGATTTTCGGTTGGTAGGTGAGATTTTGATCCGAGGGTCGGAACGGAATTCCGAGAGTTGAAGTAGCTTTGTTAGGTGATTTGAGATGTGTTTGTAAAATTTCAGGTTATTCGGAGGTGATTTGGTCGGGTTTTTGATCGAATGCGTGTTTCGGAAGTTTTAGAAGAACTCAGGCTTGAATTCGATGTGAATTGACGGTTTTGGTGTTGTTTGAGGTGTTTTGATGATTGGAACAAGTTGAATGAGGTTTTAGGACATGTTGGTTCTTTTGGTTGAGGTCCCGAGGGGGGGGGGCTCGGATAAGTTTTGGGTGGTCAATCGGACCAAATTAGAGTTTGGGAAGCTGTAGAAAATCAGTTCCAGCAGTTGCAGACGATTGTTCTTCGCATTCGCGGGAGGACCCTCACATTCGCAAAGAGTCTGCTGAGGGAGGTGAAGGTTTGGCCTTCGCGTTCGCGAGGTAGGTGCCGCGTTCGCGAAGGGTGGTGAAGCTGTGCATCGGGTTTGCCAGAGGAAACTCACGATCGCGTAGAGTAAATTGGGGTCCAAGTAATTTCTTCATCGCGTTCGCATAAGGTCGTCCGTGTTCGCGAAGGTATGGGAGGCAGAAGCATCGCGTTCGCGACTGGGTTGACGCGTTCATGTAGAGCAAAAATTTTTCAACAAAATTTTTAAACTTCGTGAGCGCGAGGCATTGACCGCGTTCGCGAAGAAGAGAGGTCAGACCTGGGCAGAAAGTTTATTAAACATTTCATCCGCGATTTTGAGTCATTTTTCCTCCATAGCTGAGCATTTGAGTGATTTTTGAAGGTGATTAAAGAGGGATTCAAGGAGAATCGATTGGAGGTAAGATTTTTTAACCTAAAACGTGATTCTATTGTGAAATTAACCTAGAAATTCATGGAATTTAAGCTAAAAATGGAAGAACTAGGGCTTGGGATTTTTGAACTTTTGAATTCGGATTTGAAGGACCATTTTAGGTCGGATTGGAGAACTTTTGATATGTATAAACTCGTGGGGTGATAAGGAATCTAATGATGTGAAAATTTCTGAGTTTCGAGAAGTGGGCCCGGGGCTCGGGTTTTGCCAATTTCGGAATTTTTGATATTTTTGATTGTTTTCGATTGGGTATTGTTCCCTTAGCCTATTGTGATGTATTCGTTGTGGTTTTGGTCAGATTCGACGTGCGAGGAGGCCGATTTGAGAGGCAAGGGCATAGCGAGCTAGAGTTTTGGCCGGCTCGAGGTGAGTAATTATTAGAAATGATGTCCTGAGGGTTTGAAACCCCGGATTGCACAATGTAGTGCTATATTGAGGTGAGACACGCGCTTAATGGCGGGTGCGAGGTCGTTTATTATTGGGGATTGTGACTTGGTCCATTCCGATTGATGTTTTTACCACGTATTTGACTGAGACTTAATTGTTATCATCATGACTTGGGCTTATTGCCATATTTGGGCTTCGTGCCGACTATTTGAATCCTTGGTGGATTTTTATCACTGTTTCCTCACTATTTTGACATACTACTTGAACTCAGTCCTATTGATTTACACTACTTTACAAACTCAGCCACTTTTACTTGAATTTGAGACTTAAATGATCTTTCAAATGTTGTTTGGGCTGAGCACTACTGTTTTACTGATGCCCAAGAGGCTTATGATGATTTCCGGACTGAGTGAGGCCGAGGGCCATATGTGAGGATATGTTGAGTGATATGAGGCCGAGGGCCTGAGTTACTATTTATGCCACGCGGTAGCTTGAGTGATGTGGGGATATGCTGAGTGGTGATGCCACGCGGTGGCTTGAGTGATATGGGGATATGCTGAGTGGTGATGCCACGAGGTGGCTTGATATAGCACTTAGGCCATAAGGGGCCCCTCCGGAGTCTGCACACCCACAATGAGTGCGGGTACCCATTGTTCTAAGTGATTGATACTATGCCCGAGGGGCTAATATGATGATTGTGATGTAGCCCGAGGGGCTAATACTATTCTGAGAGAGAGCCCGCAGGGCTGATACTGTTCAGAGAGTGAGTCCGAGGGGCTGATACTGTACTGAGTGACTGATACTGTGCCCGAGGGGCAGATTTCTACTTGTTATTTTTATAGTGAGCCTGAGGGGCAGATTTCTACTTGTTATTTATTGCCAAATTACCTGTTTTACTTGTTTTAAAAGAGATTTCATTTGATACTTCATTGATTTACTGGTTTTATGTGATTTCACTGCTTCTATATAGAATGCTTTGTGCCTTTACGTGTTTTCTTGCTTTCGGCCATTATTTATATTTATTACTCACTGGGTTGGAGTACTCACATTACTCCCTGCACCGTGTGTGCAGATTCAGGCATAGTAGATTTCCACTCCTGAAAGCTGATCCTTCCAGTCCAGGCGGTGTTTCGGAGACTACGAGATAGTTGTTGGCGTCCTCAGCCCCGTGACTCCCTTATCTTATCATTTCCATGTTATTCGAACTATTGTATCGAATTTCATATTTAGTAGACTTGTATCAGAATTCTTTAGTTGCTCATGACTTGTGACACCCCGGTTAGGGCTGTGTCGGGTTGGATTTCCGCACTTTTATCTATACTTTCCGCTATGTGGTATTATTAAACCATGTCTATACTATAATTGTGTTAACTTTCTATTTTAAAGGACGAATTGGGTTAGACTGGCTGGCCTTGTCTTCACGAGAGGCGCCATCACGACCAGGTTCGGGATTTGGGTCATGACAAGTTGGTATCAGAGCCTAGGTTACTTAGGTCTCATGAGTCATGAGCAGGTTTAGTAGAGTCTCGCAGATCGGTACGGAGACGTCTGTATTTATCCTCGAGAGGCTGCAAAACCTTTAGGAAAAAATTCATATTCTTGAAACTCTTGTCCTGCAAACTCGTTGGTCCGAGAACTAAACTTCTGTATTCTATTCTCTTGCAGATGACGAGGACTCGTGCTACCGGACGAGGCTGACGACCACCAGTACCACCCACTAAGGCCACCAAAGGCCATGGACGCGGTCGTGGTAGAGGCAAAGTAGCGAGGGCAGCACCTGTTGATCCACCAGCTGCCCCAGCTCAGGACCAGGCTCTAGCTATGGATGCTCCAGCAGCACCAGTTCAGGCACTAGCTGTTCCCATTGTGATTCTGGGTCTTCAGGAGGCCCTGGCTCAGATCTTATCAGTTTGCACTGGCCTGGCTCAGGCAGTTTTAGCTACCACAGTAGTAGCTACTTCACAGGTCGGGGGAGGCAATCAGACCCTTACTACTCGCACACTTGAGTAGGTAGTGCAGGAATTGCAGATGCCAGGAGCACCTCCAGCTCAGCCGGTTGCACCAGTTTAGGAGTTCGTAGTTCCAGCTATGCCAGACAGTGAGCAGCATCATCTCGAGAGGTTTGGTAGGCTCCAGCCTCCTTCATTCAGTGGTGTTGAGGGCGAGGATGCCCAGGGTTTTCTCGACAAGTGTCAGCGGATGCTCCGTACGACAAGGATTCTTGAGTCTAGTGGTGTGGCATTTACCACCTTTCAGTTCACTGGGGATTCCTTCACTTGGTTTGATGCGTATGAGAGTCGTAGGCCGGCATGTGTAGTGCCTTTGACTTGGCAGGAGTTCTCCACTCTCTTCTTGGAGAAGTATATACAGCAGTCCTTTAGGGAGGAGCTGCATAGGCAGTTTGAGTGGCTTCGGCAGGGGGATATGACTGTGTCTCAGTATGAGGCGAGGTTTTCTGAGTTGGCTCGTCATGCCATTTGGATGGTCCCGACAGATCGTGAGAGGATCAAGAGGTTTGTGGATGGCCTTAACTATCATCTCCGTATTCTGATGACTAGAGAGAGAGTTTTGGATATTTCATTTGAGGAGGTGGTTGATATCGCTCATGAGATTGAGACGGCTCGTTGGCAGGATAGAGAGGAGAGGGAGGCTAAGAGCCCTCGAGGTTCTGGCAGTTTCAGTGGTGCTCCGTCTAAGGTCTAGTTCCAGTATGGTAGAGGCCATTCTTTTAGGCCCGCTCAGTCGGCCCATCCCGAGTATCATGGGGCATCTTCAGGCCGTGGTTATCATGGTTCTCAGTAGGGTCAGCCTTCACTCAGCCCCCTTCCAGCTCAGAGTTCATCTCGTGCCCCGTCTGTTCAGGGTTTTTCCATGCCGAGTGGATCAGCTAGTCACTCCGGTGTGAGAAGTTCCCTTTAGTCCCATTCTCCAGCACCTGGGAGATGTTTTGAGCATGGAGAGTTTGGACATGTGTGGAGGCAGTGTCCTCATCGTGCTGCTAGTTCCTCACAGCAGAGGGGTCAGCCCTCGTCTTCTGCTCCAGTTACTTCGGCATCCGCCCAACCAGTTAGGGGTGGAGGTCAGGCAGCCAGGGGTCGCCCCAGAGGTGGAGGTCGATCAGGCGGTGGCCAGACCCGTTTTTATGCTATTCCAGGCAGGACCGATGCTATTGCATCCGATGCGGTCATTACAAGTATTATTTCAGTCTGCCATAGAGATGTCTCTGTCTTATTTGATCCCGGTTCCACCTATTCTTATGTGTCCTCATATTTTGCTCATCATTTGGGTACGTCCTGAGGGTGTCTTGCTTTACCTGTCCATGTATCTACCCCGGTGGGCGATATTATTATTATAGACCATGTGTATCGGTCAAGTGTTGTGACTATTGGGGGTCTGGAGACCCGAGTTGATCTATTGCTATTGAGCATGGTGGACTTTGATGTTATTTTGGGCATGGATTGGTTATCTCCGTGTCATGCTATTCTAGACTATCATGCCAAGACAGCCACTTTGGCTATGCCGGGTGTACCGAGGATTGAGTGGTGTGGTGTGACTGATTATGTTCCTAGTAGAGTGATTTCTTTCTTGAAGGCCCAGCGTATGGTTGGGAAGGGTTGTCTTTAATATTTGGCATTTGTGAGGGATGTTGGAGCGGAGACTCCTAGCATTGATTCTGTTCTAGTTGTTAGGGAGTTTCCCGATGTATTTCCTGCAGACCTACCGGGCATGCCACCGTATAGGGATATTGATTTTGGTATTGACCTGGTGCCGGGCACTCAACCCATTTCCATTCCGCCATATCGTATGACACTAGCAGAGTTGAAGGAATTGAACGAACAGCTTCAGGAACTCCTAGATAAGGGGTTCATTCAGCCTAGTGTGTCACCTTGGGGTGCACCGATTTTGTTTGTGAAGAAAAAGGATGGCACGATGAGAATGTGCATTAATTATAGGCAATTGAACAAAGTAACAATTAAGAACAAGTATCCTTTGCCTCGCATTGATGATTTATTTGATCAGCTTCAGGGAGATTGATCTTCGTTCGAGCTATCACCACTTGAAGATCAGGGATTCAGATATTCTTAAGACTGCTTTTAGGACTAGATATGGTCACTATGAGTTTCTTGTCATGTCTTTCGGGCTGACCAATGCCCCAGCAACGTTCATGCATTTGATGAACAGTGTATTTCGACCTTATCTGGATTCGTTCGTTATCATATTCATTGATGATATTCTGGTGTACTTGCATAGTCAGGAGGAGCATGCGGAGCATTTGAGAGTTGTATTGCAGAAATTGAGGGAGGAGAAGCTTTATGCAAAATTCTGCAAGTGTGAGTTTTGGCTTAGTTCAGTGGCTTTCTTGGGGCACGTGGTGTCCAGCGAAGGTATTCAGGTATATCCGAAGAAGATAGAGGCGGTTTAGAGTTGGCCTAGACCGTCCTCAGCCACAAAGATTCGTAGCTTTCTTGGGTTGGCAGGCTATTATTGCCGGTTTATTCAAGAATTCTCATCTATCGCATCGCCTTTGACCAAGTTGAATCAGAAGGGTGTTCCATTTGTATGGTCGGACGAGTGTGATTAGAGCTTTTAGAAACTCAAGATAGCCTTGACCACAGCTCCAGTGTTGGTTTTTCCATCGGCTTTAGGTTCATATACCATGTATTGTGATGCTTTGAGAGTTGGTATTGGTTGTGTATTGATGCAGGAGGGTAGAGTTATTGTTTATGCTTCTCATCAGTTGATGCTCCATGAGAAGAACTACCATGTTCATGATTTGGAGTTGGTTGTCATAGTTCATGCATTGAAGATTTGGAGGCATTATTTGTATGGTGTATCTTGTTAGGTATTCACCGATCATCGCAGTCTTCAACATTTGTTCAAGCAAAAGGATCTTAATTTGAGGCAGCGGAGATGGTTGGAATTGCTTAAGGATTATGATATCACTATTCTGTACCATCCAGGAAAGGCCAATGTAGTGGCCGATGCTTTGAGACGAAAGGCAGTGAGTATGGGGAGTTTGGGGTATATTCCAGTTGGGGAGACTCCCCTTGCAGTTGATGTTCAGGCTTTGGCCAATCGGTTAGTGAGATTAGACGTTTCGGAGCCCAGCCGGGTGTTGGCATGTGTGGTTTCTCGGTCTTCCTTATATGATCGTATCAGAGAGCGCCAGTATGATGATCCGCATTTGCTTGTCCTTAAGGACAGAGTTCAGCATGATGATGCTAGAGATGTGACCATCGGTGATGATGGTGTGTTGAGGATACAGGGCCGGATTTGTGTGCCCAATGTGGATGAGCTTAGAGAGTTGATTCTGGAGGAGGCCCATAGCTCATGGTATTCTATCCATCCAGGTGCCGCAAAGATGTACCAGGATTTGAGGCAACACTATTGGTGGAGAAGAATGAAGAATGATATTGTGGGATTTGTAGCTTAGTTCTCAACTGTCAGCAGGTAAAATATGAGCATCAGAGGCCGGGTGGCTTGCTTCAGCAGATGGTTATTCCCGAGTGGAAGTGGGAGAGAATCACTATGGATTTTGTGAGTTGTCTTCCTCAGACTTTGAAGAAGTTTGATGCTATTTGGGTGGTTGTTGATCGGCTGACCAAGTCCGCGCACTTCATTTCGGTGTGTACTACATATTCTTCGGAGCGGCTGGGAGGGATCTTTATCTGAGAGATTGTTCGATTCCATGGTGTGCCAGTGACTATTATTTTAGATAGAGGTACTCAGTTTACTTCTTAGTTTTGGAGGACTTTTCAGCGAGAGTTGGGTACTCAGGTGGAGTTGAGCACAACATTTCATCCGCAGACGGACGGGCAGTCTGAGCATACTATTCAGATATGAGAGGACATGTTGCGTGCCTGTGTTATTGATTTCGGAGGTTCTTGGGATGCGTTTTTGCTGCTTGCAGAGTTTGCCTACAACAACAACTATCAGTCTAGTATTCAGATGGCCCCGTATGAGGCGTTGTATAAGAGACGGTGTAGATCTCCAGTTGGTTGGTTTGAGCCCGGCGAGGCGAGGTTATTGGGGACAGATTTGGTTCAGGACGCCTTAGAGAAGGTGAAGTTGATTCAGGAGAGACTTCGTACAACGCAGTCGCGTCAGAAGAGTTATTCAGACCGGAAGGTTCGAGATGTATCTTACATGGTTGGCGAGAAGGTCTTGCTGAAGGTTTCGCCCATGAAGGGTGTTATGATATTTGGAAAGAAATGGAAGTTGAGTCCGCGATTCATTGGGCCTTTTAAGGTACTTAGGAGGATTGGGAGGTGGCTTATATGCTTGCTTTGCCACCCAGCTTGTCAGGTGTGCATCCAGTATTTCATGTTTCTATGCTCTAGAAGTATGTTGGGGACCCGTCTCATGTTTTGGACTTCAGCACGGTTCAGTTGGATGATGATTTGACCATTGATGTAGAGCCAGTAGCTATTTTGTGTCGTCAAGTTTGAAAGTTGAGATCAAAGGATATAACTTCAGTGAAGGTACAGTGGAGAGGTCAGCCCGTGGAGGAGGCTACCTGGCTACCTGGGAGGCCGAGCGGGAGATGCGGAGCAGATATCCTCACCTATTTGATGCTTCAGGTATGTTTCTTGACTCGCTCAAGGACGAGCGTTTGTTTAAGTTGGGGAGGATGTGACGACCCGACCCGTCGTCTCATGAGTTACCGCTCTATTTTCCCCATTTTAGCTTTCTTATGCTTCATTATCTGTAAATGGTGCGATCGAGTTGATTTGGATTGGTTTTGGTAAGAAATGAGACACTTAGTCTCTTTAAGTAAGGCTTAGTTTTAAAATGTCAATCGGATGTTGACTTATGAGTTAGAGGGCTCAGATGTGATTTCCGGTGATTTGGTTAGCTTCGGGGGATGATTTGTGGCTTAGGAGCGTGATCGGAAGTGGTTTTGGAAGTCCGGTGTAGAAATTAGCTTGTTTTGGCAAAGTTAGTATTTTGGCGATTTTCGGTTGGTAGGTGAGATTTTGATCCGAGGGTCGAAATGGAATTCCTAGAGTTGCAGTAGTTTCGTTAGGTGATTTGGGATGTGTGTGTAAAATTTCAGGTCGTTCGAAGGTGATTTGGTCGGGTTTTTGATAGAATGCGTGTTTCGGAAGTTTTAGAAGAACTTAGACTTGAATTCGATGTGAATTGATGGTTTTGGTGTTGTTTGAGGTGTTTTGATGATTGGAACAAGTTGAATGAGGTTTTAGGACATGTTGGTGCTTTTGGTTGAGGTCCCGGGGGGGGGGGGGGGGGGGCGCTCGGGTAAGTTTCGGGTGGTCAATCGGACGAAATTGGAGTTTGGGAAGCTGCAGAAAATCAGTTCCAGCAGTTGCAAACGATTGTTCTTCGCTTTCGCAGGAGGACCCTCGCGTTCACGAAGAGTCTGCTGAGAGAGGTGAAGGTTTGGCCTTCGCGTTCGCGAGGCAGGTGCCGTGTTCGTGAAGGGTGGTGAAGATGTGCATCGCGTTCGCGAGAGGAAACTCACGATCGCGTAGAGTAAATTGGGGTCCAAGTAATTTCTTCATCGCGTTCGCGTAAGGTCGTCCACGTTCGCGAAGGTATGGGAGGAAGAAGCATCGCATTCGCGACTGGGTTGACCCGTTCGCGTAGAGCAATAATTGGTAAGCAAAATTTTATGCTTCGCGAACGCGAGGCGTTGACCGTGTTCGCGAAGAAGGGAGGTCAGACCTGGGCAGAAAGTTTATTAAACATTTCATCTGCGAGTTTGAGTCATTTTTCCTCCGTAGCTGAGCATTTGAGAGCTTTTTGAAGGTGATTAAAGAGGGATTCAAGGAGAATCGATTGGAGGTAAGATTTTTGAACCTAAAACGTGATTCTATTGTGAAATTTACCTAGAAATTCATGGAATTTAAGCTAAAAATGGAAGAACAAGGGCTTGGGATTTTTTAACTTTTGAATTGGGATTTGAAGGACCATTTGAGGTCGGATTGGAGAACTTTTGATATGTATGAACTCGTGGGATGATAAGGAATCTAACGATGTGAAAATTTCTAAGTTTTGAGAAGTGGGCCCGGGGCTCGGGTTTTGCCAATTTTGGGATTTTTGATATTTTCGATTGTTTTCGATTTGGTATTGTTCCCTTAGCATATTGTGACGTATTCGTTGTGGTTTTGGTCAGATTCGACGCGCAAGGAGTCCGATTTGAGAGGCAAGGGCATAGCGAGCTAGAGTTTGAAACCCCGGATTGCACAACGTAGTGCTATATTGAGGTGAGATACGTGCTTAATGTCGGGTGCGGGGTCATTTACTATTCGGGATTGTGACTTGGTCCATCCCGATTGATGTTTTTACCGTGTATTTGATTGAGACTTAATTGTTGTCATCATGACTTGGGCTTATTGCCATATTTGGGCTTCGTGCCGACTATTTGAATTCTTCTTGGACTTTTATCACTGTTTCCTCACTATTTTGACATACTACTTGAACTCAATCCAATTGATTTACACTACTTTACAAACTCAGCCACTTTTACTTGAATTTGAGACTTAAATGATCTTTCAAATGTTGTTTGGGCTGAGCACTACTGTTTTACTGATGCCCAAGGGGCTTATGATGATTTTCGGACTGAGTGAGGCCGAGGGCCATATGTGAGGATATGTTGAGTGATATAAGGCCGAGGGCCTGAGTTACTATTTATGCCACGCGGTGGCTTGAGTGATGTGGGGATATACTGAGTGGTGATGCCACGAGGTGGCTTGATATAGCACTTGGGCCGTAAGGGGCCCCTCCGGAGTCTGCACACCCTCAATGAGTGCGGGTACCCATTGTTATGAGTGATTGATACTATGCCCGTGGGGCTAATATGAGTGATTGTGATGTAGCCCAAGGGGCTAATACTATTCTGAGAGAGAGCCCGCGGGGCTGATACTGTTCAGAGAGTGAGCCCGAGGGGCTGATACTGTACTGAGTGACTGATACTGTGCCCGAGGGGCAGATTTCTACTTGTTATTTTTATGCTGAGCCCGAGGGGCAGATTTCTACTTGTTATTTATTGCCAAATTACCTGTTTTACTTGTTTTAAAAGAGATTTCATTTGATACTTCACTGATTTACTGGTTTTAAGTGATTTCACTGCTTTTGTATCGAATGCTTTGTGCCTTTACGTGTTTTCTTGCTTTCGGCCATTATTTATATTTATTACTCACTAGGTCGGAGTACTCACATTACTCCCTGCACCGTGTTTGCAGATTGAGGCATAGCAAATTTCCACTCCTGAGAGCTGATCCTTCCAGTCCAGGCGGTGTTTCGGAGACTACGAGGTAGCTATTGGCGTCCGCATCCCCTGTGACTCCCTTATCTTATCATTTCCATGTTATTCGATTTATTGTATCGAATTTCGTATTTAGTAGACTTGTATCAGAATTATTTAGTTGCTCATGACTTGTGACACCCCGGTTAGGGCTGTGTCGGGTTGGATTTCCGCATTTTATCTATACTTTCCGCTATTTGGTATTATTAAACCATGTCTATACTATAATTGTGTTAACTTACTATTTTAAAGGACGAATTGGGTTAGACTGACTGGCCTTGTCTTCACGAGAGGCGCCATCATGACCAGGTTCGGGATTTGGGTCGTGACAAAAATTAAACTACTTTTAATTCAATTTAAAATTATGTACATATGTAGTATAGTGTGTGTATATATATATATATATATATATATATATATATCCTAAATTCTATATATAGTATATAGTATATAATATATAGTATATAAGTTATATATACCAAGGGGAAGGACCAGATCGCTTCCGAATAGGGCTCATGAATTGAATTACAAGGACACCAGTTCTGGCCTAGCCACTAATCTCTAGGGAAACCTTAAACCACGATGCTCTTCACAACCCTTCAACGGCCACCTGCCTAAACGGGTTAACGAGCACCACTGGTTAGCTTGGGACTAACCAAGGTTTACTGTCGAGACTAGTAACTGCCTGGTCTATATAGTCCTTAACCCAAAACCCTATCGGGTTTGATACAGTAGACTCCTAACTACCATAAACATGAATAGCAGATAACTATTGAGAACCAAGTCTAACACTTACCTGTTTAGCCTGTCATTTAGGCTAACAATATCGTATAAATGGAAGAGGGAGGGAGAAGAACAGTACCACCACAGAGACCCTGAGTTGTGGCCAAGTGACCTTTTTGATTTTATTTCAGAACGAAAATATTACAAAGGGTTTTTTTACAGATGAAGAGAGAAACTAGAGAGAAGGCAGAGGAACTAATGTTGGCTGAAGCCTACCTCTAACTAAAGAAGAGTGATCCTTATATAATGGATCTGTCTACAAACAAACAAAATGGAAAAGTAAAAGTGGCCGACAAAATAATTAAAACGTGGCCAAAAGAAAAACTACATTATTAAAATCGAACAAACTAGTTTTATAAAAGTAGATTCCTTCCGATAATGGAGGGACCCCTTACTTTATTAAAGCTGTTTGGGGGACCTATTACTTTTATAAAAAGTCTTTGTCTTTTTACCCCAATAATCAATTGGTGGGGCCTTCTATTTTTTATGCTTTATCTTTTTCTTTGTCGTTTTTCTTTGCAGAAGATGCTTCTGCACTTGCTTTCAATTTGTTGATGAAGTCTTCAATTTCTATATCACTAACTTCCTCTGTATCTGATTGATTTTGGGCTTCTCCGGCTAAACACACATCTTCATTTGAAGTACTGCAAATAGAAACCATAGAGATATCATCTCCAATAGTAGTACCAAGATTTTTTGCTAAATCCCTTTTTATTTCTTCAAAATATGAAGCAAGGATTTCTTTCTGTGAAATAGCTCCCTTCTTCATTTGGAGTCTCTTGCTGATAATTTCTAAAGGACTTAGATCTTCTTCTTCATCCTTTGTATGATCGATCTGTGAATAAGCTTCTATTTTGGCCTGTATCTGTTGTATTAATTCTTTACCATATAACTTTCCTTGTTGGTTTGACTGGAGCAATATGGACCAGAACTTATGATAGAAAATTCTGTTAAGGCAAGGAATGCCTTCACTAGTATAACCGGTCTGTACATTCCATTTCATAATCCAGGGAATAGAAAATTCAATAAAGAAATACATGGTAGCAATACCATCATAAAAGATATGATCTTTTTGGAGAGAAATAATTTTGGGAGATATATCTACCCATTGAGAATATAATCCTTTGAAGAGAGGGTTTAAAATATCTAATGATGGTCCGTATAACTTCCACCATTTGAAAAACCAATTTGGAATTTGTTGTCCGAATAAATTAGGACAAAGTTTTATAAACCAAGAATGTTTTCTGGTAGGATTTTCATATAAAAAAGTTTTATTAAAACTTTCTACATAATCCCAATAATTGAATTTGGCCGAAATCTTTTGGTCTGGATGTGTATATTCACGATCCTTGAGTGTGCTGATTCCCCATTCATCAGAAGGTATAACCATCTTAATTATAATATTCAAAAAACTATAAGTTTTTCTAGTATTAGC
Organism: Nicotiana sylvestris; assembly: GCF_000393655.2. Lineage (NCBI taxonomy): Eukaryota > Viridiplantae > Streptophyta > Magnoliopsida > Solanales > Solanaceae > Nicotiana > Nicotiana sylvestris. The sequence goes on along the minus strand of NC_091064.1, from coordinate 175,515,416 downwards.
AGGATAGAAATGCTGATTATCTGCAGATCCTGTTGTTGAGAGTATAATCTCATAATGCATTCTGTATTTGTATGCAGGAGTAGCGTATGACGCTGTATTAAAGTATCTTGCCATAATTTGCCAAGGATTATCCTTCCATTTAAGGTCGGATTGTTCCAAAAGAATTATTAACTCTTTGGATTCCTTTTGACTATAAGTCAAAAAATTGTCATTAGCATCCTCTGATATAACTGAGGAGTATGTAAGTACATTAGATGATGACGTACTTTCATCTTTTTTGGATTTTATAAAATCCATAAATGCGACGACCAGCCAGTCGTCTCATGAGTTACCGCTCCGTTTCCCCATATTTTAGCTTCTTTACGCTTCGTTATCTGTGTTTTATGTGATCGGGTTGATTAGTCCGAGTTCGGAGAGGATTTGGTAAGAAATGAGACACTTAGTCTCTTTTAAGAAGGCTTAAGTTGAAAAAGTCAACCGGATGTTGACTTATGTGTTAGAAGGCTTGGAAGTGAGTTACGATGGTTCGGTTAGCTTCGGGAGGTGATTTATGACTTAGGAGCGCGATCAGAATAGGTTTTGGAGTTGTAGAGAATATTTAGGCTTGAATTGGCGAAATTGATATTTTGGCAAATTCCGGTTGATAGGAGAGATTTTGATATAGGGGTCGGAATGGAATTCCGAGAGTTGCAATAGCTTCGTTGTGTCATTTGGGATTTGTGTGCAAAATTTCGGGTCATTCGGACGAGATTTGATAGACCTTTTGATCGAAAGCATAATTTAAGAGTTCTTGGAGTTTTTAGGCTTGAATCCTATGTTAAATTGGTGATTTGATGTTGCTGTAAGCATTCCGAAGTGTTGAACAAGTTTGAGCAATGTCATGGGATGTATTGGTACAATTAGTTTGAAGTTTCGGGGATCTCGGGTAGGTTCCGGAAGTTTAGGCCAAAAATCATAGCTGTAGGAGGTCCAGGAGGGTTGCAGGCCCCAGAACTCACCCACGCGGTCCGCACAAACCTGAGTGCGCCCGCGGTGAGTGTTGTGCGGACCGCACAAAAGCGGACGCGGGCGCGGTAGGCATTGCGCGGACCGCACAAAAATGGGCGCGGCCGCGGTGAAGAACCTTCCCGCTGGTCCAACTTCGGAAGCCCATATCTTTTGCTCTACAAGGAATTTTGAGGTGATTCAAAAACGAAAGTTATAGCCCTTCGTTTCAAGTTTCCAGAAAGGTAAAGATATTGCAATTTGGGCATCTGTAGAAAGAGTTATGGCCAAAATACTAAAGCCTGTCACTACAGAAGAACGTCTGTGCGGCCGCGGTCTTGTTTGCGCGGACCGCACTGGCTTGTGTAGACCGCGGTCGATTTGGTGAGGCCCGCGGTAGCTGAAATCTGAGGGGTACCTATAAATATGAGGTTTTGGGTTTTATTTAATATTTTGACCTAGAGAGCTCGGATTTTGGCAATTTTTCAAAGGTTTTTCAAGAAATTCATCGGAGTAAGTGATTTTAACTCAGATTTGGCTAAAATACATGAATCTATCACTGAATTCATCATTTAATTCGTGATTTAGGATGGAATTTGGGAAGAAAATTGTGAAACCTTTCAAAAATGCAAAATGATGATTTGAAGTACCAAATGGTATCAGAACTGGATAATTTTGGTATGGTTAGACTCGTGATGGTATGAGGATTCTGAAAATGTAAATTTTACCCGATTCCGAGATGTGGGCCCGGGGCTCGGGTTTTGCTAATTTCGAGATTTTTGATATTTTCGAATGTTTTCGCTTGGGCTTTGTTCCCTTAGCATATTGTGACGTATTCGTTCTGATTTTGGATAGATTCGACGCGCGTGGAGGACAATTCGAGGGGCAAAGGCGTCGCGAGCTAGAGAATTAGCCAGTTCGAGGTGAGTAATTGCTATAAATGATGTCCTGAGGGTTTGAAACCCCGAATTGCACATCGTAGTGCTATGTTGAGGCAAGATACGCGTTGGATGATGAGTGTGGGGTCTTTCACTACTGGGGATTTTGACTTGGTCCATCCCGATTGATGATTTTACTGAATATTTGACTGAAATTCATTTGTTATCATCATGATTTGGGCTAATTGCCATATTTGGGCTTCGTGCCAACTATTTGAACCTTTCGGGGATTTTTTATCACTGTTTCCTCACTGCTTGACTTATTATTTGAACTCAGTCCTGTTGATATCTACTGTTTTACAAACTCAGCCACTTTTACTCAGATTTGAAACTTAAATGATATTTCTACATCATGTTTTGGGCTGAGTACTACAGTTTTACTAATGCCCAAGGGGCTTGTGATGATTTTTGGACTGAGTGAGGCCGAGGGCCATATGTGAGGATATGCTGAGTGATATGAGGCTGAGGGCCTGAGATACTTTATATGTCATGCGGTGGCTTGAGTGATGAGAGAATATGCTGAGTGATGATGCTACGAGGTGACTTGATATAGCGCTTGGGCCGTAAGGGACCCCTCCGGAGTCTGCACACCCACAGTGAGCGCGAGTACCCATTGTTCTGAGTGATTGATGCTATGCCCGAGGGGCTGATATGAGTGATTGTGAGGTAGACCAAGGGGCTGATACTATTCTGAGAGTGAGCCCGAGGGGCTGATACTGTTCTGAGTGATTAATACTGAGCCCGAGGGGCTAATACTATGCTGAGCGATTGATTCTGTGCCCGAGGGGTGGATATCTACTTGTTATTTACCTGTGAAATTACCAGTTTTACTTGTTTTAAAAGGAATATAATTTAATTTCTTCACTGATTTACTGCTTTAAGTGATTTTTACTACTTGATATGGAATTGCTTTGTCCCTTTACGTGTTTTCATACTTTCAACCATTATTTATAATTTTTACTCACTGATTCGGAGTACTCATATTACTCCCTGCACCGTGTGTGCAGATTCAAGCATAGCAGAGTTCGCACCTGAGTGCTAATTTCGTCCAGGCTAGGCGGTGACTTGGAGTTACGAGGTAGCTGTTAACGTCCGCAACCCCTTGTCTCTCTTATCCTCTATCATTTATGTTTTCTTCAGACTGTTGTATTGGATTCCGTACTTTGTAGACCTATAGCATATTCTGTAGTAGCTCATGACTTGTGACATCCCGGTTTGGGCTGTGTCGGGATGGTTCTTGCGGTTGTTATCATTAAATTTCGCAATTTATGAGTATTATATTATATGTTATCACTGTTTATGATGATTAACTATTTAAAAGAGGTGTTCCGTTTTGGTCTGGCTGGCCTTGTCTTCACGAGAGGCGCCATCACGATCGGGTTCGGGGGTTGGGTCGTGACAAAAAATTCCTTGTATAATGGATGTTCGGTATTACCTTCTGTAATATTAGGGGCTATAAGCCTTTGATTTCCCATTTGGGCAAGAATATTATTCTCTCTTCTATTAGTAGCTGCCCTTCCTCATCCTCGTTGCCGAGGAGGCTTGTATGCAGGTCTCATAATCTGTAGACAAAGTAGTAGAACTATTAGTTCAGGTATTCTCTGGTAAGAAAATCAGGAAGGGTATTATCCAACCCTTTTTGTATATAATTTCAAAATCAAAAGGGGATAATAAAGCTTGCCACCTTGCAAACATTTGTTTGGAAACATCATGCTTGAAATCTTTATTAAAGATAAATTTAGCAGTCTGACAATCAGTTTTAATAATAAATTTCTGATTATATAAGTCAGTCTGAAATTTCATCACACATTTAACAATAGCAAGAATTTCTTTAGCTATAGTTGCATAATTTTTCTGGGAGTTCTTCCATTTACCAGAAGAAAATTGAACAAGGTATTCCTGTTTATCTACAGGGGAACATTGTTTCAATATTCCGCCATAACCAATATCAGAGGCATCAGTTTCCACAACTTTTGCCCAAGTAGGATTGGCGAGAGTCAAACAAGGGAGGTTATTAACCTTCTACTTAATTCTCTTGACTGCTTCAGTATGACTGTCAGTCCAAGCTTTAGGATTCTTCTTTAATCTTTCATAAAGAAGAGCAGTGTCTTTAGCAAGGTCCTTTATAAAAGGGGAAATATAATTTAAGCTTCCTAAAAGTCTTTGAAGCTGAGTTTTATCAGTAATGATATCGGGGAATTTGGATGCAAATTCAATACTTCTATTAATGGGGATAATCCTACCCTTCTCAATGTTATGACCGAAAAACCTAACAGAAGTTTGGAAAATCATCATTTTCGGTTTTGATATAACTAAACCATTTTATATAATAATCTTTTTAAATAAATCAAGATGTTTGAAATGAGATTCTATATTTTTTGAAAATACTAGAATATCATCAATATAAACAATTATGAAATCCGTATAAGGAAGGAAAATATCATTCATAATTTTTTGAAATTCTGAAGGTGCATTTTTTAAACCAAAGGGCATAACATTCCATTCATACTGTCCCATTGGTACATTAAAAGCAGTCTTATATCTATCTAATTCAGATATCTGGATTTGCCAATAACCTGATTTTAAATCAAATTTTGAAAATATAATGGCATCATGTAATCTATCAAGTAAATCTTTTTTATTAGGAATGGGATATCTAATCCATTTTAAAACCTTATTAAGGGGTTTATAATTAATAACTAATCTAGGAACTCCTCATTCATGTTCCACATGTTTATTAACATAAAAAGCAGTGCAAGACCATTTGGACTTTGAGGGTCTAATTAAACCCTTCTGCTTTAAGGAATAAATTTCCTTCTTGCATAACTCCAAATAGTCAGAGTTCATTTGACAAGGTCGAGCCTTGGTAGGGATATTATCCTCAGAAAAGTCTTCTTCATAAGGAAGACTTATAATATGCTTCTTTCTATTCCAAAACTGATTCGGATTGTCACCACATATAGAAGCAGCAAATTGATTTTTGAGAAAATTAATTTTTTCTACCAGCTTGGGATTTTTTAAATCCTGTTCTATAGTAATGGAACAAATCTCATTTTTCAAAAATTCAATTTGATTGACTTTTGAAGAAATATTATTAGAAATAATCTCATTCAAAAATCTTTGAACTGGCTCAGTTATAAACTCAAAAGTGATACTCTTACCATTATAAGTACCAGTAAAATTCTTTGTATCCCAATATAAAAAAGGCATTAAGTTTATAAAAAATGGGACTCCAAGAATTACTTCTTGTTGAATATCTTTTACCAAAACAAAACTCTCAGGAATGCATGTGTCTTGTTGGCAAATATAAGCTTTGGGCAATTTATATGAAATACCCATTGCACCACCACTAGCATTTTTTAAACGATGAGTGGTTTTATGAAAATATCTAGAGGGTATAACCTCTTCTTTTACACAATTTAGATCTGCTCCACTATCAAATAGAGCGACAAACTCTTTTTTGAAATTGTAATCAATTAAAAGAGTTATTTTTGTTAAAAAATTTTGAGTGATAAAATATTGTAATTTTTTTAAAAATTCATCTGCAGGAAAATCCATTACTGCCAATAAAGTACTAGCAGTCTTTTCTTCTGAAGAACTAGGGATATTATCTATCTCAGTAATCTTAACACCGAGATCTGTATTAATCCCCTCGGAATTTTCTAATCTGAAAATTCTTTCATCTAAAGCTACATTTGAAGCTTTTAATTCCGAGATTTCTTTCTTGAGATAACTTATCTCAGTACTCAAATCTTGGACAGTAGCAAGCCTTTCAGGCTGAGACTTATTTTTCACCATCATTCTGATTTCAATCATGGTGTAAGGTCCTTTCCGAGATGGAATTTCTTCCACCTCTATTCCTACCTCTGGATTTGTAGGAATTTTATTTATTAGCTGGGACCTTAATTCAGGGTCTTTAATAACCCTTAGTAAATCAATCAAATTGTCATTAGACAAAACATTAATCTTTAAATCCCTATATTGAGAGTAGATGTTAAAAAGTTCATCGTCGATATTACAACAATGATTTGAGCATTGTCCCTTATTACAGGACTCTTATTCCTCTTCAGAAGATGAAGTATAACTTTCTTCATGAAGGACCCTTAGGTCTTCACTTGTTGATGAAGGTCCTTCATTAGTATCAGATATTTCTGGAGAAGAATTCAGAAGAATCTTACATAAAGAATCTTTGATATGATCATCTAAATCCAGTTCTTTGATCTTATCTTTGATCTTGCAATCTCTTGCATAATGGCCTACTCTACCACATTTATAACAGGCCTGAGGGTTTTTTGATTTAATAAAACCCTTTCTGGCTTTATGAAAAGCCTTTCTTTTTTGGGTCTTTTCACGCCGTTATTCCGGCGAACCCTTTTTCCTTTTGAAATCCTTTTTACAGGATTTCTTTCTTCTGGATTGTATATCAATGGCGAATTGTTCACAGAATTCACCTAATTGTTGTCTCTCAGTAAGACGATGTTTCTTGATTTGTTGGTTTAGCTTGGTTTCATTACACAAAGCTAAACCTTCCTGAGTGCATACACTAAATAGTTTACCATATGAGTAATTATTATAATCAATACTCAAGGACTTTTCGAATCCTTTCAGCAAATAAGGGCGGGAGTCCATCTATGAACTTAGACTTCCAATGAGTACTATTACTCTCTGGCAATTCCATCACTCTGGATAAGAAAACATCTTTATACCATCTAAAAGATGTGAGGGTTTTACACCTCAAATTCTGGAGCATTGTCCTAATGGTCTCACTATTATCAGACCATCTTCCAGAAAAGTGTTCAATGATATTCATGACTAAAGAATAGACTAAGTTTTGAACAATCTTATCCTCTTTAGTCTTGGTTGCATGCATTATTTGAAAACGCTGGTCTTGGGTGAGATAATTATCCCACCAGCCTTTCAGTTGACCAGTAAATCTAGCAATAATCATTTCTGCAATTGCCCTATCTGTATTCTTATTAACTTTACAGATAGTACTGTACATAAGCATTCTATGTACTGTCGTATAAATTTTCCTTTCAGCAAGACCATTTATGTTCCATTCATAGATATCTGACCCACTAAACCTTGGTGGTAATGATCATTGTCCTGTTCTTCTATCAGGACATCTTGAGGGGTAGGTTTTGGGTAGTAAAACATTCTTTAGTATGGTTTTCGAGCATATTTCTCAGAAATTTTATTAATCTCATCATCTACTTTTGTACCGCTAGTAGATGCATGCTCTAAACTTAGAGGACTAGCTCTAAATTCTCCAAACATCTTATTAAGAAGTTCCTCAATGTCATCAAGACTTTTTAATTTAAAGTCTCTTACCTCAGGAGGTGGTTGGATACTAGTAGTAGCAATTTGCTCTTTACCTTTAGCATCCTTCTATTGGATTTTTTGGACTTCAGCTATAAGCTTGTCCAATTTCTCATGAATCTTAATAACCTGTTCACCCAGAATACTCACATATATATTAGTATAATTATTTTGGGTAAGCATGGTATTCAAATTCTTAGCAGTTGTTGTAGCAACATCATTTTCAAATATTTTTGAAAAAGCAGTGCAGTAAATGATTTTATCTTTTTCCCATATTTGAAAAGATTGTTGGGGTGGGAAAATAAAATTAAAAATATTACCATTAGTGAGCGTATAATCTCTTTCCAACACAGAAACATAGTTATAAACATGTTTAGACATGAACCAAGGAACAAAGGCAATAATCTTATTATTCTTGCTAATGTCTGTATAAAAGTCATGTCTAAAAAATTGCACTAACTCAGGAGACATATTTTCATGAAAACATTTTCTGAATACTGCCCATCTTGGTTTTAGAAATTCTTCTAAAATTATTTTTCTTACCGGTGAACCCGGACTAAAATCTATTTGGTTTTCAGTCATTTTTAAAACCATTTGAAAAATCCATTTGGGATGCAGTGAGTTCAAGATCTGAATTATTATTGACCTTAACAATATTATCACTACCAATGCTGACTTCATTAATTCTACTATTTTCTCTAATTTGTGATGTGGATGCTCTCGATGGAAATTCTACCACATAATCAATTGGAGAAATATAAGAAGAACTAGATCTAGTTAATCTAGATGATAAACTGATATTATCAGTTTGATTGGGTTCATTGAACCTAACTTTAATAGTGTCATCTGAGGTTTGTTCTATTTCTGTAACCTCAGTATTACCAGTGTTTCGAGGGGCAACAGCCTCTTCTATGACCCATTCTTTTGGGAAATTAATTTCATTCCATTTAATAGGTCTTCTGGTAGTTACTTTGGATTTACCAAAGTTGGTTTCTATAAGAATAGTTTCATTTTTCATATCCATTATTTTACACATAGGATTCAAAGTGTATAATGTTTTGAAATGAATCCTATAACAGATGCATATAACTTATGTACCAGGCAAATAGTCATAACCATGTAATTTGATGCTAAGTATTAAAGCATTCAAAGAATTCTCATCATTAAGGGAAATTTGCAAATTAGGATAGGTATTAAAATAAACAGGGCCATAGGCCAAACTAGTTTGCACAGTCCCTATAAAAGACTTTTTTCAGTTTTGGTTTCTGCCATCTCTGAGTGCTGCTATAAAGCTTTCAGGTAAGCCTCTTAGAGTGAGTGGCTTGAAGGCAACTTGTATTAAGCCTATATGCAAAAATTTATGTGAATCCCTATAAGGGGCTAGGTCACTTTCAGATAATAATCTGAATGTAGCATGGTCAATATCTACCGTGAGTGTTTCTTCAGTAGTTTTAACTACTTATTTTAAACCTATTCGTTCAAACGTACCTGATACCAGTACTCATTGGAAGTCTAAGTTCATAGATGGACTCCCGCCCTTATTTGCTGAAAGGATTCGAAAAGTCCTTAGAGGCACAGAAATGAGTATTGATTATAATAATTACTCATATGGTAAACTATTTAGTGTATGCACTCAGGAAGGTTTAGCTCTTTGTAATGAGATCAAGATAAATCAACAAATCAAGAAACATCGTCTTACTGAGAGACAACAATTAGGTGAATTCTGTGAATAATTCGCCATTGATATACCATCCAGAAGAAAGAAATCCCGTAAAAAGGATTTCAAAAGGAAAAAGGGTTCGCCGGAAAAACGACGTGAAAAGACCCAAAAAAGAAAGGCTTTTCATAAAGCCATAAAGGGTTTTATTAAATCAAAAAAACCCCAGGCCTGTTATAAATGTGGTAGAGTAGGCCATTATGCAAGAAATTACAAGATCAAAGATAAGATCAAAGAACTGGATTTAGATAATCATATCAAAGATTCTTTATGTAAGATTCTTCTGAATTCTTCTCTAGAAATATCCGATACTGATGAAGGAACTTCATCAACAAGTGAAGACCTAAGGGTCCTTCATGAAGAAAGTTACACTTCATCTTCTGAAGAGGAGTAAGAGTCCTGTAATAAGGGACAATGCTCAAATCATTGTTGTAATATCGACGATGAACTTTTTAACATCTACTCTCAATTTAGGGATTTAAAGATTAATGTTTTGTCTAATGACAATTTGATTGATTTACTAAGGGTTATTAAAGACCCTGAATTAAGGTCCCAGCTAATAGATAAAATTCCTACAAATCCAGAGGTAGGAATAGAGGTGGAAGAAATTCCATCTCAGAAAGGACCTTACACCATGTCTGAAATCAGAAAGATGGTGAAAAATAAGTCCCAGCCTGAAAGGCTTGCTACTGTCCAAGATTTGAGTACTGAGATAAGTTATCTCAAGAAAGAAATCTCGGAATTAAAAGCTTCAAATGTATCTTTAGATGAAAGAATTTTCAGATTAGAAAATTCTAAGAAGATTAATACATATCTCGGTGTTAAGATTACTGAGACAGATAATATCCCTAGTTCTTCAGAAGAAAAGACTGCTAGTACTTTATTGGCAGTAATGGATTTTCCTGAAGATGAATTTTTAGAAAAAATACAATATTTTATCACTCTAAATTTTTTAATAAAAATAACTCTTTTAATTGATTACAATTTCAAAAAAGAGTTTGTCGCTCTATTTGATAGTGGAGCAGATCTACATTGTGTAAAAGAAGGGGTTATACCCTCTGGATATTTTTATAAAACCACTCATCGTTTAAAAAATGCTAGTGGTGGTGCAATGGGTATTTCATATAAATTGCCCAAAGCTTATATTTGCCAACAAGACACATGCATTCCTGAGAGTTTTGTTTTGGTAAAAGATATTCAACAAGAAGTAATTCTTGGAGTCCCATTTTTTATAAACTTAATGCCTTTTTTATATTGGGATACAAAGAATTTTACTGGTACTTATAATGGTAAGAGTATCACTTTTGAGTTTATAACTGAGCCAGTTCAAAGATTATTGAATGAGATTATTTTTAATAATATTTCTTCAAAAGTCAATCAAATTGAATTTTTGAAAAATGAGATTTGTTCCATTACTATAGAACAAGATTTAAAAAATCCCAAGCTGGTAGAAAAGATTAATTTTCTCAAAAATCAATTTGCTGCTTCTATATGTGGTGATCATCCCAATCAGTTTTGGAATAGAAAGAAGCATATTATAAGTCTTCCTTATGAAGAAAGCTTTTCTGAGAATAATATCCCTACCAAGGCTCGACCTTGTCAAATGAACTCCGACTATTTGGAGTTATGCAAGAAGGAAATTGATTCCTTAAAGCAGAAGGGTTTAATTAGACCCTCAAAGTCCAAATGGTCTTGCACTGCTTTTTATGTTAATAAACATGCGGAATAGGAACGAGGAGTTCCTAGATTAGTTATTAATTATAAACCCCTTAGTAAGGTTTTAAAATGGATTAAATATCCCATTCCTAATAAAAAGGATTTACTTGATAGATTACATGATGTCATTATATTTTCAAAATTTGATTTAAAATCAGGTTATTGGCAAATCCAGATATCTGAATCAGATAGATATAAGACTGCTTTTATTGTACCAATGGGTCAGTATGAATGGAATGTTATGCCCTTTGGTTTAATAAATGCACCTTCAGAATTTCAAAAAATTATGAATGATATTTTCCTTCCTTATACGAATTTCATAATTGTTTATATTGATGATATTCTAGTATTTTCAAAAAATATAGAATCTCATTTCAAACATCTTGATTTATTTAAAAAGATTATTATACAAAGTGATTTAGTTATATCAAAACCGAAAATGATGATTTTCCAAACTTTTGTTAGGTTTTTGGGTCATAACATTAAGAAGGGTAGGATTATCCCCATTAATAGAAGTATTGAATTTGCATCCAAATTCCCCGATATTATTACTGATAAAACTCAGCTTCAAAGATTTTTAGGAAGCTTAAATTATATTTTCCCTTTTATAAAGGACCTTGCTAAAGATACTGCTCTTCTTTATGAAAGATTAAAGAAGAATCCTAAAACTTGGACTGACAGGACTATACTGAAGCAGTCAAGAGAACTAAGCAGAAGGTTTGTTTGACTCTCGTCAATCCTACTTGGGAAAAAGTTGTGGAAACTGATGCCTCTGATATTGGTTATGGCGGAATATTGAAACAATGTTCCCCTGTAGATAAACAGGAATACCTTGTTCAATTTTATTCTGGTAAATGGAATAACTCCCAGAAAAATTATGCAACTGTAGCTAAAGAAATTCTTGCTATTGTTAAATGTGAGATGAAATTTCAGACTGACTTATATAATCAGAAATTTATTATTAAAACTGATTATCAGGCTGCTAAATTTATCTTTAATAAAGATTTCAAGCATGATGTTTCCAAACAAATGTTTGCAAGGTGGCAAGCTTTATTATCCCCTTTTGATTTTGAAATTATATACAAAAAAGGTTCTGATAATACCCTTCCTGATTTTCTTACTAGAGAATACCTGAACTAATAGTTCTACTACTCTGTCTACAGATTATGAGACCTACATACAAGCCTCCTAAACAACGAGGAAGAGGAAGGGCAACTACTAATAGCAGAGAGAATAATATTCTTGCCCAAATGGGAAATCAAAGGCTTATAGCCGCTAATATTACAAAAGGTAATACCGAACATCCATTATACAAGGAATTTATGGATTTTCTAAAATCCAAATAAGATGAAGGTACGTCATCATCTAATGTACCTACATACTCCTCAGTTATATCAGAGGATGCTAATGACAATTTTGAGACTTATAGTCAAAAGAAATCCAAAGAGTTAATAATTCTTTGGGAACAATCCGACCTTAAATGGAAGGATAATCCTTGGCAAATTATGGCAAGATACTTTGATACAACGTCATACGCTACTCCTGCATACAAATACAGAATGCATTATGAGATTACACTCTCAACAACAGGATCTGCAGATATTCAGCATTTCTATCCTGCTAATACTAGAAAAACTTATAGTTTTTCGAAGATTATAATTAAGAAGGTTATACCTTCTGATGAATGGGGAATCAACACACTTCCTTGTAATTCAATTCCTGAGCCTTATTCGGAAGCGATCCGGTCCTTCCCCTTGGTATCAGAGCCATGTTTAGTAGAAAACCTAGAGTCTAAGTCTAACACTTAATTTCTTAATGAATATCATTAGGAAAAAGAATACTGTTAAAAACAGTAGAAAGGAAGAATATGAGCTTCCCCAACAATTAGATTTACTTAATAAGTGGACTATTCCAATAGTTAAACCTAAGGTTATATACCAATTAGGTACGTTTGAACGAATAGGTTTAAAACAAGTAGTTAAAACTACTGAAGAAACACTCACGGTAGATAGTGACCATGCTACATTCAGATTATTATCTGAAAGTGACCTAGCTCCTTATAGGGATTCACATAGATTTTTGCATATAGGCTTAATACAAGTTGCCTTCAAGCCACTCACTCTAAGAGGCTTACCTGAAAGCTTTATAGCAGCACTCAGAGATGGCAGAAACCAAAACTGGAAAAAGTCTCTTATAGGGACTGTGCAAACCAGTTTGGCCTATGACCCTGTTTATTTTAATGCCTATCCTAATTTGCAAATTTCCCTTAATGATGAGAATTCTTTGAATGCTTTAATACATAGCATCAAATTACATGGCTATGACTATTTGCCTGGTACAGAAGTTATATGCATTTGTTATAGGATTCATTTCAAACCATTATACACTTTGAATCCTAGGAATAAAATAATGGATATGAAAAATGAAACTATTCTTATAGAAACCAACTTTGGTAAATCCAAAGTAACTACCAGAAGACCTATTAAATGGGATGAAATTGATTTCCCAAAAGAATGGGTCATAGAAGAAACTGTTGCCCCTCGAAACACTGGTAATACTGAGGTTACAGAAATAGAACAAACCTCAGATGACACTATTAAAATCAGGTTCAATGAACCCGATCAAACTAATAATATCAGTTTATCATCTAGATTAACTATATCTAATTCTTTTTATATTTCTCCAATTGATTATGTGGTAGAATTTCCATCGAGAGCATCCACATCCCAAATTAGAGAAAATAGTAGAATCAATGAAGTCAGCATTGGTAGTGATAATATTGTTAAGGTCAATAATAATTCAGATCTTGAACCCACTGCATCCGAAATGGATTTTTCAAATGGTTTTAAAATTGACTGAAAACCAAATAGATTTTAGTCCAGGTTCACCGGCGAGAAAAATAATTTTAGAAGAATTTCTAAAACCAAGATGGGCAGTTTTCAGAAAATGTTTTCATGAAAATATGTCTCCTGAGTTAGTGCAATTTTTTAGACATGACTTTTATACAGACATTAGCAAGAATAATAAGATTATTGCTTTTGTTCCTTGGTTCATGTCTAAGCATGTTTATAACTATGTTTCTGTGTTGGAAAGAGATTATACGCTCACTAATGGTAATATTGTTAATTCTATTTTCCCACCCCAACAATCTTTTCAAATATGGGAAAAAGATAAAATCATTTACTGCACTACGTTTTAAAAAATATTTGAAAATGATGTTGCTACAATAACTGCTAAGAATTTGAATATCATGCTTACCCAAAATAATTATACTAATATGTATGTGAGTATTCTGGGTGAACATGTTATTAAGATTCATGAGAAATTGGACAAGCTTATAGCTGAAGTCCAAAATATCCAATAGAAGGATGCTAAAGGTAAAGAGCAAATTGCTAGTATCCAACTACCACCTGAGGTAAGAGACTTTAAATTAAAAAGTCTTGATGACATTGAGGAACTTCTTAATAAGAAGTTTGGAGAATTTATAGCTAGTCCTCTAAGTTTAGAGCATGCATCTACTAGCGGTACAAAAGTAGATGATGAGAATAATAAAATTTCTGAGAAATATGCTCGAAAACCATACCAAAGAATGTTTTACTACCCAAGACCTACCCCTCAAGATGTCTTGATAGAAGAACAGGACAATGATCATTACCACCAAGGTTATAGTGGGTGAGATATCTATGAATGGAACATAGATGGTCTTGCCGAAAGGCAAATTTATACGATAGTAAATAGAAAGCTTATGTATAGTACTATCTATAAAGTTAATAAGAATACAAATAGGTCAATTGCAGAAATGATTATTGCCGGATTTACTGGTCAACTGAAAGGCTGGTGGGATAATTATCTCACCCAAGACCAGCACTTTCAAATAATGCATGCAACCAAGACTGAAGAGGATAAAATTGTTCAAAACTCAGTCTATTGTTTAGTCATGAATATCATTGAACACTTTTCTGGAAGATGGTATGATAATAGTGAGATCATTAGGACAATGCTCCAGAATTTGAGGTGTTAAACCCTCACATCTTTTACATGGTATAAAGATGTTTTCTTATCCAGAGTGATGGAATTGCCAGAGAGTAATAGTACTCATTGGAAGTCTAAGTTCTTCAAGGGGAAGGACCGGATCGCTTCCGAATAGGGCTCAGAAATTGAATTACAAGGACACCAGTCCTGGCCTAGCCACTAATCTCTAGGGAAACCTTAAACCACGATGCTCTTCACAACCCTTCAACGGCCACCTGCCTAAACGGGTTAACGAGCACCACCGGTTAGCTTGGGACTAACCAAGGTTTACTGTCGAGACTAGTAACTGCCTGGTCTATATAGTCCTTAACCCAAAACCCTATCGGGTTTGATACAGTAGAATCCTAACTACCATAAACATGAATAGCAGATAACTATTGAGAACAAAGTCTAACACTTACCTGTTTAGCCTATCATTTAGGCTAACAATATCGTATAAATGGAAGAGGGAAGGAGAAGAACAGTACCACCACAGAGACCCTGAGTTGTGGCCAAGTGACCTTTTTGATTTTATTTCAGAGCGAAAATATTACAAAGGGTTTTTTTACAGATGAAGAGAGAAACTAGAGAGAAGGAAGAGGAAATAATGTTGGTTAAAGCCTACCTCTAACTAAAGAAGAGTGATCCTTATATAATGGATCTGTCTACAAACAAACAAAATGGAAAAGTAAAAGTGGCCGACAAAATAATTAAAACGTGGCCAAAAGAAAAAACACATTATTAAAATCGAACAAACTAGTTTTATAAAAGTAGATTCCTTCCGATAATGGAGGGACCCCTTACTTTTTTAAAGCTGTCTGAGGGACCTATTACTTTTATAAAAAGTTTTCGTCTTTTTACCCCAATAATCAATTGGTGGGGCCTTCTATTTCTTTATGCTTTATCTTTTTCTTTGTCGTTTTTCTTTGCAGAAGATGCTTCTGCACTTGCTTTCAATTTGTTGATGAAGTCTTCAATTTCTGTATCACTAACTTCCTCTGTATCTGATTGATTTTGGGCTTCTCCGGCTAAACACACATCTTCATTTGAATTACTGCAAATAGAAACCATAGAGATATCATGTGACGACCCAAGGGGTCATCACCGTAATTCTTCCTTGTTCCGTGCTACCGAGGCCTTGAAAACCTCGCTTTTAGTCGCCTCGATTTGCATGCGCAGTTCGGGCGCGTAGCCGGAAAGTTTTTATGTTAGAATATGTGAATTTTGTGAAATATTTGATGAATTTTGGTATTAATATGCATAATGTTGACTTCGGTCAACATTTTGGGTAAACGGACCCGGACCTGTGATTCTAAAATATGGGACTTGGGTGTGTGCCCGGAATTAAATTCCAAGGTCCCAAGCCCGAGAAATGAATTTTTGTGTGAAATTATTTTCTGAAATTAATTAAGGAAAATGAAGAAGAAAATTGATCAGAAAACTGTGGTATCGGGCTCGTATTTTGGTTCCGACGCCCGGTACGAGTCTTAAATATGTTTTAAGCACTATCTGTAAAGTTTGGCTAAAAACGGACGTCATATGACGTGTTTCGGACTTAAAATGGGGAATTTGAGTTTTTTATGAAAGTTGAAAGAAAATCATTTATTATGAGGCTTAATCCTATGTATATGATGTTATTTTGGCGATTTGATCGCACGAGTAAGTCCGTAATGTGTTTTCAAGATCATATGAATGTTTGGTTTGGATCCCCGAGGGCTCGGGTGAGTTTTGAGTAGGGTCCGGGAGGTCTTAGACTTAGAAAAATATACAGGTTCAGATGTTGCAGGCCCAGCGTGGTCGCGTTCCATTACCGCGAGGTCCGCGCTGGCAGCCACGCGGCCGCGGTACTTTTCTGTGCAGTCCGCGTGGTGGGGTTCAGAGGGTCGACCAGCGCGGCCGCGCACCAAATCAGTGCGGTTCGCGCTGGGTGGGTTCAGAGGGAGCCACCTTCTCCCCTCCCTCGGCGCGGCCGCGGTGCATTTCTGTGCGGTCCGCGCCAGCCCCCAGAAAAATGTATAAATTCGGGATTTTTAGTCATTTTTCCACTTTTCAAAAACCCAAAATCTAAGAGGTGATTTTCCAAACAACCTTTTCTTCTTCAAACCGATTGGTAAGTGATTCTAACTCATTTTCTTCACTTCTTAACATCTTTTAACATGATTTCAACTTCAAAACAAAGATTTTCATGGGGGAAATTGGGTGTTTGGGTAGAACCTAGGTTTTCTACAAATTGAGGAGTTGGACCTCAATTTGAGGTCCTATTTCAAAACAAATCATATATTTGGACTCGTGGGAGAATGGGTAACCGGGTTTTGGTCTGAACCTCGAGTTTCGACCACGTGGGTCCGGGGGTGTTTTTGACCATTTTGGGAAAAACCTTGTAAAATTTATTTTTCATGCATGGGGAGTGATTCATTTAGTAATTATTAATGTGATTAAGTAACTTATGACTAGATTCGAGCGGATTGGTGGTGGAATCAAGAGGTAAAGCTATACTAGAAGCGTGAGTTGAGTTTGGAGCATTCGAGGTAAGTGTTTGTTCTAACTTTGGCTTGAGGGAATAGGATTAGGATGTTATTTGCTACTTGCTAATGTGGAGTACGGTGTATAGGCATGGTGACGGTTATCTATGCACCGGAGTCTAGCATGACCATGAGTCTTAATTGCTTTTAATTCGAATAACGTGACACAACCTCCTTGTTTATTTGATGAGTTTCATATAATGTGAACGGTTGAGGTAAAATTGTGATTGGTGTACTTTTGGAGCGTTAGCTCGAACATGAATGTGTTAGTTGAGGAAGAATGGATTTAAAAAGGAGAATGTGTTGTGAATACTCCCTTGCCGGGATGTGTAGACTGATATATATATTCTCCCTTGTCGGGATATTTTGGGCTGTTAGCTGTACCCTTGCCGGGTTAAAGGTATTGAGTTGTTATTCTCCCCTGAAGGGGTCTACTATATGAAGTCAGATGTTTCGAATTATATTATGGGATCGTGTGGCACATCGTCCACTTATATATGATATTATGGGATCGTGTGGCACGCCGTCCACTTATATATGATATTATGGGATCGTGTGGCACGCCGTCCACTTATATATGATATTATGGGATCGTGTGGCACGCCGTCCACTTATATATGATATTATGGGATCGTGTGGCACGCCGTCCACTTATATATGATATTATGGGATCGTGTGGCACGCCGTCCACTTATATATGATATTATGGGATCGTGTGGCACGCCGTCCACTTATATATGATATTATGGGATCGTGTGGCACGCCGTCCACTTATATATGATATTATGGGATCGTGTGGCACGCCGTCCACTTATATATATCATGGGAACCAGAGTTTCTTCTGTTTATTTCCGATATTTCATTTTTACCTGTTACTCCCCGATAGCATGTCCCCTCCTAGCTTTACTTTGTATTATCTTGTTATTGTTTTTTTTCTTGCACTTGTATATATATCTGTACAGGTTAATTGTGGTAGGTCCTGTTTAGCCTCGTCACTACTTCGCCGGAGTTAGGCCAGGCACTTACCAGCACATGGGGTCGGTTGTGTTGATGCTATACTCTGTGCATTTTTGTGCACAGATCAGGGAGCAGCTTATGGACCACAATAGTAGGACTTCTAGGAGCTATCTTCAGTCCAGGGACTCTCGAGGTAGCCTAGCTGGCGTTCGCAGGCCGAAGTCCCTTTCCATGTTTTTCGTTTGTTCATCTTGTATCAGACAAACATGATGTATTTCCTTTCAGACATTGTTTGTAGTATTCTGTAGTAGTCCGTGAGCTAGTGACACCAGACCTTGGGTAGTGATGTGTATTAAACTTCCGCACTTTTGGTTTTCAGTTGCTTTAGATTTAAAGTCTTCCGCTTAAATTTTGTCTCATTTGTTATATTGTTTGAAAGAAAGCAGGAAAGGTGTTTTAATTATTTGGCTTTCCTAGCTCCGATAGTAGGCGCCATCACGATACTCGTTGGTGGGAAATCCGGGTCGTGACAAGTTGGTATCAGAGCACTAGGTTACTTAGGTCTCACAACTCACGGACAAGCTCAGTAGAGTCTGAGGGATCGGTACGGAGACGTCTGTATTTATCCCGCAGAGGCTACTAAGTTAGGAAAACTTCACCTTGTTCATTCTTGTCGTGAGATTCTGTTTCTCAAGTACTGATTGTCTTTCCACTCTGTTCTTTCGCAGATGGCGAGGACATGTGCTTCCTCTTCTACCGCGCAACAGCCTGAGCCCCCAGCAGCAGCCCCTATTAGGGGCAGAGGGCGAGGCCGAGGCCGGGGCAGAGCACAGCCCCGAGCAGCATTTCCAGCGACGGAGCCTCAGGTCGATTTTGAGGAGGAGGTTCCAGCCCCAGCTGTTCCAATGGGCCCAGCTCAGGTCCCAGAGAGTTTCATAGCCACTCCAGTGCTTCAGGACGCTTTGGTCCAACTGGTAGGCTTTATGGAGGGCATTTATAGAGCGGGTTTGCTTCCCGTAGCTCTAGACACATCTCAGGCTGGGGGAGGAGTTCAGACTCCCGATACTCGTACTCCAGAGCCGGTATCTCCTCAGGCTCAGGTTCCAGCAGTTCAGCCAGCCGTGGCAGTTCAGCCAGCTATGGCAGCCCAGCCAGGTATTGCGGCTCAGTCCAGCGATGGTGCGGCTATGTCCGCAGATGCTTTGTGGAGGCTTGATCGTTTCACCAAGCTCTACACAACCACATATAGTGGCACCCCCTCATAGGAAGCTCAGGATTTCATATTCAGCTGTCATGAGGTTCTACGGACTATGGGCATTGTAGAAACCAATGGGGTCGACTTCGCCGCTTTTCGCCTGGCAGGATCCGCCAAGACTTGGTGGAAGGATTTCTGTTTAGCCAGGCCAGCAGGGTCGTCATCATTGACCTGGGATCAGTTTTCAGAGTTATTTCTGGGGAAGTTTCTCCCAGTTACTCAGCGAGATGCTCTTCGCAGGCAGTTTGAGCGTCTCCAGCAGGGTCCTATGACGGTCACCCTGTATGATACCCGGTTCATTGATCTTGCTCATCATGCCATTGTGATACTCCCCACCGAAATAGAGAGGGTGCAGAGGTTTATTGATGGGTTGGCCCAGCCGATCCATGTTCAGATGGCCATGAGTGCAGGTAGTGAGATTTTATTTCAGGAGGCGGCAGATAGTGCCCGCCAGATAGAGATTGGCACTTGCTCAGGGAGGTGGTCATGGGTCTGATAAGAGGCCCCGTCATTCTGGTAGATTCAGTGGTACCTCGTCTGGAGGTAGGGATTCTTATGGTAGAGGCCATCCTTCGAGGCCCTTTCAGTCAGCTCTCCAGGCTTCTCATGGTACACCAGGTGGTCGTGGTTCTCAGCCGCAGTATTCTGACCAGCAGCTCTTCAGTTCACCATCAGCACCTATCAGTGCACCACCACTTCGTTATTCTCAGCAGCCGAGGGCTTGTTATACTTGCGGCGATGTGAGTCACATTGCCACACATTGCCCTTGAGCTTCTAGCAGCTTCCAGCAGCAAGGTCCTCGCCCGATGATCCAGGCACCAGTTGCCCCACAGCCTGCCCAGCCAGCTAGAGGCGGGGGTAGAGGACATAGAGGTGGAGGTAGAGGTCTTAGAGGTGGAGCTCAGACCGCTAGAGGTAGGGGTCAGCCAGCAGCAGATCGTCCCAGGGATATAATTCAGGGAGGTGGGGCCCAGCCCCGTTGTTATGCTTTGCCAGCCAGGCCAGAGGCTGAGTCATCAGATGTTGTGATTACATGTACTATTTTGGTCTATGATAGGGATGCTTCTATGCTATTTGATCCCGGATCTGCGTATTCATATGTGTCGTCCTATTTTGCACCTTATTTGGTTATGCCTAGTGACTCGTTGAGTATTCCTGTTTATGTGTCAACACTGGTGGGTGATTATATTGTGGTCGACCAAGTTCATTGTTCTTGTATCGTAGTGTTTGGGGGTCTTGAGACCCGTGTTGATTTGTTGCTTTTGAACATAGTCGACTTTGATGTTATATTGGGGATGGATTGGTTATCCCCGTACCATGCTATCTTGGATTTCCATGCCAAGACCGTGACCTTAGCCTTACCGGATTTACCCCGTTTAGAGTAGAGAGGGACTTCTGGTCATTGTACCCGTAGTGTTATCTCGTATGTGAAAGCTCGACATATGGTCGAGAAGGGATGTTTGTCCTACTTGGCATATGTTCGCGATTCTAGCGCGGAGAACCCTTCTATTGATTTTGTGCCCGTTGTTTGGGAGTTTCCTAAGGTTTTCCCTTCAGACTTGCCGGGTATGCCGCCCGACAGGGATATCGACTTTTGTATTGATTTGGCCCCGGGCACTCAGCCTATTTCTATCCCGCCATATCGTATGGCCCCGTCGGAGTTGAAAGAGTTAAAGGAACAGCTGCAGGATTTGCTTGAGAAAGGTTTCATTAGACCTAGTGTTTCACCTTGGGGTGCGCTGGTGTTGTTTGTTAAGAAAAAGGATGGATCGATGAGAATGTGCATCGATTACCGGCAATTGAACAAGGTTACAATTAAGAATAAGTATCCACTGCTGAGGATTGATGATTTATTCGACCAGCTTCAGGGTGCGAGGGTGTTCTCGAAGATAGATTTGAGATCTGGTTATCATCAGCTGAGGATTAGTGCGTCTGATGTCCCTAAGACAGCATTTCGTACTCGGTGTGGGCATTATGAGTTTTTGGTCATGTCATTTGGGTTGACCAATGCCCCAGCAGCATTAATGGAATTGATGAACCGAGTGTTTAGGCCCTATCTGGATTGGTTCGTGATTGTTTTTATTGACGATATTCTGATATACTCCCGCAGTCAGGAGGAGCATGAGCAGCACCTCAAAGTGGTTCTTCAGACCCTAAAGGATAGTCAGTTGTATGCTAAGTTCTCAAAGTACGAGTTTAGGTTAAGTTTGGTCGCATTCCTGGGTCATGTCGTATCGACAGCAGGTATTCAGGTAGACCCGAAGAAGATAGAGGCAGTCAAGAACTAGCCTCGACCAGCTTCAGCTACGGATATTCGGAGTTTCCTGGGGTTAGCAGGTTACTACCGTCGGTTTGTGGAGGGGTTTTCATCCATTGCAGCCCCTATGACCAGATTGACCCAGAAGGGTGCCCAGTTCAGGTGGTCGGACGAGTGTGAGGCGAGCTTTCAGAAGCTCAAGACGGCTCTGACTACGGCACCGGTATTGGTTTTGGCCACAGGTTCAGGGCCATATACGGTCTATTGTGATGCGTCTCGTATTGGGCTTGGTGCAGTGTTGATGCAGAAAGGCAAAGTCATTGCCTATGCTTCGAGGCAGTTGAAGATCCACGAGAAGAACCATCCGGTTCATGATCTCGAGTTGGCATCCATTGTTCATGCCTTGAAGATCTGGAGGCATTACTTATATGGCGTGACGTGTGAGGTTTACACTGATCACAAGAGTCTTCAGTATCTGTTCAAGCAGAAAGAGTTGAATTTGAGGCAGAGGAGGTGGTTAGAGTTGCTAAAGGATTATGATGTTACTATCTTATACCACCCGGGGAAGGCCAATGTGGTGGCCGATGCATTGAGCAGGAAGTCCGCCAGCATGGGTAGTCTTGCTTATATTCCAGTCAGCCAGAGATCGCTTGCTTTGGATGTTCAGGCCTTGGCCAATCGTCTTGTGAGGTTGGATATTTCTGAGCCTAGCAGAGTGTTAGCTTGCACGGTTGCTCGTTCCTCACTATTAGAGAGTATCCGCGAGCGGCAGTTTGAGGATCCCTATTTGTGTGTCTTGAGAGACACGGTGCAGCGTGGAGGTGCCAAGAAAGTAACCTTAGATGATGATAGTGTATTGAGATTACAGGGGAAAGTTTGTGTGCCCAATTTTGACGGGATTCGAGAGTTAATCTTAGCGGAGGCCCACAGTTCTCGGTATTCTATTCACCCGGGCGCCGCGAAGATGTATCAGGATCTGAGGCAGCACTATTGGTGGCGTAAGATGAAGAAAGACATTGTTGTGCATGTGGCTCGGTCTTTGAATTGTCAGCAGGTTAAGTACGAGCATCAAAGACCTGGTGGTTTATTTCAGAGGATTGCACTTCCCAAGTGGAAGTGGGAGAGGATTACGATGGATTTCATTACTGGACTTCCGATGACTCAGAAAAAGTTTGATGCAGTTTGGGTCATTGTTGA
This sequence comes from Nicotiana sylvestris, assembly GCF_000393655.2. Lineage (NCBI taxonomy): Eukaryota > Viridiplantae > Streptophyta > Magnoliopsida > Solanales > Solanaceae > Nicotiana > Nicotiana sylvestris. The sequence continues at coordinate 175,492,543 of NC_091064.1, read as the reverse complement.
TAGGCTGACCAAGTCAGCGCATTTTGTTCCTGTTGCAGCCACCTATTCGTCTGAAAGGTTAGCCGAGATTTATATCAGGGAGATTGTTCGCCTTCATGGGGTGCCGCTATCTATCATTTCGGATCGGGGTACACAGTTTACCTCGCATTTCTGGAGAGCGGTTTAGCGAGAGTTGGGCACCCAGGTTGATTTGAGTACAACATTTCATCCCCAGACGGACGGTCAGTCTGAGAGGACTATTCAGATTCTTGAGGACATGCTCCGAGCCTGTGTCATTGATTTTGGAGGCTCGTGGGACCGGTTTTTTCCTTTAGTAGAGTCCGCCTACAACAACAGCTACCAGTCCAGCATTCAGATGGCTCCATATGAGGCGTTGTATGGTAGGCGATGTCGGTCTCCAGTTGGATGGTTTGAGCCGGGAGAGGCTCGATTATTGGGTACGGATCTGGTTCAGGAGGCCTTGGACAAGGTTAGGATTATTCAGGATAGACTTCGTACAGCTCAGTCCAAACAGAAAAGTTATGCAGACCGCAAGGTCAGAGATGTTGCTTTAATGGTTGGTGAGAGGGTATTGCTCCGTGTATCGCTTATGAAAGGCGTGATGAGATTTGGGAAGAAGGGCAAGCTCAACCCTAGGTTCATCGGTCCATTTGAGATTCTTGATCGTGTGGGAGAGGTGGCTTATAGACTTGCCTTGCCACCTAGCTTGTTAGCTGTGCATCCCGTGTTTCATGTATATATGGTCTGTAAGTATCGCAGAGATCCATCGCACGTGTTAGATTTCAGCACTTTTCAATTGGACAAGGATCTGTCATATGAGGAGGAGTCGGTGGCTATTCTAGACTGGCAGGTTCGACGGTTGAGCTCGAAGAGTTTTCCTTCGGTGCGTGTTCAGTGGAGAGGTCAGCCTCCTAAGGCATCGACCTGGGAGTCCGAGTCCGATATGCGGAGCCGTTATCCTCATTTATTTCCCGACTCAGGTACTTCTTTCTTTTGTCCGTTCGAGGACGAACGGTTGTTTTAGAGGTGGAGAATGTGACGACCCAAGGGGTCATCACCGTAATTCTTCCTTATTCCGTTCTCCCGAGGCCTTGAAAACCTGGCTTTTAGTCGCCTCGATTTGTATGCGCAGTTCGGGCGCGTAGCCGGAAAGTTTTTATGTTAGAATATGTGAATTATGTGAAACATTTGATGAATTTTGGTATTAATATGCATAATGTTGACTTCGGTCAACATTTTGGGTAAACGGACCCGGACCTGTGATTCGACGGTCCCGGAGGGTTCGTAGAAAAATATGGGACTTTGGGCGTGTGCCCGGAATTAAATTCCGAGGTCCCAAGCCCGAGAAATGAATTTTTGTGTGAAATTGTTTTCTGAAATTAATTAAGGAAAATGAAGAAGAAAATTGATCAGAAAACTGTGGTATCGGGCTCGTATTTTGGTTCCGACGCCCGGTACGAGTCTCAAATATGTTTTAAGCACTATTTGTAAAGTTTGGGTAAAAACGGACGTCATATGACGTGTTTCGGACTTAAAATGGGGAATTTGAGTTTTTTATGAAAGTTGAAAGAAAATCATGTATTATGAGGCTTGATCGTATGTATATGATGTTATTTTGGCGATTTGATCGCACGAGTAAGTTCGTAAAGTGTTTTTGAGATCATATGAATGTTTGGTTTGGATCCCCGAGGGCTCGGGTGAGTTTTGTGTAGGGCCCGGGAGGTCTTACACTTAGAAAAATATACAGGTTCAGATGTTGCAGGCCAAGCGCGGCCGCGTGCCATTACCGCGCGGTCCGCGCTGGCAGCCACGCGACCACTGTGCTTTTCTGTGCGGTCCGCGTGGTGGGGTTCAGAGGGTCGACCAGCGCGGCCGCGCACCAAATCAGTGCGGTCCGCGCTGGGTAGGTTCAGAGAGAGCCCACTTCTCCCCTCCCTCGGCGCGGCCGCGGTGCATTTTTGTGCGGTCCGCGCCAGGTCCTCAGAAAGGTATACAAGTTCGGAAAATCTCAGTCATTTTTCACTTTTCAAAAACCCAAAACCTAAGAGGCGATTTTCCAAACAACTTTTCTTCTCCAAAACGATTGGTAAGTGATTTCTAACTTAATTTCTTTATTCCTTAACATCTTTTAACATAATTTCAACTTCAAATCAAAGATTTTCATGGGGAAAATTGGGTGTTTTGGGTAGAACCTAGGTTTTCTACAAATTGAGAAGTTGGACCTCAATTTGGGGTCCGATTTAAAAACAAATCATATATTTGGATTCATGGGGGAATGGGTAACCGGGTTTTGGTCCGAACCTCGAGTTTCGACCACGTGGGTCCGGGGGTATTTTTGACCTTTTTGGGAAAAACCTTGAAAAATCTATTTTCATGCATTGGGGATGATTCATTTAGTAATTATTAATGTGATTAAGTAACTTATGACTAGATTCGAGCGGATTGGTGGTGGAATCAAGAGGTAAAGCTATACTAGAAGCGTGAGTTGAGTTTGGAGCATTCGAGGTAAGTGTTTGTTCTAACTTTGGCTTGAGGGAATAGGATTAGGATGTTATTTGCTACTTGCTAATGTGGAGTATGGTGTATAGGCATGGTGACGGTTATCTATGCACCGGAGTCTAGCATGACCGTGATTCTTAATTGCTTTTAATTCGAATAACGTGACACAACCTCCTTGTTTATTTGATGAGTTTCATATAATGTGAACGGTTGAGGTAAAATTGTGATTAGTGTACTTTTGGAGCGTTAGCTCGAACATGAATGTGTTAGTTGAGGAAGAATGGATTTAAAAAAGTCAGATATTACGATCTATATTATGGGATCGTGTGGCACGCCGTCCACTTATATATGATATTATGGGATCGTGTGGCACGCCGTCCACTTATATATGATATTATGGGATCGTGTGGCACGCCGTCCACTTATATATGATATTATGGGATCGTGTGGCACGCCGTCCACTTATATATGATATTATGGGATCGTGTGGCACGCCGTCCACTTATATATGATATTATGGGATCGTGTGGCACGCCGTCCACTTATATATGATATTATGGGATCGTGTGGCACGCCGTCCACTTATATATGATATTATGGGATCGTGTGGCACGCCGTCCACTTATATATGATATTATGGGATCGTGTGGCACGCCGTCCACTTATATATGATATTATGGGATCGTGTGGCACGCCGTCCACTTATATATGATATTATGGGATCGTGTGGCACGCCGTCCACTTATATATGATATTATGGGATCGTGTGGCACGCCGTCCACTTATATATGATATTATGGGATTATTATTTTTTTTCTTGCACTTATATATATATCTGTACAGGTTAATTGTGGTAGGTCCTGTTTAGCCTCGTCACTACTTCGTCGGGGTTAGGCCAGGCACTTACCAGCACATGGGGTCGGTTGTGCTGATGCTACACTCTGTGCATTTTTGTGCACAGATCAGGGAGCAGCTTACGGACCACAGCAGTAGGACTTCTGGGAGCTATCTTCAGTCCAGGGACTCTCGAGGTAGCCTAGCTGGCGTTCGTAGGCCGAAGTCCCTTTCCATGTTTTTCGTTTGTTCATCTTGTATCAGACAAACATGATGTATTTTCTTTCAGACATTGTTTGTAGTATTCTGTAGAAGTCCGTGAGCTAGTGACACCAGACCTTGGGTAGTGATGTTTATTAAACTTCCGCACTTTTGGTTTTCAGTTGCGTTAGATTTAAAGTCTTCCGCTTAAATTTTGTCTCGTTTATTATATTGTTTGAAAGAAAGTAGGAAAGGTATTTTAAATATTTGGCTTGCCTAGCTCCGATAGTAGGTGCCATCACGACACTCGATGGTAGGAAATCCAGGTCGTGACATATCATCTCCAATAGTAGTACCAAGATTTTTTGCTAAATCCCTTTTTATTTCTTAAAAATATGAAGCAAGGATTTCTTTCTGTGAAACAGCTCCCTTCTTCATTTGGAGTCTCTTGCTGATAATTTCTAAAGGACTTAGATCTTCTTCTTCATCCTTTGTATGATCGATCTGTGAATAAGCCTCTATTTTGGCCTGTATCTGTTGTATTAATTCTTCACCATATTACTTTCCTTGATGGTTTGACTGGAGCAATTTGGACCAGAACTTATGATAGAAAATTCTGTTAAGGCAAGGAATGCCTTCACTAGTATAACCGGTCTGTACATTCCATTTCATAATCCAGGGAATAGAAAATTCAATAAAGAAATACATGGTAGCAATACCATCATAAAAGATATTATCTTTTTGGAGAGAAATGATTTTGGGAGATATATCTACCCATTGAGAATATGATTCTTTGAAGAGAGGGTTTAAAATATCTAATGATGGTCCGTATAACTTCCACCATTTGAAAAACCAATTTGGAATTTGTTGTCCAAATAAATTAGGACAAAGTTTTATAAACCAAGAATGTTTTCTGGTAGGATTTTCATATAAAAAAGTTTTATTAAAGTTATATATATATATATATCCTAAATTTGATATATATATATAGTATATAGTATATAGTATATAAGCTATATATATATTCGATATTAAATATTGAATATTAAAATTTAGAATTTTAATTCAATTTAAAATTATGTACATATGTAGTATAGTATAGTGTATATATATATATATATCAAAGCTATATTCGATATATATATATAGTTTAATATAATATATAGTATATAAGCTATATATATATTCGATATTAAATATTGAATATTAAAGTTTAGGATTTAATATTATATACATATAAGCTATATTTGATATAATATTAGCTAATGCACTAATACTTAGTGCATAGTATAGTGTAAGCATATATATATATATATATATAAAAGCTATATTCTATAATATGTATGTATCAATGTATGTATGTATGTATGTATGTATGTATGTATGTACATACATACATACATACATACATACATACATACATACATACATACATACATATATATATATATATATATAGATACATATATATATATATATATGGGGGTACAAGATCACTTCCGAATGAGGCTCAGGAAATGAATTACAAGATCTTCAGCCCTGGCTAGCTACTAACCTCTGAGTAAACCTTAAACCACGGTGTTCCTCACAATCCTTCAACGGCCACTCTGCCTAAACGGGTCTAACTGAGCACCACCGGTTAGGTTGGCCTAACCAAGATTTATTGTCGAGATTGGTAACTGCCTGGTCTCTACAGTCCTTAACCCAAAACCTCATCCGGGTGATACAGTAAATTCCTAGCTACAAATACATGCTTAGTAAAAGACCCTTGAATACTAAGTTTAACACTTACCTGTTTAGTCTATCATTTAGGCTAACAGTATTGCAAAATATAGAAGAGAGAGGGAGTAGAAAAGTACCGGAGACTTCCTGATTTTGTGGCCAACTGACCTTTTTTTTAATTTTATTTCTCAAATCAAAATATTACAAAGGAGAGGATTTTGTACAAGAGAGAGAAACTAGAGAGAGGTGAGAGTGATGGCTGATGCCTGCCCTCCTCAAAGACTGAAATGATCCTCATATAATGGATTAGCTAACAACCAAACAAAATTACAACAGTTAGATGGCCAACAAAATAATTACAAGTATGGCCGACAAGATAAAAAGTAATCCTACATTATTAAAACCAGACAAACTACTTTATAAAAGTAGATTCCCTTCAATAATAGAGGGGTCCGTTACTTTATTAAAGTCGTCTTTATTACCCCAATAATTTATTGTATGGGGCCTTCTTTGTCTTCATGCTTTCTCTTTTCCTTTGTCGTTTTTCTTTGCATAAGATTCTTCTGTGACTTCCTTCAGTTTTGTAAGAAAGTCTTCAATTTCTTCCATATTTAATTTTGTGTCAGAAGTGCTTTGTGCTTCTCCTGCTACACAGACTCCTTCATCTGAAGTGGTTCCCAGTGAGGTCATAGATATATCATCCCCAATTCTTGCTTCAAAATTTTTGGCAAGATATTTCTTTATCTCCTCGAAGTATGAAGCGGGGATTTCTTTTTTGGATATAGCTCCCTTTTTCATTTGGAGCTTCATAGTGACCTGTTGCAAAGGGCTGATTTCTCCTTCATTAATATCTGTCCTTTCTTGTTTGACATAGATATCAATTTTGTCCTTAATTTGTTGAATCAATTCTTCACCAAATAATTTTTCCTGTTGTTTTGTCTGAACTAATTTTGTCCAGAATTTGTTATAAACAATCCTTTGGAGGCAAGGAATGCCTTCAGTGGTATAACCAATTTCTACATCCCATTTCATAATCCAAGGGATAGAAAATTCTATGAAAAAATACATAGCAGCAATGCCGTCATAAAAGATATTATCTTTTTGTAAGAAAATAATTTTGGGAGATATATCTACCCATTGAGTATATAAACTCTTAAATAAAGGAGGAAGTATTTCTAATGATGGACTATATAATTTTCACCATTTGAAGAACCAATTCGGAATTTGTTGACTGTTCATATTAGAATGGAGTTTCATAAACCAAGAGTGTTTCCTATTAGGATTCTCATAAAGGAAAGTTTTATTAAAACTTTCAACATAGTCCCAACAATTAAATTTGACTGAGACTTTTTGATCAGAATGAGTATATTCTCGATCCTTAAGGGTACTAATACCTCATTCATCTGCAGGTATAACCTTTTTAATAATAATTTTTGAAAAGCTATAAGTTTTCTTGGTATTCGCAGGATAAAAGTGCTGAATTTCAGTTGATCCTGTTGTTGAGAGTATAATCTCATAGTACATCCTATATTTATAAGAAGGAATAGCGTATGACGTTGTATGAAAATACCTGGCCATCAATTGCCAAGGGTTATCCTTCCATTTAAGGTCAGATTGTTCCAAAAGAATTATTAACTCTTTTGTGTCCTTTCGGTTATAAACCTCAAGGTTGTCATTACTATCCTCTAATATTACTGAGGAATAGGTAAGTATATTAGATGATGTACCTTCACCTTTTTTGGATTGTATAAACTCCATGAATTCCTTATATAAAGGATGATATGTATTACCTCCTGCTATATTAGCAGCAATTAGTTTTTGGTTTCTCATTTGGGCGAGAATATTATTCCCTCTGCCTTCGGCAGATGCCCTTCCTATTCCTCTTCCTCGAGGAGGTCTATATGTTGGCCTCATAATCTGTAGAACAAAATAGAGAACTATTAGCTCAGATATTCTCTTGTAAGAAAATCAGGAAGGATATTATCACACCCTTTTTTATATATGATCTCAAAATCAAAAGGGGATAATAAAGCTTGCCACCTTGCAAACATTTGTTTAGATACATCATGCTTAAAATCTTTATTAAAGATAAACTTTGCAGCTTGGCAATCAGTTTTAATTAAAAACTTTTGATTGTATAAATCAGTTTGAAATTTCATAACACATTTAACAATAGCAAGAATTTCTTTAGCTACAGTTGGGTAGTTCTCCTGGGATTCATTCCATTTTCCAGAATAGAATTGAACAAGGTATTCTTGTTTATCTATGGGCGAATATTGTTTCAATATTCCACCATAGCTAATATCAAAGGCATCAGTTTCCACAACCTTTGCCCAAGTAGGATTAGCAAGAGTTAAGCAAGGAAGGTTTTTAACCTTCTGCTTTATTCTTTTGACTGATTCAGTATGACTGTCAGTCAAAGCCTTTGGGTTCTTCTTTAGTTTTTCATAAAGAAGAGCAGTATCTTTTGCAAGATCCTTTATAAAAGGAGAAATATAATTCAAGCTTTCTAAAAATCGTTGAAGGTGGGTTTTATCCGTAATAACATCAGGGAATTTAGAAGCAAATTCAATGCTTCTATTAATGGGGATAATTCTACCATTTTTAATATTATGACCCAAAAATCTAACATTATTTTGGAAAATCATCATTTTTGGTTTGGATATGACTAAACCATTTTGAATGATAATCTTTTTAAATAAATCTAAATGTTTAAAATGAGACTCGATATTTTTTAAAAATACCAAGATATCATCAATGTAAACAATTATGAAATCCATATAAGGAAGAAAAATATCATTCATAATTTTTTATTCTGAAGGTGCATTTTTCAAACCAAAAGGCATAACATTCCATTCATACTGGCCCATTGGTACATTAAAGGCAGTTTTATACCTATCTGATTCAGATATCTGAATCTGCCAATAACCTGATTTTAAATCAAATTTTGAAAATATAATGGCATCATGAAGTCTATCTAATAAATCCTTTTTATTGGGAATAGGATATCTAATCCATTTTAACACCTTATTAAGGGGTTTATAGTTTATAACTAATCTAGGAACTCCTCGTTCCTGTTCAGCATGCTTAATAACATAAAAAGCAGTACAAGACCATTTTGACTTGGAAGGTCTAATCAAACCCTTTTGTTGTAAGGAATAAATTTCCTTGTTACATAACTCCAAATAATCGGTGTTCATCCGATAAGGTCGAGCCTTGGTAGGGATATTATCCTCAGTGAAGTTTTCTTCATAAGGAAGCCTTATGATATGCTTTTTTCTGCTCCAAAATTGATTTGGATGGTCACCGCAAATAGAAGCAGAAAATTAGTTTTTGAGAAAATTGATTTTTTCTACTAGTTTAGGATTTTTTAAATCCTGATCAACTGTAATGGAACCAATTTCATTTTTTAAAATGCAATTTGGTTTACTTTTGAAATAATTCTATCAGAAATGATTTCATTTAAAAACCTTTGAACAGGTTCAGTTATAAAGTCAAATGTGATACTCTTACTATTGTAAGTACCCGTGAAACTTTTTGTATCCCAATATAAGAAAGGCATTAATTTAATAAAAAATAGGACACCAAGTATTACCTCCCTATCAATATCTTTTACTAAAACAAAGCTTCCAGGGATACAGGTGTCCTGTTGGCAAATATAAGCCCTAGGTAATTTGTATGAAATACTCATTGCACCACCACTAGTATTTTTTAAACGATGAGCAGTTTTATGAAAATATTTGGAGGGCATTACCCATTCTTTTATACAATTTAAATCTGTTCCATTATCAAATAAAGCTACAAACTCTTTTTTGAAATTGTAATTAATTAAAAGAGTTATTTTTATTAAAAACTTTTGGGTAATGAAATATTGAAGTTTTTCTTCTGAAGAGCCGCAAGGTATTAGCAGTATTTTCTTCTGAAGAGCTAGCAGTAGTATTTATCTCAGTAATTTTAATACTGGGATCAGTATTTATCACATTAGAATTTTCTAGTTTGAAAATCTTTTCATCTAAGGCTACATTTGAAGCCTTTAATTCCGAAATTTCTTTCTTGAGATAATTTATCTCAGTACTTAAATCTTGGACAGTAGCCAACTTTTCAGGCTGGGATTTATTTTTTACCATTTTTCTGATTTCAGACATAATGTAAGGTCCTTTTTGAGATGGAATTTCTTCCACCTCTGTTCCTACTTCTAAACTTGTAGGAATTTTATCTATTAGTTGGGACCTTAATTCAGGGTCTTTGATAACCCTTAAAAGATCAATCAAATTGTCATTAGAAAGAACGTCGATCTTTAAGTCTCTAATTGAGAGTAAATATTGAAAAGTTCATCATCAGTATTACAACAATGATTTGAGCATTGTCCCTTATTACAGAACTCTTGCTCTTCTTCGGAAGATGAAGTATAACTTTCTTCCTGAAGGACCCTTAGGTCTTCACTTGTTGATGAAAGAACTTTCATTACTGCCAGATATTTCTGGAGAAGAATTTAGAAGAATCTTACATAAAAAGTCTTGATATGATCATCTAAATACAATTCTTTGATTTTATCTTTAATCTTGCAATCCTTTGTATAATGGCATACTCTTCCACATTTATAACAGGCCTGAGGGTTTTTGGATTTAATAAAACCCTTTTTGACTTTATGAAAAGCCTTCCTTCTTTGGGTCTTTTCATGCCATTTTTTCGGCGAACCCTTCTTCCTTCTAAAATCCTTTTTATGGGATTTTTTTCTTTTGGAAGGTATATCAACGGTGAACTGTTCATAGAATTCCCCTTATTGTTGTCTCTCAATGAGACAATGTTTCTTAATTTGCTGGTTTAGCCTAATCTCATTACACAAAGCTAAACCTTCCTGAGTGCATACACTAAAAGGTTTACCATATGAGTAAGTTTCATAATTGATACTCATCCCTGAGCCTCTAAGGACTTTTCTAATTTTTTCAGCAAATAATTGAGGGAGTCCATCTATAAACTTGGACTTTGTCATGACCCCAACCCCAGTCGTGATGGCGCCCAACACAATGCTAGGCAAGCCCAACCAACTAACATCTCACAATCTCTTTCTTTATAATTCAATACCAATTTTCAGGATTTAATACCAATTTAATATAAATAGAAGTATGAATTTAACAAATGAAATGTGTGGAAACCATAATCACGAAAAAAATCTCTGTAAAACAGCCCACTGATCTGGTGTCACAAGTCTGAGCCTCTAATACAAGGTTTCAACAATCTAATACAGAAATATGTCTAAAATGCGGAATAATAAGTGGAGATAGAAGGAGAAATCGGGTTTGCGAACGACATGCAGCTACCTTAATAACTCCGATGAAAACGGAATGGCAGGAAAGCTCGCTCTATGCCTCAGGAATACCTGTACCTGCACACATGGTGTAGAGAGTAATGTGAGTACTCCGACCCAGTGAGTAATAACAATAAATAATAGCTGACAGTATGAAATCACATAAAGGCACTAAGCAGTTCTATATCAAAGTAGTAAAATCATTTAAGCAGCAGTGAATAAGGAAATCATGTGAAATTCTTTAAACCAGGTAAAACAGATATAATCAGTATAAATGAGCTCCTCAAGAATTTCAGTTCATTTATTCGTTCTTATCCTCAGTTCTCAATTCATATACTTCTCACGATAACCTAATCAAAATATATATATATACCGCTGCGGCGTGCAACCCGATCTATATATCGTTGTGGCGTACAACCCGGTCCATAATAATAATAGTCGACTGCGCTCACTGGGGGTGTGCAGACTTCGGAGGGGCTCCTTCAGCCCAAGCGCTATAAAATTGCTGCGGCGTGCAGCCCGATCCATATAAGTAATTGATGCGGCGTGCAACCCGATCCATAATATGTATAATATATATATCTACTGCGGCGTGCAGCCGAATCCATAATAAGTAAAATATCCTCACTATTGGGTCCTCGAACCCTCTCAGTCATTTAAAAATCACAGCCTCTCAGGCATAATGTACGGTCGGGATCTCAGCCCTCATATCTCTTCCTATTTATGATTAACATTTCAAAAATTTGGTTCATATCATTCTTAAACAATTGGAAACATGACTGAGGATATAAATTCTTTAACAAAATAAGTGAGGAAAACCAGTCAAAAATCCCCTAAGGGTTCTACAGGTCGGCACAAGGCCCCAAGCATGGCAATAAGCCCAATTCACAACAATAAAGTATATGTCTCAATCAAAAATGTAGTAAAATATCATTCGGGATGGATCAAGTCCCAATCCCCATAGCATTGAACCTCACGCTCGTCACACAGCGTGTATCCAATTTTCGAAAAATATCAAAAATCCTGAAATTAGCAAAACCTGAGCCCCGGGCCCACGCCTCGAAATCGGGTAAAATTTACATTTTCAGAATCCTCATACCCTCACGAGTCTAACCATACCAAAATTATCCAATTCCGATACCATTTGATCCTTCAAATCATCATTTTACATTTTTGAAAGATTTCACAATTTTCTTCCCAAATTCCATCCCAAATAATGAATTAAAAGATGAATTCAGTGATAGATTCATGTATTCTAGCCAAATCTGAGTTAAAATCACTTACCCCGATGAATTTCTTGAAAAACCTTCGAAAAATCGCCAAAATCCGAGCTCTCTAGGTCAAAATATTAAATAAAACCCAAAACCTCATATTTATAGGTACCCCCTCAGATTTCAGCTACCGCGGGCCGCACCAAATTGACCGCGGTCCGCGCAAGCCAGTGCGGTCCGCACAAAAACAACCGCGGCCGCACAGGCCTTCCTCTGCAGTGACAGGATTTAGTATTTTGGCCATAACCTTTGCTACAAATGTCCAAATTGTGATGTCTTTAGCTTTGGGGAAACTAGACATGAAGGGCTACAACTTTCGTTTTTAAGTCACCTCAAAATTTCTTGTAGATCAAAAGATATGAGCTTCCGAAGTTGGACCAGCGGGAAGGTTCTTCACCGCGGCCGCCCACTTTTGTGCGGTCCGTGCGACGCCTACCGCTGCCGCGCCCGCTTTTGTGCAGTCCGCACAACACTCACCGCGGGTGCACTCATTTTTGTGCGGACCGCGTGGGTGAGTTCTGGGGCCTGCAACCCTCCTGGACCTGCTGCAACTATGATTTTCGGCCTAAAACATCCTGGAACCTACCCGAGACCCCCGAAACTTCAAACTAATTGTACCAACACATCCCATGACATCGTTCAAACTTGTTCAAAATTTTGGAACGCTTCCAACAACATCAAATCACCAATTTAACATAGGATTCAAGCCTTAGAACTCCAAGAACTCTTAAATTATGCTTTCGATCAAAAGGTCTATCAAATCTTGTCTGAATGACCTGAAATTTTCCACACACATCCCAAATGACACAACGAAGCTACTGCAACTCTCAGAATTCCATTCCGACCCCTATATCAAAATTTCGCCTATCAACCGGAATTTGCCAAAATATCAATTTCGCCAATTCAAGCCTAAATATTCTCTACAACTACAAAACCCATTCTGATCGCTCTCCTAAGTCACAAATCACCTCCCGAAGCTAACCGAACCATCGGAACTCACTTCTGAGCCTTCTAACACATAAGTTAACATCCGGTTGACTTTTCCAACTTAAGCCTTCTTAAAAGAGACTAAGTGTCTCATTTCTTACCAAATCCTCTCCAAACTCGAACTAATCAACACGATCACATAAAACACGAATAACGAAGCGTAAGGAAGCTGAAATTGGGGAAATGGAGCGGTACTCATGAGGCGACTGGCCGGGTTGTCACATCCTCCCCAACTTAAACAAATGTTCGTCCTCGAACGTGTCAAGAAATATACCTGAAGTCTCAAATAGGTGAGGATATTTTCTCCGCATCTCCCGCTCGGTCTCTCAGGTAGCCTCCTCCACAGGCCGACCTCTCCACTGCACTTTCACTGAAGTTATATCCTTTGACCTCAACTTCCGAACCTGGCGACCCAAAATAGCTACTGGCTCCACATCAAAGGTCAAACCATCATCCAACTGAACCGTGCTGAAGTCCAAAACATGAGACGGATCCCCAATATACTTCCGGAGCATAGAAACATGAAATACCGGATGCACACTCGACAGGCTGGGTGGCAAAGCAAGCTCATAAGCCACCTCCCCAATCCTCCGTAGCACCTCAAAAGGCCCAATGAACCGCGGACTCAACTTGCCTTTCTTCCCAAACCTCATAACACCCTTCATGGGCGAAACCTTCAGTAAGACCTTCTCACCAACCATATAGGACACATCTCGAACCTTCCAGTCCGTATTACTCTTCTGACGTGACTGAGCTGTACGAAGTCTTTCCTGAATCACCTTCACTTTCTCTAAGGCATCCTGAACCAAGTCTGTTCCCAACATCCTAGCCTCGTCAGGCTCGAACCAACCAACTGGAGATCTACACCATCTCCCATACAAGGCCTCATATGGTGCCATCTGAATGCTGGACTGATAGTTGTTGTTATAGGCAAACTCTGCAAGCGGCAAAAACTCATCCCAAGAACCTCCGAAATCAATAACACAGGCGCGCAACATGTCCTCCAGTATTTGAAAGTGCGCTCGGATTGCCCGTCCGTTTGAGGATGAAATGTTGTGCTCAACTCTACCTGAGTACCCAACTCTCTCTGCATGGCTCTCCAAAACTACGAAGTAAACTGAGTACCTCTATCTGAGATGATGGAAACTGGAACACCATGCAACAGAACAATCTCCCAGATATAAATCCTTGCCAACCGCTCTGAAGAATAGGTAGTACACACAGGAATGAAGTGCACGGACTTGGTCAGCCGATCCACAATCACCCAAATAGCATCAAACTTCTTCAAAGTCCGAGGAAGTCCAACCACAAAGTCCATAGTGATCTTTTCCCACTTCCACTCGGGAATAACCATCTATTGAAGCAAGTCACCCGGTCTCTGATGCTCATATTTCACCTGCTGACAATTGAGACACCGGGATATAAATCCCACAATATCTTTCTTCATTCTTCTCCACCAATAGTTCTGACTCAAATCCTGATACATCTTCGCGGCACCCGGATGGATAGAATACCGCGAGCTATGGGCCTCTTCCATAATCAACGCTCTAAGACCATCCACATTGGGCACATAAATCCGGCCTTGCATCCTCAAAACACCATCATCACCGATGGTCACATCTTTGGTATCACCATGTTGAACTCTATCCTTAAGAACAAGCAAATGCGGATCATCATACTGGCACTCTTTGATGCGATCATATAAGGAAGACCGAGAAACCACACAAGCCAACACCCGACTGGGCTCCGAAATATCCAATCTCACAAACCGATTGGCCAAGGCCTGAACATCAACTGCAAGGGGTCTCTCCCCAACTGGAATATATGCCAAACTCCCCATACTCACTGCCTTTTGGCTCAAAGCATCGGCCACTACATTGGCCTTTCCCGGATGATACAAAATAGTGATATCATAATCCTTAAGCAACTCCAACCATCTCCGCTGCCTTAAATTAAGATCCTTTTGCTTGAACAAATGCTGAAGACTATGATGATCAGTGAACACCTCACAAGATACGCCATACAAGTAATGCCTCCAAATCTTCAATGCATGAACTATGGCAGCCAACTCCAAATCATGAACGGGGTAGTTCTTCTCATGGGGCTTCAACTGACGAGAAGCATAAGCAATAACTCTACCCTCCTGCATCAACACATAACCAATCCCAACTCTCGAAGCATCACAATATACAGTATATGAACCTGAAGCTGATGGCAAAACCAACACTGGAGCTGTGGTCAAGGCTGTCTTGAGCTTCTGAAAGCTCTCCTCACACTCGTCCGACCATACAAATGGAGCACCCTTCTGAGTCAACTTGGTCAAGGGCGATGCAATAGATGAAAATCCCTGAACAAACCGGCGATAATAGCCTGCTAACCCAAGAAAGCTACGAATCTCTGTGGCTGAGGATGGTCTAGGCCAACTCTGAACCGCCTCTATCTTCTTTGGGTCAACCTAAATACCCTCGTTGGACACCACGTGTCCCAAGAAAGCCACTGTACTGAGCCAAAACTCACACTTGGAGAACTTTGCATAAAGCTTCTCCTCCTTAATCTCTACAACACAACTCTCAAATGCTCTGCGTGCTCCTCCTGACTACGCGAGTACACCAGGATATCATCAATGAATACTATAACGAACGAATCAAGATAAGGCCAGAATACGCTGTTCATCAAATGCATGAATGCTGCTGGGGCATTGGTTAGCCCGAAAGACATAACAAGAAACTCATAATGACCATATTTGGTCGTGAAAGCAGTCTTAAGAATATCTGAATCCCTGATCTTCAACTGGTGATAGCCCGAACGGAGATCAATCTTGGAGAACACTCTTGCTCCCTGAAGCTGATCAAATAAATCATCAATGTAAGGCAAAAGATACTTGTTCTTAATTGTTACTTTGTTCAATTGCCTATAATCGATGCACATTCTCATTGTGCCATCCTTATTCTTCAAAAACAAAACGAGCGCACCCCAAGGCGACACGCTAGGCCGAATGAACCCCTTATCTAGGAGTTCCTGAAGTTGTCCTTTCAATTCCTTCAACTCTGTTGGTGCCATATTATATGGCGGAATAGAAATAAGCTGAGTTCCCGGCACCAAGTCAATACCAAAATCAATATCCCTGTTCGGTGGCATGCCTGGCAGGTCTGCAGGAAAAACATCGGGAAAATCCCTCACAACTAGAACAGAATCAATACTAGGAGTCTCGGTTCCAACATCCCTCACAAACGCTAGATATGAAAGGCAACCCTTCCCAACCATATGTTGGGCCTTCAAAAAGGATATCACTCTACTAGGAACATAATCAGTCACACCACGCCACTCGATCCGCGGTACACCCGGCATAGCCAAAGTGACTGTCTTAGCATGACAGTCTAGAATAGCACGACACGGGGATAGCTAATCCATGCCCAAAATGAAATCAAAATCCAGCATGCTCAACAGAAATAGATCTGCTCGGGTCTCCAGACCCACAATAGTCACCACACATGACCGGTACACACGGTCTACAACAACAGTATCACCCACCGGGGTAGATACATGAACTGGTAAAGCAAGAAACTCACGGGGCTTACCCAAATAATGAGCAAAGTATAATAACACATAAGAAAAGGTGGAACTGGGATCAAATAATGCAAAGGCATCTCTGTGGTAGACTGAAACAATACCTATAATGACAGCATCCGAAGCAATGGCATCGGGTCTGCCTAGGAGTGCATAGAAACGGGCCTGACCACCCCCTGATCGACATCCCCCTCTAGGGCAACCCCTAGCTGCCTGACCTCCACCCCTAGCTAGCTAGGTGGGTGGTGAAGTAACTGGAGCAGAAGTCGAGGGTTGACCCCTTTGCTGATACTGACCATCGCGAAGTCGAGGACACTGCCTCCTCATATGCCTAAAATCTCTGCACTCGTAACAACTACCCGGTACTGGAGATGGGGACTGAAGGGAACCCCTGGCACCAGAATGGCCAGAAGAAGGACCTGCCACGGAAGAACCCTGGACTGATGGGGCACGAGATGGACTCTAAGTTGGAAGGGCGCTGAGTGATGACTGGCGCTACTGCGACCCATGATAACCACGACCTGAGGATGCCCTACGATACTCCGGACGGGCCGACTGAGCGGGCCTAAAAGAACGACCTCTACCCTGTTGGAACTGGCCCCTTGAAGGAGCACCACTAAAACTGCCAGAGCCTCGAGGCCTCTTGGCCTCCCTCTCCTCTTTATCCTGACGGCGAACCATCTTAATCTCCCAAGCGATATCAACCACCTCCTCGAATATAGCAACCAATACCCTCTCTCTAGTCATCAAGATACGGAGATGGTAGTTAAGGCCATCCACAAATCTCCTGATCCTCTCCCGATCGGTTGGAACCATCCAAACGGCATGACGAGCCAACTCGAAATAACTCGCCTCATACTGTGACACAGTCATATCTCCCTGCTTTAGCCACTCAAACTACCTACGCAGCTCCTCCCTGCGAGATTGCGGTACATACTTCTCCAAGAAGAGAGTGGAGAACTCCTGCCAAGTCAGGGGCGCTGCACCAACCGGCCTACGCCTCTCATATGACTCCCACCAAGTGAAGGCAGCCCCAGTAAACTGAAAGGTGGTAAATGCCACACCACTAGTCTCAAGAATCCCTGTTGTACGGAGCATCCGCTGACACTTATCAAGAAAACCCTGGGCATCCTCGCCCTCGGCACCACTGAATGATGGGGGCTAGAGTCTACCAAACCTCTCAAGATGACGCTGCTCATCGTCCGACATGACTGGCACAACAAACTCCTGAGCTGGTGCAACCGGCTGAGCTGGAGGTGCCCCCGGTGTCTGTAGTCCCTGCACTACCTGCTCAGGTGTGCGAGCAGCAGAGGTCTGATTGCCTCCCCAGGCCTATGAAGTAGCTGCTGCTGTGGTGGTTGAAACTGCCTGAGCCAGGCCTGTGCAAACTGTCAAGATCTGTGCCAAGGCCTCCTATAGACCCGGAATCACGATGGGCACTGCTGGTTCCTGAACCGGTGCTGCTACTGGAGCCTGATCCGGAGTTGGGGAAACTGGTGGATCAATAGGAATTGCTCTCGCTACTCTGCCTCTTCCATAGCCACGACCGCGCCCATGGCCTCTGGTGACCTCAGTGGGTGGCACTGGTGGTCGTTTGCCTCGTCCTGTAGCGCGAGTCCTCTCCATCTGTGACAGAATAGAATAACGGAAGTTTAGCACTCGAATCAACAAGTTCGCACGACAAGAATTTCAAGGATATGAAGTTTTCCTAAAGGTTCTGCAGCCTCTCGAGGATAAATACAGACGTCTCTGTACCGATCCGCGAGACTCTACTAAACTGGCTCATGACTCGCGAGACCAAGTAACCTAGGCTCTGATACCAACTTGTCACTACCCCAACCCCGGCCGTGATGGCGCCCAACACAATGCTAGGCAAGTCCGACCAACTAACATCTCACAATCTCTTTCTTTATAATTCAATACCAATTTTCGGGATTTAATACCAATTTAATATAAATAGAAGTATGAATTTAACAGATGAAATGTGTGGAAACCATAATCACGAAAAAAAATCTCTGTAAAACAGCCCATTGATCCGGTGTCACATGTCTGAGCCTCTAATACAAGGTTTCAACAATCTAATATAGAAATATGTCTAAAATGTGGAATAATAAGTGGAGATAGAAGGAGAAATCGGGTCTGCGAACGTCATGCAGCTACCTCGATAACTCTGATGAAAACAGAACGGCAGGGAAGCTCGCT
Source organism: Nicotiana sylvestris (assembly GCF_000393655.2). Classification (NCBI taxonomy): domain Eukaryota; kingdom Viridiplantae; phylum Streptophyta; class Magnoliopsida; order Solanales; family Solanaceae; genus Nicotiana; species Nicotiana sylvestris. The sequence goes on along the minus strand of NC_091064.1, from coordinate 175,473,952 downwards.
CTATGCCTCAGGAATACCTGTACCTACACACATAGTGCAGGGAGTAATGTGAGTACTCCGACTCAGTGAGTAATAACAATAAATAATGACTGACTGTATGAAATCACGTAAAGGCACTAAGCAGTTCTATATCAAAGCAGTAAAATCATTTAAGCAGCAGTGAATGAGGAAATCATGTGAAATTCTTTAAACTAGGTAAAACAGATATAATCAGTATAAATCAGCTCCTCAAGCATTTCAGTTCATTTATTCGTTCTTATCCTCAGTTCTCAATTCATATACTTCTCACGATAAACGAATCAAAATATACATATACCGCTGCGGCGTGCAGCCCGATCCGTATATCGTTGTGGCGTACAGCCCGATCCATAATAATAATAGTCGACTGCGCTCACTGGGTGTGTACAGACTCCGGAGGGGCTCCTTCAGCCCAAGCGCTATATAATTGCTGTGGCGTGCAGCCCGATCCATATAAGTAATTGCTGCGGCGTGCAGCCCGATCCATAATATGTATAATATATATATCTGCTGTGGCGTGCAGCCCGATCTATAATATGTAATTGTTGCGGCGTGCAGCCAATCCATAATATGTAAAATATCCACACTATTGGGTCCTCGACCCCTCTCAGTCATTTAAAAATCATAGCCTCTCACGCATAATGTACGGTCGGGATCTCAACCCTCATATCTCTTCCTATTTATGATTAACATTTAAAAATTTTGGTTCATATCATTTTTAAACAATTGAAAACATGACTGAGGATATAAATTCCTTAACAAAATAAGTGAGGAAAACCAGTCAAAAATCCACTAAGGGTTCTACAGGTCGGCACAAGGCCCCAAGCATGGCAACAAGCCCAATTCACAACAATAAAGAATATGTCTCAATCAAAAATGTAGTAAAATATCATTTGGGATGGAACAAGTCCCAATCCCCATAGCATTGAACCTCACGCTCGTCACACAGCGTGTATCTCAACTTAGTATAGCACTACGTTGTGCAAATCCGGGGTTTCAAACCCTCAGGACATCATTTAAAATCATTACTCACCTCAAACTGGCCAAAACTCTAGCTCGCTATGTCCTTGCCTCTCAAATTGGCCTCCACGCGCATTGAGTCTATCCAAAATTAGAACGAATACGTCTCAATATACTAAGAGAACAAAGCCCAAGCGAAACACATTCAAATAATATCAAAAATCCGGAAATTAGCAAAACCTGAGCCCCGGGCCCATGTCTCGGAATCGAGTAAAATTTATATTTTCAAAATCCTCATACCCTCACGAGTCTAACCATACCAAAATTATCCAATTCCGATACCATTTGGTCCTTCAAATCATCATTTTACATTTTTGAAGATTTCACAATTTTCTTCCCAAATTCCATCCCAAATCACGAATTAAATGATGAATTCAGTGATATATTCATGTATTCTAGCCAAATCTGAGTTAAAATCACTTACCCCGATGAATTTCTTGAAAAACCTTCGAAAAGTCGCCTAAATCCGAGCTCTCTAGGTCAAAATATTAAATAAAATCCAAAACCTCGTATTTAAAGGTACCCCTCAGATTTCAGCTACCGCGGTCCGCGCAAGCCAGTGCGGTCCGTATAAACACAACCGCGGTCGCATAGGTCTTCCTCTGCACTGACAGGCTTTAGTACTCACTGCGGGCGCACTCATTTTTGTGCGGACCGCATGGGTGAGTTCTGGGGCCTGCAACCCTCCAGGACCTGCTGCAACTATGATTTTCGGCCTAAAACATCCCGGAACCTACCCAGGACCCCCGAAACTTCAAACTAATTGTACCAACACATCCCATGACATCGTTCAAACTTGTTCAACATTTTGGAACAATTCCAACAACATTAAATCGCCAATTTAACATAGGATTCAAGCCTAAGAACTCCAAGAACTCTTAAATTATGCTTTCGATCAAAAGGTCTATCAAATCTTGTCTGAATGACCTGAAATTTTCCACACACATCCCAAATGACACAACGAAGCTACTTCAACTCTCGGAATTCCATTCTGACCCCTATATCAAAATCTCGCCTATCAACCGGAATTTGCCAAAATATCAATTTCGCTAGTTCAAGCCTAAATCTTCTCTACAACTCCAAAAACATTCTGATCGCGCTTCTAAGTCACAAATCACCTCCCGAAGCTAACTGAACCATCAGAACTCACTTTCGAGCCTTCTAACACATAAGTCAATATCCAATTGACTTTTCCAACTTAAGCCTTCTTAAAAGAGAATAAGTGTGTAATTTCTTACCAAATCCTCTTCGAACTCGAACTAATCAGCCTGATCACATAAAACACGGATAACAAAGCGTAAGGAAGCTGAAATAGGGGAAACAGAGCGGTACTCATGAGACGACTAGCCAGGTCATCACAAACTTCCAGTAAGTACTATTACTCTCTGGTAATTCCATCACTTTGGATAAGAAAACATCTTTATACCATCTAAAAGATGTGAGGGTTTTACACCTCAGATTCTGGAGCATTGTTCTAATAGTCTCACTATTATCAGACCATCTTCCAGAAAAGTTTTCGATAATATTCATGACTAAAGAATAAACTGAGTTTTGTACAGTCTTTTTAACTTCAGTCTTGGTTGCATTCATTATTTGAAAGCATTTGTAATGAGTGAGATAATTATCCCACCAGCCTTTCAGTTGACCAGTAAACCCGACAATAATCATTTCTGTAATTGCCCTATCTGTATTCCTATTAACCTTACAGATAGTAATGTACATAAGCATTTTATGTACTGTCGTATATATTTGTCTTTCAGCAAGACCATCTATGTTCCATTCATAGATATCTAACCCACTATAACCTTGGTGGCAGTGGTCATTGTCCTATTCTTCTATTAGAACATCTTGGGGGGTTGGTCTGGAATAGTAAAATATTCTTTGGTATGGTTTGTGAGCATATTTCTCCGAGATTTTATTAATCCCATCGTCTACCTTTAGGTCACTAGTAGACGCATGCTCTAGACTTAGGGGGTTAGCCCTAAATTCACCAAACTTCTTATTAAGAAGTTCCTCAATATCATCAAGACTTTTTAATTTAAAGTCTCTTACCTCAGAAGGTGGTTGGATACTAGTAGTAGCGACTTGCTCTTTACCTTTAGTATCCTTTTGTTGGATTTTTTGGACTTCAGCTATAAGCTTGTCCAACTTCTCATAAATTTTAATTACATGTTCACCCAGAATACTTATTTATTAGTATAATCGTTTTGGGTAAGCATGGCATTCATATTCTTAGTCGTTATTGTGGCAACATCAAATACCAAGAAAACTTATAGCTTTTCAAAAATTATTATTAAAAAGGTTATACCTGCAGATGAATAGGGTATTAGTACCCTTAAGGCTCGAGAATATACTCATCCTGATCAAAAAGACTTAGTCAAATTTAATTATTGGGACTATGTTGAAACGTTTAATAAAACTTTCCTTTATGAGAATCCTAATAGGAAACACTCTTGGTTTATTAAACTCTGTTCTAATATGAACAACCAACAAATTCCGAATTGGTTCTAAATCAGCCCTTTCCAACAGGTCACTAGGAAGGTCCAAATGAAAAAGGGAGCTATATCCAAAAAATAAATCCTTGCTTCATACTTCGAGGAGATAAAGACATATCTTGCCAAAAATTTTGAAGCAAGAATTGGGGATGATATATCTATTACCTCACTGGCAACCACTAGTATAATCTCATAGTGCATTCTGTATTTATAAGCAAGAGTAGCGTATGACACTGTATCAAAATACCTGGCCATCAATTTCCAAGGGTTATCCTTCCATTTAAGGTCAGATTGTTCCAAAAGAATTATTAACTCTTTTGTGTCCTTTCGGTTATAAACCTCAAGGTTTTCATTACTATCCTCTGATATTACTGAGGAGTAGGTTGGTATATTAGATGATGTACCTTCACCTTTCTTGGATTGTATAAAATCCATGAATTCCTTATATAAAGGATGATCTGTATTACCTCCTGCTATATTAGCAGCTGTCACGACCCTAACCCCGAACCCGGTCGTGATGGTGCCTCTCGTGAAGACAAGGCCAGCCAAACCAAAACATAACATCTCATTTAAACAGTTAAATGCCATAAATAGTTCTAAAACATGATATAACAACTATAATTTGCGGAAATAACGATAACAACAGTAGAAACCATCCCGACACAGCCCAAATCGGGGTGTCACAAGTCATAAGCAACTAATAAATCCGGATACCAGTCTACTAGATACGAAAGCCGATACAGAAGTTCAAGGACATGAAAATAGTAAGATAAGGGAGGCACGGGGGCTACGGACGCCAACAACTACCTGATAGACTCCAAAAACACTGCCTGGACTGGGAGGACCAGCACTCAGGAGCGGACTCTACGATGCCTGAATCTGCACACACGGTGCAAGGAGTATTGTGAGTACTTCTACTCAGTGAGTAATAATCATAAATAATGGCTGAAAGAAAGAAAACACATAAAGGCACAAAGAAATTCTATAACAAGCAGTAAAAATCACTTAAAGCAGTAAATTAGTGAGGAAGTCAAATGAAAATCCTTTAAACCAAGTAAAACAGGTAATTTAGCAGGTAGATAACAAGTTTTAATACGCCCCTCGGGCACAGTAACAATCGCTCAGAACAGTATCAGCCCCTCGGGCTCACTCTCAGTACAGTATCAGCCCCTCGGGCTTACTCTCAAATCATGATGGGTACCCGCACTCACTGTGGGTGTGCAGACTCCGGAGGGGCCCCTTACGGCCCAAGCGCTATATCAAGCCACCTCGTGGCATCATCTCTCGTCAGGCCTCACATCACTCAGCACTCGGCCTCACATCACTCAATCCACCTCGTGGCGTATAAAAGTATCTCAGGCCCTCAGTCTCATATCGCTCAACATATCCTCACATATGGCCATCGGCCTCACTCAGTCCGAAAATCATCACAAGCCCCTCGGGTATTAGTAAATCAATAGTTCTCAGCCCAAAACACCTTTTAGAAATATCATTTAAGTTTCAAATATGAGTAAAAGTGGCTGAGTTTGTAAATCAGTAAATATCAACAGGACTGAGTTCAAGTGATAGATCAATACAGTGAGGAAATAGTAATAAAATCCCTAAAGGGTTCAAATAGTTTGCACGAAGCCCTAATATGGAAATCAGCCCAAATTATGATGATAACAAACAAGTTTTAGTCAAATAGGTGGTAAAATTATCAATCGGCATGGACCAAGTCACAATACCCAAAAGTAAACGACCCCACGCTCTTCATCAAGTGCGTGTCTCACCTCAATATAGCACTACGATGTGCAATCCGGGGTTTCAAACCCTTAGGGCATCATTTGCAATCATTACTCCCCTCGAATCGGCTACAACTCTAGCTCGTGACGCCTTTGCATCTCAAATTGGCCTCCACGCGCGTCGAGTCTAACCAAAAGCAGAACGAATACATCACAATATGATAAGGGAACAAAGCCCAAGCTAAAACAATCGAAAAATATCAAAAAATACCGAAATTAGCAAAACCTGAGCCCCGGGCCCACTTCTCGAAACTCAGAAATTTTCACATCATTAGATTACTTATCGCTCCACAATTTCATACATACCAAAAGTTCTCAATTCCGACCTCAAATGGTCCTTCAAATCCCAATTCAAAAGTTCAAAATCCCAAGCCCTAGTTCTTCCATTTTTTTAGCTTAAATTCCATGAATTTCTAGGTTAATTTCACAATAGAATCACGTTTTAGGTTCAAAAATCTTACCTCCAATCAATTCTTCTTGAATCCCTCTTCAATCACCTTCAAAAAGCTCTCAAAATACTCAGCTATGGAAGAAAAATGGCTCTAAATCGCGGATAAAATGTCTTATAAACTTTCTGCCCAGCTCTGATATTCCTTCTTCGCGAACACGGTCAAACACTCGCGTTTGCGATGCACAATTTTAACTTGACCAGATCCTGATACATCTTCGCGGCACCCGGATGGATAGAATAACGCGAGCTATGGGCCTCTTCTAGAATCAACGCTCTAAGCCCATCCACATTGGGCACACAAATCCGGCCCTGCATCCTCAACACACCATCATCACCGATGGTCACATCTTTGGCATCACCATGTTGAACTCTATCCTTAAGGACAAGCAAATGCGGATCATCATACTAGCGCTCTTTGATGCGATCATATAAGGAAGACCGAGAAAGCACACAAGCCAACACCCGACTGGGCTCCGAAATATCCAATCTCACAAACCGATTGGCCAAGGCTAGAACATCAACTGCAAGGGGTCTCTCCCCAACTGGAATATATGCCAAACTCCCCATACTCACTGCCTTTTGGCTCAAAGCATCGGCCACTACATTGGCCTTTCCCGGATGATACAGAATAGTGATATCATAATCCTTAAGCAACTCCAACCATATCCGCTGCCTCAAATTAAGATCCTTTTGCTTGAACAAATGCTGAAGACTGCGATGATCAGTGAACACCTCACAAGATACGCCATACAAGTAATGCCTCCAAATCTTCAATGCATGAACTATGGAAGCCAACTCCAAATCATGAACAGGGTAGTTCTTCTCATGGGGCTTCAACTGACGAGAAGCATAAGCAATAACTCTACCCTCCTGCATCAACACACAACCAATCCCAACTCTCGAAGCATCACAATACACAGTATATGTACCTGAAGCTGATGGCAAAACCAACACTGGAGTTGTGGTCAAGGCTGTCTTGAGCTTCTGAAAGCTCTCCTCACACTCGTCCGACCATACAAATGGAGCACCCTTCTGAGTCAACTTGGTCAAGGGCGATGCAATGGATGAAAATCCCTGAACAAACCGGCGATAATAGCCTGCTAACCCAAGAAAGCTACGAATCTCTATGGCTGAGGACGGTCTAGGCCAACTCTGAACCGCCTCTATCTTCTTTGGGTCAACCTGAATACCCTCGCTGGACACCACGTGTCCCAAGAAAGCCATTGTACTGAGCCAAAACTCACACTTGGAGAACTTTGCATAAAGCTTCTCCTCCCTCAATCTCTGCAACACAACTCTCAAATGCTCCATGTGATCCTCCTGACTACGCGAGTACACCAGGATATCATCAATGAATACTATAACGAACGAATCAAGATAAGGCCGGAACACGCTGTTCATCAAATTCATGAATGCTGCTAATGCATTGGTTAGCCCGAAAGACATAACAAGAAACTCATAATGACCATATCTGGTCGTGAAAGCAATCTTAAGAATATCTGAATCCCTGATCTTCAACTGGTGATAGCCCGAACGGAGATCAATCTTGGAGAACACTCTTGCTCCCTGAAGCTGATCAAATAAATCATCAATGCGAGGCAAAGGATACTTGTTCTTAACTGTTACTTTGTTCAATTGCCTATAATCGATGCACATTCTCATTGTGCCATCCTTCTTCTTCACAAACAGAACGGGCGCACCCCAAGGTGACACACTAGGCCGAATGAACCCCTTATCTAGGAGTTCCTAAAGCTGTTCTTTCAATTCCTTCAACTCTGCTGGTGCCATACGATATGGCGGAATAGAAATGGGCTGAGTTCCTAGCACCAGGTCAATACCAAAATCAATATCCCTGTCCGGTGGCATGCCTGGCAGGTCTGCAGGAAAAACATCGGGAAAATCCCTCACAACTGGAACATAATCAATACTAGGAGTCTCAGCTCCAACATCCCTCACAAATGCTAGATATGAAAGGAAACCCTTCCCAACCATATGTTGGGCCTTCGAGAAGGATATCACTCTACTAGGAATATAATCAGTCACACCACGCCACTCGATCCGCGGTACACCCGGCATAGCCAAAGTGACTGTCTTAGCATGACAGTCTAGAATAGCACGACACGGGGATAGCCAATCCATGCCCAAAATGACATCATAATCCACCATGCTTCAAATCCCAATTCAAAAGTTCAAAATCCCAAGCCCTAGTTCTTCCATTTTTTAGCTTAAATTCCTTGAATTTCTAGGTTAATTTCACAATAGAATCACGTTTTAGGTTCAAAAATCTTACCTTCAATCAATTCTCCTTGAATTCCTCTTCAATCACCTTCAAAAAGCTCTCAAAATACTCAACTATGGAGGAAAAATGACTCAAAATCGCGGATAAAATGTCTTATAAACTTTCTGCCCAGTTCTGATATTCCTTCTTCGCGAACGCGGTTAAACACTCGCGTTCGGGATGCACAATTTTAACTTGACCAGATTTTCCTCTACGCGATCTCGACCAAGGGCTCGCGAACGCGATGCTTTAGACTCCTCAACCTACGCGAACGTGGTCCCACTTACGCGAATGCGAAGAGCAACAGCTCCTGGATCCTTCACGCGCCAACTCCACTATACGAACTCGACCTACCCTCACGCGAACGCGAAGCACCAGTCTCCCACCTTCCGCGAATGCGAGGCCTCAAACGCGAATGCGAAGGCCAAACACAGACCACCCCAAAATCATTCTACGCGACTCGCCCCACGCGATCGCGAAGGCTAATTTTGTCTGCAACAGCTGAACGCTTTCTACAATGATCCAACACCAAAACTAGCCCGATTGGCCACCCGAAACTCACCCGAGTCCCTCGAAACCTCAACCAAAAGCACCAACACATCTTAAACCTCATTCAAACTTTATCCAATCATTAAAACACCTCAAAAAACACCAAATCCATCAATTCTCATCGAATTCAAGCCTAAGTTTTCTAAAAACTTCTGAAATACGCTTTCGATCAAAAACCCAACCAAACCATGTCCGAATGACCTGAAATTTTGCACACACATCAAAAATGACATAAAAAAGCTACAAAAACTCTCGGAATTCCATTTCGACCCTCGAATAAAAATCGCGCCTATCAACCAGAAATCGCCAAAATACTAACTTCGCCAATTCAAGCCTAATTCTACACCGGACCTCCAAAACCAATTCCGATCACACTCCTAAGTCATAAATCACCTACAGAAGCTAACCGAACCATCGGAACTCACATCCGAGCTCTCTTACACATAAGTCAACACCCGGTTGACTCTTCCAACTTAAACCTGCTTAAAAGAGACTAAGTGTATCATTTCTTACCAAATCCACTCCGAACGCAAACTACCCAACTCTGTCACATAAAACAAGGATAACAAAGCATAATAAAGCAGAAATGGGGGTAACGGAGCGGTAATTCATAAGACGACTGGCCGGGTCGTCACAACAGCAATTAGTTTTTGGTTTCCCATTTGGGCGAGAATATTATTCCCTCTGCCTTCGGCAGATGCCCTTCCTCTTTCTCTTCTTCGAGGAGGTCTATATGTAGGCCTCATAATCTGTAGAACAAAATAGAGAACTATTAGTTCAGATATTCTCTTGTACAAAAATTCGGAAGGGTATTATCAGACCTTTTTTATATAAGATCTCAAAATCAAAAGAAGCTAATAAAGCTTGCCACCTTGCAAACATTTATTTAGATACATCATGTTTAAAATCTTTATTAAAGATAAACTTTGCAGCTTGGCAATCAGTTTTAATTAAAAACTTTTGATTGTATAAATCACTTTGAAATTTCATAACATATTTAACAATAGCAAGAATTTCTTTAGCTACAATTGCGTAGTTCTTATGGGATTCATTCCATTTTTCAGAATAGAATTGAACAAGGTATTCTTGTTTATCTATGGGCAAACATTATTTCAATATTCCACCATAGCCAATATCAGAGGCATCAGTTTCCACAACCTTTGCCCAAGTAGGATAAGCAAGAGTTAAGCAAGGAAGGTTTTTAACCTTCTGCTTTATTCTTTTGATTGATTCAGTATGACTGTCAGTCCAAGCCTTTGGATTCTTCTTTAATCTTTCATAAAGAAGAGCAGTATCTTTTGCAAGATCCTTTATAAAAGGAGAAATATAATTCAAGCTTCCTAAAAATCGTTGAAGCTGGGTTTTATCTGTAATAACATCAGGGAATTTAGAAATAAATTCAATGCTTCTATTAATGGGGATAATTCTACCCTTTTCAATATTATGACCCAAAAATCTAACATTATTTTGGAAAATCATCATTTTTGATTTGGATATGACTAAACCATTTTGAATGATAATCTTTTTAAATAAATCTAAATGTTTAAAATGAGACTCAATATTTTTTGAAAATACCAAGATATCATCAATGTAAACAATTATGAAATCCGTATAAGGAAGAAAAATATCATTCATAATTTTTTGAAATTCTGAAGGTGCATTTTTCAAACAAAAAGGCATAACATTCCATTCAGACTGGCCCATTGGTACATTAAAGGCAGTTTTATACATATCTGATTCAGATATCTGAATCTGCTAATAACCTGATTTTAAATCAAATTTTAAAAATATAATGGCATCATGAAGTCTATCTAATAAATCCTTTTTATTAGGAATAGGATATCTAATCCATTTTAACACCTTATTAAGGGGTTTATAGTTTATAACTAATCTAGGAACTCCTCGTTCTTATTCAGCATGCTTATTAACATAAAAAGCAGTACAAGACCATTTTGACTTGGAAGGTCTAATCAAACTCTTTTATTGTAAGGAATCAATTTCCTTTTTACATAACCCCAAATAATCGGAGTTCATCTAACAAGGTCGAGCCTTGGTAGGGATATTATCCTCAGTGAAGTCTTCTTCATAAGGAAGACTTATGAAATGCTTTTTCCTGCTCCAAAATTGATTTGGATTGTCACTACAAATAGAAGCAGAAAATTGGTTTTAGAGAAAATTGATTTTTTCGACTAGTTTAGGATTTTTTAAACCCTGATCAACTGTAATGGAACCAATTTCATTTTTTAAAAGTGAAATTAGGTTTACTTTTGAAATAATTCTATCAGAAATGATTTCATTTAAAAACCTTTGAACAGGTTCAGTTATAAACTCAAACGTGATACTCTTACTATTGTATGTACGTGTGAAACTTTTTGTATCCCAATATAAGAAAGGCATTAATTTAATAAAAAATGGGACATCAAGTATTACCTCTCTATCAATATCTTTTACTAAAACAAAGCTTTCAGGGATACAGGTGTCCTGTTGGCAAATATAAGCCCTAGGTAATTTGTATGAAATACTCATTGCACCACCACTAACATTTTTTAAACGATGAGTGGTTTTATGAAAATATCTGGAGGGTATTACCCCTTCTTTTACAAAAATTAAATCTGTTCCACTATCAAATATAGCTACAAACTCTTTTTTGAAATTGTAATCAATTAAAAGAGTTATTTTTATTAAAAACTTTTGGGTAATGAAATATTGAAGTTTTTCTAAAAACTCATCTTCAGAAAAATCTATGGCTCCCAGCAAGGTATTAGCAGTATTTTCTTCTAAAGAGATAACAGTAGTATTTATCTCAGTAATTTTAATACTGGGATTAGTATTGATCACGTTAGAATTTTCTAATTTGAAAGTCCTTTCATCTAAGGATACATTTGAAGCCTTTAATTCTGAGATTTCTTTCTTGAGATAATTTATCTCAGTACTTAAATCTTGGACAGTAGCCAACTTTTCAGGCTGAGATTTATTTTTCACCATTTTTCTGATTTCAGGCATGGTGTAAGGTCCTTTTTGAGATAGAATTTCTTCCACCTCTGTTCCTACTTCTGAACTCGTAGGAATTTTATCTATTAGTTGGGACCTTAATTCAGGGTCTTTGATAACCCTTAAAAGATCAATCAAATAGTCATTAGAAAGAACATTGATCTTTGAGTCTCTAAATTGAGAGTAAATATTGAAAAGTTCATCGTCAGTATTACAATAATGATTTGAGCATTGTCCAATATTACAGAACAATTGCTCTTTTTCGGAAGATGAAGTATAACTTTCTTCCTGGAGGACCCTTAGGTCTTCACTTGTTGATGAAGAACTTTCATCACTGTCAGATATTTATGGAGAAGAATTTAGAAGAATCTTACATAAAGAGTCTTTGATATGATTATCTAAATCCAATTCTTTGATTTTATCTTTAATCTTGCAATCCTTTGTATAATGGCCTACTCTTCCACATTTATAACAGGCCTGAGGGTTTTTGGATTTAATAAAACCCTTTCTGGCTTTATGAAAAGCCTTCCTTCTTTGGGTCTTTTCATGTCGTTTTTCCGGCGAACCCTTCTTCCCTTTAAAATCCTTTTTATTGGATTTTTTTCTTTTGGAAGGTATATCAATGGCGAACTGTTCAGAGAATTCCCCTAATTATTGTCTCTTAGTGAGACGATGTTTCTTAATTTGCTGGTTTAGCCTAATCTCATTACACAAAGCTAAACCTTCCTGAGTGCACACACTAAAAAGTTTACCATATGAGTAAGTTTCATAATTGATACTCATCGCTGAGCCTCTAAGGACTTTTCTAATCCTTTCATCAAATAAGGGAGGGAGTCCATCTATGAACTTGGACTTCTAGTTAGTACTATTACTCTTTGGTAATTCCATCACTTTGGATAAGAAAACATCTTTATACCATCTAAAAGATGTGAGGGTTTTACACCTCAGATTCTCGAGCATTGTTCTAATAGTCTCACTATTATTAGACCATCTTCCAGAAAAGTTTTCGATAATATTCATGACTAAAGAATAGACTAAGTTTTGTACAGTCTTTTCATCTTCAGTCTTGGTTGCATTCATTATTTGAAAGCGTTGGTCATGAGTGAGATAATTATCCCACCAGCCTTTCAGTTGACCAGTAAACCCAACAATAATCATTTCTGCAATTGCCCTATCTGTATTCTTATTAACCTTATAGATAGTACTGTACAGAAGCATTCTATGTACTATCGTATATATTTGTCTTTCAGCAAGACCATCTATATTCCATTCATAGATATCTGACCCACTATAACCTTGGTGGTAGTGGGCATTGTCCTGTTCTTCTATTAGAACATCTTGGGGGGTTAGTCTGGGATAGTAAAACATTCTTTGGTATGGTTTGCGAGCATATTTCTCTGAGATTTTATTAATCCCATCGTCTACCTTTAGGTCACTAGTAGACGCATGCTCTAGACTTAGGGGGTTAGCCCTAAATTCACCAAACTTCTTATTAAGAAGTTGTGACGACCCAGCTAGTTGTCTCATGAGTTACCGCTACATTTCCCCCTATATCAGCTTCTTTACGCTTCATTATCTGTGTTTTATGTGATCCGGGTTGATTAGTTCGAGTTCGGAGAGGATTTGGTAAGAAATGAGACACTTAGTCTCTTTTAGGAAGGCTTAAGTTGGAAAAGTCAACTGAATGTTGACTTATGTGTTAGAAGGCTTGGAAGTGAGTTCCTATGGTTCGGTTAGCTTTGGGAGGTGATTTGTGACTTAGGAGCATGATCGGAATAGGTTTTGGAGTTGTAGAGAAGATTTAGGCTTGAATTGGCGAAATTGATATTTTGGCAAATTCCGGTTGATAGGCGAGATTTTGATATAGGGGTCGGAATGGAATTCCGAGAGTTGCAGTAGCTTCGTTGTATCATTTGGGATGTGTGTGCAAAATTTCGGGTCATTCGGACGAGGTTTGATAGACCTTTTGATCGAAAGCATAATTTAAGAGTTCTTGGAGTTTTTAGGCTTGAATCCTATGTTAAATTGGTGATTTGATGTTGTTGTAAGCGTTCCGAAGTGTTGAACAAGTTTGAACGATGTCATGGGATGTGTTGGTACAATTAGTTTGAAGTTCTGGGGATCCCGGGTAGGTTCTGGAAGTTTTAGGCCGAAAATCATAGTTGTAGCAGGTCTAGGAGGGTTGCAGGCCCCGGAACTCACCCACGCGGTCCGCACAAACCTGAGTGCACCCACGGTGAGTGCTGTGCGAACCGCACAAAAGGGGGCGCGGGAGCGGTAGGCATTGCGCGGACCGCACAAAAATGGGTGCGGCCACGGTGAAGAACCTTCCCGCTGGTCCAACTTCAAAAGTTCATATCTTTTGATCTACAAGAAATTTAGAGGTGATTTAAAAACGAAAGTTATAGTCCTTCGTGTCTAGTTTCCAGAAAGGTAAAGATATTGCAATTTAGATATCTGTAGAAAAAGTTATGGCCAAACTACCTAAGTATGTCACTGCAGAGGAAGGCCTGTGCGGCCGCGGTCGTTTTTGCACGGACCGCACTGGCTTGTGCGGACCGCGGTCGATTTGGTGCGGCCCGCGGTAGCTAAAATCTGAGGGGTACCTATAAATACGAGGTTTTGGGTTTTATTTAATATTTTGACCTAGAGAGCTCGGATTTTGGCGATTTTTCGAAGGTTTTTCAAGAAATTCATCGGGGTAAGTGATTTTAACTCAGATTTGGCTAGAATACATGAATCTATCACTGAATTCATCATTTAATTCATGATTTGGGATGGAATTTGGGAAGAAAATTGTGAAACCTTTCAAAAATGCAAAATGATGATTTGAAGGACCAAATGGTATCGGAATTGGATAATTTTGGTATGGTTAGACTCGTGAGGGTATGAGGATTCTAAAAATGTAAATTTTACCCGATTCCGAGACATGGGCCCGGGGCTCGGGTTTTGCTAATTTCAGGATTTTTGATATTTTTCGAATGTTTTCGCTTGGGCTTTGTTTCCTTAGCATATTGTGACGTATTCGTTCTAATTTTGGATAGATTCGATGCACGTGGAGGCCAATTCGAGGGGCAAAGGCGTCGCGAGCTAGAGAATTAGCCAATTTGAGGTGAGTAATGGATGTAAATGATGTCCTGAGGGTTTGAAACCCCGGATTGCACATCGTAGTGCTATATTGAGGCAAGATACGCGCTGGATGATGAGCGTGGGGTCTTTCACTACTGGGGATTGTGACTTGGTCCATCCCGATTGATGATTTTACCGAATATTTGACTGAAATTCATTTGTTATCATCATGATTTGGGTTGATTGCCATATTTGGGCTTCGTGCCAACTATTTGAACCCTTCGGGGATTTTATCATTGTTTCCTCACTGCTTGACTTATTATTTGAACTCAGTCCTGTTGATATCTACTGTTTTACAAACTCAGCCACTTTTACTCAAATTTGAAACTTAAATGATATTTCTACATCATGTTTTGGGCTGAGTACTACTGTTTTACTAATGTCCAAGGGGCTTGTGATGATTTTTGGACTGAGTGAGGCCGAGGGCCATATGTGAGGATATGCTGAGTGATATGAGGCTGAGGGCCTGAGATAGTTTATATGCCACGCGGTGGCTTGAGTGATGTGAGGATATGTTGAGTGATGATGCCACGAGGTGGCTTGATATAGCGCTTGGGCCGTAAGGGGACCCTCTGGAGTCTGCACACCCACAGTGAGCGCGGGTACCCATTGTTCTGAGTGATTGATGTTATGCCCGAGGGGCTGATATGAGTGATTGTGAGGTAGCCCGAGGGGCTGATACTATTCTGAGAGTGAGCCCGAGGGGCTGATACTGTACTGAGAGTGAGCCCGAGGGGATGATACTACGCTGAGCCATTGATTCTGTGCCCGAGGGGAAGATTTCTACTTGTTATTTACCTGTTAAATTACCGGTTTTACTTGTTTTAAAAGGAATATCATTTGATTTCTTCACTGATTTATTGCTTTAAGTGATTTTTACTACTTGATATGGAATTGCTTTGTGCCTTTACGTGTTTTCATACTTTCAGCAATTATTTATAATTATTACTCACTGGGCCGGAGTACTCACATTACTCCCTACACTGTGTGTGTGGATTCAGGCATAGCAGGGTCCGCACCTGAGCGCTGATTCCGTCCAGGATAGGTGGTGATTTGGAGTTACGAGGTAGCTGTTGACGTCCGCAACCCCTTGTCTCTCTTATCCTCTATCATTTATGTTTTCTTCAGACTGTGTATCAAATTCCGTACTTTGTAGACCTATAGTAGATTCTGTAGTAGCTCATGACTTGTGACACCTCGGTTTGGTCTTTGTCGGGATGGTTCTTGCGGTTGTTATCGTTAAATTTCGCAATTTATGAGTATTATATTATATGTTATTACTGTTTATGATGATTAACTATGTAAAAAAGGTGTTCTGTTTTGGTCTGGCTGGCCTTGTCTTCACGAGAGGCGCCATCATGACCGGGTTCGGGGGTTGGGTCGTGACAGAAGTTCCTCAATATCCTCAAGACTTTTTAATTTAGAGTCTCTTACCTCAGGGGGTGGTTGGATACTAGTAGTAGCGACTTGCTCTTAACCTTTAGTATCCTTTTGTTGGATTTTTTGGACTTCAGCTATAAGCTTGTCCAACTTCTCATGAATTTTAATTACCTATTCACCTAGAATACTCACATACATATTAGTATAATTGTTTTGGGTAAGCATGGTATTCAGATTCTTAGCCGTTATTGTGGCAACATCATTTTTCAAATATTTTTGAAAAAGTAGTGCAGTAAATGATTTTATATTTCTCCCCTATGTGAAAAGATTGTTGAGGCAGAAAGATAGAATTAACAATATTTCCATTAGTGAGCGTATAATCTCTTTCTAATACAGAAACATAGTTATAAACATGTTTTGACATAAACCAAGGAACAAAAGCATTTGTTTTTCTTGCTAATATCCTCATAAAATCATTTCTAAAGAATTGTATTAATTCTACCATCATGTTTTCATGAAACCATTTTCTGAAAATAGCCCATCTGGGTTTTAGAAATTCTTCTAAAATCATTTTTCTTGTCGGTGAACCCGGACTAAAATCTATTTGGTTTTCAACCATTATTAACACCATTTGAAAATTCCATTTCGGATGCAGTTGGTTCAAGATCTGTATTAATCTTGACGATATTATCACTGCTGATGCTAATATTATTAATTCTATTACTTTCTCTAATTTGAGATGTGGATGCTCTAGATGGAAAATCTACCACATAATCAATTGGAGAAATATATGAAGAATTTGATCTAGTTAACCTAGATGATAAACTGATATTATCAGTTTGCACGGGTTCATTGAACCTAATTTTAACAGTGCCATCTGAGGTTTGTTCTATTTCTGTAACCTTGGTATTACCAGTGTTTCGAGGGGCAACTGCTTCCTCTATGACCCATTCTTTAGGGAAATCAATTTCATCCCATTTGATAGGTCTTCTGGTGGTTACTTTGGATTTACCAAAGTTGGTTTCTATAAGAATAGTTTCATTTTTGAAATGCATAATTTTGCACATAGGATTCAAAGTATATAAAGGTTTGTATTAAATCCTATAACATATACATATAACTTCTGTACCAGGCAAATAATCATAACCATGTAATTTACTGCTAAGTATCAAAGTATTTAGAGAATTCTCATCATTAAGAGAAATCTGCAAATTCGGGTAAGCATTAAAATAAATAGGGCCATAAGCCAAGCTGGTTTGCACAGTCCCTATAAGAGACTTTTTCCAGTTCTGGTTTCTGGCATCTCTGAGAGCTGCTATAAAGCTTTCAGATAAGCCTCTTAAATTAAGTAGCTTAAAGTAAGTGCATTTTTCAAACCAAAAGGCATAACATTCCATTCATACTGGCTCATTGGTACATTAAAGGCAGTTATATATATATATATAAATATAGTATAAATTTAGGATTTTCATTCAATTTAAGCTCTCTCTCTCTATATATATATATATATATATATATATATATATATATATATATATATATATATATATATATATATATATATATATATATATATATGTGTGTGTGTGTGTGTGTGTTGTGTGTGTATATTATATATTCGATATAATATTAGCTAATGCACTAATACTTAGTGCATAGTATAGTGTAAGTATATATATATATATGTCACGACCTCAACCCCGGTCATGATGGCGCCCAACACACTGCTAGGCAAGCCCGACCATTCAACAACATTATCCCAAATTCTTATTCAGATTATAGATAAATATCACAGAGAATTTACTAAGTCATTTCATTCAAGTGTATAATTAATAATAAAATCTGCGGAAGTTCAATTAAAATACCACACCATAGCCCAACAGAATCCGGTGTCACGAATATGAGCCTCTAATACAGAATATCCACCTATTACAAGTCTGTCTAGGAAAAATACGGAATAAAAGATAGAGATAGAGTGGAGAGATCAAGGCTGCGAATGCCATGCAGCTACCTCAATACTCTCGGATACTGCTGTTCAGCTAAACAAATCCTCACTCAGCCTGTGGTGTACCTGGATCTGCACGCAAGGTGCAGGGAGTAATGTGAGTACTCCGACCCAGTGAGTAATAAACATAAATAAAGGCTGAGAATAAGAAATCATGGAAAAATACAAAGTAAACTATAACTGGCAGTTTAGAACAACAAATAGTGAAGCAACAAGTCAATTAAGTCAGAGTACCAAATACTGAGACAGGTATAACAGATAAAACAAATGCATGAGTGCAATGCAATGCATATGATGGTACACTCTAGTACGCACTGCGGCGTGCAGCCCGAGCCATCCATTTATTTATCGTCGACGGCGCTCACTGGGGGTGTGTGCAGACTCCGGAGGGGCTCCTACAGCCCAAGCGCAATATCAAGCCATCTCGTGGCATCAAATCTAGGCCCTCGGCCTCATATCAATCTCAGTATAATCACCCAGGCTCTCGGCCTCAATATCAATGTAATCAACCAGGATCTCGGCCTCAATATCAATGTAATCAACCAGGCTCTCGGCCTCAATATCAATATAACACTGCTGCCGCGCGCAGCCCGATCCATGCTCAGTCCAGAAATCATCATAATCCCCTTGGGAATTTGTAAAACAGTAGTTCTCAGCCCGAAATATCATTTAGAAATATCATTTAAGTTTTCAAATCTTAGAAAGATGGCTGAGTTTGCAAAACAGTATTTAAAACCTTAGACTGAGGTCAAATGATATGCAAAATATGCGAAAGCAATGATATCAATCCCTGAAAGATTCAAATAATTGGCAAAAAGCCCAAATGTAACAATTAAATCCAAGTAAGGATGATTCTCAATTTAGTTCAAGTAGAAAACACGGTAAAAACATCTCTCGGGACGGGCCAAGTCACAATCCCCAACGGTGCTCTACCCCACGCCCGTTATCTGGCGTGCAAGTCACCTCAATATAGCATTACGATGTGAAATTCCGGGCTTTCAAACCCTCAGGACATCATTTACATCAATTACTCACCTCAAGACGGTCAAAGTCTAGCTCGCTATGCCCTTGCCTCTCAAATTACCTTCCTCGTGCGACGAATCTTCCCAAAATCATAACGAATATGTCGCATTATGCTAAAGAGAGAATACCCAATCGAAAGCAATCAAAAAATATCAAAATTCATGAATTTGACAAAACCCGAGCCCCGGGCCCACGTCTCGAAAAATCATAAAATTAACATCATCGGATTCCTTGTCTTGCCACGATTCTATACATACCAAGAACTCCCAAATCCGAGTTCAAATGACCCATCAAATCCTAATTGTTTGGTTTCAAAATTCAAGCCCTAGTTCTTGATTTGTAGGCTTATATTTCATGAATCTCTAGGTGGAATTCACAATAAAAACGAGTTCTAAGTCCAAGAAACTTACCTCAAGTCGTTCCCTCTTGAATCTCCACCAAGAAGCTCTCAAAATGATCAACCATGGAGGAAAAATGACCCAAAATCGCAGATGAAGTGTTTTATAAACTCACTGCCCAGAATTTTTCGGCAGTACTATTCACGCGTGCGGTTACTATTCACGCGCGTAGTCACTGTTCACCTGCACGGTTACTGTTCGCGTGCGGTTACTGTTCACGCTGCTAAAAAAAATACAGCAACAACCAAAGAAATTGCAGCACTTTTCTTTTTACTAAAATGGCTCTAACTCCATCATACGAACTCGGAATTCGATGATTCTTATTCCTATGAGTCACAAATAATGATACGAACATAGTCCTTCAATCGAAACTCAATTCGAAGCTCGTTTTCTCAGTGCGATATCCATTTCGCTCGTTAAAAAATTAACTCATGTTTCGTGTCAAAAACCCAATCGCGACTTGATGAAATTAGACCAAACTTTCCAGATCACTCCTATAATTCATTATTTAAATTCTGGAAATCTCGAAATAAAATTTCGATCTCTAGAACTAAAAATGGACCTTTGGATCATTACATGCTTATGCTCAAACGGCAAAAATCTTCCAAAAACTCTTCCAAAACTTATCCGAGCCTCATGGGACCCCGACCAAACATGCCAACATAATTCATAACATTATTCAAACCTCTTCCAATCATCAAAATACCTCAAACAACATCAAATTACCCGAAACTCATAGAATTCAAGCCTAATTTTCTAAAAACTTCTGAAATACACTTTCGATCAAAAACCCGACCAAACCATGTCCGAATGACCTGAAATTTTGCACACATATCCCAAATCACCTAACGAAGCTACAACAACTCTCGGAATTCCATTCTGACTCTCAGATCAAAATTTCACCTATCAACTGGAATTCGCCAAAATACTAACTTCGCCAATTCAAGCCTAATTCTACATCGGACCTCCAAAATTACTTCCGATCAGACTCCTAAGTCACAAATTATCCCCAGAAGCTAACCCAATCATCAGGATTCAAATCCGAGTCCTCTAACACATAAGTCAACGTCCGGTTGACTTTTCCAAAACAAACATTCCTTAAAGAGACTAAGTGTCTCATTTCCTACTAAAACCAATCCAAATCAACTCGTTCACACCCAACACTGATAATGAAGCATAAAAAAATAGGAAATGGGGAAAACGAGGCGGTAACTCATGAGACGACGGGTCGGGTCATCACAATATATATATATATATATATATATATATATTATATATATATATATATATATAGACACACACGCACGCTTCGTAGTACTACTTAACTGCATATATAGCATGTTAGAGTATATTTTAGTCTATTCATCCCTTGTATTACAAAAGTGTTAACGGCTTACATTTATATTATTTAGATAGTAAATACAAAAGTGATTTTTAATTTTGACCAATGTTGACCTGAAAAGAGACCAACTTTGGTCGCTAATTATACATAAATTAAAATTAGCGACCAAAGTTGGTCGCTAAATTTAAATCAGATTTATTTATATATTATATAATATTTAAAATAATAATATAATTGTTAAACGTTAGAACTGGGTCCTAGATTAGCGACCAAAGTTGGTCTCTATTTTAGTAAGCGAACAACTTTGGTCGCTAACTTTTGAATTATATTTATTTATATTTTATATTTTTTTAAATAATAATATAATTATTAAAATTTTATAACTGGGTCTCATATTAGCGACCAAAGTTGGTCTCTATCTGCTTACCCTTTTAATTAGCGACCAATTTTGGTCGCTAATTTTAAATTATATTTATTTATATTTTATAATTTTTTAAAATAATATTATAATTATTAAAATTTTATAAGTGGGTCCCATATTAGCGACCAACGTTGGTCGCTAATCTCACTATTCCTTTGACCAAGCAAGTCTGACTAGTCCGGTCAACATTTTGACGAAATTATCGGCCAAATAGCGACCAACCTTGGTCGCTAATGTATTTAAAATAATTATTTTATTATTTTCACCAATTTAGCGACTAACGTTGGTCGCTTTTCTTGACAAACCAACTATGGTCGCTAAAGTTTGATCATTTTTTTCCGGAATTCTAGAAGTTTATACATAAAAACAACAACAACGACCCAGTATAATCTCACAAGTGGGGTCTGGGGAGGGTAATATGTACGCAGACCTTACCCTTACCCCGAAGGGTAGAAAGGTTGTTTCCAGGAGACCTTCGGCTCAAAAAAGCAATAGGAGATGATATATTAGTACCATAAAAATGCGTGATAAAAATAACAACAATATACAAGAGACATGAAATATGAAATACAACATACGAAATACGAGATACGAGATACGAAATACGAAATACGAAATACGAAATAGATGACTGGTATAGTACAACTAGAAGGTAAAGCCCTGCATCAATAGACGACCAATGACATTCCTAGTCTAACTCTTAACTGGATAGTCTCACTCTATTGTGCTGTAGAAATATTCACACTCTCCCCTAACCTACAACCTTAATGCTCGACCTCCATAATTCCCTATCAAGGGCCATGTCCTCAGTAATCCTAAGTCGCGTCATGTCCTGTCTGATCACCTCTCCCCAATACTTCTTAGGTCTTCCTCTACCTCTCCGCGTGCCCACTACAGCCAGTCGCTCACACCTCCTCACCGGTGCATCAGTGCTCCTCCTCTGAATGTGCCCGAACCATCTGAGTCTTACTTCCCGCATCTTGTCCTCCATGGGGGCCACACCCACCTTCTCTCGAATATCTTCATTCCTAATCTTATCCATCCTTGTATGCCCGCACATCCACCTCAACATCCTCATCTCTGCTACTTTCATCTTCTGGATGTGTGAGTTCTTTACCGGCCAACATTCAGTTCCATACAACATGGCAGGCCTAACCACTGCTCTATAAAATTTACCTTTTAGTAACGGTGGCACTTTCTTGTCACACAAAAGAGAAAGAAATATAATCTAGAGAGCGAAGAAGAGAGAGAGAGGTGGGGGTGACAGATAGAGAGTGAGCACGCATAGCTTCAAGCATATACATATATATATCAATGCAAGAAAACACCACCTGTGCTCACTCTCTTCTGTCACCTCCATTTTATTACCCCCAACTATATATATAGTTAACCTGAATGTTGGCTTCAATTCTCTCCGGTCGACAGAAGACTGAAGATTCTTCACCATTAGAAGACTTAGGAAAGAACCCTACATTTGAAACAGCAATAGCAACTACTGCTTAATCACTATGTTTTTGATATATGATTTTGATGTGTGAGGAATGATGGAGAGTCTTATGCCCTTTATATAGGAAGAACATAGTCGCGGATCCAGAGTGTCACTTATGTGTTCACGAATTAGTAGCTTTTGCATATATATATATACTTATTATAAACTTCAAATTCTATATCTGACTTCAGAAGAGAACAACACACAGCTCCATCACGTAAGAAATAAATGTGGTTTATCTCTTTCTTTATGGTTCTATCCCTAGATATCTATTTTAGGACACCCCTCATTACAGACAGAAACAGAGATATATGAGCTTAGAGAGAAAGCAAATATGGACTGAGAGGGGATAAAAAATTAAAGGATTGAATTTTGTTCGATCTTTCCTCAAGAAACTCTTAATTAAATTACTAGAGACCTTGAATTCAAATTACTGATCTCTTCGATTGCTTCTTGTAAATATATATCCTTTACTACCTATTAGGCTTTTAATTAGGAGCTACCTTTATCATTTATCTCTTCTTTTTCTTTCTTTTTTGTTGGTATTTCATCGATCTTTATTGGCTTAATATGGACAGAAAAGGTCCCTCAGTTCACGACAAAAGGATTACATGCACAAGCAGTGCCTTCTGAAGTCTGACCCATTTTGGTTTAACTTCCCATATATAGTTGTGAAAGCTAATTTTTACCATTTATCTAGATTGTTTTTCTCTTTTGTCTCGTGAAATAAAAAGCATATGTAAATGGTCTAGTTAGGATTTCTCAGTTTTATATATTTCTAAGAACAATTGTTATATATTAGTTGTTACTCCTTCCTTGTTCCATCTTATGTGATACATTTTGATTATTGGGCCTTATGGTATAAGACTAAGTCACAAATATTTGTGCAGCTATAAATCATCACATTAAGGGGTCGTTTGGTTTGAATACGGCTTATGCTGGGATAAGTTATGCTAGGATAAGTTATGTTGGGATTAGTTATGCTATGATAAGTTATGCTATGATAAGTTATGCTGGGATTAGTTATCCTGATATTATTTTTTATCCATTATTTGATATGTTGTATTAAAAATGATACTTGCATAATTTTTAAGAAGAAGGTATAAGTTATTCCAGCACTAATTACCCTACCCCGTATAAAGTATAAGTTATCCCGATACTAATTTTAATCTCGAGATAAGTAATACCAGGTTTGCTAACCAAACAAAATATTAAGATGGTATTAAATTTTTATACCAGCAAGATATCTACTTATACCTCATACCAAACGACCCCTAAAAGTAACAAGGGAGATAATAATTATATACGATAGAAGATTATCTGCATGCATTGCACTACTAGAAATTCGAAAAAAGTGACCATAAAAAGCGACCAAAGTTGGTTGCTTATTGGCCAAAAAGCAACCAAATAGCGACCAAAATGGGCTGGTCGATATTAAGCTTGTCCCTTTACCTTAGGGACCAAAGTTGGTCGCTAATTAGCGACCAACTTTGGTCTCTAAGGTAAAAGGACCAAATATTCCTGTAAAGAAAGTAGCGACCAACGTTGGTCGCTATATTATTTTAATAATATAAATTTGGCGACCAACATTGGTCTCCACATGTAAATTACGTTTATTTATTTATTATTATTCATAAAAAAACGACCAACTTTGGTCTGAAAGAAAATATTATATTTTAAAATCTGGAAAATAGAGACCAAAGTTGGTTGCTTTATTATTAATTTTTATAAAAAATTTTAAAATGAGCGACCAAAATTGGTTGCCAACTGCAAGAATTAATTTTTTTTTACTTATAAGCGGCCAACTTTGGTCGCCATATTTCCAGAAATTATTTTTTTTTAAATGGAATAGCGACCAAAGTTGGTCGCTTTTGAGAAATCTGGGTTAAATAGCGACCAAGGTTGGTCGCTATTGCCCAAAAAATTATTTTTTTAAGTGAAAAGCGACCAACTAGATACCAAAGTTGGTCGCTTTTCTTGGTATATTTTTGGCAGAAACTGCCTGTTTTGGCAGCTACACCACCTGCCAGCTTACCAAAAATCCTAAACAGACATTTTATGCCAACAACAACAACAACAACAACAATTAAAAGCAACAAAGTATAAAGTTCAATAGAACTAACACTATGAGTTTCAGAATCCTTGACCCACCTTTCTGAATCAGTCTCTTTCTTCTTCTTTACAATACGAGTTTAATTGAATAGGTCATCTTGCTTCATTTGCATCATAAAGCTGTCTGGTAGCTTTGGTGATTATCCTCGTGGTACTATTACTCAGGATGAACTTGGATACAGAGAATAACTTGGATACAGTACCTGACAGGGTGTGTCTTTGATCAATTGTTGTTCTCATTAGCGACAATGATAATGAGAAGGCAATGTCATGTGTTTCAAATAGTGATGGTGTAGGTAGGAATTTAACATTTCCTAAGTAGATAAAAGAGGTTATAGAGAAATTCTCTACTTCATTTTTCAAGAGGAAAAGAAGTTTAATTGAGAGTGACATGGTTGATGGTGATGGAATGTTTTCCGTTGGTCGTGGCAGTTCCCATAAAACGGGGATCATAAGACTCTATGCTGACAAAGACGAAAGGAAATTTTATTCTCAACTTTCTTCCAAGTCTTATCCGTACAAGCTTAATGAGATTTATGATATTTCTTCTGATTCAGACAATGATTTGACTGACAAAAGTATGGAATGCTAATAAAAAGAATTAAAGGTAAAACGTTTTTCTTGGTAGAGAAGGATGTTGAACTCTGCATGAACGTGAAGCATCCTACTCTTCCAAGAAAAATGTTTTACCTTTAATTCTTTTTATTAGCATTTCCATACTTTTGTCACTCAAATCATTGTCTGAATGCGAATAAATATCATCAATTCCATTAAGCTTTTACGGATCAGACTTGGAAAAAAGTTGAGAATAAAACTTTCTTTCGTCTTTGTCATCATAGAGTCTTATGATCCCCGTTTTATGGGAACTGCCACGACCGACGGAAAACATTCCATCACAATCAACCTTGTCACTCTCAATTAAACTTCTTTTCCTCTTGAAAAATGAAGTACAGAATTCCTCTATAACCTCTTCTTTTATCTACTTAGGAAATGTTAAATTCTTACCTACACCATCACTATTTGAAACACATGCCATTGCCTTCTTATCATCATTGTCGCTAATGAGAAGAACAATTAAAGACACACTCTACCGGGTATCGTATCTTAGTTATTCTTGGTGGAAGTTCCATTGCATGTCTAATAAAGTCATCAACCCCTTCTATAAAATCCTCTCGCAATCTAAAGGTTCAATCATATCCACAAAAGTTCAAGTCATATCCTAAAATTTCAATTTATAAACTAAAATTCTAATATATAAACCAAAATTTCAATTCATATCCTAAAGGTTCAACTCATATCCACAAAAGTTCAAGTCATATCCTAAAATTTCAATTTATAATCTAAAATTCCAATACATAAACCAAAATTTCAATTCATATCCTAAAGGTTCAACTCATATCCACAAAAGTTCAAGTCATATCCTAAAATTTCAAGTCGTATCCTAAAATTTCAATTTATAAACTAAAATTCCAATACATAAACCAAAATTTCAATTCATATCCTAAAGGTTCAACTCATATCCACAAAAGTTCAAGTCATATCCTAAAATTTCAATTTATAAACTAAAATTCCAATACATAAACCAAAATTTCAATTCATATCCTAAAGGTTCAACTCATATCCACAAAAGTTCAAGTCATATCCTAAAATTTCAATTTATAAACTAAAATCCAATACATAAACCAAAATTTCAATTCATATCCTAAAGGTTCAAATCATATCCTAAAGGTTCAACTCATATCTACAAAAGATCAAGTCATATCCTAAAATTTCAATTTATAAACTAAAATTCCAATATATAAACCAAAATTTCATTTAATATCCTAAAGGTTCAATTCATATCCTAAAGGTTCAACTCTTAGGGTTTCTTCTCTTCAAACAATTTTTTCCCCAAATTATTAGGTAAAATCACTTATTTTGGACTAAATGTATTAATAAGAACCCTAAAAATTGTAAATAATATATAACTTTGAACCCTAACATGGTTGACCTAACTTTGAACCCTAACATGGAGAAATTAAACCCTAACATGGAGAAAGTAACTTTGAACCCTAACATGGTTGAACAAATAATATATAACTTTGAACCCTAACATGGAGAAATTAAACAAAATCAGTGTATTTCGAAAAAAACAAATAAAGGAGAGAGAAACCTACCTTGGGAATGGAGGTCGCCGGCGGTGGGTGGCGCCGCTGCTGCTGGGAGTCGGAGGGGGGTGGCGACGCTGCTACTGGGATCGGAGGGGGCGGGGTTTGAGTGTGAGAGAGAAAAGAGAGATTTTGGGGAAATCTTTTTAAAGAATGGGAGGGGGAACCCGGTTTTGGAGACCTGTTTTACAAATAGCGACCAACTTTGGTCGCTATTTTGGTAGCAAAATAAGTATAGACTATTTTGACCAAATAGCGACCAAAGTAGGTCGCAATTTTCTGACCGTTTGACCAGAATAGCGACCAACCTTGATCACTAATTCTAAAAAAAATTACAATTTCTACTATATACATATCGAATATATATAAGCTAATGCACGGATACTTAGTACATAGTATAGTTTAAGTGTGTGTGTGTGTATATATATATAAGCTAATGCACTGATACTTAGTACATAGTATAGTGTAAGTATATATATATTATACATATATATATATAAGCTATATTTGATATATATAAGCTAATGCACTAATACTTAGTACGTAGTATAGTGTAAGTATATATATCTTATATATATATATAAGCTATATTTGATATATATAAGCTAATGCACTGATACTTAGTGCATAGTAGAGTGTAAGTATATATATATATATATGTAGTATAGTGTAAGTATATATATAAGCTATATTCGTTATAGTATAAGCTAATGCACTGATACTTAGTACATAGTATAGTGTAAGTGTATATATATATATATATATATATATATACACACACGCATGCTTCATAGTACTACTTAACTGCTTATATAGCATGTTAGAGTAAATTTTAGTCTATTCATCCCTTGTATTACAAAAGTATTAACGACTTACATTTATATTATTTACATAGTAAATACAAAAGTGATTTTTAGTTTTGACCATTGTTGACCTCAAATGAGACCAACTTTGGTCGCTAATTATACATAAATTTACACTAGCGACCAAAGTTGGTCGCTAAATTTAAATCAGATTTATTTATATTTTATATAATATTTAAAATAATAATATAATTGGTAAACGTTAGAACTGGGTCCCAGATTAGCGACCAAAGTTGGTCTCCATTTCTTTTAGCGACCAACTTTGATCGCTAACTTTGAATTATATTTATTTATATTTTATAAATTTTTTTATATAAATATATAATTATTAAAATTTTATAACTGGGTCCCATTTTAGCGACCAAAGTTGGTCGCTAACTTCTTACCCTTTATTTTGTGACCAACGTTGGTCGCTAATTTTAAATTATATATATTTATATTTTATAATTTTTTTAAAATAATAATATAATTATTAAAATTTTATAGGTGGGTGTCATTTTAGCGACCATCTTTGGTCGCTAATCTCAGTTTACCTTTGACCAAGCAAGTCTGACCAGTCCGGTCAATATTTTGACGAAATTAGCGACCAAGTAGCGACCAACCTCGGTCGCTAATGTATTTCAAATATTTATTTTATTATTTTCGCTAATGTAGCAACCAAATTTGGTCACTTTTTGTGACAGACTAACTTTGATCGCTTTTTTTTTGGTCGTTTTTTTTTTAGAATTCTAGTAGTGTTGTATATATCGAATCGAATAAATACAAGATCTATGTCCTGCAATCTCACTTAATTTTTAGTGATTAAATTATTTGATTTGATGTACCCACCTAATGTTAGTTAAATTAAAGAAGATAAAACCTCCCCTTATCTCTTAGAGAAAAGAAAAAAAATAAGAAATAAAGATGGAAGAACGAGAAAATATTCTGTCAGTTGCCATGACACATGAACTGTTGTAGTGAAAGCTGGAATTTGTTTTTTTAAATGTCATGACCCAAAAACCACTAGTCGTGATGGCACCTAACTCGATCTACTAGATAAGCCAACTGACAGTCAATACAATCCAAATGAGATTATAGGAAAAATAGTGAAGAATTATCTGAACATTTACAAATTAACCCAAAAACTGATAGTACGAATCATGAGCTTCTAAAACTTGAAATTTACAAAGCTGATACAAATAATTACATGATCTGTTTGAAAGTTACATAAACAGATTAGCAAAATTTAAAGCTATCAAGGACAAGTGGCAGCTATATCCGGAATGCACGAACATCTTCAGAGTCAGCTCCCGACATCACCAGCAGCTGTGGTAACAGCCGCGTAGGAGCAAGAAAGTCTGATCCGATACAGAATACGCATCCTTATTGGGCCTACCAATGGGCCCCCAAATCAACTCCGGTCATCCCCGAACGGACAAATAGCCCTCCAAAAGTCCAAAACGACATAACCATAAAACATACTATCGTGTGGCTAGCTTGGGCCATATTACACTGTCCACAATCATGAAACAATTTGCTTCTAAGAACTCTCAGTCTCTAATTCCATAGAACACACGAATTACCCTACCTGATCCCAACTCCACCGCCCAAATGTCTAACTCATCTCTCCTATACGATCATCCCACGAGGATTACTTCTATAATTTTTCTGTGCCACATAACAAAATCTGAATCTCAGTAGTCGATCAACCAGTCGAGCACCGCAATATCAATGAAGCATCCGTAAGTCAAAACACAATGCGCCTTCTGAAATGCACACCCTTTTCGGGCAATACCAAGTAGTAATAGCATCCCTCTAGACATCTGAAATCGTCAGTGTTGTCTAAGAATTCATGACCTTCCCTTCAAAACTGAACAGTGATCTTGCACATGCAAAACTCAATCACGTTCAGTTAGACACCTTCTATTTGATCTCATCCGGGAAGAAATCCCAATACACAACATGTTCCTCACACCAGTAGGGAATATCCACCTCAAACTGTGATAGAAATCATTAAGAACTCCTTGGAATCCATTTGCACATAACCAAGCTATGGAACCGAATCCCTCTAACTCAACCAAGCCGCACAGTTGCCCAAAACTCATGAGCATTGCCACGAAATACCTTTGGAGACTCATCACATCATAAGTACTGTACCGAACCGGCCGGTTGTTTTAAGAATTAACACCCCGATCCCCTATTAACTACTTTTCCTGTGTTTGTTTCTGCTATTTTGATTTGCCGGGATGTTTGGTTTTGAGTTTCGGAGTTTTTAGGACACTTAGTCCCTAAATGAGAGCTTAAACTTTAGAAATTGGACCGTAGTTAGAGCAGTGTGAAGACGTCCTCGAAATGGAATTTCGTTGGTTCTGTTAGCTCCGTTGGGTGATTTCAGGCTTTGGAGCGTGTTCGGATTGTATTTTGGAGGTCCGTAGCTAATTTAGGCTTGAAATGCCGAAAGTTGAATTTTTGAAGTTTCTGGTTTGATAGTGAGATTTTGATATCGGGGTTGGAATGGAATTTTGGAAGTTAGATTAGCTCTGTATTGTTGAATGTGACGTGTGTGAAAAATTTCAAGTCATTCGGACGAGGTTTGATAGACTTTATGATCGAAAGCGTAATTTGAGAGTTTTGGAATTCTTAGGCCTGAATCCGATATAAAATTGGTGTTTTGATATTTTTTTGAGCGTTCCAAAGATTGGAACAAGTTTAATGATGTTTTAGGATTGGTTGGCATGTTTGGTTGAGGTCCCGGGAGCCTCGGGTGTGTTTTGGATGCTCAACGGGTCATTTTGGGACTTGTTGGAATTGCAGAACTGTTGGTATCTGGTTTCCTTAATCGCGTTCGTGCCCTTCCCTCCGCGTTTGCATAGTGTAATTTCGGAGGATGATTTAATTTTTCTTCGCATTCGCATGTTTTCGCTCGCGGTCGTGGAAGTCTGCCCCCTCCTCCTTCGCGTTCGCATCCCTCTATTCGCGTTCGCATAGTAGAACTAGGAGCGGGGGTACTGTGACCATTTCCTATTCGCATTGTCCTGTCTGCGAACGCGTAAGCCTGCCTTTCCCTCTTCAGCGTTCGCTTGCTTCATCACGCGTTCGCATAGCCCAGTTCATGAGCAATCAGATTTTCCTCTTCACGATCGCACCTTATTTTACGCGATCGCTATGTACAACCACCTGGGCAGTATTAAACATTTCAAAAACGAGGGTTTGACCATTTTTTATCAAAACATAAGCCTGGGAGCTCAAATTTGAGCGAGGTTTTGAGGGATTTTCAGAGATATCGATTGGGTAACGATTTTTAACTCCTTTTTGCTTGTAACCCATTAATCTAAACATGAGTTCATCATTTAATTTCGGAATTTGTATGAAAATTGGGGGAAAGTTCTTAGACCAAAAATTCGAGTTTTGATTGGGGAATTAACATTGGATTTGGATAATTTTGGTATGGTTGGACTCGTGAGAATATGAGGATTCTGAAAATATTAATTTTATCCGATTCCGAGACGTGGGCCCGAGGGGCATTTTGGTCATTTTACCTAATTTCACGTATTAGCTTAGAATTTATTTGTAGAATCAGTTACTTGAAGTATTATTTACACTATGCAATTGAATTGAATAGATTTGAGCTATTTGCAGTCGAGTATTCGTGGCAAGAACGTGGTTTCAAGTTGATTTTGAGCCGGTTCGTGGTAAGTGGCTCGCCTAACCTTTTGTGGAGGAAATTCCCCTTAGGATTTGGTATTATTGATATTTGAAATGCCTCATGCGTGAGGTGACGAGTGCGTACTTGTGCTAATTGTTGAAAATCTGGTTTTATTTAAGTAATTTTAATTGTGTTTCTTTTTCCTGTTTATACTACTTGCAATTTAAGGTTGTTGTTAGCTTAGGGAAAACATGTCTAATTGACTTAATTGCTTTACTTGCTCAACCTGCCTTATTTGGATTTATGTGCATCATGCTAGGTTAGAAGTACATGTTTTACCTTAGTATAGAATTCGAAATGAATTGTGTATTCTTCGTGTCGTTGCTGGGTGTTTACTTTGGGACTACGAGACGGTATCCCGGTAGATCCCCCTGGCTGTTTACTTTGGGACTACTGATTTGTATTCCGGTAGATCCCCCTGCACATTTACATTGGAACTACGGTACTACACCCGGTAGATTCCTTTTATACTGGATATTTACATTTGGGACTACGGATCAGATTTTCGATAGATCCCCCGCGCATTATGAGTTGGACTTTGAGACTGCACTCGGGAGATCCACTGGATATTTATTTTTGGGTATTACAGGATGGTATCCTGGGAGATCCCCGGTTGTTACCTCTGTGTTGAGCTGTATTCCTTTCCATGATTATTTTGTCTCTATTCTTGTTTTTGTTGTTCTTTCTATTCTATGTTATTTCTTATTGTTGCACTTAATTATACTATCTTATTCTACACTTTTATACCTTATATTTCATGTAATCTCAGTAGGGCCCTAACTTTCCTCGTCACTACCCGACCGAGGTTAGGCTTGGCACTTACTGAGTACCATTGTGGTGTACTCATGCCCTTTCTGCGCATGTTTTTCATGTGCAGATCCAGGTATTTCCACTCAGTCTTATCATCATTGAGGCGAGGCGCTTCTGTAAAGATTTCGAGGTATATATGTCGTGTCCGCAGATCGAGGAGTCCCTTTCTATCTTTCTGTAATAGTATAGCCCTCCAGTATTTTTCTTTTGTTAGACGTTTCTAACGACCCGACCGGTCATTTTGAACTTTTGCACTTTGATCGCCAGTCTTCGGGCATGACTTGCCCCGCATATACATTATGCCTTATGTAAATCGTTGGTTTTGGTTTTCAGGGTAATCGGAATGAATTTGGAAGAACAGTTCTCAGTTTGAAGCCTTAAATTTGAAAGGTTGACTTATGTGTATTTGATCTCGGATGGGAATTTTTATGATTTGGTTAGCTCTGTTAGGTGATTTGGGACTTAGGAGCGTGATCGGAATGCATTTTGGAAGTCCGTGAAAGGTTTAGGTTTGGATGGGCGAAATTGATATTTCGGCGATTTCCGGTTGATAGGTGAGATTTTGATATAAAGGTCGGAATGAAATTCCGAGCGTTGCAGTAGCTTCGTTATGTCATTTATGACTTGTGTGCAAATTTTGGGGCCAATCGGACCTGATTTGATATGTTTCGGCGTTGTTTGTGGAATTTGAAATTTCTAAGATCTTAAGCTCGAATCCGAAGTTGATTTGGTATTTTGATGTTGTTTTGAGTGATTCAAAAGCTCGACTAGGTGTTAATGATGTTATGGGAAGTGTTGGTATGTTTGGGTTGAGGTCTGATGGCTCTGGGTGTGTTTCGGGTGAGTTTTGAGCGAGTACGGACATTTCAGAACTTAGAAATGGATGGGGGCAGAATTATTAGTGCTGGCCGGGGTAGAATTAGCACTGGGCGCGCTGGCTTAGTGCTGGGCGTGTAAAAGTGACCGCGGCCGCGGTCATGAAGATCTGAAGATCGTCGGTCCAAGGAAGCTCATATCTTTTGATCCACAAGGAATTTTGAGATGATTCAAAAACAAAAGTTGTAGCCCTTCGTGTCTAGTTTCCAGAAAGGTAAAGATATTGCAATTTGTACATCTATAGCAAAGGTTATGGCCAATATACTAAAGCTTGTCACTGTAGAGGAAGGCCTGTGCGGCCGCGGTTGTGTTTGCGCGGACCGCGGCCGTTTTGGTGCAGCCCGCGGTAGCTGAAATCTAAGGGGGTACCTATAAATACAAGGTTTTGGGTTTTATTTAATATTTTGACCTAGAGAGCTCGGATTTTTGCGATTTTTCGAAGTTTTTTCAAGAAATTCATCGGGGTAAGTGATTTTAACTCAGATTTGGCTAGAATACATGAATCTATCACTGAATTCATCATTTAATTCGTGATTTGGGGTAGAATTTGGGAAGAAAATTGTGAAATCTTTCCAAAATGTAAAATGATGATTTGAAGGACCAAATGGTATCGGAATTGGATAATTTTGGTACGGTTAGACTCGTGAGGGTATGAGGATTCTGAAAATGTAAATTTTACCCAATTTCGAGACGTGGGCCCGGGGCTCGAGTTTTGCTAATTTCGGGATTTTTGATATTTTTCGAATGTTTTCGCTTGAGCTTTGTTCCCTTAGCATATTGTGACGTATTCGTTCTGATTTTGGATAGATTCGATGCGCGTGGAGGCTAATTTGAGAGGCAAGGGCATAGCGAGCTAGAGTTTTGGCCAGTTTGAGGTGAGTAATGATTTTAAATGATGTCCTGAGGGTTTGACACCCCGGACGCACAACGTAGTACTATACTTAGTTGAGATGCACGCTGTGTGACGAGCGTGAGGTTCAATGCTATGGGGATTGTGACTTGGTCCATCCCGAATGATATTTTACTATATTTTTGATTGAGACATATACTTTATTATTGTGAATTGGGCTTGTTGCCATGCTTGGGTCCTTGTGCCGACCTGTAGAACCCTTAGGGGATTTTTGACTGGTTTTCCTCACTTATTTTGTTAAAGAATTTATATCCTCAGTAATGTTTTCAATTGTTTAAGAATGATATGAACCAGATTTTTGAAATGTTAATCATAAATAGAAAGAGATATGAGGGCTGAGATCCCGACCGTACATTATGCCCGAGAGGCTGTGATTTTTAAATGACTGAGAGGGGTCGAGGACCTAATAGTGAGGATATTTTATATGATATGGATCGGGCTGCGCGCCGCAGCAGATATATATATTATACATATTATGGATCGGGATGCACGTCGCAGCAATTACTTATATGGATCGGGCTGCACGCCGCAACAATTATATAGCCCTTGGGCTGAAGGAGTCCCTCCGGAGTCTGCACACCCCCAGTGAGCGCAGTCGACTATTATTATTATGGATCGGGCTGTACGCCACAACAATATACGGATCGGGCTGCACGCCGCAACGGTATATACATTTATTGATTCGGTTATCGTGAGAAGTATATGAATTGAGAACTGAGGATAAGAACGAATAAATGAACCGAATGCTTGAGGAGCTGATTTATATTGATTATATATGGTTTACCTAGTTTAAAGAATTTCACATGATTTTCTCATTCACTGCTGCTTAGATGATTTTACTATTTTGATATAGAACTGCTTAGTGCCTTTACGTGATTTCATACTGTCAGCCATTATTTATTGTTATTACTCACTGGGTCGGAGTACTCACATTACTCCCTGCACCATGTGTGCAGGTACAGGTATTCCTGAGGCATAGAGCGAGCTTTCCTACCGTTCTGTTTTTATCAGAGTTATCGAGGTAGCTGCATGGCGTTCGCAGACCCGATTTCTCCTTCTATCTCCACTTATTATTCCGCATTTTAGACATATTTCTGTATTAGATTGTTGAAACCTTGTATTAGAGGCTCAGACTTGTGACACCGGATCAGTGGGCTATTTTACAGAGATTTTTCGTGATTATGGTTTCCGCACATTTCATCTGTTAAAATTCATACTTCTATTTATATTAAATTGGTATTAAATCCCGAAAATTGGTATTGAATTATAAAGAAAGAGATTGTGAGGTGTTAATTGGTCGGGCTTGCCTAGCATTGTGTTGGGCGCCATCACGGCCAGGGTTGAGGTCGTGACAACGTTTCTGGAGTTAGAGCTTTTTATGTATCTTTTAGCTTGTGATTCATGGGGTTCTGGATTTTGGGAATGTTAGGTTGAGATTTTGTACTATTATGTGCCAGGCGGCATCTTAAACACTGTTTCATTTTGTTATTTCGGTTTTATATATTTTTTTCCACAAATTATTTCTTTTCTGGATTTGTTAGTCTTAACTAGTCGTAGAGACTAGGCACCGTCATGATAGTTCATGGAGGGCAAACTGGGGTCGTGACAAGTACCTAGAGAACCGATCATACATTATCGTGTTTATCCAACTTACTATTAAACTGCCATGTTTTCTCCGAGTTCCTTCCAAATTACCCTCAAGTTGATACCCTCCTTGTGAGAACACCATGATCCTTACCCCAAAGCTCGCCATAATAGATTCTAGTATAAAAACCACTCCGCCCTAACGCCCATAAGCTGGTGTATTCCCTCTTAGCACCCCAAAATATCACAAACGAGACACCTACTCTGAAGAGACCTTCTGTGAATCTAAAGTTGTTTCCTCCACCTTCCTGACGCTGAAATGCATAATCCACAATGATATAGAAATACCACGAGTCTCGACATCATCCGATGTAAATCTTATATTCTAGTCATAACTACTATGCCACCACTTAATCTTCCCGAGTTTGAACTCATCAATAAAACATGAGAATCAAATTCGTTCCGCAACTAAACAACATGAAAAACCTTCCAACACACTCATAACTCGAGACTGTACGTCACATGAAGATGGAAACAACCACCCATTAGTCCTTTTTACATCTCAAGCAGACTCTTTTTGTCATATTCAAATCATCTAAACATAGCACGCAATCACATCCTACTCATCATTTAGTCATCCAACCACTCGTCGACAATAAATTCCACTCATAGGGAGCCTCAAGTCCTCCAGATTGACCTATCATCAACACACATAAATCACATCTCGTACCTCATCCATGGAATCACAAGCCGTCGATGCACAGCCGATACAGAGCACTCACATGTGCATACGAATGGGTGGAAGGAATTCAAAGAGTTACGCTCCAAACTGAATCAATGCCGCACAATAAGGAATGAAAGATGGTATCCTAAATGCCATGTAGCATCTCGAAGATAGGTATGGACGTCATCATACCGATCCGCAAGACTATACTAGACACTTGCTCGTGACTCGTAGAACAACCTAGAGCTCTGATACCAACTTGTCACGACCCAAAACCACTAGTCGTGATGGCACCTAACTCGATCTGCTAGGTAAGCCAACTAACAGTCAATACAATCCAATGAGATTATAGGAAAAATAGTGAAGAATTATTTGAACATTTACAAATTAACCCAAGAACTGGTAGAACGAATAATGAGCTTCTAAGAATTGAAATTGACAAAGCTGATACAAATAATTATACGATCTGTTTGAAAGTTACATAAATAGATTAACAAAAATCTAAAGCTACCAAGGACAAGTGGCAGCTATATCCAGAATGCATGAACATCTTCAGAGTCAGCTCCCGACATCACCAGCAGCTCCACTCCAAAAATATGCACGCAAGGTGCAGAAGTGTAGAATGAGTACAACTGACCCTATGTACTAGTAAGTATCTTGTCTAACCTCGTCGAAGTAGTGGCAAGGCTTTTTAGTTAAAAGATACTCACTGATAAAAACTGCATCGTAAACAAGCAATAGAACTATACTACGATATAACAAAAAGGAAAACATGTAACAAATATGCAAAACAATAACTGAGTGCTAGCAGAGATCACAATGTAGCATCTTCCAATACCTCAACCAATCTTTCCCTTAGAACGAAAACCAATAAACCACGACAGTCACTCCATAACTTTCATAGCATGAGGAATATACTCATATATCAAGTCAATTACACGGCAATACCCTTCGTGCTTTTATCTCATCTTCATCCAATATACGTATAACAGTACCAACCGAAAGACAGAAATATCGATAATAGGGTTTACAAAGTAGGAAATATGTAAGTAGCAATAATGAATGAGGATATACATGTGGGCAACATTAATAGACTAGGCGGAAAGCATGTGAGTAATAACAACGATTGAAAGACAAGGAACTAACTAGCATGGTGGAGGCCTAGATACAGGTATAACAAATAAGAAGGAAATACATGATCTTTACAAGTTAACAAGTAGAGGCATGAATGACTAACATAGAAAAAGGCTTGTACTAAAGTGCAACAGAATAGATACGACATGGATGTAATTATACAACAGGAAATAGGCATGATATTTTCAAGTTAAGCAAGTAGAAGATATGGGCAACACAACAATAATTGAGATAGAGATCTAGGACATGACAATAACAACAAGTCATATAAGATCTATAAGTATGACAATAACAACTCAAGGTAAAGGCATGAACGTATACACGGGAAACAGATATTACATCATAATGCATGTCCCTCATCCTCGCTTGCACGGAACCACCCATCGTGCCATGAACTCGTGATAACATAAAAGCGTGATAATATAAATGAAATGGCACGACATCAAACTTCGTGCTTTCACTCTCAAATGATATGGCACGACATAACACTTCGTGCTTTTACTCTCAATAATGTGGCACAGTATCACCCTTCGTGCTTCTACTCTCAATAATATGGTGAGGCATCACCCTTCGTGCTTTTACTCTCAAATGATATGGCACGGCATGAACCTTCGTGCTTTATACTCTCCCTCACATAATAATGTATATACAATGGCCCGGTATCACCATTTGTGCTATGCACTCTTCCTTACCAAGCATATGTAAATCAATGATAAATAAGTCCGGAAGCATAAATAACGTCAAGGACAGTGTTTAAACGAATATTACAAATGAACCCCAATCACAACTTTCCAAGCCAGCAATAGTTTAATAAACCCTCAGGAACCGTATTATTCAAGTGTTTCAATAAATCTCACGAATGATCTATAGCACGAGTATAGAATCTAGTATCTCAAGAATATCGGCCGTAGCATTGTATTAATGATTACGCATAGTGATGACCGAATTAGACATATCAATGTTTTCTCATAATTTCCATCAAATTTGACCAAGTTATAATAAGCTAAGTCTGGGTTTCTAGCATTTAATATTAAGTTCTTAGTATCTAAGAGTCAAGTAAGGCATGAAGTAAGAAGGTCACGTAATTCTAGAAGACACAATTTATAACATGATTTACCCCCGAGCATGGTTAACCCTGACACATGCATATATGCTCGTCACCTCATATATGTATCACCCCTGCATGTAGCAAATAATGTCAAATAGTAGAAAAAATTCCCTCAACAAATTTAGGCAAGACACTTACGTCAATTCAACTAACCCAATACTCAATTTAGTCTTTTTCTTTACAAATTCACCTCCGCTCAGCTCAATCTAGCCAAAAACGACTTAGATACATCACACAATGTAAGAGAAAATAATTTCATTTAATAAAGTTATGATTTTTATATAATTTCTAAAAAGTCAACCAAAGTCAACCCCCGGGCTTGCCCGGTCAAAACCCGGGTCCAAGGGTAGGTCATGACTACCCATAACCCCACGAGTCCAAATACGTATTTTGTTTCCAAATCTGAGTCCTATTCGACTCTCAAATCCCAAATTTTTATTTTTTAAAACTTTGACAAAATCCCCAAATTTTTTCCCTAGATTTCTCATGAATTTCATGTTAAATCTTATGTATAATCATAAAATATAGTTGAGAATTGATTAGAGGTACTTACACAATGATTTGATATGAAAATCCCTTCACAAAATCGCCTCCCATCGAAGCTAGGGTTCAACATATAACAAAATGAAGCTAAGTCTCGGAATTTTCAGCTATATGTAGGCTGCAGATATCACATTTATGTCAGAGGGTTCGCATCCGTAAATGTAAACAACTCATCACAAACGCGATGTTTTGAATTTCTTTGCTGCCTTCGCAAATGCGACCCAAAAAGGTCGCAAATGCGAACACTGGTCCTTCGCAAAAGCGACCAGTTGGTCGCAAAAGCAAACTAAACCAGCCTAGGCCTTTATCGCAAATGTGATACTGAGTTCGCAAATGCGAACTCAACAGGCTTCGCAAAAGCAGCAAGTTCTTTGCAAATGCGAGTCCCTTCCCCAGTAGCCCAGCTTTGCAAATGCGAGGCTGCTTCGCAACCGCGATAGTCTCATTTGCGACAAAAACATCGCAATTTGCGATGACACCAGTACCAGCACTCAAAATCATGAAAAATCATTCCGAAACCAATTTGAAACTCACCCGAATCCCTGAGGCTCCAAACCAACCATGCACCCAGGTCAGAAACACAACACATACTTGCTTGCGCGGTCAAAACATCAACATAATCTCTAAAAGCACGAATTGGACGCCAAAACGCATGAAGATCAAAGTAAACTTCAAGAACTTATAGAATCACAACCAAGCGTCCGAACCATATCAAATCAACTCCAAATGGCGCCAAATTTTGCAGACAAGTTCTATATGACGAAACGAACCTATTCAGAGCTTCAAATCACGCATAACAACCTCGAAACGAGGAATCACACCTCAAGTCAAAATCAATAAACTTTGAAACTTCAACTTCTTCAACCGATGCCGAAATCTATCAAATCACGTCCAATTGACCTTAAATTTTGCACGCAAGTCGCATTTGACATTACGGACCTACTCTGATTTCCGGAATCGGAATCCGACCCCGATATCAAAAAGTCCATTCCTGGTTAAACTTCCTACAAATGCAACTTTCACCATTTTAAGACTAATTCAACTACGGACTCCAAATTACAATCCCGACGTGCTTCTAAATCCAAAATTACCTAACGGAGCTAACGGAACCGACGAAACTCCATTCCGAGGTCCAATGCTAAAAAGTCAAACTTGATCAACTCTTCCAACTTAGAGCTTGAATCTTGAAGTTCATTCTTCCAAATCGATTCGGATAACTTGAAAACTAACACCAACGATTTACGCAAGTCATAATATACCATGCGGAGATACTCGAACCCTCAAACTATCGAGCGAAGTGCAACTGCTCAAAACGACCCGTCAGAACGTTATATTAAAGGAAAAGGTAGTATGTTGGCAGGCACCTTCTCCTTTTCTATAAAATTAAAAGATATGATGTAGTTAGAAATAGTTTATTATAATTCTAACCTATAGGACATCGAAACATAGAGTTTTACTAACGTAAAGCCACCCAAAGATCATCTACTGTGCAAAAGCAGCTTAAAGTATATATGCTTTATATTAATTAAACCGTAATAATGGGAAAGAAGAGATAAGGGAACCTTTGACAAATGTTGAGAAAATATCTGTCCAACTAGGCACTCCGGGGGAATGTCACATACTTCTCTATTCCTTTCTAAAGTGTGTTCTTTTTCCTTTTTTAAAGTGTTCAATTCCACTTTGTGGGGGCTTAGATTTGATTACTCGAAGAAAGAAATAAAATATATTAAAATCTTGATTTGATTGGTTTAATGAAGCATTTGTGTCATAAACATGTATCCCATCTGCCGTAATCATATGTTTCTCTTCATGCTAATTAACCGAATCATCAAGATCTTAGCCTCTTAATCAGCAATAAATCATCCACTAATCCCCTTTTCCCTTCGATTTTCCTTGTTGGATTCCAAATTAAAGTAGTTACCCACTCTTCACCCCGAAAAGTTTCAGGGATAGGCAGTTTGTCATTTTAATATATTTTTAGACAACAATATGCGAGGCCCAATGTTGGAAAAAAAAGTAGAAATATGAGAATAGAATCGAGAAAGAAAAAAATGCAAGATGATATTTTTACTTTATTTTGATTAATCACATGTTTAATTTTTTTTAGCCTGCTTAATTAATTTGTTTTGTAAGAAGAAGTAC
Source organism: Nicotiana sylvestris (assembly GCF_000393655.2). Classification (NCBI taxonomy): domain Eukaryota; kingdom Viridiplantae; phylum Streptophyta; class Magnoliopsida; order Solanales; family Solanaceae; genus Nicotiana; species Nicotiana sylvestris. Next base: position 175,432,541 of record NC_091064.1, on the reverse strand, counting down.
TTAATTTTACTTATCCACGCAAGATTAAATATTATTTTCCCTCTCCAAATTTATGCGTCATACTTTCTTTTTTAGTTTGTTTCAAAAAAATATCATACGTCCTTATTTATACTTAAATTCAAACTTTTCATTTTACCTTTAATGAAATTTATAGCCACACAAATATTTATGACTTATTTTAAATCACAAATTTTAAAAGTCTTTTTTTAAAATTCAAATAAAAAAAAAACACCACAACATAAATTGATATAAAGAAAGTACTCATAATAGTTATTGCCTTAAAGGCCTAAAAATAGGTCATACGATTCATCATAAACATTGTATCAAGGAAATAATGAACCAATGAGGAAGGCATGATTAAAAGGAGCAGGTTATGAAGAGAAGTGGTGGTATTACTGATTGAGTTATGAGGTAAAGTTTATGCCCATTAGTATCCAAATATTTACACAATCATATTAATTATTAGAGTAAAAAATACATTATAAGTTTGTATTAATCTTTTATAGCAGTTATCCGTCTTATTTTCAGTTACTAATTTTATTTATAATAGATACTTATTTGTAATAGATTTTAGAGGACATGATGTGATAGTGGAAATCCTTTCACATTATAAATATATATGTAATTTATCCTAGAGTAATTACCGGTAATCTTTATAACAAATATTAAAATCTGCTAGTATTAATTAATTAAATTACATTGATCGCGTGACAACTGTTTATATTGTCAATATGTTACTACAAGATAAACAAAAAGGGTACCAACCCCTAGCGCGCTAATCCAGAATGGTTCCCACTTGGTGAACCAATCTTGTCAGGCATCTTGTGGCAACCCTCATCCATTACTCGAAAATTTTATTTTGTGTCTCGTACAACTTTCATTAATTGTATGAGGTATTTTTTTTGTCTTACAATTTTGTGGATCCAGATTTTTGTGGACCCAAAAATATAAGATTGGGGTCTACAAATTTATGAGACAAAAAGGAGCAGTTGTGTGAGACACACAATAAAACTTCTCATCACTTATCCTTGCATTTTGTTCACAATCAAGAATTTTATCCCCTTTAAATTTGCAATAGAAGTATTATGTAGGGTACCTTTAGTTTAGATATATATTTCTGTAATCTTTTAACCAACTGGCCTTCTATATTAGAATAACATTTTTTTTGAGGTAGGCGTGAATCTACACTATTGATTACGAATTCACGTGAATTCAATAGATTATAATTTTATATTATATTAAAAAATACATTAAATATCTATAAAAATATTTTACTGTAAATTTAATTATTATATAAAATATTAACTTGAAGTCGTTATAGAAATCAATAAATTTCAAATTTTGAATCCGTCTGTTGGAAACTCATTGTGCAAGACGAGGGATCAAAATGTTTAGTCAGTCGATCTATAACAACCATTACCATTTTTCTTGTCGCGTCGCAATTCTGCAATTTTTTTTCACTTAAAACTTCCAAAATATAACCTTTCAACATGGAATAATTTACAAATGGCTCTAGAACTACATGATTCTCCGAATTGTTTTTGGTTACTCGAATTACATAGAGTCTGGAATTTATCTATATGCCTTAACTTCTCCTACTGACGTGCGTAGTCAAACTGAATTTAAGTAACTTCATAGTAGATATTCCAATATATTTTAAACCGCATACAGGTACTCCAAACCATATCTTCACTAATGGGAATAATGGAATTTTCTAAAAATTTGTGTAGCATATTGCTCTCATCCTATCATCTTCGATCACTTTCGGCAACAAATGGAGATGAAACGTGGTTGTTGAAGTCGTCGACAAGTGTTGCATGGGGATTAATCTACCTTTTGGTGACGGTATCCCGACCATGATTTTTTTTTTTTTAAATAAGTCACATTTTAATTTTTGATTCGATTGCAAGGACTTTAGCATTGGCTATTGATTCTCATTTGGACGCTAAAATTGAATATTCGGATTCACTTCTTTTGCTGGTTTAAATTCTCTTACTTGAAAAGAACAGTTTTTTGTATGATACTGATCTCCTATACAAAGCAGAAATGAGCCAAACTCTCTTTACACTACAAGAAAAATGTCATTTAGCGACGAACGCATTTTTCCGTCGCTGAGCAGGATTAGCGACAGATTACCATCTGTTATTGATTTGCTCATTGCTAAGCTCTTCGCGATGGAAAAATGGAATCCATCACAATATTTAGCGACGAACACTATCCGTTGCTATAGTTAGCGACAGAATTTTCGTCACTATATTAGGAAATTGTGTCGCTAAATTCATAATGTTTTTCGTCGTTGGTATACTTTTGTGACGGAAAGTCGATCGCTAATCCATCACCAAATATTTTGAGAGTCATTTATCTTCGCATTTGGCGACAAAAATGGTCTTTTGCAATCTGTTGCAATGTTTTATATATTTATTTATACTAGTTTTTCTGAACGTGCGTTGCACGTGTATGCCGAGTCATGTACTCCATCCGTCCCTCTCCTGTTTCATGTTTTCCTTTTTGAGAATCATTATGATTAATCTTCAAAACTCAACTAATTTAAAATTTAGATAAGCAAAACTTATACGAAAAGTACTGAAGTTGCAATTTATTTGATCATGCCAATACGATGAAAAGATATACTTTAAAATGTTTCTCAAAAAGTAAAACATACCAACTAATTTTGGGACTGAGAGAGTAGTACTTAGTTTTGTACAATAATCAATTACTAAAACAAAGTTTTGCTTGAATACTTATACACGAAAGAATAAAGTATAAATTTTGTGAATGATCAACTAGAATTGTTTTGTGGCGATTTTTTGTCGAGGTCAAGATTATTAAATACAATATTATCTGAACCTTCAAAAATAAAAAATAAAAAATTTAAGTAAATACATATAATTTTTTTTCTTATTTTAATCTAATGAAAGTGTATCTCACCTACTTTCTGATAAACGGTATACTTGTTTAACATCCTTCCAAATAATACACATAAATGTACGCCCAACTAATTTGCATTTTACAAAGAAGTTACAACAATAACCTTTAAACATGATTAGGGCATGTATATCATGATATTGTTTAGATCATCGCTCTTAGGAAATGTCTAGCATATCACTCATAGATGTGCATTTCATCAAAAAATCACATAGGACAATACTAACTAAATAAATAAATAATAGGTAAAGTAAAGAAAATAAAACTCAATTTTATGACTTTCTTCTTCACTTATGGCTTTGAGATTTTGTCTACCTCTCAAAATTACAATCCCTTCTTGGAAAAGGAACAATAGTGTCACAATCTTCCGTGGATTCGTTCAACAATCAGAGAAAACTAATTAATATAACATTAAAAAGTATTTTATTTGAGAAAAACATGAAAACAGGCGTCTACTTTACAAATAATCCCCATTGCGATTTTTCATAAATTGTGACAGAGGGGAAATCATCATTTTCCTATGAATGAATCTTTTCCAATGTCTCTAAGTAGTGAGAAGTGGATAGCCAAGTATGTTCTTTGATTATACAATTGTGTAGAAGAAGACATCAGAATCCATATATCTCGTGAACCTCATGATTAATTGATTACTCTTTATATCTAATGAATATCAAACTTTGTGTATTTGAATAATCTTAATTCCAAAACACTTCTCAATTTTTCGTAAGGTTTCTCGGTGCATCTCTTTGCTCGCCATTTAGAGGAGACATACACCTGCAAAATAAACCCCCAAAAAATGACGGTATTAATGGTAAAATAGAATAGAAGGATCAGTTAATACTTCCAAATGGAAACAACAGTTTATGTGCAATAAGATCACGTCTTTTTGTCTCTCTCGTGAATCGACTGAGATTACAACTTAAATAGGAGACCAAATCGTTGCATGAGATTACAGGACCAGACTCGCCTTAACGGGTTTTCTTTGCATGGGAACACTTGGCTAGTGTTTGGACATAGATTTGATTGAAACTTGAAAAAAGAGTTTTTGAAGTTATGTTGAAAAATAATTTTTGAAAGTTGAAGATGTGTTTTGACATGCATTTTATACGAAAAAAGTCAAAGTTATGTGAGTGGAAAAAAAAATTTCAACCAAAAACTGTCATAAACATGTTTTTGGGAACTTGAAAATTTTTGAATTTTTTTTCCCAAAACATAATCATATTTCATAAACAAACAAGATTTTCAAATACTTTTTGAAAAAATAGAGCCAATGAAACCAAAATCTATGATCAAACGGGAGCTTAGTAATCTGCAACTTTGCTTTAATGATTTGGTATATATGAAAAGTTAAACCCAATGGAACCACATATATACTTACAATTTTCTTGCATAAGGTTACCAAACAATATCACGACTTTGGGATCGTTCGAAAATTTTGGTCTAAATAATTTTGGTCAGAAAGATTTTTCAACCGTGTGTAGAAATTTGTACTTAATTCTTAAGAAAACTTGCATCTGCTTCTTTAATATGATTTAAAATTAAGATAAGTTTGTACATGAATGGTTGTGACTGTTAATGAAAGAGTATGAAGGTTAGATTGGTAGTTATTTTAGGCGTCAGATTCTTTTTAAAAATAGGGGCAGGTTATTTAATAAGGGCATTTAAGTAATTCAATTTTTTATTTTTGGGATTCCCATTTTTAATGTAGTACTCTTTTAGATCCATTTTATTTAACATTTTAAATTTTCTCTGCTCATGCATTTTGTATGTAAATTATTAGAAATCCTTAATAATAATTAAAGTTCATATAAATTAACATACTTCATTGTCCAAAATGATTTCAAAATTCATATAGCTAATACAATTAAGTTCGAATTATCCCTAACACCAACCATAAAGTTCAAACCAAAAAAACTACCAAATACAAGGCTTAAGGGTTAAGGTCATCACCTGAAACCGATGGATGAACCCCATGGACATTAGCAGTAGTAGGAGCATGAACTGTTGGTACCGCATCTGGTGGGTGGTTAGTAGAAGAAGGCTGATGTGAGGGTGAAGAAATCATTTCATGCACCCTCTCAGTCAATACTAGAAGCATGTGATAAGTTAGCACATGAACTATGTGCTTTATTAGTGCAGGAATCAAACACATCACTAACTAATCCAGATTCCCTATTGATGCTGATTGAGCACTCGAAGGTGGTATTGATAGCATCTGATCCAGAAGAGCGACGCGAAAATTCGGCCCATAGTAACATTTTGCTTGAGATCCAAGACCATATACTCTTCTCTTCTTTTCCCCACCCACGACTTCTTAATATGTTTTACATTGATCAATGTTAGACTGAGTTTGTGTTTGTTCCCGTAATATTTCTTGATGTCTTTCCTGTAAAAGAAGTATAATAAGTAGTGAAATTAAAATAGTCAAAAATACCGAGCATTTGATAAAGTAATAGAGAGGATGCAACTTTTGATACTTGCTACTATATGCAAGGACAAACATCAGCAATGCAAAAGTCACTTACAGAATACTAATTTTGAAATCCACCTCTAGGAAGAAGTCCCATTTCAAAAGCTGTATGAAATATGTATATTATATTTATATAATAAAATATGTATTTTATTTGCTATTATTTTTTGGGAGCCGCTAAAAATATATTTGTAGGCTAATCATGCTGTGTGGTGAATTTTTTACGTTACCAGGTTATTGAAAGAAAACTACAACTGCCTGGTAAGAATGAATTAATAGTAGAAAAATAGAATAAGTAATCGACTACAACAATTTATATTGCAGCGTAAAGATGCTCTATACTAACAAAATATATAACATAAACCGATATATTAACCAATATCTTTGACATAAAAATAGTTAAGGTTAATAAATAGTGTAAGCCATATACATAGAATGTACAAGTTAGTTGAAAAAGGACAAAGGACGCAGAAGAATATCTTGTAGTGCGAGCAAAAAGTCATCATCTACCTAAAAAATGTTACAAGAATTAAAGGAACTCTTAAGAGAGAAAAATCCTCTCCCCTTCTCAACATAAAATGAATTCTTTTACGGTAGAGATCCACCTCATGTAATCTCTGAAAAGTTATTTTGATGTCACAAGGATGAAAATACAATAAAGAACCACGCCACAAAACCAATTATATGACATTTAACTAGACACCTTTGTCTATGCATTTCATGTCTAATTTTAATTTGGTCTTCAAAAAAAAAAAAAAAAAAATTGGCTGCAATGACTGTTCGGTCATTCAAATGTGACGATACAACGCGTGGAGATGAGAAAATCCAATTCCTGCCAGCTTATGTGGTGTATTCAACAAGTCTATAATAGAATACAAAAGTCCAACAATAGAACTTTTGACTTATCAGCTTTGTTTGAATTTGTTGTCTAACTTATAGAACACCATTTTGTGGATGCACGAGTTACAAAGCATCATGCAGAATAATCTAACATTTTCTGAAAATACAATTTTTCTACAAGCACGCTCTAAATTACACTAATTCTCTCTCTTTTTACATTGCAGTGAATAAGATTATAAAATATTGGACTTACATATACGATTCGAGCTTTCTCATCAAGAAATGATTTTCCATCATGTTCATGTATATGGACGTACAAATATATCTTACTTGGTATTGGGTCTCGACCCTTTTCAACAACCTATACAAAAAGTATTGGCAACAATTATAGTCTATACTCTATAATAACAGTCACTCAGAAGTAGTAGTAATTCAGAGGTTTGGTTTTCTTCCTTTTCATCTAAATAACATTGGCATCAGTTATGATCTCTATTATAGATTTCTGACCACATTTTCCATAGGGCCCTCTTATCTCATCCTTCTCCGAGTTCTGGTTATGGAAGAAGGAACCGAGAAGAAGGTTCATCAATGTTCAGTTTCGGTTTGTACAATTAAATTCTTTTTGTAAGGGGTTTGCCTTGGTATCGTGTTCATACCGTTGTATTGAATGATCCTGGTTGGTTGCTTTCTGTTCATATAATGCATACAACTCTGATTGCTGGTTGGGCCGGTTCGATGGCTCTGTATGAATTAGCGGTTTTTGATCCTTTCTTGATCCAATGTGGAGACAGGGTATGTTCGTTATATCCTTCATGACGCATTTAAGAATAACCAATTCATGGGGCGGTTGGAGTATCACAGGAGGGACTGTAACGAATCCAGGTAATTAGAATTACGAAGGTGTAGCTGGAGCACATATTATATTTTCTGGCTTATGCTTTTTGGTAGCTATCTGGCATTGGGTGTATTGGGATCTAGAAATATTTTTATACTCTATAACAACAGTCAAGTTAGATTAATAATTTATTCTTCCTCTTCAAAGAGTGATTTTCTGTAAAAAAGCCATTAGAGATTTTTGGAACATGGGGATAAGTATTGTACTTGCAACACCATAATGAACATGAGAAAGAAGCACAAAGGAACCTCTAACTATATGACTGAAAAACATCAACTGTAAATGCACTCTAAGTTATAATTAAGTTGGTATAATTCAGGTTGTTCAATAATACATTAACAGCAGTAGTAATACATTACTAGTAGTAGTGATACAGAATGACTAGTTGATAGTGGAACTGATAGATGCCAAAGAAAAGCTAAATTTGTAGTACAGCTTTGAGTAAAACAAAATATATTCCTTGACAATCCAAAGTCAAATGTACTTGTAAGATGCAACCAGGTAATCAACCACATACCAGTGATTAGTTGTACTTGCATATTATGAGTTATTAGATAACACATAAATGATATACTTACAAAGTCTCTTGCGATACTCTTCAATGGAGACAGAGCCTCCTGTGTGAGTCCCAATGGAGACTCCGCTCCTACCGTCACAACGATTTTTTACATTTATTTCTGACTTTTCAACACACTTGGGATCTTTCCAAAGTTGGTTCCAACTTTACCACACTTCTTGGGAACTCCTCTTGGCCTAACTTCTTTAGTTTTTATCTTGCAAATAAAATCTGTGTACCTTATTGATGCGTTACTCTCCTATTGGCTCCTCACTGCACTATCAATGGAAGAGTCCCAATAAAATGTCTTCTGATATAATTTTATAAAGTAATGAGATTAATATCTTATTTATAACAGTTAATACACTTTCTAAATTTATTATATGATGAGAAGTTATACCTTGATTTCTCCCCAATAAAAGTTTTTTATCTTGTCAGAGATACTTTTTCAATTGATTCCATTGAGATCAAGTTCATGTGTCACGACCCAAAATCTAGCCATGTCGTGATGGCGCCTATCATGATACTAGGCCAACCACTTATTTCCAAACACTCCATTTTTCAAGTAAATACTTAAGAAAAATCATAATTTTAATAGAAATTCGACAAGATAAAAGTATAAATCCAAATCCAGCGAAAAGAAATATAATCCGACCCTGGTGTCACTAAGTCATGAGCCAAAAACTACTACAACTGTTCGAAATAACATGAACAACATGGTCTGAGAACATCCAAATAAAAAAACAAAAGGAAGATAGGGAAGGAGAAGGTGAAATAGTGATCGCCAAGCAGCTACCTCGCAATCTCCCCAGAAGGCCTCCAACTAGCAAGATCATCAACCGGTACCGTACCCCGAGATACCTAGATCTACATGCAGGGGTGCAGGGGGAAAGTTAGTACACCAATTCAGTAAGTAACAAGTCCAAACAATGGACTGACGGTAGTGATGAACCAAACCTCAATAGGTTGCAACAGTAAATTTTACGAAAAAGTAGACATGCTTACAGTTCATGTAATTTCTCAGCAGTAATTAAACACAGTAGGTACGATACAGAGTATAAAGCTCAGGAAATTCTAAGTACCAATGCATAGATAGCATGCTCAATGTTACGTATAATACTTCCTCTCACAGTGCTCAACCATTCGGTACTGTATACGGCCCATTCGGCCCAGGGAAGATCCATCCCTGATTGTATACACATCATAGACTATAAGTCACCCAGTACCGAGGACAACATGCCAATCCAGCCTCATAAAGAAGATCCATCTCCATACCAATGCTTCGAACAAGATCCATGTCCCGGGAAGATCCATCCCTAAATGTCATCCACTGCACTCACTAGGGGTGTAAAGACTCCGGAGGGGTTTCTCTGAGCCCAAGCGCTATATCAGTGCCAGTGAAGGCATGATCAATATCTCGCTGCGGCGTGCAACCCGATCCCATACTGTTAATGAGTATCAGACTCTCGACCTCACTTAGTCAATACTCTCCAATCTCATACACATGGCTAAGATGTCATGATACAAGCCCGAACAATAATATGATATGTCAAATAGCAATAATCGAGACCGAGGCATGATATAATATGCATGAATAAGACTAAGTATAGATTATAAATGAAACTAATGACATTACAGCAAGAAATGACCTCTCGGGTCTCAACAATGATGGTGTGAAGCCTTAACATGATAATTAGCATGATTTGTAGCTTATTAGCTTAATCACATAATTACAACACAGATATCAACATAAAAGAGTCCCTAGGCGGTGCCATAGAATGATCCAAGCCGCCCTTCTCATGGTGCATGCCTACACGCCCGTCACTTGGCATTTGCATAACCTTATTAGTAATCATAGAACATATAGTTCGGGGTTTCGAACCCTCAGAACCAAGTTTGGAAGAATTACTTACCTCAAGCCAAGCGAAACTCTAGCCCGCGACGCCTTTTCCTCTCGATTCGGCCTCCAAATGCCCCGAATCTAAGCAAAATCAGTATATAACCATCAAAATATGCTAAGGGAACAAAGTCCACTCGAAAATAATCAAATTACAACACAAATCCCGAAATTGGTCAAACCCGACCATCGGACCCACGTCTCGAAATCCAACAAAATTTACATCAACGAAATCCTTATTCCCCCATGAGTTCATTCATACCAAAAGTACCAAAATCCAACCACAAATGATCCCTCAAATCCCTAATATTAGGTCTCCAATTTTTCAAGCCCTAACCCCCAATTTGTTACTGATTTTCCCATAGATGTCGAGCTTACAACGTTAAAAATATCATAAAAACACGTTTGTGAACCAAGGATCTTACCTCTATGAAACCCTCTTGAATTCTCCCTTGAATTTGCTCTCCCAAAGCTTCTTCCCATTTGAAATGTGATGAAAAATAACCCAAATTCGCAAAGGGTGAAATTTATATGTTCTGACCCAGTAAAACCACATCTGTGGTCCAATTATCGCACCTGCGGTCCCAGGTGCGCATCTGCGGATTTCACTTATCCGCCCAGCCACCGCACTTGCGCTAATAATCCCGCATCTGCGGCTCTAGCCATCCTTTCTATTGGCCGCATCTGCGATTCCATTTCTGCTTCTGCGGTCATCGCACCTGTGGCACCCTAACCGCAAGTGCGGTTATGACAGTAAATCAGCAGCTGAATCTACTCCAACAAATTCCCAAACTCCCCGTTAACCATCCGAAATCATCCCGTGGCCCGGGGACCTCAATCAAAAGTACGAATAAGTTACATTACACTATTCAAACTTATTGCAACCTCCCAAACATCCCAAACAACATCGAATCATCAAAACACCCTCGGATTCAAGCTTAAGATTCCCAAAACTTCCGAATTCTGCAAACGATCAAAAAGTCTATCAAACCACCTCCGAATGACCTGAGATTTTGCACACATGTCACAAATAGCACAATGGACCTACTCCAACTTCTGAAATTCATTCTGACCCCTATATCAAAATTTCACCTATCAACCGGAAAATGCCAAAATTCCAATTTCGTCAATTTAAGCCTAAATCTACTCCGGATCTCCAAAACACATTTCGATCACGCTCCTAATTCCCAAATCACCTCCCAAAGCTATCCAAATCACCGGAATTCACATTTGGGCCCTTTTTCACATAAGTCTACATCCGATTAACTTTTCCAACCTAAGCTTACTCAAAAGAGATTAAGTGTCTCATTCCTTTCCAAAACCTCTCTGAACCCGAACTAACCCACCTGATAAAACATAATACAACTAAACAAGATAATAAGAAGCACAAATGGGAGAAACAGAGCGGTAACTCATGAAATGACCGGCCAGGTCGTTACATCCTCCCTCTCTTAAACAAACGTTCGTCCTCGAACAGGCCAAGAAACATACCTAAAGTCTCAAATAGGTGAGGATATTTGCTCCGCATCTCCCGCTCGGTCTCCCAGTTAACCTCCTCCACGGGCCGACCTCTCCATTGCACTTTCAATGAAGCTATATCCTTTGACCTCAACTTTCGAACCTGTCGCTTAAAAATAGCCACCGGCTCCACATCATAAGTCAATTCACCGTCCAACTAAACCGTGCTGAAATCCAAAACATGAGACGGATTGCCAATATACTTTCGGAGCATAGAAACATAAAATACCAGATGCACACTCGATAAGCTGTGTGGCAAAGCAAGCTCATAGGTTACCTCCCCAATCCTTCGAAGCACCTCAAAAGGCCCAATGAATCGGGGACTCAATTTACCCCTTTCCAAATCTCATAACACCCTTCATGGGTGAAACCTTCAATAGAACCTTCTCCCCAACCATGTAAGACACATCACGGACCTTCATATCAGTATAACTCTTCTGTCTCAACTGTGATGTATGAAGCCGCTCCTGAATCACGTTCACCTTGTCCAAAGCATCCTGCACTAAGTCTGTACCCAAAATCCTAGCCTCACCCGGCTCAAACCAACCAATTGGATATCTACACCATCTCCTATATAAAGCCTCATATGGAGCCATCTAAATACTCGACCGGTAATTGTTGTTGTAAGCAAACTCTGCAAGCGGTAGAAACTGATCCCACGATCCTCCAAAATAAATGACACAAACGCACAACATTTCCTCCAATATTTGAATAGTGCGCTCGGACTATCCGTCCGTCTAAGGGTGAAAAGCTGTGCTCAACTCAAACTGAGTACCCAACTCTCTCTACACGACTCTCCAAAACTACGAAGTAAATTGAGTACCTCTATCTGAAATGATAGAAAGTGGGACACCATGCAACTAAAAAACCTCTCAAGATTTCGGCCAACCGCTCTGAAGAATAGGTAGTACACACAGGAATGAAGTGCGCGGACTTGGTCAGCCGATCCACAATCACCCAAATAGCATCGAACTTTTTCAAAGTCCATGGGAGTCCAACTACAAAGTCCATAGTGATCCGCTCCCACTTCCATTCTGCAATATCTATCTGTTGAAGCAAGCTATCCGGTCTCTGATGCTCATATTTCACCTGCTGACAATTGAGACACCGAGCTACAAATCCCACAATGTCCTTCTTCATTCTCCTCCACCAATAATGTTGTCTCAGATCTTGATACATCTTCACGACACCCGGATGGATGGAATACTGCGAGTTATGAGCCTCCTCCAGAATCAACTCCCGAAGCCCATCTACATTGGGCACGTATATCCGGTCCTACATCCTCAATACCCCATCATCACCAATAGTCACATCTCTAGCGTTGTCGTGCTGAACTTTGTCCTTAAGGACAAGCAAATGAGGATCATCATACTGATGCTCTCTGATGCGATCAAACAAGGAAGACCGAGAAATCACACAAGCTAAGACCCAAATGGGCTCCGAAATATCCAACCTTACGAACTGATTGGCCAAGGCCTGAACATCAACTGCAAGAGGTCTCTCCCCAACAGGGATATACGCCAAACTCCCCATACTCACCGTCCTCCTACTCAAGGCATCGGTCACCACATTGGCCTTTCTCGGATTGTACAAAATAGTGATATCATAGTCATTTAGCAGCTCCAACCATCTCCGCTGCCTCAAATTGAGATCCTTCTGATTGAACAAGTGCTGGTGACTACGATGATCAGTAAACACCTCATGAGACACACCATACAAATAATGTCTCCAAATCTTCAACGCATGAACAATGTCAGCCAACTCCAGATCATGAATGGGATAGTTCTTCTCATGGGGTTTCAACTGACGAGAGGCATACGCAATCACTCTACCCTCATGTTTCAAACACATCCAATACCAACTCTTGAAGCATCACAATATACTCTATAAGATCCTGAAGCTGATGGCAAAACTAACACTGGAGATGTGGTCAAGGTAGTCTTGAGCTTCTGAAAGCTCTCCTCACACTCATCACCTGAATAGAGCACCCTTTTGAGTCAACATGGTCATGGATGATGCTATAGATGAAAATCCCTACAAAAATTGACAATAATAACCCACCAAACCAAGAAAGCTGCGAATCTCCGTGGCTAAGGACGGTCTGGGCCAACTCTAAAACGCCTCTATCTTCTTCGGATCAACCTGAATACCCTCACTGGACACCATGTGCTCCAAAAAAGCCACTGAACTGAGCCAAAACTCACATTTGGAGAACTTTGCATCAAGCTTCTCCTCCCTCAATCTCTGCAACACAACTCTCAAATGCTCCACGTGTTCCTCTTGACTACACGAATATACCAGAATATCATCAATGAAAACAATCATGAACGAGTCGAGATATGGCCGAAACACGCGGTTCATCAAATGCATGAACACCGCTGGGGCATTGGTCACCCCAAAAAACATCACAAGGAACTCATAATGACCATATTGGGCCCTGAAAGCTATCTTAAAATATCCGAGTCCCTGATCTTCAGCTAGTGATATCCTAAACGAAGATCAATCTTGGAGAACACTCTCGCTCCCTAAAGATGGTCAAACAAATCATCAATGCGAGGCAGGGGATACTTGTTCTTAATTGTAATCTTGTTCAACTGCCTATAATCAATGCATATCCTAATAGTGCCATCCTTCTTTTTCTTCACGAATAGAACAGGAGCACCCCACAGCGAAACACTTGGATGAATAAACCCCTTATTAAGGAGTTCCTGAAGCTGCTCCTTCAACTCCTTCAGCTCCACTGATGCCATACGATATGGTGGAATAGAAATGGGCTGAGTGCCCAAATCTAGGTCAATACCAAAATCAATATCCCTATCTGGTGGCATGCTCGGCTGGTCAGCAGGAAACACATCGGGAAAGTCCTTCACAACTGAAACAGAATCAATGTTGGGAGTCTCTGAACTGACATCCCTCACAAAGGCTAAGTATGAAAAACAACCCTTCCCAACCATCCACTGGGCCTTTAGAAATGAAATCACCCTACTGGGAACATAATCAGTCGAACCTCGCCAATCAATCCGTGGCAACCCTGGCATAGCCAACGTCACTGTCTTAGCATGACAGACCAAAATAGTACAACACAGAGATAACCAATCCATGCCTAATATCACATCGAAATCAACTATACTAAGCAAAAAAAGATCCATTCAGGTATCCAACCCCCAAATAGTCACTATACACGATCAATATACACAGTCCACAATAATATTATCGCCCACTGAAGTAGATACATGGATAGATAAAACAAGAGACTCACGGGACATATCCAAATAATGGGCAAAATATGATGACAAATAAGAAAAGGTGGAACCAGGATCAAATAATACATAGGCATCTCTGTGGTAAACTGAGATAATACCTGTAATCACAACATCTGAAGCAATAGAATCTTGTCTGGATGGGAGGGCATCAAAATGGTCCTGACCACTACTTGATCGACCTCCCCCTCTAGGGCGACCCCTAGCTGACTGACCTTCACCCCGAGCTAACTGAGCGGGTGGGGAAGTAACTGGTGCTGAAGCCGAAGGCTGACTCCTCTACCGTGATGAACCTCCCATAATACGGGGACATAACCTCTTGATATGACCCAAATCTCCACACTCGAAGCAACCCCTTGTAGCAAGTGGCGGTAGGGACTGAAGGGAGCCCCGCGCACCAGGATGCCCACTAGAAGAACCACGCATAGATGAGCCCTAAACTGATGGTGCCTGAGTCGAACTCTGAGCTGGAAGGGCACTGAGAGATGAGTGACCCTGATGTGAACAGTGAGAACCATGGCCAGATGACCCACCACGGTGACCTGAACGGGCTGGATGAGCATGTCTGAATGAACGACCTCTACCGTGCTGAAATTGGCCTCTCGAAGAAGAACCCGAAAAACTACCAGATCCTCGAGGCCTCTTGGCCTCCCTCTCTTTTCGCTCCTATCGACGAACTGACTTAATATCTCTAGCAATGTCAAACACCTCCTCATAAGAAGCGCCAGATACTCTTTCTCTGGTCATAAAAATCCGTAGCTGATAGTTGAGGCCATCAATGAACCTCCTGATCCTCGCACTATCTATGGGAACTAGCTAGATAGAATGACAGGCCAACTCGAAAAACCTCATCTTATACTGCGTCATGAACATGTCCCCTTCACGCAGCTGCTCGAACTTCCTATGCAACTCCTCCCTATGGGAATGTGTTACATACTTCTCTAGAAAAAGAATGGAGAAATGATGCCAGTTAAGAGGCGGTGCACCAACAGTCCTACACCTCTCATAAGCCTCCCACCAAGTAAATGCAGCCCCAGGAAACTGAAAGGTAGTAAATGAGACCCCACTAGTTTCCAGAATACCCGTTGTATGCAACATCCTCTGAAAGTTATCCAAGAAACCCTGAGCATCCTGGCCCTCTACACCACTAAAAGTCAGAGGCTGAAGTCTACCAAACCTCTCCAATCGACGCTGCTCATCGTCAGGCATAACTGGAACTACAAAATCCTGAGCAGGTGCAACCGGTTGGGCTGCTGGTGCCTCCGGTGTTTGGAGTCCCTGAATAACCTACTAGGGTGTACGGACGACAGGAGTCTGAGTGCCTCCCCCGGCCTGAGAAGTAGCTGGTGTCGTAGAAATTGTGACTACTTGAGCAAGACTGGTGCACATAGTCAGAATTTGAGCCAAAGTCTCCTGGAGACCCAGAATAACAATAGGCAAAGTCGGTGCCTGAGCTGGTGCTGCTGGAACATCCCCCGCTGGAGCCTGATCATGAACTGGGGCGGCGGGTGTATCTGTAAGTGTTTTCCTAGCCGCTGTATGGGTCACACCCCTACCCCTGCCACAACCTCGATCGTGTCCTCGACCTCTAGCGACCCCAACTGGTGGTACTGATGGTCGTCTATCCTAATCGGTAGCACGTGTCCTCACCATCTATGAGAGAATAGAATAATAGAAGTTTAGTTACCAGAGTCAAAGGATTCACACGACAAGAATTCAAGAATGTGAAGTTTTTCCTAAAGGTTCTGTAGCCTCCCAAGGATAAATATAGACGTCTCCGTACCGATCCGCGAGACTCTACTAAACTTACTCATGATTCATAAGACTTACGTAACCTAGGCTCTGATACCAACATGTCACGACCCAAAATCTAGCCATGTTATGATGGCGCCTATCGTGATACTAGGCAGGCCACTTATTCCCAAACACTCCTTTTTTGAGTAAATACTTAAGGAAAACCATAATTTTAATAGAAATTCGATAAGATAAAAGTCTAAATACAAATCTAGTGGAAAGAAATATAAGCCCGACCTAGGGTGTCACTAAGTCATAAGCCAAAAACTACTACAACTGTTGAAAATAACATGACCAACATGGTTTGAGAACATCCAAATAAATAAACTAAAGGAAGATAGGGAAGGAGAAGGCGGAACTGCGGTCGCCAAGCAACTACCTCGCAATCTCCTCAGAAGGCCTCCTATTGGCAAGATCAGCAACCGCTACCGTGCCCCGATATACCTGGATATGCACATAGAGGTACATGGTAACGTTAGTACACCAAATCAGTAAGTAAAAAGTCCAAACTATGGACTGACGGTAGTGACGAACCAAACATCAACAAGTTGCAATAGTAAATTATACGGAAAAGTAGACATGCTCAGTTCATGTAATTCTCAGCAGTAATTAAACACAGTATGTACGATACATAGTATAAAGCTCAAGAAACTCTAAGTACCAATGCATAGATAGCATGCTCAATATTACGTATAAAACTTCCGCTCACAATGGTCAACCACTCGGTACTGTATACGGCATATTCGGCCCAGGGAAGATCCATACCGGATTATATACACATCATAGACTATAAGTCACCATGTACCGAGGACAACAGGCCAATCCAGCCTCATGAAGAAGATCCATCTCCATACCAAATACTTCGGACAAGATCCATGTCCAGGGAAGATCCATCCCTCAATGTCATCCACTGCGCTCACTGGGGTGTTAAGACTTCGGAGGGGCTTCTCTGAGCCCAAGCGCTATATCAATGCCATCGAAGGCATGATCAATATCTCACTGCGGCGTCCATCCCGATCTCATACTGTCAATCAGTATCAGGCTCACGACCTCACTCAGTCAATACTCTCCAGTCTCACAAACATGGGCTAAGATGTCATGATACAAGCCCGAACAAGATATGATATGTCAAATAGCAATAATCGAGACTGAGGCATGATATAATATGCATGAACTAGACTGCGTATAGATTATAAATGAAACTAATGACATTACAGCAAGAAATGACCTCTCGGGTCTTAACAATGATATCCTGAAGCCTTAACATAATAATTAGCATGATTTGTAGCTTATTAACTTAATCACATAATTATAACACAGATATCAACATAAAAGAGTCCCTAGGCGGTGCCATGGAATGATCCAGGCCACCCTTCTCATGGTGTACGCCCACATGCCTGTCGCTTGGCATTTACGTCAGCTCATTAGTAATCATAGAACACACAGTTCGGGGTTTCGAACCCTCAAAACTAAGTTTGGAAGCGTTACTTACCTCAAGCCAAGCCAAACTCTAGTCTGCGATGCCTTTTCTTCTCGATTTGGCCTCCAAATGCTGCAAATCTAACCAAAATCAATATATAACCATCAAAATATGCTAAGGGAACAAAGCCCACTCGAAAATAATCAAATTACAACATAAATCCCGAAATTGGTCAAACCCGACCATCGGACCCACATCTTGAAATCCAACAAAATTTACATCAATGAAATCCTTATTCCCTCACGAGTTCATTCATACCAAAAGTACCAAAATCCAACCACAAATGATCCCTCAAATCCCTAATTTTAGGTCTCCAATTTTCCAAGCCCTAACCTCCAATTTGCTACTGATTTTCCCATAGATGTCGAGCTTACAACGTTAAAAATCATCATAAAAACACGTTTGGGAACCAAGGACCTTACCTCTATGAAACCCTCTTGAATTCTCCCTTAAATTTGCTCTCGCAAAGCTTCTTCTTGCTTGAAATGTGATGAAAAATAACCCAAATTCACGAAGGGTGGAATTTATATGTTCTAACCCTACAAAACCACATCTACAGTCCAATTATCACACCTGCGGACCTGCACCTACGGTCCCACGTGCGCATATACAGATTTCACTTATCCGCCTAGCCACCGTACCTGCGTTAATAATCCCGCATCTGTGACTCTAGCCATCCCTTCTCTTGGCCGCATCTGTGACTCTATTTTCGCTTCTGCAGTCATTGCACCTGTGGCACCCTAAACGCAGGTGCGGTTATGACAGTAAATCCGCAGCTGAAGCTGCTCCAACAAATCCCCAAACTCCCTGTTAACCATCCGAAATTATTCTGAGGCCCCCAGGACCTCAACCAAAAGTACGAACAAGTCACATGACACTATTCAAACTTATACCAACCTCCGGAACATCTCAAACAACATCAAATTATCAACACACCCTCAGATTCTAGCTTAAGATTCCCAAAACTTCCGAATTCTGCAAATGATCAAAAAGTCTATCAAACCACCTCTCAATGTCCTAAAATTTTGCACAGACGTCACAAATTGCACAACATACCTACTCCAACTTCTGGAATTCTATTCCGACCCCTATATCAAAATATCACCTATCAACTGGAAAACGCCAAAATTCCAATTTCGCCAATTCAAGCTTAAATCTACTCCAGACCTCCAAAACACATTCTGATCATGTTTCTAAGTCCAAAATCACCTCTCGAAGCTATCCAAACCATCAAAATTCACATCCGAGCCCTTTTTCACGTAAGTCAACATTCGGTTGACTTTTCCAACCTAAGCTTACTCAAAAGAGACTAAGTGTCTCATTCCTTTCCAAAACCTCTCCGAAATCGAACCAACAAACCTGATAATACATAATACAATTGAACAAGACAATAAGAAGAATAAATGGGGGAAACAGAGCGGTAACTCATGAAACGACCGGCCGGGTCGTTACATCATGCTTGAAAGTGCTAAATATATTCTTGGAGCAGATTCTACTAGGTTCTAACCTTTAAAAATTTGAAGACAATAGTTAAAGACGTATCATAAATTAAAAATACTATATCAAAACTAATAGTGAAAGAATGGACTAACCTTGTAAGAGCAAGAGTAACAAGTGTTCGCTGCCCACGACTGCTGGTGCACTTACCTTCGCCAATTGTGTCGCTTTGAGTAGATATGCCCTTACCTATTGGGTTACTCTTATCAGGTATAATAGGAGATGATTCAAAATGGATGATTGAGGTACTACCATGACCTGATATTTGAACAAGTGTTGTACTGCTAGGAGCTAATATTTGTACTTGGTTTATGTGATCTTGCCCACCTGAAGAACTTGTACTACCTTGTTGAGGACTAATTATGGGAATGGGAACGGGAACGGAGGGCATATTTGCACGAATAGCAGAATTTTCCCTACCCCTAACTGAGGACTTATCTCTACGAGCTATGCTATCTCTGCCTCTCCTTCAAGTCATATCTACAAAAAATCATACATCTAAGCAAATTAGAGTCATAAATTGGTATAAATCAAGAACTAATTCCCTATAAACGGAAAACATTAGTATAAGTCAAGAATTATGCCACAATTACTGCTAGACTTTTCAATTTTATAGTAAGCGATAAGCTTAGGAAAATGAATGAGAGGTTAGACATAAAGAAAAGCAATGCAGATAGTATTCGGCTTAGATTACAACAAACAAAACAAAATAAGATACATCAACATATTTTATAATGACCCGATAGGTTATATTGAACATTAGCCCTGAATTCTATGTTTTCATATTCCTATTAGCTTTGTTTGATGTCTCTTGGTTTACGTGCATGGTCCATGTCACTATTTGAAAAGCTTTTATGTAAATTTTTTGAAGAAACATAAATTTTGGTTTTAAAAAATAACTTGAGTTGACCACGATTAATATTTTTTAAAATCGACCTCAGATCGGTGTTTTAACAATTTTGGTAAGCCCGTATTGTGATCTCCAACTTGGGTGTATGCCTGAAATTGAAATTAGATATCCCTAACTTGATTTGATTCATTTTGCCAAAAACTAGAATTTTGAAAGTTTAAGAATTTACTAAGTTTGATAGTAAGTTGACTTCTTAGCTAATGAGTTCGAATTTTGATGTTGAAACTTGAAATAGTTCCGTATTAATATCTTAAACTTGTCTGCAAAATTTCGTTCAATTCAAAATTAATTTATCATGATTTGAACGCTTAAATGTGATTCTAGTGTTCCTGAGTTTCAGGGACTTACTGTTAGTTTAAGCAAAAAGCTTTTCTCTCCTTATAATTCTCTCCGTACAATACAAACAGAACGGTAACATTTCCCCTTTTTGGGAGAGTGGTGCACACGCACCGTCAAATGGGGACGCCGACTAACCTTGGGCAGGCGCATCCGGTGGAAAATCTAGCCCCCAGCTAAGCCAACCACCAATAAAGAATCAATTACACAGACGATTGATTATGCAACAGTAGTAGCAACCCCTGCCAAACTCAAAGGAGTTAAATTGGGAGACCCAAGTGTTAAAGCAAGAGTTTCAACCCATAATGGAATTCCTGCAGTCATCTTCAAAGCCAGCGACAACTATAGAGTGATGACAGAAGAATGTAAATACACAATCATAGGAAAATTTCTGAGAACAAGACCCAATATTGAACGAATTAGATCAATCTTTGCTAAAAAAGTATCAATCAAAGGGGAAGCAAAAATTGGGGTCTATGATTTTCGAACAGTGTTCATAGATGTAACCAACGAAAAAGATTGCAAAACAGTTTGGTTCAGAAGGTCAATTGAAATTGATGGCATGGTTATGTGGCTTCAAAAATGGTCCCCCAATTTCAAGCCGGAAGAGGATTCTCCTATAGTGCCAATTTGGTTTCTTCTTCTAGGTCTTCCTTTCCATTGTCATACTTGGAACTATGTTAAAAAGATTTTGGGACCTCTGGGAGTTCCATTATCGATGGACATAGCGACAAACTATAGGACAAGGCCGGGGATGGCTAAAGTTAGAGTCAAAGTTGATCTTACAAAGCCTCTAGTTAATTCCATATGGGTGGGCCAAGAGGAAGAAGCTTATCCACTAAAAGGCTTCACTCAAAAGCTGGAGTATGAAGGAGTACCTAAGTATTGTAAGCATTGTAGGATTCTGGGGCATTCTGTTTTGCAATGCAGGGTGCTGGAACGAGAAAAGAACAAGGAAAAACAAAGCAAAAATCAGGAGGAAGAGGAATCTACTAGTAGAGAAAATAACAGGGGTAACACAGGGGTAACACATGGGTAACACAGGGGAAACACACAACAATCAAACCATAATTATGAAGGAGCAGACCAACAAGAGAAAAATTTGTCACAAATAGCTACAACAAAAAAGGTAAGGATAAGTTGGAGGAAGAGACATGGCAAGTTCCTAATACTAAGAGGAACCGGCAAAAAGAAAAAATGAAAGCAATAGAGGCAAAGAATGGTGAGCAATATGCTGAAAACAAAGAGTGGATGCAGGAGCAAAATCAAGAAGGAGAGCAAAACATCAAAGATAGAACTAATTCTAAAAAGAAAAAGCATAAGAAAAAGAAGATGCCCAGAAAAAAGAGTATAGTGCTATTTAAACCTGCTATAATACATGGCCAGTCTAAAGCTAACAAAGTAATCAACAAGAAAGGCAAGCAACACACAATCACAGAACAACTAGCAAGTGAAATACTGGGCAGCGAGGCTGCTTCACAACAAAAGGTTATGAAGGATGCTAATACCAATCATCTACTAAGGACCACAAAGCTAACTAACCTCAAGAGATAGCAGAATGCAGCAACACTGATGCAGACAGTGTAAGATACACAATTACAGAAAGGAGAACTATGAGTTCAAAAAACAAGGAACAAGAGAGTGAACAGGATGAAGTGAATGAAAGAAGATATTATGAATAAGAGAGTGAACAGGATGAAATGAATGATAGAAGATATTATGATGGCCATGAAAGTCATAAAACATGCAAAAAGGATCACAACAAAGTTCAATACCCTTCCAGCAGCATATACACGGAGATAAGGAATCAATCTTCTATCAAATTAGTGTTAGAATTATTTGGAGACAACCAACACAAAGAGGCAACACAGTGGGACCAGAACAACTAGCAACAACAAACTAACTCGACCTCTTCAAACATCAAAGATGACAATCAAAGAGGTAGCCAAGAGGGGTCACAAGAGATAGCCAAAGCAGAGAAAAATTCATGCCCAGAAGATGAGAAAGGACAAAACAGACAAAGAAAGACAGGGAAAAACTCCAAAACAAACAACATTCCTTTCCAAAGAGAGAAGGAACAAAAGTAGGATACTCATAATCAAGTTTCCAATGATTAGTGCCATATTCTGGAATATTAGAGGTGTTAGGTCTAAAGAGGCCATACATCGTTTGAAGAATTTGATCAAAATTAACAATTGTAATTTTGTGGCTATCTTAGAGCCTTTCTTAAATAGCAACAAAATTGAGGGTTACAAAAGATTTCTGGGCTTTCAACACTGCTTGACAAATACCAGTGGACAAATCTGATGCTTCTGGAATTACCAGGCAGATCTGGTAGCCAATGAAGATCAACAAGTTACTCTTTGCTTTAAAGGAAATTGTATTAGTGATGACAGCTATGTAACAGCAGTGTACGCAAAATGTAGTGCTACAGAAAGAAAAGCATTATGGGAAAGTTTAGAAAACATGGCTAATATTATCAATGAGCCTTGGTGTACAGGTGGAGACTTTAATGTAATCATGGAGTCGAGAGAAAAGCTGGGAGGCAGTCCTTATAGAGCTTACAAAAGTTTCGATTTTGTTACTACTATGGAAACATGTGGACTGATAGATATTGTCTACGTGGGACCTAAACATACTTGGTGCAACAATAGACGTCCAAGGAAGAGAATATGGAATAGGTTGGACAGAATCTTGATCAACGACCAATGGGCTCAAAAATTTCAACAAAACTATGTTAGGCATTTAGTGAGAACAGGTTCAGACCATCGACCTTTGCTCATGAAATGTCGGAATGACCAACAAGAGGTTATCAAGTATTTTAAGTTCCTGAATTTTTGGGTACATCAGCCTGGATTTATGGATATAGTTCAAGACTTGTGGATTACTCAGGTAAAAGGTAATGCTATGTGGAGATTAAAGACTAAGCTGCAAACTTTGGACAAAAATCTCAGAATAGTCTAAAGCAAACATAGGTGACATAAATAAGCAGTTCAATAATTGGGAAGTTAAAGTGCAACAACTAGAAGAGTTAGATCTTCTCCAGAACTCGAAGGAGAGCAGGGAGGAGCTTAACAAAGCTCACGCGGAATATGTAAAATGGCCTGGTATACAGGAGAATATTCTAAGGCAAAAGTCTAAAGTTAAATGGTTTTGAGAGGGGCACTACAACAGCAACTACTTCCATAGTGTCCTGAGAGAAAAAAAGAAGAAAACTTTACATTCATAGGATCAAAAACCATCGAAACAGATGGGTTCAAGGGGATGACAAGATTGCAAAGGCAGCAGTGAAACATTTTGAGAAACTGTTCAATCTCCAAGCTCCCACAATGAATAACTCTACCCTGAACTGCATTCCTAACATCATCTCTACTTAAGAGAATGAATATCTAACAGCTATCCCAGATATGGAAGAGATCAGAGAGGCAATTTTCAACCTCAGTCAACACAGCGCAGCTAGTCCAGATGGTTTCAATGGGGTCTTTTTCCAGACTTGTTGGTAAACCATCAAGGATGATATAGCTACTTTTGTCCAGTCCTTTTTTAATGGTCGCAACCTTACAAAATTCTATTCCTACTCTTGCATTGTCTTAATTCCAAAGGTCGAGTCCCTTACCAACTTCTCAGAATTAAGACCCATCAGCCTAACCAAATCCTTGCGGGCAAACAAAACACTCTTCTACCAAAGTTGATCTCAGACAATCAAAGTGGCTTCGTGAAAGGTAGGCTGATCACAGAGACTGTGATGCTAGCTCAAGAGATCATTCAAGGTATTGGCAAAGACAATAAAGGGGGTAATATAGTAATCAATCTAGACATGGCCAAGGCATACGATAGACTATCCTAGGTCTTTTTGACTTCAGTTATGAGAAGGTTTGGTTTTGCGGAATCTTGGATAGATATCATCTTGAGGTTGGTGTCAGATGCCTGGTATTCTATTGTTATAAATGGATCGAGAAGGGGGTTCTTCACATCATCGCAAGGATTGAAGCAAGGCGACCCTCTATCTCCTTCCTTGTTTATCATAGCTGCTGAAGTATTGTCCAGATCCTTGAACAAGCTTCATTATGATATAGAGTTCACCCCCTTTCACATGAATCAAAGATGCCCCCCAATCAACCATTTAGCTTATGAGGATGATATTGTGATCTTTAGTGCCGACAACAACAAGTCAGTCAGATTAATTATGCAACAAGTAAGCAATTATGAGAGAGCCTCAGGGCAAAAGGTTAATGACGACAAAATCTTCTTTCTTATAGATCCAAAAGCTAGAGCTCAAAAAAGCAACAAGATGAGAATAACCACGGGCTTTATGGAAAAGGTTTTCTCTTTAATTACCTAGGTTTCCCCTTATATGTGGGTAGAAAACAACTCTCTCATTTTGACCCGATGGTGACTAAAGTGACTAAGCGGTTGAATGGGTGGCAGGGAAGACTCTTTACTTGTGGGGGGAGAATTGTTCTTATTAAAAGAGTCCTCCAATCTCTACCTATTTACACTCTTTCTGCTATGAGTCCTCCAAAATGGACCCTTAATTTGATTGAAAGGTATTTGGCTAGGTTCTATTGGGGCACTTCAGCGGATAAAAGAACGTATCATTGGAGTGGTTGGAGGAACCTATGCCTACCAAAAGATGAAGGCGGCATTGGCATAAGATCAATGGAGGACATTAGCAATACTTTGGCCATTAAGAGGTGGTGGAGATTTAGAACACAGAACACTCTATGGGCAACCCACCTAAGAGCTAAGTATTGCATCAGATCGCACCTTGTGACAAAAAAGTGGGCTCCAGGTAACTCTCATGCTTGGAAACACATGACTCAAATCAGGGACAAAGTAGAAAAAAATATGATTTGGAACATTAATAAGGGCAATAGCATTTTCTTGTGGGATAACTGGTCAGGAAAAGGGGCACTAGCAAATTTTTCCCCAAATGTCAGAAAGAGCAAAAATACTACTGTTATGTAATTCATTCAAAAGGGCAGCTGGAACATGAACAAACTCATCAATACTCTCAACGAACAATTTGCCTTATACATCAGTGCTGTAGATATTGGAGATCAGACTCAAGAAGACTACGCATTATGAGAAGCCACCGTAGATGGCCAATATTCTAACAAAAGTGCTTGGCATACAATTAGGAGTAGAGAGTCGAAGAATCCAACTCTTCACCACATGTGGCTCAGTTGCATTCCCTTCAAGATTTCCTTCTTGGCCTGGAGACTATACCTTAGTAAGCTCCCTTTTGACGAAGTTATTTCTAAACTTGGTAACCATATTGTTTCCAGATGCATGTGTTGCAACAATCCTAAGGAAGACTCAATGCAACATGTATTCATAGAAGGAGAAGCAGCACAAAGATTATGACAAGCTTTTGGAGCCCCCTTGGGCATCAAACATGAAAACTGGAGCATTAGGAGAACCTTTACAAACTGGTGGGAAGCAAAGTCAAAGAACAACATCCATAAATTCACTATACGAGCAGTCCCTTTGGCCGTGTGTTGGTAAATATGGAGAAGCTGAAGCGCGTGTAGGCATGATGAACAAAATAAATTTCAAGTAATATGTATGGAAATGCACATAAACTGGACCATACAAAAAGCTCTTTCCCAAGAATCGGTAAAATAGAGTCATGACCGAGGTTCTGTGATATGATTGAAATATGGACACCAACCTTCAGGGTGCTTCAAGTTAGTTGGCAGAAACCTTCTCCTGG
The DNA here is from genome assembly GCF_000393655.2 of Nicotiana sylvestris. Taxonomy (NCBI): domain Eukaryota; kingdom Viridiplantae; phylum Streptophyta; class Magnoliopsida; order Solanales; family Solanaceae; genus Nicotiana; species Nicotiana sylvestris. The sequence goes on along the minus strand of NC_091064.1, from coordinate 175,406,447 downwards.
AAAGATTAAAGTAAATACAGATGGAAGCTACTTCAAGGAAACAAGTAAAGCAGGAATAGGGGAATAGCTAGAGACGAACAAGGTGAATTGATCATGGCCTTTTCCCTACCCGTCCAGTGTAAGACTAACAACACTGCCGAGGCTCTAGCAGCCAAAAAAGGAATCCAATGGGCTGTCAATCAAGGATACAACAATATTGAATTGGAGTTGGACTCACAGATAATTGCCAACATGCTGATGCAAGGCAACAATAACAATCTCATCTTAAGAAGCTCGTCGAATATATCAGACAGACTCTTACCTAAGCAGAGGTTAACATTGTTCACTGCTACAGGGAAGCAAATCAAGTAGCCGACATGCTTGTCAAAAATGCTGCTATTTCGGGCGAAAGTTCCTTCTTTTACAACTTCCAACACCTCCCAGGAAATGTAAAAGGGCCTTTCCAACTAGATAGATGGCAATTGCCTAGCTTTAGGAAAAGGTACAACAAAGCTAATTTCTTTGTATGTAGATTATTTTGGGTAGTGAACTTGAGTGGGATGTATGCACTTGTAAACCCTCATGTCCCTCAAGATTAGAAGGAGGTCAGGTCCATGTCCTCCTCCTATGTACTTTTTTGGTAGATATAGACATGGTAAGGGTCTAGCCAAACCCCCCCAACACTACAGGAAGTGAAATCCTAGGTGATTGGCTTATTTTAAATAAAGTGTTCCTGAGTTTCACTTTAAAATTTTATTCGTTTTGACGATCGATTCATAAATTTAGATGTTACTTTGGTGATTTGACCGTGAGTAAGTTCGTATGATGCTATTATTTTTGTGTGCATGTTTAGTTTGTAGCCCGAGGGGCTCGGGTGAGTTTCAGACATGTTTTAGATGAGTTTTCCTAATGAAAAGTCTGCTGGTGTAATACGAATTTTGGTGCTCTATTGTGGATCTCACAATTGCGAGGTCTAGATCACAATTGCGAGCCTCGCTTTTTCGAAGAGTTGTTCGCATTTGCAAGCATGGGTTGGGCTGAGTGAGTCTCGAATTTGTGAGAATTTGTTCGCATTTACAAACTGTGGACTTTCTCTTTTACAAGGAAGTGGTCGCATTTGTGACCAATGACCACTGGAGTTTGCTTCGCATTTGCGAAGTTCTTGACCGCATTTGCAACGGTGGTGTCTTCGTGTAACGATCCGACTGGTCATTTTGAGCTCTAGGGCATCGTTTGGTAGTTTGAGACCGTGAGTAGCTTCACTTCATGTTTTATGACTTGTACGTATGGTCGGAATTGAATTTCTAGAATTTCCGAGTTGTTTCGGAAGGAAAATTCTCAATTTGAAAGCTTTAAGTTAGAAGAGTTGATTAAGGTTTGACTTTTGAGTAAACAACCCCAAAATCAAAGTTTGAAGGTTCCAATAGGTTCGTATGATGATTTTGGACTTGAGTGTATATCCGACTTGAGTATCGGGTGGTCCAGTATCATTTCAGTGCTTATTATGAAAAGTTGGCATTTTGAAAGTTTAAGAATTTCTTAAGTATGATTTGAAGTGGAATTTGGTGTTATCAATGTCCATTGGAGGTTTCGAGCCTTGGAATAAGTTAATTCGCTTCGTGATTTATAATTTGTACATAAAGTTTAGCGTCATTCCGGAATGTTTAAGTATGAATCAGACGCGTTCGCCGAAGTTTGAATATTTGAAAGTTTAAAGAGAGATTTCGATTGTCGATTCATAGTTTTAATGTTGTCTAGTGTGGTTTGAGGCCTTGAGAAGGTTCGTGTCATATTTTGGGACTTGTTGGTAAGATTGGACGGGGTTCTGGAGGCCTGGGTGTGTTTAGGATTATTACGAGTCATTTTTCCCTATTATGCTGCTGGTGTTGCTGGTTTTGTTCTTTTGAACGGGAAGAGATTCACGCGTTCGAGAAGAAGTATTGTTGTCTCCTGAGATTTTTGTGCTTCGCGTTCGCGACTGGTAGCTCGCGTTTGCCTACATTTGGACGGCAATTCTATGCGTTTGTGATGTCACCTCCGCGTTCTCACTAGAGAAGGTGGCCTGGGGGAGATTAGACTTCATGTCTGCGATAGAGTGGACATGTTCGAGAAAGAGCAGCCTAGTGAAGCATTGTGTTTGCGAGACCAACATCGTGTTGGCGAAGAAGAGTTTCTGGTCTTGAGTTTGTTGATCTTCACAAATGCGAGGGTTGTGTTGTGTTCGCGGTGAAGGTCATCTGGGTAGTATATAAGTATGCATCGATGGGTTTCGGCGCATTTTATCTAAAATCGTCCATTGGAGCCGAGCTTGGAGCGATTTTTGAAGGAGCATTTTCGTTATCCTCTACTAGGTAAGATTTCTTCACATTGCGAGTTAAACACATGAATTATACATGGATTTGAATATGGAAATTGGTGGAAATTGTGTGATTTTGATGAAAACCTAGAATTTGATATTCTTGGATTTTGACCATAAATTGGACATGTAATTAGGAATAAATTATATATTTGAGTTCATGGTGCCTTGAGTAATGTTCATCATTAAATATTTTTGGAATTCGGGCATGTGGGCCCGAGGTTTGACTTTGTTGATTTTTCGAGTGGAGTTGAGAATTATTATAAATTGTTAAATTATACGTATTGGAGTATATTTTGATTAATTTGCACGTTATTTGACTAGTTTCGGATCAATGGCTTTGAGTAGAGAGGTTAGAGAGGCATTGAAGTCGGTTATAAAACTTCGGAGCGAGGTAAATCTCATGTCTAACCTTGTGAGGTGGAAACTACCTCCTAGGTGATGTAATTATTATATTTGTGGGTGCTACATATGCTAGAGGTGACTATAGTCCGTACGTAGATAAGACATGTTTATGTCCGGGTAGACTTAGGACTTTATCATGTAACGTCTGAAATATTTGTACTCATTATGCTAGCTTAATTAATTGAATTTATTATTGAAATTGATTTAGAACCATTTATATGTTAGGTTGAGCTTTATCCCATTGAGTTGTTTCCAAGATATTTGATAAGCGGAAAGGGGTATATTCACTATTATGCACCTGTATTTGTGTTATAAGTACGTGACTCGTAATTCGATAAGTTTCTTCATTTCTTGTGGAGTGGGCCGAACACCTAGGCAGTATATTGAGATGTATCTCTGGTTCGCACAATCAACCCTTGGCAGTGTACACATCACTCTGGATTGGGCCGTAGGACCTCGACATAATCATGTATTGTATCGCTAGCAGTCCGGATATTCACGAGATTTCCCTTCTACTAATGCCTGACACTTTATCTGGTATTCCTTATCTGTTTGAGATTGGCACTTGATATTTTTGATATGTTGATATAGGATATGATATTTGAGAGATTTATATCGTCAAGGAAATGTTGGAGGATTATGCTAGTTATCGTTTACCTCATTATTACTGTTGTGCTTCATATTCGTCTATGATTTATCATGCTGATTTATTAGACCACTAGTAAGTGTCAATATCGACCCTTTATCACTACTTCTCTGGGGTTAGGCTAGATAATTATCAGGTACGCATTGATTTATGTACTCATGCTACATTTCTACACTAAAAGTGCAGGATCTGACAGGTTCATTCGATGGTCATCTCGGCATGTAGGCACAGCTACTGAAGAGACTTTATGGTGAGCTGCATTCCAGGGTATGTATCGCAACCCACAGAGTCTCCATCGTACTTTTTTCTTTATCCAGTCTTATTTAAATATTATACATATGTTGTATTATTATTGCACTCCTTAGTAAATGCTCATGCATGTGTGACACCGGGTTTTGGGATACTCTAGTGTTGTTTATGGTTCTTCTTGATATTGTCATATTTTATTTTGTATCTTACTAATATTTTAAGTATTTATGATTCTTAAATGTATTGAATCCTTTACTTAATAAGACTTATTGATTTTACAAATAATAAAATGAATAATTGAATTGATAGTTCACCCTTGGCTTGCCTAACGATGACGTTGGGCACTATCACGACCTATTGTGGAAACTAGGTCGTGACAGCTTGGTATCAGAGCTTTAGGTTTACTTGGGTCTCACGAGTCATGTATGAGTCTAGTAGAGTCTTGCAGATTGGTAACGAGACGTCTGTACTTATCTTCGAGAGGTTGTAGGGCTGTTAAGAACACTTTCCTTCTTGATCCTTGTCGTGCGATTTGATTTCTATGAATCTTATGCCTTCATTTCCTTCCTACTCAATCTTATGTGATGATGAGTGCTTGATATCAATTGGGCATCGAGGAGTTGTAATGGCACTGCAGATGTGGTGCAGGATGCTTCTCCTTGTGCATTGGATTGGGCTATTATCGTCGCCTTGTAGAGGGATATTCTGTCATTTCAGCGCAATGTTAGTGTTGCCTATGGTCTCGTGGCTATACACATTATATTATGATGTTCATGAGTGGTTATTGCGCAGTGTTGGTGTAAATGATAGGGTGCTTATTTATGTGTCGCGGTAATGAATGACTCGAAATGAGGATTACTCGATTCATGGTTCAGTGATTCGACATTTGATTCCAGCGGAGGTGAGGCAATTAAACTATAGATGTTCAGGAGTTGGTTGATGGAATCGCGAGATTGTATATTTGCTAATTTAGTGAAACACTTGTTAATATTGTGGTGTTATCGTCCTTATTTGAACGTATTGAGGCTCGTCGGTATGATGACCATCTTGGATTACTTTCAGGGCAGGGTGTTGTGGAATGGTACCTAAGAGGCGGTTATCAGAGATGGTGATATGTGATAGCATCGGGGTCAGATCTGTGCTTGTAGTGTTGAATGGTTCTAGAGGGATGATATTTATAGAGGCTCAGAGTTGGTGGCATTTATCAGTTCGGGCGCTGTAAAGATGAATTATGATTAGAGGCAGTATTTTGGCAGTGAAGGAGGAGGGAGGACATGGTGAGAGGTGTCTCGCAGTGGTTGAGTTGCAAGCAAGTCAAGTATGAACAACGGTGGCTGAGAAGTTTCTTAAAGAGACGAGTTTAGCGAAGGGGGTATGGTAGAGTAGTGTACGGATTCTATGGTAGGATAGCCACATACTTTGAGGAAGTTTAGAGCGATTTGGGGATCATGGTGAATAGTTACTAGGTCTATGGACTTCAATTGGGATGATGGCTGTTATACTGAGGAAGGTTGAATATGACGGAAATGAGTTTGCTTGGAATGAATAGGAGTGTAAAAGCTTGATTATGATTATGGGATACAATGAGATTTTGAGTTTGGAATGTACTGTCGGACTTTCAATTGATGTCAATGGGGAATGGACATACTTTTATAGATGGTGGGCGAGTGTGGGCTCAATAGGATTAACTGATTCCGTGATGGCTGTAATCAGGGAATATTGTTGGAAGATGTCGATATGGGGTCACACAGGTGGGCTATCCCCTGTGAAGTATTAGGAGTTGCATGATTCCTAGTAAAAGTCCTCTGAAGAACTTTATTTTCTATCCATCATGAAGTATGTACTACGATGTGAGCTTGGATTGCTTGAAGAAGATGGTACGACTATCAGGAGGTCGAATGTGCGATTGTGGGTTCTAGAATTATGTGATTGTAGCTTAAAGCTAAGTGGGGGAGCCCACCGTCAATGATTGGATCGCGTGTGTGTGTGATTATGTGGGTTCTGGTTATTGGTGCTTCGATGGGTTATTTATGACTAAGAAAAGAAAACATCAAGGGTAATTCTAGCAAAGGACTTGATGAATGCATGCTACATTTTGCCTTATCGATTCATGTGCAGGCTTTAGGATGACTCAGGGTTTATGCTTCTTGTGGATGATGTTTCTTTAAGAGAGTGTTCATGTGGTAATAGAGAATTCGAGTTTGGTTATATTCGTGACTAGGTCAGAGTGGGTGACTCACAATAATGGTTCTAATAGGGTTCAAGAATTAGAGTGTAGTGTTTAAGGATTTTGAGTCTATTGTATGGTTAATGATTGAGATTTTGCAGTGGATTTAGCAACGGGGGTCTACAGTGCGACGTTAGAGAGATGGAAGGAAACAACTTCGAAATCGTAGAGGATCTTTCAGAATGGGTTTACCAATTGGAGATGTCATTATGCGCATTAGGAGGGTATGAGATGGTTTATAGGTATTGAGACAATGTGGTCTCTTGAATTAGGTCACTCAGGATGAGATTTGTTGGGGTTTGTTATGTTTTGAATGGAGCTATTATTAATTTTAAGTCAAGTCAAGAGTAAGTTTGAAGAAGTTTGGTCGGCTAGTAATGGTTTGAATCAGCATGATTATGGCAATGATCAGTCCCTTTGGTGTGTTAAGTTATACAAGTGGTTTGTAGTTGTTTGTGCGGACTTGACAGCCACCATAATTTGATTGATTTGGGAGGTATTTAATTCCAATAGCCTTGCTATATGTAAATGGATCCCGGAAGAGTTAAGGTGGTGTTGACCATGACTTGAGTTTTGTATTTTCTGCGGTTATGGGAATTCAGTTGCCTTATGCAATAGTTCATCTGAAATGACTTAAGTGAAATGTTTCTAGCCAATGAAGCGTTTATTCTACTAGTAGTTCAAGGGTTATGATAAATTCTTGTACTCTGGCGTAGCGTCTTGATAGGTACAGTGAGCGGCATGGTGTTAGGATCCCAACCTATGGGCCGCAACAGGCACCCAGTAGCTTACTTAACCGAGTACCAATATAACATATCTTTCTTATTGTACCTTCATTGGCAAATGGGCCAAATGGGCCGTCATGGGCTAACCAGAAAAACATAAGGGAATACTCAATATAGGACAACCCAACCTGATATAAAAACTTATACATGTGACATACGGGCCTATAAGGCCAACATGATCATTTGTAAACTCAAAACATAGGCTGACAAGGCCATACAAATATCCGTATACATGACATCTGTCTACAAGCCTCTAAGAGTACATACTTATCATAAAGTCTGGGACAGGACCACGCCATACCAAACAAAACATGTCTAAATCATACTGATCAAACAAGCAACTCCGAATCAAATGGAGCGCACCAACATCTTCCGTTGAGATGATAGCCTACTTGGAGGACTCTCGACCTGTTTGTCGGACCTGCATGCATGAAACACAATGTCCCCAGGAAAGAGGAACGTCAGTACAAATAATGTACTGAGTATGTAAGGAATGAAAGTTAGTAAATAATAGACATGAGAGAAACATAGAGTAAAAGACTCGTCATGTAAGTCTGAATAGCTATGTGAATCATTTAATACTTATAATATCATGCATATGCGTATAATTATCATACCATGCATGGGTATATGCGTTCATAACATCATCAAGCATCCGAGGGTATCCCATCATATCATCTCGGCTACTGTGGGTAAATCATCAACGTATACCAACTGATCGGGTGGTGGTGCGTATATAACGCCATAACCTTTTATCATATCCCATAGTAAATGAATGCAATGCATGAGAAGTACGCCAATAAAATCTTTCGGAGTGTTATAAGATCATTATGCCTTTTATTAATATCATGAAATAAACTTTATCAACTTACGTATTTTCTGAGACCCATGAATAGTTGATAGAATAATGGGACACATGGGAATCGAGAACATAATCATCTCTAGCATTTCTATGAATACAGTCATTTATGGAAGTTGTGCATTTACTCATTTCTCTTGTATCGTATGGATCATGCTAAAAAGAAAGAAGGGATAACCTTAACATACCTGAGCCGATTCTCTTGACAATCCTTCTAACACACGTCGATTGCGACAACACATAACGGTGGATCGAAGTAGGGGAAAATTCGTATAATATTCTTGAGAAGTATTGCACTGTACTCCATTAAAATCGCAAAATCCCATTGCTATAGTATTATGTGGTCTTGTATGAATTTTGTACGTTGCTATCACAGAATTTGCTAAAGCTTCTTTCTTAATTGTAGAGATATATGTATCACTTAAGTGATTTAGACATGGCTTTTTAAATCTTAGTGGGTGTGGGACCCACATATGTGAACTAAGCCCCAAAACATCATTAATGTGACATCTTGCTTCATGAAGTAACAGTCAATTGTTGGCTTTGTTATCCACTTTATGGGCTGCCACGTTAGTGCCCTTAAATATCCAAATAATTCACCCTTTGCTTAATTAACTTATTAATCCCCACTAATCCAATGATTAACCAATTATCCACATAATTACGAATTATCTCAAATTAGATAAAATACTACTCAGTTTTAATACACTTTATACATCTTACTATCATGTCCATGTGGTACCTTGTATGATACTAGTCCATAAATACCGGGTATTTTAGCTCGGGCCGTATTTTATCCCTAAATGTCAAACTTCGACGAAGTTCATTTTCTTCGATTTTCTTTCCCTCTCACCTTCACGAATTTACTCATCACTTGTTTGAAATAGCTTAATGCTTATAATCTCAAAATAATTCCATTCCCGAACTTGCATCGATTAACTTACGATGAAACTTTAAAGTACATAATATCTCATTTTCGAGCTTTCATCAATTTACTTATGGCATACTTTTACATACGGAAATATGGGGTGTAACATCATTCCTCCATTTGGAATATTTGTCCTCGAATGTTGACTGATGCACTTGTTGTTCTCATAACCCATAGCTCTTGCGAATACTTTAATACTTTTCTTGCCATTTAGGCAACTGTTCTTTGAATAAATCCAAAGGCCGGGGCATCCCCTCCTTTGGGCCTCTTTCTCACACCACGGTCTGTGGTTGAAATTCTTCCAATCTCGTTACTCTTGCTACCTTTTGTCATGCAGCCTATACGACTTTTTCCTTGTATGTGTGCCTATGCGACTCTTCTCTCCTTTTTCCTTCAGTTTTTAGCCAATCTCTAGGCGTCACTTTGTGAGAATACACAGAGCTTGATAAGATGTCTCTTTGAGAATTTATAGGTATACTGAAGTTCTTTGCTCGATACTTTGTTGAACTTACGAATATTTCTATATCTTATTTTATAGACACGGTTATTCACTCGTATGACTTTACTACATCTAGGTAGGTTATACTATACCATAACTCTTACTTTGATTTATCGTTACTGAGGTCTACTACCGAACTCCAGGTTACTTTCGTTGCTTATCCCATATGTATAAATCTAAGTCCTTTAATGCTTCCTCATTACTGTTCATCTTAAGAATGACAGCCTAATGTCATCTCATACTTTGTGACTTTTGTCCATCCATTATTGTTTCACCTCAATATTGATCTACAATATACCACTAATACCTTGAAACTTCTTACATAATACCTTGCCACTAGGGCTTATGTTGCATCAAGGAATATTTGAAGTGATTTTCTTGATCCACTTAGCGGCGATACTGTACTTCGATAACCATATTTTATAGCATTCCAATGTGATTTACTTACGTGGGTATTTTAATCCCGTACAATTCATGAAATCCTCTTTAAATCATTACTCAATTGAAGGCCCAAACATCCTCCTTTATCTGTCATAATTACATACTCATTGTACTATCTGGGCAGTATTCTATCTCTTCTAAATGCCATTAGTCTTAGACTCCTTTGAATTCATTTAGTCTATACTCAGCTTTGTATAACTTAGAGAAACCATTAATTCTCTTTTTTTCATGGGCTTAATCCTAAGGACTTATCCATTCTCATCACCTTCTCACTCGTCCTTTCTTATCCTTACTCATGTCTTCCTAAAACCTTGTCGCTTTACCATACTTTAGCTTGCGGCCTACACATATTCATTTATACTACTCGCAACCTTCCTTCAACTTGATTGAACCACAGTTTTTCTTATGTGATTTTGGAACCTTAAGTGAGACATCACATCATATCAAACTCTTCTTTACTCTTTTAACTAGACCTCTCGATACCTAGAAATTGTAGGCTGGAAGATATGCCACTGATGATGCTGCTGTCATTCCTGGATATTGAATCCACACGCTTCTAACCTTCTATATGAAGTATGGACTTTTCGCACGTAAGTGTGAATGCTTGGCTAGTATTATAGAAATAGCATGGTCGATGGCCATTAATGTTCAGATTTTACTACCTAGTGCAGAAGGTTGTGGGAGTATATCCCATGGGAAGATCGTATACGTGTGACATGTTAGTAATTCGATTGTTAGAGATTGAAATCAAGTATGGAGATTTTGGTATTGTTGCCAATGGGAGAGATTTTGACTGAGAGGTGCACTATTTCTTGGGTTGTGGAATATAGGAGTTTGTTTTGGATTTGACGACTGCTCGTATGTGTTACAAATAGGGTCATCATGTATTATTGAAAGGTTATTAGCCCAGTATGGGATGATCGGAATTAATTTGAGGTCCATTGGCAAGTGGTTATGAGTTTTTACACATTTCTTTCGTCGTGGTAGTACTGCGAGAGTTGAAACATGGCTTGTTATGTGTTATGAGGTGTATTGTGGGCATCAGATTTGTGAAATTGCAGTTATTGTGGTCCGATGATGTTATTATGGGCAACGACTTGTGGTGCATGGTGTGATTTCAGCATAGGTGCATGATCATGTTATGGTGCAGTATGTAGTGATTGATGCAGTTTTTGTATGTTAGAATCGGGTCTCGTAGAGTATTCCAGATGTTGGAACCTGGTTCTAAGGCTTGTTGGCTAAGAAAAAGGAAGGATCTTCACTCTAGTTCGAGCTAATGTGCTCACGTGGGTTGTGGTGGCACGTATAGGTGCACGAGTAGTTAAATAGTGATTTTGGACAACTCTAGAACAACTCTTGACAAGTTCGAGGACGAACGTATCTTTAAGTGGGGAAGAATATAATGCCCCGAACGGTTGTTTTAAGCTCTAGCGTGTCGTTCAGTGTTTTGAGGCCGTGAGTAGCTTCTTTTCATGTTTTATAACTTGTAAGTGTGATCAAAATAGAATTTTGAGATGTTCAGAGTTGTTTCGGAAGGAAAATTTTCAATTCAGAAACTTTAAGTTGGAAGAGTTGACTAAGGTTTGATTTTTGAGTAAACGACCTCAAAATTGGGATTTAAAGGTTCCAGTAGGTTCATATGATGATTTTGGACTTGGGCGTATGTCTGTGGTGAGTATCGGGTGATCCAGGATCATTTAAGTGCTTATTAAGGAAAGTTGGTATTTTGAAAGTTTAAGAATTTCTCAAGTTTGATTTGAAGTGGATTTGGGTATTATCGATGTCCGTTTAAGGTTTCGAGCCTTGGAATATGTTTGTATTGTGATTTATAACTTGTATGTAAAGATTGGCATCATTCCAGAATATTTAAGTATGAATAGGACACATTCATCGATGTTTGAATGTTTGAAAGTTTAAAGAAAGGTTTTGATCGTCGATTCGTAGTTTTGATGTTGTTTGGTGTGATTTGAGGCCTTAACAGGTTTGTGTATTATTTTGGGACTTGTTGGTGTGATTGGACGGGATCCCGGGGGCCTCGGGTGTGTTTCAGGATAGTTTCAAACTTTTAGGTCATTTCTCCCTTTTTTGTTGCTGTTGTTGTTTGTTCTAGTTTTGTTCTTCACGAACACGAAGGGATTCACACATTTGCGAAGAAGGATTGTTGGCTGCTCAGATTTTTGTGCTTCGCGTTCATGACTAGTTGCTCGCGTTCACGTACATTTTGATGACATATCTATGCGTTTGCGATGTCAACTTCACGTTCGCACTAGAGAAGCTGGCTTGGGGGAGATTGGTCTTCGCGCCCACGATGGAGTGGACGTTTTCACGAAAGAGTAGCCCGGTGAAGCATCTCATTCACGAGACCAACCTCGTGTTCGTAAAGAAGATGTTCTAGTTTTGAGTTTGTTGAGCTTCGCGAACACGAGGGCAGTGCCGCGTTTGTGACGAATGTCGTATGGGCCGTGTATAAGGAAGCATAGATGGGTTTTGGCGCATTTTATCTCAAATCTTCCATTGGAGCCGAGCTTGGGGCCGATTTTTGAAGGAACTTTTTTGTCATCCTCCACTAGGTAAGTGATTTCTTTACATTATGAGTTAAATACATGAATTATACATGGATTTGAACATGGAAATTGGTGGAAATTATGTGATTTTGAAGAAACCCTAGAATTTGGTATTATTTGATTTTGACCATGAAATTGGATATGGAATTAGGAATAAATTATATATTTGAGTTCGTGGTGTCATGGGTAATGTTCATTATTGAAAATATTCGGAATCCAGGCACGTGTGTCCGAGTGTTGACTTTGTTGACTTTTCGAGCGGAGTTGAAAATTATTATAAATTGTTAAATTATACGCATTAGAGTATATTTTGATTGATTTGCATGTTGTTTGACTAGTTTCAGATCGTTGGCTTTGAGTCGAGAGGTTAGACAAGCATTCGAGCCGGTTATGAAAGTTTGGAGCAAGGTAAGACTCATATCTAATCTTGTGAGGGGGAAACTACCCCCTAGGTAATGTAATTATTATGTGCTATTAGTTGTGGTTGCTACGTGCACACGAGGTGATGAGAGTCCGTACGCAGCTAAAGCATGTTTATGTCCGGGTAGACTTAGGACTTTATCATGTAATATCTGAAGTATTTGTACTTATTTTTCTAGCTTACATAGTTGAATTGATAATTGAAATTGGTTAAGAAACGTATATATATATATATATATATATATATATATATATATATATATATATATATATTTGGCCGAGCTTTATCACCTTGAGTTGTTGCCAAGATATTTGATATACGGAAATGGGTATATTCACTGTTATACACCAGTATCTTTGTTGTAAGCATGTGTCTCGTAATTTGTTAAGTTTCTTCCTTTCTTGTGGAGCTGGCCGAATGCCTCTGCAGTATATTGAGATGCATCTCTGGTTCGCGCTAATCAACCCTTGGTAGTGTACACATCACTCTGGATCGGGTTGTACGACCTCGACATAATCATGTGTTGTATCGCTAGCAGTCCGGATATTCACGAGATTTCCCTTCTACTAATGCCTGATACTTTATATGGTATTCCTTATCCGTTTGAGAGTGGCACTTGATATTTCTGATCTGTTGAGATAGGATATGAGATTTGAGAGATTTATATCGTCAAGGAAATGTTGGAAGATTATTCTAGTTACCGTTTACCTCATTATTACTATTGTGCTTCATATCCATCTATGATTTATCATACTAATTTATTGGACCACTAGTATGTGTCGATGTCGATCCCTCGTTAATACTTCTCCGGAGTTAGGCTAGATTCTTACTGGGTACGCGTGTATTTTCGTACTCATGCTACACTTCTGCACTAAATGTGTAGGATCTGATAGGTTCATTTGGTGGTTATCTCGTCGTGTAGGCATAACTGCTAAGGATACTTTTTGGTGAGCTGCATTCCAGGCTACGCATCGTATCCCACAAAGTCTCCATTGTACTAGTTACTTTATCATGTCTTATTTACATCCTAGACAGATTTTGTATTATTATTGTACTCCGTAGTAAATGCTCATGCACTTATGACATCGAGTTTTGGGATACTCTAGTGCTTGTTTATTATTTATCTTGATATTGTCATCTTTTATTTTGTATCTTACTAATATTTTAAGTATTCATGATTTTTAAACGCATTCAATCCTTTACTTAATAAGACTTATGGTTTTAAAAATAATAAAATAAAAAGTTGAATTGATAGTTCATCGTTGTCTTACCTAACGACAACGTTGGGTGCTATCATGACCTATTGTGGGAAATTGGGTCGTGACACTTCACAATTGCTATCTTTTTTATTGCATTTGTGACTTCTACTCTTCTATGACAGGTTCACATTTGCGACCCTTGTTTCGTATTTGCGATGTTTGCAATTGTGAATAATACATCTCAATTGTGACATCTGCAACTCGGTAAAAGAGGGGGGAAATGGGACTTAGCTCATTTCTCATCATTTCTCAACCCTAAACACTCTAGAGGCGATTTTTCAAGACAATTTTCTTCACAAATTCATTAGTAAGTGACTCTAATCCGTTTCCTTTCAATTAGCCATTACGTTTCATGAGATTTCAAAATCAAATTTAGGATTTTCATGGTAGAAATTTGGGATTATGGTATAATTAGAAATTTTTGTAAACTTGAGATTTAGACCTCGAATTGGGTTGGATTTTGAAGCAAATCACCTAACCAGACTCGGAGGTGAATGGGTAATCGGGTTTGTTCCGAACCTCGGTTTTGACCAAGCGGGACCGAGGTTGACTTTTTTAAAAATAATCTAAATTCAACATCTTTCATTTGTGGATAGTTTCTAAAGCTTATTTTGAATCATTTGGTCAATAATTTGCTAGATTTAGCTGGTTTTGAGGCTTGTTCAAAAGGCAATGTCATGGTTGATTGATTGCTTGAGTTGTAGAGTGTAATAAGTGTTGGATATAACCTTGATTTGAGGGAATTAGGAACCCTTGATCTACATGTTCTGTGAATTACATGAGAAATGGTGTATATGTGAGGTGACGAGTGTATATGCACCATTATATTACTTGCTTTCCTGTTTTTGTCACTTTATAATATATGTTTTTCATGCCTTATTTGCCACATGCTTACTTGGCTTCCATGCCATAATTGTTACATGTCATTTAGTTATATTTGTATTAAATTGTCCATCCATTCCATGATTCCATGTTTATCTGCTATTTGTCTCCACTTGCTTTGCTTGCATATTTAAATTGTCACATGTCTTAGTTATCTTGGTAAACTGGAGAAATTTGAATTGTTAGAGATTCTTTAATTAATATGTGATTCTTCATTGCTTCGTACATTTATTCTCTTGATATCGAAATTCATGTAAAATTTTGGTTGTTGAATTGCTATTGTTGATTGAAATTGTTTGGTGAAAGGGTTACACGCCGCAACGAAAATTGAATGGTAATGAATTGAAATGGTGGAATAAGGATGAATTATGATATTGACAGATGATGATATGGTGGGATCGGGTTGCGTGCCGTAACATATTGTATATGTTTTATTTTTTGTGATTGTTGGATTTGCCTCAGTATTTGAGATGAGTTTATAAGATTTGTTATCCTGGGCTCTCTGGTAGTTGGATTTTGAGTTCATTGTTATTAGTTAACTGCTTTATTTCCACTCTTGTCTTTTCTATTATTATTATTATCGCATACATCTTATTGTAACTGACCCACCTTAGCTTTCTCACAACTTTGTTGAGGTTAGTCTCGGCACTTACATAGTACATGGGGTCAGTTGTACTCATACTATAATCTACATTTCCTGTGCAGATACTAGAGTTGGTCCCGGCAGCGCTGAGTGAGGCTTGCTTGGATCTAGCTTTTAGTGAAGACTTGAGGTATAGTTGCATGACATCTGTAGCACTGAAGTCCCATTCTATATAATCTTAGTTGTTTATTTTGATTCAGACGGTTATATTATTTTATTCATACTACTATTGGTAGTACTATAGACGCTCATGTATTTATGACACCAGATCTGGGATTGTATTTAGATTTCATCATTTATTAGTTTATCACCATATTTCAAACTATTCAATTTTATTGTTGTCATTTAATTTGGTATTTTTAAAAATGGTTAATAGATATAGCTAACATTGGCTTGCCTAGCAAGTAAAATGTTAGGTGTCCTGACGGTCCCGAGGGTAGGAATTTTGGGTCGTGACAAATTTGTATCAAAGCACTAGCTTGCCTAGGCCTCACGAGCCATGAAAATGCTTGGTAGAATTTGGAGGATTGGTAGAGAGACCTCTATACTTATCTTTCAGAGGCTCTAAGGCTTTAGGAAAATTTTACTTTGTTCCTTCTCTATCATGCGGTTTATTTCCATTATTGATGTTTGAACCATTCTCCTCTTGTTCTCTCGCAGATGGTGAGAACTCGCACAACATCTACATCCAAGCAGGAGCCAAAGTCCCTCTGTTGCAGCCACTACCAGGGGTAGGGACTGGGGCCGAGGCAGAGGCAAAGCTCAGCCTAGAATATGAGTAGCAGTAGCACCTATAGTGGAGCCTCAGCCTGACCTTGATGAGGAGGTCCTAGTTCAGGTCGTGCCAGTTGAACCCGGTCAAATTCTAGAGGGATTCATAACCACTCCTGTACTTCAGGACGCTCTAGTGTTCTTAGTTGGACTCATGGAGAGTATGGCTCAAACCGGAGCATTTTTTATGGCAAGAACCCCCTCTTAGGCCGGGGGAGGAGCACAGACTCCCGTCACCACACTCCAGGGTAGGGCTCCTATATACCAAACTCTGGTTGCTCCAGCAGTTGGGGTAGTTCAGCTCGTAGTTGCTACACAGCTTGGGGAGAGGCTCGCGATGTCTTCTGAGAGATTGATGAGGTTGGAAAAGTTTGCCAAGCTATTTCCTATTCATTATAGTGGTGCACCCTCTAAGGACCCACATGATTACTTGGACCATTGCCATGAGATGTTGTGCAACACGGGTATTGTTGAGACCAATGGGGTCGACTTTACAGTGTTCTAGATGATCGGTTCTGCAAAGAAGTAGTGGCAAGATTTTTAGTGGAGCAGACCAGCTGGTTCACCTTCACTTACCTGGGATCCATTTTCGCAGCTTTTTTTGGAGAAGTTTATTCCTTTCACTCTGAGAGAGGAGTACCGTAGGCAGTTTGAGCGCCTTCAGCAGAGTGGCAAGACTGTCACCTAGTATGAGACATGATTTGTGGACTTGGCCCGTCATGCAGCTATGTTGATTCCTACAGACAGAGAGAGGATGGGGAGGTTTATTGATGGTCTTACCTTTGGCATCAGGCTTCAGATGGTGAGGAGACAGGGGATGATATTTCTTTCAAGAGGGCTGTAGAGATTGCTAGACGAATCGAGATAGTTCGCGGTCAGGATAATGGGTCAACATTCGAGAAGAGACCTCTTCATTTTGGTAGCTTCAGTAGTGCCTCATCAGGAGGCAGAGGTTCTTTTGGTAAAGGCCATCCTCCTAGGTCGATTCAGTCTGCTCTTCAGGTAGCCCATAGTGCTTTAGGCCGTCGTGGTTCTTTTGGGTCTCGTCCTTAGCAGCTAGTATTTAGTGCACGTTCAGCTCTTATAAGTGCACCAATGCTTTAGAGTTACTACAATGGCTATCCGGACCATCAGGGTCAGTCTCAGCTTCAGCAGCCTTAGCAGCCGAGAGAGTGCTTTGAATGTGGGGGCAAGGTCACATTAGGAGGTATTGCCCTAGGTTGTCAAGTAGCAGACCTCATCAGGGTTCTTGTGCCACCATGCCAGCACCAGTTTCTCTATTGCCCGCACATGAAACTAGAAGCAGGGGTCAGGTTGTTAGAGATGATAGTCATGGCATTAGAGGTGGAGGCCAACCAGCTAGGGGTCGCCCGAGGAGTGAAGGTCAGAGTGGTAGGGCCAAAGTGTTTTCGAAGATTTATTTAAGATCTAGCTACCATCAGTTGAAGATTAGGGCATCGAATGTCTGTAACACAACTTTCCGAACTTAGTACAAACATTATAAGTTTCCATTAATGTTATTTGGCTTTACAAATGCCTCGACATTTATGGATTTGATGAATGGGGTATTTAAGGCTTATTTAGATTTGTTTGTGATCGTCTTCATTGATAATATCTTGATCTACTCCCGCAATCGAGAAGAGCATGAGCATTATTTTTAGGTGGTACTTAAGACCTTGAGAGATAGCCAGTTGTGCACCAAGTTTTCAAAGTATGAGTTTTGATAGGACTCGGTTGCCTTTTGGGGCATGTTGTATTTGTCGAGGGCATTAAAGTGGATCATAAGAAGATTGAGGTAGTTTAGAACTAGCCTAGACCTAATTAAGCTATAGAGATTTGGAGCTTTCTGGGTTTGGCGGGTTATTATCATCGGTTCGTGGATGGGTTTTAATCTATAACAGCCATATTGACTAGATTGACCCAGAAGGGTGCTCCATTCACGTGTTTGGATGAGTGCGAGTTAATCTTTTAGAAGCTCAATATTTCCTTGACTACAACTCTAGTGCTGGTGTTACCCTCATGTTTAGGATCATATACGGTGTATTGTGATGCATCGCGGATTAGGCTCGGTGTAGTATTGATACAGGATGGCAGGGTGATTGCATACGCATCGTGGCAGTTGAAGGTTCATGAGAAGAATTACCTTGTTCATGACTTGGAGTTGGCGGTGATTATCCACACATTGAATATTTGGAGGCATTACCTCTATTGCGTGTCGTGTGAGGTATTCATGGATAATCGGAGTCTGCATTATTTGTTCAATCAAAAGAGTATCAATTTGATGTAGCGGAGGTGGTTGGAGCTATTAAAAGACTATGATATCACCATTTTGTATCATCCCGAGAAGGACAATGTGGTGGCTGATGCCTTTAGTAGAAAGGCTATGAGTATGGGTAGCCTTGCATATATTCTAGTTAGTGAGAGATAGCTAGCATTAGATGTTCAAGCCTTGGCCAATCAGTTCAAGAGGTTAGATGTTTCAGAGCTTAGTTGGGTTCTTCTTTTCACAGTTTCTCCATCTTCTTTGTATGAGCGCATCAAATAGCAAGTATGACGACCCCCATTTGTTTGTCCTTAAGGACACTGTGTGGCACGGTGATGCCAAGCATGTTATTATTGGAGATAATAAGGTGTTGTAGATGCAGGGTCGAATTTGTGTGCCCAATGTAGATGGGCTTCGTGAGTTGATTCTTGACCAAGTAGGCACATCTCATTCCAATAGCAGTTACTATTCATCAGAGCGATTGGATGAGATTTATATTCGAGAGATCATTCCTCTTTAGGTTGTGCCGGTGTCCAT
Source organism: Nicotiana sylvestris (assembly GCF_000393655.2). NCBI lineage: Eukaryota > Viridiplantae > Streptophyta > Magnoliopsida > Solanales > Solanaceae > Nicotiana > Nicotiana sylvestris. The sequence continues at coordinate 175,387,733 of NC_091064.1, read as the reverse complement.
CATATTTTATCCGGGTATGCATTTCACATCGCACTTCTGGAGGGTCGTACAATGTGATTTAGGCACGTCGGTTGAGTTACGTACAACATTTCACCCCCAGACAGATGGGCAGTGTGAGCGCACCATTCAGATATTGGAGGATATGCTCTGTGCCTACGTTATAGTTTTCGAGGGTTCTTGGGATCAGTTCTTACCGCTTGTGGAGTTTTCCTACAACAATAGCAACCAATCAATTATTCAGATGGCTCCCTATGAGACGGTGCCATTTGCCCGTTGGCTGGTTTGAGCTAGGAGATACTCGGTTGTTTGGTAGCGATTTGGTTTAGGATGCCTTAAAAAATGTCAAGATGATTCAGGATCAACTTCACACAGCTCAGTCTAGGCATAAGAGTTATGCCGATAGTAGTGTTCGTAATGTTGCATTCATGGTTGGGGATAGTTTTTTGGTTCGGGTTTCACCCATAAAGGGTATGATGAGGTTCAGAAAGAAGAGCATGTTGAGCCCTTGGTATATCAGACCTTTTGAGATTCTTGAGAGGGTTGGTGAGGTGGCCTACAAGCATGCATTGCCACCTACCTTATTAGCAGTCCATCCGGTGTTCCATGTGTCCATGCTCTGAAAGTATCATAGTGATCCGTCCCATGTATTAGATTTCAGCTCAGTCCAATTAGAGAAAGATTTGACTTATGAGGAGGAGCCAGTGACCATTCTAACCCAGCAGGTTCAGAAGTTGAGGTCTAAGAGTTATCCTTCAGTTAGAATGCAGTAGAGAGGTCAGCCGATTGAGGTAGCTACACGGGAGTGCGAGTCTGATATGCAGAGTAGAAATTCACACCTTTTCACTAGTGTAGGTACCTTTCTATGTACGTTTAAGGATAAACGTTAGTTTTAGAGGTGGAGAATATGATGACACGATAGGTCATTTTGAGTATTAGCCCTTAATTTTGTGTTCCTAGACCTCTGTTAGCTTTGTTTGATGTTTCTTGGTTTGTGTGCATGGTCTGTGTCACCATGTGAAAAGCTTTTTTTGTGAATTTTTTTTAAAAACATGAATTTTGGCTTTAAAAATAACTTGAGTTAACCACCGGTCAATATTTTGTGAAAATGATATCGAATAGATATTTTCACGATTCTAGTAAGTCTGTATCGTGATATTGGACGTGGGCGTATGCCTAAGATTGAAATTAGAGGTCCCTAACATGATTTGACTCATTTTTCCGAAAACTAGCATTTTGGAAGTTTGAGAATTTACTAAGTTTGACCATAAGTTGACCTCTTATCTAACGGGTTCAAATTTTAATGTTGAAACTTGGAATAGTTATGTATTGCTATTTAAAATTTGTTTGCAAAATTTGGTTCAGTTCGGAATTGATTTGCCATGATTCAGACATTTAAATGTGATTCTAGTGTTCTTGAGCTTCAGTTTGAAATATCATTCGTTTTGAGGATTGAATCATAGATTTTTATGTTTTTTTGGTGATTTGATTGCGCGATTTAGTTCGTATGATGTTATTACACTTGTGTGCATGTTTTGTTTGGAGCTCGAGAGGCTGGGGTGAGTTTTAGACATGTTTCAGATGAGTTTTGCTAATGAAAAGTCTATTGGTGTAATACTAGTTCTAGTACTTTGTTGGAGACAATTGCGAGCCTCACTTTTATGAAGATTGTTCGCATTTGCGAGCATGGGTTGGGCTGGGTGAGTCCCGCTTTGTGAGCATTTTTTCTCATTTGCGAAATGTGGACTTTCGCGAAAGAAGTGGTCGCATTTGCGATCATTGACTACTGGAGTCGGCTTCGCATTTGCAAAGTTCTTTACGACATTTGCGATTGTGGTGTCTTTGCAATTGCAATCTTTTTATAGCATTTTCAACTTCTGCTCTTATGTGACAGGGTTCGCATTTGTGACCCTTGTCTTGCATTGCGATATTCGCAATTGCGATGTTGTTCACAATTGCGACATCTGCAACTGGGTAAAAGAGGGTAGGAAATGGGACTTATCTCATTTCTCACCATTTCCCAACCCTAAACACTCTAGAGGCGATTTTTCATGAGAAGTTTGTCACACCTCCTTTTTACCTACACCCGTAAGGGTGTATATAGGAAGTTTTTCCAATTAAAGGACAATCAAAACGGGATTTATTTTATTAAAATATTCAGAGTTGCCACTTGGGATAATTTATGGTGTCCCAAGTCACCGGTTCAAATCCTGATTCGAGGAAAAGATTGACTCTGTTTTACAGTCCGCGTACCGAAAATCCGAGTAAGGAATTCTGTTAACTCGGGAGAAGGTATTAGGCATTCCCGAGTTCCATGGTTATAGCACGGTCGCATAACTATTATATTCAGCTTAATTATCTAATTTTAAACAATTATGAACCTATGTGCAAATTTTAACTTTTAACCGCTTTTATTTAAAAGAAGATTGAACGTCGTTTAAAACGTGTCTTCGGATTGCGCCACATGAAATGCACCCGCAATCCTAAAAACATTTTAGTCAACGTTTTAAGATTTTGATTTGAGTCACATGAAATGCACACCCGAATTTAGGAAGGTAATGTTATTTAACGACGCGCCTAAAACAACTACGCGTTTTTAACATTTGCGAGGGCCATGGAAATTCGCCTAAATGGCACGCCTCGATTTCGAAGGATTAAAACAAGATTAACATAAACAAGGGCCATAAGCTATTTATGTTGGCTAATATTGTTCACCTCAATCTATTTGTGGAGAGTCTAGCCTAATTAAAGAAAAAGCCTAAAGGAATTCAAAAGGTGTTCTATGTTAAAGTTTAAACTCAAAAAAAACGGAATAAGTAAACAAAGGCTCCTTTCCTTTTAAAAAGCCTGAGCCCAATAACCTACTGTAACTAGCGAACCATTGATTTTAAAACGATTTGGGCCAAACCTCAAACAGCAGGCCCAATTCAAAAACGTTGCAGCTAAAAAATGGGGACTCAGGATCGAATCCCTGAAGAGGAAAATAATAACATCAGCTTCACAGCTAGTCCAAATGGACCACAGGGCATGGGCCAAAGTCAGGCCCAACTTCTTTCGAGATTTTCAGAAAAGAGCAAAGAGACATGAACATGCATTACCAGGTCGTGAATCTATTTTTACAGCTGATTACAAATCAATAATGGATCATGGATCTACTCTTTAAACATATTAACCTATACACTAATAAAACATCCTAACATGGTTGCAAGCGGACGATGATTATAATTTCAATAGCCAATTAACAGTCAAATAACTAAACCAGAAAGCTTTCTTCAATCAAAATTGAAATGACATCCAAACTAACAAACTTAAACATGGATGGAAAATGCAGAAACCAAACACTGATTTAACCCTAGGGGCAGCTTATGTGGCTAGCATAGTCTAAATCTTAATATTCATGCAATTCTTCCCAATCTCATTGTTTACTCAACACACTCAATGAGAATTATACAAACTAAAATAAGCAAACTAAGCATAACTTAGAAATTTCGAAACAAAGATACATAAGAAGGTTTGCAGAATTTTTCCATTTTTCATCACAACTACATACACCAAGCATGCTTCAATACTTCAGCAGCTATCATAGCCAAGAGAATACCTAGAAATGAGAAAGGGTAGAGAGGTGAAGAAACAGTAGATAATAGCAGAACAAAAGCACAGCAGTAGCAATGCAATAGTGACCTCACAACAGCTTGAACCCAGAAAAAACCAAAAATCAAACCATCTCCCAACCCAGGTGCAAGATGTGAAACATTTAGAGATTTTAATTAATGAAGAAGATCAGAAATCCCCAGCTGATACAAAATTTGATCAGTTTTTATCAAAGAAATACGCTAGAAATCAGTGCAGTTTCAGAATTCTCAGCCATTTTTGTTTTTCAGAATTTTTATCTCTTTCAAGTCTCTTGGGTCCGCTTTGAAAGACAAGTTTTGGGTGCCTTTATAGGCAAGGGACTAGGGCAGACCTTAGGAATCAGCTTTTTTGCATTTTGCCCCTTTTGGAATTTTCATTATAGCTTAGATATCCCTAGTTAAAAACCAGAAATTCACAACTAACCCCGGCCCCAGCTTCCTAGAAGCTTCCCTAGGTAATTTTTCAGAGATTCTTTACCTAAAATACACAAAATAACCTCCAAATTCTCTGTTATTGCTGCAGGACAAAGTCCACATTCTAAAACTGGGCCTGTCAATCCCGGCTTAAATCCCCACACTGGATTTTGATCTTTCACAGCCCAACTCGCAATCCGAGATTCATAATTTCAAAAGCCACAAATTTAAAAACTAATCAAAATTCCCCCCAAAGGAGGCCCGAAAACCTTAAAATGCAATCAAAATAACAAAGAAAGTGGATGAACTAATTAACCTAGACATGCAACAGGAATTTAACTAAGTTATAGGCTTATTTGACTAGGTGACTAACTAGAATAATAATCATGCTATTTAATCAGAAGAAACTGAGCAAATCAATCAGGACCAAAGATCAATCTTGGGAAAACAAAAAGAACTAGCGAAGACCAGATGGAGAAACCTCAAACTCGGCCAAAACTTCGACCAAACTTTAAATAAGGAAAGAAAGAAAAGAAAGAAAGAAGAGAGGGACACCAAGTGAAACATGAAAATAGAAACGGACCTAAAAATGAGAGGAAACTCACCGGCTAAACTCGAAGAACAGCCCTTCTGACCATGCATGCACCAAGTCCGATAGAAAAGGGCTTTTGAACTTTCAAGGCTCGAACCCAGATCTAAGATTCGAGAAGCTCCGGCAAGATTCGAGGGAAACAGAGTGAGGATACGGCATTAGGGGGTCGTAGTGTCTATGCGGTGTTAATCTGGGCCATTTGGGAAATATCAAGTTTTGGTCTGATGTTTGATCGAAGATTCGAGAAACAGGGCTGGGATTTGAGCGAAACGGTTTAGGGTTTTGGAATGGGGAGGTGGGGAAGAGTAAGGGGTGTAAATTTGGTAGGGTTTAGACGCCGGCCGCCGCCGTGGGCGATTTCCGACGGGCGGCAGACGTGGTTTAGGGCAGAGCTAATGGAGGGTTTCGGAGATGGTGAGAGACGAAGAGGGGTGGGGGGTCTGAAAGGTTCGGACACTTAAATATCAAATGATCCCAGCTTCAGGACCGTCCGATCAAGAAACCTCGACGGTCCTGATCTGTTGCCAAGGAAACGGTTTCGTTTGGTTGGGGGGGAACCGGACCGGGTTGGACCAAGGTTTGGGCTGGGTAAAGGGTATTTTGGACGGGTGTGGATTTGGGCTTTGGAAATTTTCCGTGACTTGGCCCAAAATGTGAAATCCCTTTCATTTTTAATCAAACCCAACTTAATTCAAAACCCTTTTTTCCTTCTTCCTTTTTTCTCTCTTTTTTTTCGAAATTTAATTAAAATCAGAATTAATTTCTAGAACTAAACAAAATTAATTAAACCTAAAATATTAATTGACACAATTAATTAAAAATAAATTAACAAAAGAAAGCTACTCAACATCAAAGTTAAAATTAAAAGTGCAAATTAAACTAATTTTTTGTGATTTTTCCATTTTATGCGACAATTAATTTTTTAATTAATCTTAAAATGTAGAACCAACCCTAAATGCAAATGCGACATATTTTTGTATTTTTCACTAATTAAAATGCGCAAACAAAAAATGCAAACAATTAACAAAAAATGCCACGAAAATCCCCAAAATTGCAAATATTGAAAGAAATTATTTTGTTATGAATTTATGGGAGTAATTCATGTAGGGCAAAAATCACGTGCTCACAGCTGCCCCTCTTTGCCCGGAAATACGAAGAGTTTTTGTGCAAAGATAAGTGAGCGGATACGAGCGATTTTTGCCCGTTTGAATACTCCGTGGGAAGCATTTTTGAAAGATTTTACCGCACCCTGCTTCCGAGGTTGCCTAGATATCCTTGGCTAAAAAGGAATCAGGTCAGTGTAGTTCGGGAATGCTTGGTAGCTGGGCCTACAGTGAAGCTGTGATTTCACTGTTGCTGCTGTTGCTGCTACTTCTTACTGAACCCCCTTATTACACTATGTCAAAAATAAAAGAAGCTAAACTAGACTACGATCTATGAGTTTACAAGAGATCCTATCTATATCTTCAAACTTGTTTCTTGCGGTTCTTGTTTCCTTGTTGACTTGTATTCTTCCGGTGACATCCATTTGTTGCCGCCTTGAATTGTAAGCTGAGATGTTTCCTCTTCTTCAAGTGGGTGTCTGACTGCTGAACCTGATATGTATTCCTATGCTCTCCAGGCGGGCTCCTGACTTCAAAACATGAATGTATTCCCATGCTATCTAGGCGGGCTCCTGACTTCAAAATGTGAATGTATTTCCATGCTATCCAGGCGAGCTCCTGACTTCAAAACGTGAATGTATTTCCATGCTATCCAGGCGGGCTCCTGACTTCGAAACGTGAATGTATTTCCATGCTATCCAGGCGGGCTCCTGACTTCGAAATGTGAATGTGTTCCCATGTTATCCAGGCGGGCTTCTGACTTCAGCAAAATAGACAAAAACAAAGAAAATTTTCTGCCCCAGTTTGGGTATGTGGGCTCATGTGTAAGCGTAAAATGAATCATATTACCGGATATCAATAAGAATTTTGAAAACCAAAAATTGAATTGTACTCCCTTGTTCTCCAAGCGGGCTCCTGACTGCTAAACTTGAAAGTATTCCCTGCTTTCCAGGCGGGCTCCTGACTTCAACTTGAAAGTACTCCCTGTTCTCCAAGCGGGCTCTTGACTTCAAAATAGACAAAACAAAGAGTTTGAAAGCTAAAACTTAAATTGTACTCCCTTGTTCTCCAGGCGGGCTCCTGACTGCTACACTTGAAAGTATTCCCTGCTCTCTAGGCGGGCTCCTGACTTCAACATAGACAAAACAAATAATTTGAAAGCTAAAACTTAAATGGTACTCCCTTGTTCTCCAGGAGGGCTCCTGACTGCTGCGCTTGAAAGTATTCCCTACTCTCCAGGCGGGTGTCCTAACTTTAATTTGAAAGTATTCCCTGCTTTCTAGGCGGGCTCCTAACTTCAACAAAGAATTTGAAAGCTAAATTTTAAATTGTACTCCGTTGTTCTCCAAGCGGGCTCCTGACTGCTATGCTTGAAAGTATTCCCTGCTCTCCAAGCGGGCTCCTGACTTCAGCAAAATAGACAAAAACAAAGAAGATTTTCTGCCCCAGTTTGGTAACTAGGCACATATGTGAGTGTTAAACTGAATCATATTACCAAATATTACTAAGAATTTGAAAGCTAGGTCCCATTATGGTGGGGGGTCCTGACAACTCTTAACTAAACGACAATTTTAAATATAAGTTATATCTTCTACAGGTGTGACTTCTGCTAAATCTTGCTATCTAAGAGAATCTTTAAACTACTCCCCATTATCCAGGAGGGTCCTAAAAATCAAATGTCAAATTTTATCTTAAGGGTGACAACTTTCATGTCTGAATTATACTACCCTACAGTAGAGCTTATGCTAAATGTTATTATCTAATCGAAATTTTAAAGCTAAGTCCTATTATTCAGGAGGGTCCTGTAAACTCCTAATTGAATCCTATCTCAAACATGCAAACTTCTAAGCTAACTTATATTCTTTTGGGATACATTTATACTAGATTATGCTATTCTGAACTTTAAACTAGGTCCCATTTTTTCCAGGAGGGTCCTAAAAATCAAAAATCAAACCTGTTCGGTGACTGCCTTTCCTTACGGAGGGTTTCTCTGAAACAACCGAAATTTTCTACCCCTATTTTAATCAAAGAAAAATTTTGTCAGTTTTAAAATGTGGTGGTTAGTTGATGGCATTCTTGCTGAAGGACTCTCCGCTGCACTATTTTGTTTTGACTGGCTTCCCTGAACTGGCCCTGAACCACTTGGTTTCTGACTGACTTTCCAAACCTCATGACTCTGGGATGACCCGAGTGTTCTATACCCGAACTCTTGCCGATGGAACTTTTGCCAGCACTTTATCCCACCTTACACTATGCTATCTTTGGTATGCTCTGGCCGCACTGTGCTTTGCAATCATTGAAGCTGGTAGTGAGCTTTGAAATTCCTTCTTATTTGCTTAAAAAGAATTGACATTGGGAACATCTTAGAGAAATAAACCCAAAAGAAATGAAATGCAATGAACTTCAGAGTTAAGGATAAGAAAATACAAAACTGGAAGACTATCTGAAGAGAAAAAAAATAAAAGGACTTATCTGAGTAGAGCAGCTGGCACCAATGATCATGACATGCATTTTGGATTAATCGGCCCAACCTATTCAACCAATCAACTTCCAGTTGCCACACTTTGTTGCCCCGGAATTTCCATAACCTTATTTCTTGAACCAAATCCTGACCTTGTTCATCTTGCGGTGCCTTGGAAGGTTTCCACCAGCAGACCTCTCTCATCCGTTCATCTCTCAACTCACTTTCGCCTTACGGTGCCCGTAAGGGTTTTCACCAATAAGACTCTCTCATTTTTGATTTCTCTCAGCTCCCGTTGCCTTACAGTGCCTGTGAAGGTTTTCACCAATAAGACTCTCTCATTTTATTTTTCATGCTTGAACCAGAGTGTTGTCCCTGATATGAATTACCTTTACATGCTCGCATTGGCATTTCTCAAAGACTGATCAGAAGGTCTTTCTTTGGACCGTAATGTGGGATTTTGGACAGGGTTAGAAAGAAAGGTTATAAAAGGCTCAAAATAATTCAAATGGGTTAAAATTACAACTTTCGGAATCAGGTTTCTCACAACAACCACAGCTTCCGCCCCAATTTCTTGCATGGGGGCTTTTGGACTTTTGTTTTGATGAAACCGAACAGTGAGGCTGCCTACGTATCCTTAAAAGGAATCAGGTCGAACGTAGTTCATGTCATAGAAATTATTTTGTTGTTGTGATTTTTCCTTTTCTCTGTCTTCTCTTTTTCTTTCTTTTGCTTTTCCCTTTTTTCTTTTATTATTTTTCTTCTTCTTATCTCTTTTCTCTTTATTTCTTTCTTTTTCATTCTTTTCCTTCTCTTTCCTTTCTTTCTCTTTTTCTCTTCTTCCTTTTCTTATTTCTCACGCTTGTGTTTCTGATATTGCTATTGATTCCGAAAGGGGGTATGAAGGAAAAATAAATAAGGCTCAAAGGGGATGACGAGGGATAAAGTATTTAGATAGTAGAACAAAACACCTTCATCATTTCAATCTTCAAAATATGCCAAATACAAACAAGTATAATGAAACAAAGAAATCATACATAGTATCTCTTTACTGCATCGGAATTGATATCCATTTCTACACATTTCCCTTCTACATCTATCAAATATAACGCGCCATTGGACAACACTCTAGTTATGACAAACGACCCCTGCCAGTTTGGGGCGAACTTTCCTTTTGCTTCGGCCTGATGAGGTAGGATACGTCTTAACACTAACTGACCCACTTCGAACTTCCGTGGACGTACCTTCTTATTATATGCTCTCGCCATTCTCTATTGGTACAATTGGCCGTGACACACTTCTGCCCATCTCTTTTCATCAATCAGACATAATTGCTCCAAGCGGGGTTTGACCCATTCAACGTCATCAATTTCTGCCTCAGTGACAATCCTAAGGGACGAGATTTCAATTTCTGCGGGTATTACTGCCTCCGTGCCATACACCAACAAATAAGGAGTGGCCCCTACTGAAGTGCGAACAATGGTGCGATAACCCAACAATGCGAAAGGTAACTTCTCATGCCATTGTCTGGACCCTTCTACTATTTTCCGAAGTATCTTCTTTATGTTATTATTGGCTGCCTCGACTGCTCCATTCTCTTTAGGGCGATATGGGGTGGAATTGCGATGTATAATCTTAAACTGTTGACAGGTCTCCGTCATCAGATGACTGTTGAGATTAGCACTATTGTCCGTGATGATTACCTTCGAAATCCCAAACCGACAGATGATATTTGAATGCACAAAATTGACCACTACTTTCTTGGTCACAAATTTGAAAGTTTTCGCTTCAACCCACTTGGTGAAATAATCAATAGCTACCAGAATAAACCTGTGTCCGTTTGATGCTGCTGGCTCGATTGGCCCAATGACATCCATGCCCCAAGCAATAAAGGGCCATGGTGCCGACATCATATGCAATTCAGATGGTGGAGAATGGATCAAATCTCCGTGCACCTGACACTGTTGACACTTGCGCACAAAACTGATGCAATCCCGCTCCATAGTGAGCCAATAATAATCTGCTCGGAGAATCTTCTTTGACAGAATGTACCCACTCATATGTGGTCCACAAACTCCGGAGTGTACCTCAGTCATGATAGCTGTGGCCTATCTGGGATCTATGCATCTTAGCAATCCAAGATCTGGAGTTCTTTTGTATAACACCCCTCCACTGAAGAAAAATCTACTTGTTAATCGTCGAATTGTTCTTTTCTGATCACCTGTGGCCTGTACCAGATATACCCCCATCCGGAGGTATTCTTTGATATCATGGAACCATGGCTCCCCATCAAGTTCTTCTTCTACCATATTACAGTAAGCATGCTGATCACGGACCTGAATCTGCAAAGGGTCCACATAAGCCTTATCTTGATGATGTAACATTGACGCTAAAGTAGCCAAAGCATCGGCGACTTCATTATGTATTCTTGGGATATGCTTGAACTCTATTGACTGAAACCGTTGACAAAGATCATGCAAACATTGTCTGTACGGTATGAGTTTCAAATCCCATGTTTCCCATTCTCCCTGAATCTGGTGCACTAGAAGGTCCGAGTCACCTAAGACCAAGACTTCCTGGACATCCATATCAACAGCTAACCTCAAACCCAGAATGCATGCCTCATACTCAACCATGTTGTTAGTATAGTAAAAACGAAGCTGAGCCGTAACAGGGTAGTGCTGCCCTGTTTCAGAAATAAGTACCGCTCCTATCCCCACACCCTTCATGTTTGCCGCCCCATCAAAGAAAAGCTTCCATCCCGGCTTCTTGACTTGTTCCAACTCATCAATGTGCATCACCTATTCATCAGGGAAATAAGTTTTCAAAGGTTCAAAATCTTCATCAACCGGGTTCTCGACCAAATGGTCCACCAAGGCCTGTGCTTTCATTGCAGTTCGAGTCACGCAGACAATGTCAAACTCTATAAGCAGGATCTGCCACTTTGCAAGCCTCCCTGTGGGCATAGGCTTCTGAAAGATATACTTCAATGGATCCAAGCGAGATATGAGGTAGGTAGTATAAGATGACAAATAATGTTTCAGCTTCTGTGCCACCCAAATTAGGGCGCAACATGTCCTCTCAAGATGAGTATACTTAACCTCGTACGACGTAAATTTCTTGCTGAGGTAATAGATTGCTTGCTCCTTCCTGCCAATGATATCATATTGACCCAATACACATCCAAATGAATTGTCCAAAACTGTCAAATATAGGATCAAAAGTCGCCATGGTTCTAGCGGGACCAACACGGGTGGATTTGACAAATACCCCTTTATATTGTCAAATGCCTCTTGACATTCGTCTGTTCACTTGATCGCAACATCTTTCTTTAACATTTTGAAGATTGGCTCACAGGTTGTCGTGAGCTGAGCAATAAACTGGCTAATGTAATTCAATCTTCCCAACAGACTCATCACCTCGGTCTTGTTCCTCGGAGGTGGCAATTCCTGGATGGCCTTGACTTTCGATGGATCCAGTTCAATGCCCCGACAGCTGACTACGAACCCCAACAACTTTCTAGACGGCTCCCCAAAAGCACACTTTGCAGGATTAAGCTTGAGATTGTACCTGCGAAGCCTTTGGAAAAACTTCCTTAGATCCCTAACATGGTCAGACTGCTTTCTAGACTTCACGATCACATCATCCACGTACACATTGATTTCCTAGTGTATCATATCATGGAATATTGTTGTCATTTCCCTCATGTAAATTGCCCCAGCATTTTTCAAGCCAAATGGCATGACCCAATAGCAGTACGTTCCCTACAGCGTGATGAATGCCATCTTTTCTGCATCTTCCTCGTCCATTAAGATCTGATGATAACCCGCGTAACAACCCACAAAAGAACCAATCTCATGTTTGGCGCAATTATCAATCAAGATATGGATGTACGGCAACGGGAAATTGTATTTTGGACTTGCCTTGTTGAGATCTCGATTATCAACGCACACCCTGGTCTTGCCATCCTTCTTCGGCACAGGCACAACATTGTCTAACCAGGTGGGATACTGGGTAACCCGAATGACTTTGGCATCGAACTGCTTGGTGACCTCCTCTTTCATCTTTACACTCATATTCGTTTTGAACTTTCTCAGCTTCTGTTTGATAGGAGGGAATGCCGGGTCAGTGGACAACTTGTGAACCACTAAATCAGTGCTTAGACCCGGCATGTCATCATAGGACCATGGAAAAACATCTTTGTATTCGAATAGTGCTTTAATTATCTCCTCCTTGAGTTGAGGTTCCATATGGACACTTATTTTAGTTTCACGGACATTATCTTGGTCCCCTAGATTAACTGCTTCTGTATCGTTCAAATTAGGTTTGGGCTTTTCCTCAAAATGACTTAGTTCCTTACTAATTTCTTCATAGGCCTCATCATCATCAAATTCCAACTCGTCATCACACTCAATTTCTTGTATTATTATTTCAGAGTTTGATTGCCTTTTATAACTTAGCCAAAGATTCCTCATGCACGTCATGTCATTGATATCAGCATAAAAAGAACTGTACAAAAGAAGAAAACAAAAATAAAATTAGAAGAAATGAAGGGAAAGGAAAAATTGCATTTCATTGAATTTAAAGATAACAGGGTTTTAACACATCCAACTGGACAGAACATAATATCTGAATTACAGACCCTGGAATAATCTAGACAACTAAAAGAAAATCAAAACCCACTACCAAGACTCCCTCCGGGTAGGAAGAAGAGTAGCTTCCCAGTTGTTGACTTATGCACGTGGTCCCACGAATTGCACATCTGCCTTGCTGGACCATTCCCCAGCCTCAACCATGTTAACCTCAGCGAATAACCTTTCGAACCCCTTCTCCAAGTCTCCATCGGCACCAATCAGTGATCCAGGAACCTTTGACAATAGTTGCTTTCTGATACCCGCCTTGACGAATGATCTGGACAGACGCGGGATTGGCTTTGTCAATGCCCATGCTTTATGTTTCATTTTGCGGGCTCGTCTCACATCTGCAACTATAGGCTTGAACCCCAGACCAAAAGTATCCAGATTCTTGGGAAGATAAACTGGCTGCACAACACCTTGCAGAGATGCACCCAAACCATTGCCCGGTACAAAACCATTCTTCAACATTTCAACGGCTACCATGACTGATGCAGTAGATACCTTTGGAGTACGAACGCACTTCCCTTATAGAACTTTCTCTACCGATACTGTGTCGAAAACCTGATAAACCCATGGCCCCTTGTCGTCTTCAACTTCTATGAGAGGAACAATGGCATCATTGGGCACACACAAATTATCCTCGCCGTGTACGACAATTTCCTGTCGATCCCATTCAAACTTGACAATTTGATGCAGAGTAGATGGGGCCGCTTTGGCAGCATGAATCCCAGGTCGTCCCAACAGCAGATTATAGGAAACAACCACATCGAGCACGTGAAACTCTATGGTAAATTCAACTGGCCCTATTGTGAGCTCAAGCACTATGTTCTCGACTGAATCTTTCCCTCCACTGTCGAATCCCCGAACGCAAATAATGTTCTAGTGAATTCTTCCATCCTCCATTTTCAGCTTTTTCAATGTGGAGAGAGGACAAATGTTCGCGCTAGACCCATTATCAACCAGTACCCGAGTAACCACGGAATCTTCGCATTTCACTGTCAGATAGAGGGCCCTATTGTGCTCGGTACCCTCCACGGGCAACTCATCATCAGAAAAAGTGACTCTGTTTACCTCAAATATCTTGCTAGCTATCTTTTCCAAGTGGTTTACTGAGATTTTGTCAGGAGCGTGGGCTTCGTTCAAGATTTTCATCAAAGCCCGACGTTGTTCGTCTGAATGGATCAATAATGACAAGAGCGAGATCTGAGCTGGTGTCTTCCTTAACTGCTCCACAATGGAATAGTCTTGTAATTTCATCTTTCTTAGAAACTCTTCTGATTCTTCCTCGGTCACCGCTTTCTTCACGAACACTAGATTATCTTTTGAGGTCCTAGCTTTCCTCAACTTTTCGGGGGCAAAGCATCTCCCCGATCGAGTCAAACCATGAGTCTCACACACTTCTTCTTTAACCTCTTTCCCCTTGTAAGTCACTGTCACTCGTTCGTAATTCCACGGGACTGCCTTGCTGTTAACTATCGGTAATTGAGTTATCGGTTTGATAACGACAGGATCTGTGAGGGCGCCCTTCAAAATTACCACATGCTTGTTCGTCACTCTTCGCACAACCACTTTTGCTCTTTCATGTTTTCCTGCAACGTCACTTGAGGGCCCCTTCTTGACCTCCATAGATGGTTCAGTATCTGCCCTGTTTCAACTTGATCACAGACTTCTCACTTGGTGACTTTTCAAATGGCCTGGCTTCACTAGCCCGAATCATCATGACCGTTTGCAAAGGCTTCTTAGGCTCCCCCCTTATGCACTATCTCAATCATATTTGTTTCATGATGCGCTGGCAAGGGATTCTGATTGATATTGGCGCCTCCGGAGCTTGTACCTCAATCCGATTAGTGTCAATGAGTTCTTGAATGGCTGTTTTCAATTTCTAGCATTTCTCTGTGTCATGGACCGGGCCCCCTAAACAATACTCACAACTCACCGAGCGGTCAAGATTTCTGGGAGGGGGATTCGACAATTTAGCCTCGATCGGATTCAACATACCTAACTGTCTCAGTCTATGGAATAGACTAGCATATGATACCCCCAATGGAGTGAAAGTCTTTTGCTTCTGCAACCTCTCATTCTTAAAGGCTTGGTTGGGTCGAAAACCCGTTCCAGGAGGATTTCTGTAGGCTTTTGGGGGTGGATAGTTATTTTTTGGAGCTTGGTACGGACTTTGTGGATCTGGCGCACGCCATTGTTAGTGAGCGTGAGGTTGGGTATAAGTTTGTGCGTGATGGACAGAAAAATAGGGATCTGGCGGTGGGTAATAGTGTGGTGGTAGGTTATATGGAGTGTGGGGGTAAGTTTGAAGATAGGGTCGCGGCTGGTTGTAGTAACGGGGAAGGTTCCTGGATCCAACCCAAGCTCCTGACTCAATTGTCGCAACATCCTCCTTCTTCTTCTTCCCGAGCACACCCCCAGTACCGTTTTGAATGGCCTGAGTGGTCATTTTGATCGCTGAATAACTCATGATCGTGTTAGACTTGAGTCCCTCTTCAACCATGCCTCCCATTTTTACAACTTCATTAAAGGACTTGCCCACTGCTGACACCAAGTGACCGAAATAAGTGGGCTCCAAAGCTTGCAAGAAATAATCAACCCTCTCACTTTCTTTCATCGGAGGGTCAACCCTCGCTGCTTGCTCTCTCCAATGGAATTTATATTCCCTGAAGCTCTCACCGGGCTTCTTCTCAATCTTTGTCAACAACAGACGGTCTGGGATAATTTCAAGGTTGTACTGAAAATGGCAGGCAAAGGCTTGGGCCAAATCGTCCCATGTGTACTACCTGTTGTGATCTTGTCTGCTATACCATTCTAAAGCCGATCCACTTAGACTTTGGCTGAAATATGCCATCAACAATTCATCTATTCCATCTGCTCCTCTCATTTTGCTACAAAATCATGGGTCACCATGCCCATCGTACAGATCAAATTTGGGCATTTTGAAACCCGCTGGCAACTGAACATCTGGGAATAGAAATAAATCCTTATAGGCCACACTTACTTGACCTCCCAACCCCCTCATATCTCGGAACGACTGTTCTAAGCTTTTGACCTTTCTGATCATCTCTTCATGCTCAGGATTTTTGGGTGGTTTCTCGGTCTCTGCGTGGAGATCAAGATGAGGTGTGTAAGGATATGGTTCTGGAACTTTGAAGGTGGGTTCAGGGAGATAGTACTGGTTTTTGTGAGTTTGGAACAGGGGTTTACTGGAATATCGGTGTAATGTAGCAAGTGGAGGTGCCACAAAAATATGTGTAATTGGTGGGGGAGGATATGGGACTTGTTTGGGTGGTGGAGCTTGAGAAGTTTGGGAAGTGGCGCCATGGCATTGTTGGTAGAGGGGAAAGGCTTGAGATGAGTTCACAGTGGGAGGCTCTGGAGGTTGGGCTGATGGTGGGATATAAGCAGGGTTGGCGGGATAAACCGGTGGTGGATGCCCTTTGGCCCAAGCTTGGTACATTTCAGCCATCTGCTGCTTTAGCTTATACATTTCTTCCCTCATTGCATTGACGTCCAATTCTTCCACTTCTTTCGATGGGTCGACAATACTTGTTTCCGGTTCCTGGTTGGCCATATTCAGCCTGTCTTTCGATCGGGTGTTGTATGAATGAGTTGCCAGAATGTCAGTCAACTAACCACCTGCCTAAACTCAATGCATCAAACAACAACCTTGTTAGCGATTAGGCTTTAACAGATTGGTAACCGCACATTGGGCATGAATGCACCTAAACAGTTAACCGTCTCTATTATGTATTTGATCAGTTGCATGCGTCATCCCGGCCTTTTCCCCTTTTTCTTTCTTTTTCATTTCCTTCCTTTCACTCTTGCCTCTGTTCTCTCTTTGTTTTTACTCTCTCTTGATTTCTTATTTTCTCTCTTTTCTTTCTTGTTTTTCCACTCTTTTCTTTTATTTTCCTTTTCTTTTCTCTCTTGTTTTTCCTCCTATTTTCTTTCTCTCTTTTTATTTGGTTACGGTCGAATCCTAGGGATATTGCCTACGTATCATGAACCCGCATGAATCAGACCAAGCGTAGTTCTTGGAGATAAGTGCGAAATAAAACATTTTTTGGGATTTTCAGTTATAAAAAACAAATGCTTCCATTACAAAACTCAAAAATAACAAATTCCAAAAGACTAACAGATTTCGATGCAAAGATGGAATACAAACTCCAAAAATAGACTATCATACTCCAACAAAGAAAATACAAACTCGACAACAATTTGACGGACTCTAGCAGAAAGAAAATACAAACTCCACGTGACTGACAGACGCTGACAAAAAAGGAAATACAAACTCAAACGGAAATACATCAATGCTCCTGGTGCCGGCGGGACATCATTCGGTCTCACCGCGGGCCTATATGCAAGCTCCTTTTGAAGTCGATCCAAGTCGTTCATTATCTGTTTAACAAATGTCATTACTGCTGCAAAGAAGGTAGTGCGAGTCATATCCTCACAGATCTAACACTTCATAACGATGTAGTCAGCGATGTTTCTAATTATCTCTCTTATGACGCCTTTTTCTTGTAACAAACGCCCAATTTGCTGGGCCCTAGCTTCCAAAGTTTGCTCAGCTGCATGATTTTGCTCCTGAAGTTGTTGCAAATCTATTTCTAATTGCGCCAATGCTGTATAACAATGTTCTCTTTCAACTTTGAAGTCTTTTGCCTGTTTGATCATTTTGTTTTCCGTGGCGATGACCCTTTTCTTTAACCCTGCGACTTCATTGTCGTACCTTTCTCTCAACTGCTTAACCAGGCGTACTCGTTCATCTACGTTTTTAGCCAATTGCTTTCGAGCCTTGGCTAGTTTACTTTCTACTTTGTTCAAATCAAAACTATAGTCATTGTTGCTTCGGGCTGGATTTTCTGCCTCAAGTTAGCGATGAGTTTTTCGTCTCTGTTGCTTCGGGCTGGATTTTCTGCCGCTACTTTCATTTTCTGAATTTGAGCTCGAAGGGCCTCATTTTCTTTGGCTAGCTTTTTCTTTTCTCCTTCATCCGCCGCAACTTGCAAGCTATTCTCGAATTGAAGTTCTCTGACTTGCTTTTCCAATTTGCTTATGGTAGCCCTGTACTCGTTTTCTTTGGTCAGCCAGTCTCATTGCACTTGTGCTCCGTCGGTGAATTGTTGGACATGAGATTTCTTTGCGGGCCTGTCAGGTTCATGTTGAACTCGGGGTCTTTTACCATACCAAGCAGTATAACTAGGCTCCACCTCGCCTCTGTATAGGTCTCGTACTTTAGTATTAGGCCCTAAGAATCTGCACTGACGCCAAATCCGGCGCACTTTCTCTTCTGGGAAGGCAGCTTTTGGATCTAACTCAATGACTTGCCGACTCAAATCTTCATTGTGTGGGATGGTCTAGTATCGGCCTAACTGACGTATGACTCTGTGCGGAGCATAAGACTGGATACTCCGAAGACCCATCAACAGCAAAAAACACACCTCAACCGACATATAGATTACTTCGTTGACGGAGAGCCACTCGAATGTCCATTCTATCTTATTTGTGGTCAAAAATCTCAAATGTGCATGCCATGCTTCCGTACCATCCGGAAACTCATGACCCTCTACTCGTTTTCATGTTTTTCAATGCACTCAAGGCCAGTCATACCATAATTCAAGTATCCAGAACGGTGGCAAAGGTGTTCCTCCATCCATATTTGTAACAGCATATTGCACCCTTTAAAGAACTTCGCTCCTTCTCGGCAGAGAGTGAGAGCTCGGTAAATTTCTGCCAAGATCAACGGCACAACAGTCCCATTTGCCTTTTTTATCATAAAGTCGGTTATCCCTACTAGCCCCATCTCTATGTTCCCGTCTTTTCTCGGGCAAACCAAGATACCTAGGAACACCACTATGAAAGCTAATCCTCTCCGAGCTTCCCACTTGTCTTGATTTTCAGTGTGAGTAAGACCGATATCTGGCGTTTCGAAGCCACGAGGATTCCCGTAACGTCGATACAGAAAGTAGAAGGTACAAAATCCTTTGGCCAGATTTCCGTCTCGGATGTCTCGATTGATGCTTAACAAGTCCAAAAACTTGTGAGGGGTCACTGCTCTTGGTGCTACCTGGTATTGACCTCTGAGATTCCCTTCGAAACGGGCATAGCCTGCTATCTCTTCTAGCGTAGGAGTTAACTCGAAATCCGCAAAGTGGAACACATTATGTGTTGGGTCCCAAAACGGTATCAAGACCTCAATCACGTCTTTTCTGGGCTTGACCTTCAAGAGCCCAATAAGACAGCCCAATGCTTTTGTCACAACTTTCCTGCTGTCGCCCCCTAAATCATGCCACCACATATGTAGCTCCAAAGGGATCTCTTCACGGAATGAGAAAGGTTAATTTTGATTTGTGCTCATCCTGCACATTTATTAAAGTGATTTTAATTAAAAGAAAACCATGACTCATTTTGACTTAAGAGAAAAGACCATTTTTCAAAATTTCCACGAAACATCCGGCCTTGCCAACACGGCCTTTCAGCACTTCGAAAACGAAGATTTTAAGGCTGTGTTAGCTAACCAGCCAAAACCTTTAAAAGTGACAAAAAGTGGTTGTTCTTGCAGAAACAGCCTTCCGACGCCCTTTTAGGGACATTCGGCTATTTCTGACAAGAATGGAATCAAATTAAAGTAAAAGTTTTCATAAAAAAGGAAGTTAGACCCGATGGGGGTTGCCTACGTATCTCACACCCAGTGAGAATCAAACTAACGTAGTTCGGGCAAATAAAACAAACTATTTTTGAAAACAAGACTCTTTTTTTTCATTTCATTGGCAAATCAAATGATTTTTTGAAAACACCAACTTTTGTTTTTCCTCTTTTTTTTTTGTTTTTATTTTCTCAAAAATTCGGCAGAGTTTTGACACTATTTGGACATTGGTTTTTTTCCAGAAGAGGCGATTAACTCTCTTTAACCCTCATACTGCTATTTCTCTTTCCTCAACTTTTCCCAATATTCATAAGCCGGTCAGCATACAAGTCCGAAGCAAATAAATGCACAAGTAGTAAGTAGGATGCATCAGGATGGTCTTTTGTTTCGGGTGTACCTGTCCTAGACAGACCCAACCCCTGTGTTGAGTCTCCAAAGTCAAAATGCACATGATGCAAATAAACGTTCCTACTAGGGATCCGTCATGAGATATTGTTATACTAGGTTTAAACCTGGGTTCATTTGTTCTAAACCTGGCTTACTCGAGCGGACAACTCGAGCCGAGGGGGGGCAGCGTACCGGGAATACAGAAGCTTCACCGGCTTTGCAACTTGTCCGAACCTCGTTCTAAATTTGGAATATGACTCTAACAGAAAAGAAGTCACACGAAGTGCACACTTCTTCATGATTTAGAAGACTCAGGATTTTGCAACAGTTTATATACAGTTCACGGAATATCAAAGCGGTAAAAGCAATCAATTAGCACATTACGCCCAAATCATGTAACAAAATCAAATAATGGATAAAGCCAACTATAACAATTATTCTAAGCTCGAATTCTTGAACCCTGAACCAGAGATTCTGGGTTTGATCCCCAGCAGAGTCGCCAGAGCTGTCACACCTCCTTTTTACCTACACCTCATAAGGGTGTATATAGGGAGTTTTTTCAATTAAAGGACAATCGAAACGGGATTTATTTTATTAAAAGATTCATAGTCGCCACTTAGGATAATTTATGGTGTCCCAAGTAACCGGTTAAAATCCCGATTCGAGGAAAAGATTGACTCTGTTTCACAGTCCGCGCACCGAAAATTCGAGTAAGGAATTTTGTTAACCCGGGAGAAGGTATTAGGCATTCCCGAGTTTCGTGGTTCTAGCATGGTCACTTAATTGTTATATTCAGCTTAATTATCTAATTTTAAACAATTATGAACCTATGTGCAAATTTTAACTTTTAACCGCTTTTATTTAAAAAAAGATTGAACGTCGTTTACAACGTGTCTTTGGATCGCGCCACATGAAATGCACAAGCAATCCTAAACACATTTTAGTCAACGTTTTAAGATTTTGATTTGGTTCACATGAAATGCACGCCCGAATTTAGGAAGGTAATGTTATTTAATGACGCGCCTAAAGAAACTACGCGTTTTTAACTTTTGTGAGGGCCATGGAAATTCGCCTAAATGGCACGCCTCGATTTCGAAGGATTAAAACAAGATTAACATAAACGAGGGCCATAAGCTATTTATGTTGGCTAATATTGTTCACCTCAATCTATTTGTGGAGAGTCTAGCCTAATTAAAGAAAAAGCCTAAAGGAATTCAAAAGGTGTTCTATGTTAAAGTTTAAACTCAAAAAAACGGAATAAGTAAACAAAGGCTCCATTCTTTTTAAAAAGTCTGAGCCCAATAACCTACTGTAACTAACGAACCATTGATTTTAAAACAATTTGGGCCAAACCTCAAACAGCAGGCCCAATTCGAAAACGTTGCAGCTGAAAAACGGGGACTCAGGATCGAATCCCTGAAGAGGAAAATAATAACATCAGCTTCACATCTAGTCCAAATGGACCACATGGCATGGGCCAAAGTCAGGTCCAACTTCTTTCGAGATTTTCAGAAAATAGCAAAGAGACATGAACATGCATTACCAGATCGTGAATATATTTTTACAGCTGATTACAAATCAATAATGAATCATAGATCTACTCTTTAAACATATTAACCTCTACACTAATAAAATATTCTAACATGTTTGCAAGCGGACGATGATTATAATTTTAATAGCCAATTAACAGTCAAATAACTAAACCAGAAAGCTTTCTGCAATCAAAATTGAAATGACACCCAAACTAACAAACTTAAACATGGATGGAAAATGCAGAAACCAAACACTGATTTAACCCAAGGGGTAGCTTATGTGGCTAGCATATTCTAAATCTTAATATTCATGCAATTCTTCCCAAACTCAGTGTTTACTCAACACACTCCATGAGAATTATACAAACTAAGCATAACTTAGAAATTCCGAAACAAAGATACATAAGAAGGTCTGCAGAATTTTTCCATTTTCCATCACAACCACATACACCAAGCATGCTTCAATACTTCAGCAACTATCATAGCCAAGAGAATACCTGGAAATGGGAAAGGGTAGAGAGGTGAAGAAACAGTAGATAAAAGCAGAACAAAAGCACAGCAGTAGCAATGCAACAGTGACCTCATAGTAGCTTAAACCCAGAAGAAACCAAAAATCAAACCATCTCCCAACCCAGGTGCAAGATGTGAAACTTTCAAAGATTTTAATTAATGAAGAAGATCAGAAATCCCCAATTGATACAGAATTTGATCAGTTTTTATCAAAGAAATATGTTAGAAATCAGTGCAGTTTCAGCATTCTCAGCCATTTTTGTTTTTCAGAATTTTTATCTCTTTCAAGTCTCTTGGGTCTGCCTTGAAAGGAAAGTTTTGGGTGCCTTTATAGGCAAGGGACTAAGGCACACCTTAGGAATCAGTTTTTTGCATTTTGCCCCTTTTGGAATTTTCATTATAGCTTAGATATCCCTAGTTAAAAACCAGAAATTCACAACTAACCCCGACCCCAGCTTCCTAGAAGTTTCCCTAGGTAATTATTCAGAGATTCTGTACCTAGAATACCCAAAATAACCTCCAAATCCTCTGTTATTACTGCAGGACAAAGTCCAAATTCTAAAACTGGGCCTGTCAATCCCGGCTTAAATCCCCACACTGGATTTTGATCTTTCACAGCCCAACTCACAATCCGAGATTCATAATTTCAAAAGCCACAAATTTGAAAAACTAATCAAAATTCCCCCAAAAGGAGGCCTGAAAACCTTAAAATGCAATCAAAATAACAAAAGAAATTGGATGAACTAATTAACCTACACATGCAGTAGGAATTTAACTAAGTTATAGGCTTATTTGACTAGGTGACTAACTAGAATAATAATCATGCTATTTAATCAGAAGAAACTGAGCAAATCAATCAGGACCAGAGATCAGGCTTGGGAAAACAAAAAGAACTAGCGAAGACCGGACGGACAAACCTCAAACTCGACCAAAACTTCGGCCAAACTTCAAATAAGGAAAGAAAGAAAAGAAAGAAAGAAGAGAGGGACACAAAGTGAAACATGGAAACAGAAACAGACCTAAAAATGAGAGGAAACTCTCCAGCTAAACTCGAAGAACAACCATTCTGACCATGCATGCACCAAGTCCGATAGAAAAGGGCTTTTGAACTTTCAAGGCTCGAACCCAGATCTAAGATTCGAGAAGCTCCGGCAAGATTCGAGGGAAACGGAGTGAGGATACGGCATGAGGGGGTCGTAGTGGCTATGTGGTGATAATCTAGGGCCATTTGGGAAAAATCAAGTTTTGGTTTGATGTTTAATCGAAGATTCGAGAAACAGGGCTGGGATTTGAGCGAAACGGTTTAGGGTTTTGGAATGGGGATGTGGAGAGGAGTTAGGGGAGTAAATTTGGTAGGGTTTGGACACCGGCCGCCGCCGTGGGCGATTTTCGGCGGGCGACAGACGGTGGTTTAGGGCGGAACTAACGGAAGGTTTCGGAGATGGTGAGAGACGAAGATGGGGGGGAGGTTTGAAAGGTTCGGACACTTAAATATCAAATGATCCTAGCTTCAGGACCGTCCGATCAAGAAACCTCGACGGTCCTGACTGTTGCCAAGGAAATAGTGTCGTTTGGATGGGGGGGGAACCAGACCGGGTTGGACGCGAGTTTGGGCTGGGTAAAGGGTATTTTGGACGGGTGTGGATTTGGGCTTTGGAAATTTTCCGTGACTTGGCCCAAAATGTGAAATCCCTTTCATTTTTATTCAAACCCAACTTAATTCAAAACCTTTTTTTTCCTTCTTCCCTTTTTCTCTTTTTTTTTCGAAATTTAATTAAAATCAGAATTAATTTCTAGAACTAAACAAAATTAATTAAACCTAAAATGATAATTGACACAATTAATTAAAAATAAATTAACAAAAGAAAGCTACTCAATATCAAAGCTAAAATTAAAAGTGCAAATTAAACTAATTTTTTGTGATTTTTCCATTTTATGCGACAATTAATTTTATAATTAATCCTAAAATGTAGAACCAACCCTAAATGCAAATGTGATATATTTTTATATTTTTTACTAATTAAAATGCGCAAACAAAAAATGCAAACAATTAACAGAAAATGCCACGAAAATCCCCAAAATTGCAAATATTGAAAGAAATTATTTTGTTTTGAATTTTTGGGAGTATTTCATGTAGGGCAAAAATCACGTGCTCACAATGTTTCTTTCCAAATTCATTGGTAAGTGACTCTAATCCATTTCTTTTCAATTACCCATTATATTTCATGAGATTGCAACATTAAATTTTGGATTTTTCGTGGTAGAAATAAGGGATTTGGGTAGAATTGGGGATTTTTATAAAATTGAGATTTAGAACTTGAATTGGGTTCGGATTTCAAAATAAATCATATAACCAGACTTGTCGATGAATGGATAATCGTGTTTTGGTCCAAACCTCGGTTTTGACCAAGCGAGCTCGGGGTTGACTTTTTTTTATAAATGATCTAAATTGAACCTCATTCGTTTGTGGGTAGGTTCTAAAGCTTATTTTGAATAATTTGGTCAATAATTTGCTAGATTTGGTTTGTTTGGAGGCTGGTTCAAAAGGCAAGGTCGTGGTTGATAGATTGCTTGAGTTGCAGAGTGAAGTAAGTATTAGGTGTAACCTTGATTTGAGGAAATTAAGAACCCTTGATCTACATGTTGTGTGAGTTATATGAGAAACGGCATATATACGATGACGAGTGTATATGCACCTTTATGTTTCTTGCTTCTATTGTTTTGTTAATTCATAATATATGTTGTTTCATACCTTAATTGCTACATGCTTACTTGACTTTTATGCCATAATTGTTACTTGTCATTTAGTTATCTTTGTATTAAATTGTCCATCCCTTCCTTGATTCCATATTTATTTTCTATTTGTCTCCACTTGCTTTGCTTGCATATTTAAATTGTCACATGTCTTACTTGTCTTATAGTTTTGTAAAATTAGTTACCTTCTATAACGTAGTTTCAATTATATCAGTTGTTAATTGGTAAATATCAATGGGTTGGTAAAGTTGAGACATCTGAGTTTTTAGAAATTCGTTGATTATTATTATGTGATTCTTCATTTCCTTGTACATTAACTTTCTTGATGTAGAAATTCATTTAAATTTTGGTTGTTGAATTGCTATTGTTGATTGAAATATCATAAGTAAGAATTATGATATTTACAGATGATGATATGGTGGTGTAGGATTACATGCCGCAACAGATTGTATAAGTTAAATTTGTTTGTAACTGTTGGATTTGCTTTGGTATTTGAGATGAGTTTATAAGATTTGTTATATTGGGCTTGCTTCGGTATTTGAGATGAGTTTATAAGATTTGTTATATTGGGCTCTCTGGTAGTTGGATTTTGAGTTCAGTGTTATGAATTATTATTATTATTATTATTATTATTATTATTATTATTATTATTATTATTATTATTATTATTATTATTATTATTATTATTATTATTATTATTATTATTATTATTATTATTATTATTATTATTATTATTATTATTATTATTATTATTATTATTATTATTATTATTATTATTATTATTATTATTATTATTATTATTATTATTATTATTATTATTATTATTATTATTATTATTATTATTATTATTATTATTATTATTATTATTATTATTATTATTATTATTATTATTATTATTATTATTATTATTATTATTATTATTATTATTATTATTATTATTATTATTATTATTCAACCCTAAAGTCCCCTTCTATATCATCTTAGCTGTTTTTTTATTCATACAGTTATGTTATTTATTCAGACTATTATTTGCTAGGCAAGCATTGGCTTGCCTAGCAAGTAAAATGTTAGGCGCCATCACAATTCCTATGGTGGAAATTTTGGGTCGTGATATATTTTTAATTAACACACTAGTCACTATCTATTTCTTGTACGAAATCTTCCTCATCATCCTCTGTATATCTTCTTCTTCTTTTTTTTCTTCTTCTTCTTCTTCTTCTTCTTTAGTTTCATGATGATCTAGCAATAATTCGTCATCGGGTATGTTAAACTTTCAATACAGCTACCCAATTCTCCATGTACTTTCTCTTTCTAGGATAAGGAACATAACACACTTGAGTTGCTTGCATCGCAAGAATAAAAGGTTCATATTTTTTAAATTGATAACGATGGTTAACATCCACTAATTTGTATCGATTATTCTTTTTAACACCAATATTAATTGTTGGATAAAACCATTCACACTTGAATAATATAATTTTCTTTAAAGGTTCTTCATAGTATTCTACATGTTTAATCTCTTGTATCAGACCATAGTAGTCACCAACATTTGGATCCGAGATACAAACTCCACTATTAATTGTTGATCTTACGCTATCATGACTTTCTGTGTGAAATTTGTATCCATTAAAAAAATACACCGAACGATATATCGCTCTTATCAATGGTCCATGAGCAAGACTACGCAAAAATAGATTCTTAATATAGTTGCTTCAGACCTATTTAAATAATTGTGAGACTTAGTTAAATTTAACAAGTCAATTTAAGTACATTATTGTATAAAAGATAATTATTGTTAGGGGCTTAAATATTCCTTGAACCATAGAGAGAAATATGTTTCGAAATTCTCATCTATTTGATCTTGAGATAGATTCGGAAATTTGTTTTGTAAATGTTCCACGAACATACTTCATTGCAACAAAATACGTTAAAATTAGTGCTTCTGATAATATGATTTTTTATTAGATTAAGAAAGTATAACTTTCACATGTTATCTTACAAATGACTAAACCTTTTTACAATTTAGTAGAATGTAAGTTTGTGCAGCCTTGATTTCTTCAAAGGATAAACTCCTCTTTTTTGCTTCTCCCGATAGTCGACCTGGATGTATAAATATAGATAAATTTCCTTCATGATTTTTCACTACACCACCATTATCATTCTGGACCACATTATAATTACGTGTAATGACATGAGTTTCAAAATAATGAAAAAATAATTGTGTTGACTCTGTCATCAAGTATGCTTCAAAAATAGAACCCTCAACACTACCTTTATTCCCAATCACTTTTTCCAAAGTTCTAAGGTACCTAAAAAGATAAATGGATGGATCATTAAATTAAAATGTCATGTGTAGCATATTTGTCACTATTATGACATAGAATTTTAAATTTATCTCTCAAAAGGATACATCCATCAATATTGTACAGGTCCAACAATTCTTGCGTCATATGGCAGGTGCACGGGCAAATGTTCCATTGAGTTAAAGAACCCAGGTGGAAATATACGTTCTAACTTACACAAGATCTGTGGGATGTCTATTCCTAATCTTTTCATGTCATCCACTCGTAGAGTGGTCGAAGTAAGATCTTTAAAAAATAAGCTTAATTCCATAAGTGTCTGCCACACATTACTAAGAAGTAGTTCATGAAAGGCAATAGGCATTAGTCGTTGCATGAACACGTGGCAATCATGACTTTTCGTGCCAAATAACTTAGACTTGTTCGTCTTTATGCATCGGCCATATTTGAAACATATCCATCTGGAAACATCAAACATTTCACCCAATCAAATAAGATATCTTTTTCTTCATTGTCTATTGTATATGTAGCTTTGGGATATTTTCTACTAGCAACCTTTGCCAGTTGAGGTTTATTCAAATAGGTTATCATATCCAGACGTGTTATTGGATTGTCTTTTGTTTTGTCTTTAATATTAAGAACTATGTTAAATACATTATCAAAGATATTTTTTTCAATATTCATGATGTCAAAATTATGTCGAATCATGTTCGAACTCCAATAAGGCAAATCCCAAAAGATGTTTCAGTTTTTCCATCCATAGGTTTTACATATTCTCGAATAAACTACTTATGCATCTTTTTCTGTTACTTTCCTTAGCCCCAACTCACTAATTTGGTTAAAAATTTCATCTCCCTTTTTATGGGCTGGTTATAGCCTTTTGACAGTC
Source organism: Nicotiana sylvestris (assembly GCF_000393655.2). NCBI lineage: Eukaryota > Viridiplantae > Streptophyta > Magnoliopsida > Solanales > Solanaceae > Nicotiana > Nicotiana sylvestris. The sequence continues at coordinate 175,359,870 of NC_091064.1, read as the reverse complement.
TGATCTTTAAGAAAGTTTTTACGATCTTTCCTAAATGAATGATGTTGGTCAATGAATATTTTATGACTGTCAAACCAAGTTGTTTTCCCACCATGATGTAATCTAAAAGATTGTACTTCCTCTATAAATTAAGGACATGCTAACTTGACAGCAGTACTCCATCCTTATAACATAAAAATATGCAGAAAAGTCACTGGTTATCCATATCAAAGCCACCCTTAATTGAAAGTTTTGCTTTTTTTAGATGTCAAATTATTCCACACCTTCCTCCCATAATACGGTCAATTCTTTTATTATATGTTTTAGAAAAACAATAATATTTGTTTAGGATTGGTTGGCCCTGGAACAATGACAGTTAAGAACATGTACGCCTCTTTTATACAAATCTAAGGTGGTAAGTTGTATGGAGTGACAATCACTAGCCACAAAGAGTATTTTCTTCCTGATCGGCCAAATGGTTGGAAACCATCAATACATAACCCCAGCCTCACATTCCTTGGTTTAGCAGCAAAAAAATGAATGAGTTTCATTGAAGTGTTTCCAAGCCTAATAGTCTGATAGATGACACATTACCCCCTCCTCTTGTGTATGCTCATTATGCCATCTCATGTCAGCGGCTATAGCATGAGATGAATATAATCTTCGCAATCTAGGAATCAAAGAAAAATAATACATTTTTTATAAGGGACAAATTTCCACTTATGAGAACCAACACGACATTTAAACCTCTCGTAGCCACAAAACTTGCAAGATGTGAGGTCTCCATTGTCACCCCAATACAACATACATCATGAATTACAATAATCAATCTATTCAACGGGCAAACTCAAGATACGCACTAGATTCTTGGTTTTATAATAGCTTTCAAGCAATATGTTATCTTCAGGTAAAGCCTCTTTCAACATTTGCATCATTTGGTCATATCTCTTCTGTGACAAAGTTTCTCCATTTTAATGTTTAACATCCTAGAAACTACTGTGAGTTAAGAGAGGGAAGAACCATGATACACTTCTGAATCAACGACCTTTAGCAAATCACAAAACCTTTGAGACTTAGGATTAGGCTCCTCATCCATTGAAGGATTAGCCTCGTCCTCCTTTGAAGGTTCAAAATGATGAGGCGACTCCAGTTCAGTATTACTATAAGATAGCCTACTCGAACTCTGGCCAAAGTTGGGTCTAGCTACATCTAAAATCATTTGTCGGTATGGATTGTCATATCTTAATGCAGGGTTGAACACCACCATGTAGATTATTGCTAGAAGACGTCACACCAGTCATATCTTTTTTCCCTTTATACTTCCATACATAATAATTTTCAACAAATTCAAACTTAAAAAGGTGTAATCTAACTGTTTCAACATCCATGTATTTAATGTCGTGACATTTTTTACATGGACATCGAACATCGTCATCACTCATGCAATTTCGCTGAGAACGTGCAAATAGAAGAAAGTTATCCACACCCGTTACAAAATTAGAATTAATACTCCCTCATCCATCCAACCTCTCGTACATCCAAGCACACTCTAAATTATCCATATTCCTATTTAATGTAGAAGCAAAATAGGATAATCAGACTTTTTTTTAATGAGTAAGATAATTAGGATGTTTTAAAGAGAACAACTGATTGAGATATTTTTCCTAACTAAACCAATATTTGAAATGCTTGAAATCCAAATTAAATAGGATAAGTTGTTGCGGCCAAATGTACACACAAGTATACACGATCGTCAAGTAATAAAGTGATTAATAATCGGATGTCGAACCTACGAAAACTTGTGATTAACTATTAACTAAATTAGACTATCCTAACTATCTAAACAAGAGTTAAACCTAGAAGTATTTGATTCTAAACTAATTAAAATAAAGAAAAAATAGATAGGGAGACTGAACAAAAGGATAGTAGATTTTATGTTATCAATGCGATGAAAACGGTCTATGATTATGGGCTATCTAAAAATTCTGTTGTATTCTTCAATTGAATTGACTAATTAATTTATCTAGTTTATTAGTTTACAAGGTTAATATTTCTCATAAGAATCTGTCGAGTTCTTACTCACCTATTCAAGCTAACCTAATGCCTATATGTCTATGGAATTAGAACTAACAAGAAAGCATTTATAATTACTATAAATCAACCAAGAAAAACAATTAGGCATATGTCTATCCTAACCGCGAATCCATTCACCGATGCCCAGGTTCAAGAACTTGCTCTACCCAATCATATATACAATCTAGAATTCCCAAAGTTGAGTTCAACTCTAGATTCATAGATAGTATTCAATTGGTGATCAAGAAATCAAATAATTAAGTACAAGATTGGGTAAATAAACCAATAGGATAAATCAAGAAATCAAAATCAATATTCGAGTAACAATAGTCATGAAAGAACCACAACCCTAGAACGTGAAGTTTTAGCTCCACATGTACATGGTAGATGAACAACAAATAATACAAAGAAACATAAAATACTAATTTTGGTGGAAAAAATATGAAACCCGATCTCCACGACGGCTCTGTGCTCTCCCTAGGTCAAAAGTATGTCAAAAGTTACAAAAATAATATATTTACATGTATTTGTACCAAGTAGGGTCGGGTCCAGACGAAAAAACCTTCTCCCATGCGAAATAGAACTCTGGATCTATAAAATTTGCAGAGGCGCACCGTATAGGGCGACACGCCACGCGGTGTGCTTGTGGGGAACTTCATAGAGCATGCAATTTGAAGGGAAACAGCAATTTACACAGCCATGGTGCGCTACGCGGCATCCACGTGCCGCGGCTGTGTATATTTGGAAAAATGTAAAACATAAAAGTTGTAACCCTTTTTAATAGCTTTCCAACGATATATTATGGAGCCCAAACAGATTTCTGAGCAAAATGTTATGTGCATTTTACTGGACAATACTCAGTATGCCTACTCGATTCTTCGTTTCGTTCTTAAAGTGCACTATCATACGTTGATCCCCGAACATGGTCCCAACTTAATCCTTGGGCTTTTGCTCAAACTTCAAAGCACCGGAATAGCTTGAATTCATTCCGTAACATCTACATAGAATGGAATGGCTCCTACAAGGCATAAACACACATTTAGTGCAAAACACTAGCGCTTAAAGCTCATACTCAATTAAAGTGTAATAAATTAGATTGTAATAGGCGATTAAAATACATAATTATAGCCTATCATCATAAGTCATTCACATTTTTATTGAAAGAAATGATAAGGAGGTGAGAAAAGATGTCACGACCCGGAATTCCCACCTTCGGGACTGTGATGGCGCATAACATTTCACTAGCTAGGCAAGCCAACGTTAGAGAATCTTTAAGCCAATTTTAATCAATTTTAACAACTAACATCAATTAAGCCTAAATGAAACTAAAACTTGATGCGAAATGACATAAAACCTAATCATGTCTAAGTACAACCTGGATTTGGAGTCACAATTCACAAGCTTCTAGAGTTTCTGCATGCAGAGTTTGAAATAAGTGCAACTGTCTCGAATGATAAGAACAGTAAATAAGGGGAAATTAAAAGGGAACTTCAAGGTCTATGGACACTAGCAGATCTACCTCAAGTCTCCAAAGCAAATGCGAGCTTAAACGCCTCACGGACAGCTGGGAGCCTGGGAACAGTATCAAAATCTGCACAAGAAGTACAGAGTGTAGTATGAGTACAACCGACTCAATGTACTCCGTAAGTGTCGAGTCTAAGATCGATGAGGTAGTGACGAGGCTATAACAGGACACCCACGTAAATAAACTTATGCAAACAACAATATATTTATAACATAACAACAAGTAAAGGCTAAACATGTACTGTTGGGAGGGGACATGTACAAAGGTGTACAAGATACGATAAGTACAACAGAGAATGATATCAAAAAACAAACAATAAGCCCTTAACCAGCAAAACGAATAAACATAATGAATGAAACTGCATGACATCAACCTTCGTGCTTTTACTCTCAACTTTACTATGAAATAATAATAACGACACGACATCACCCTTCATGCATTAACTCTCAAAATATGGCACGGCATCACCCTTCGTGCATTAACAATCAAATATGATACCGCATCACCCTTCGAGCATTAACACTCTCCCTTACCCTATAACAATGAACATATAACAGTGGGGAGATAGAATGAACAAGAACAAGCCTTACATCAAAATAGTTCCATAATACCAACCTCAACTTCAGAAACAATACTCAATTATCACGGATGGTCCATAAACGCGGAAAGAATGATCAATTTAGTAAATAACTAGTCTAAGTATGGATATCATGATAAAAAGGCACTAAATTACAAGAAACAAGTCCCACCCACATGCTTTAGACTAACAACAATGTATAAGTATTCGTCACCACACATATACGTTGTACCCAACATTTAAACAAGTAGCAAATAGGCAAACAAGTCCTAAATCCTCAAGTCAAGGTTAATCACGACACTTACCTCTCTCCAAAGATCAACTCAAAGCTCAACCACAGCATTGCCTTTCAAACAAGTCTCCGAACCAACAAAATCTACCAATTTGTCAACCAAACGATTCAAAATAAGCCTTAGGAACTACCCAGGATTGCAAAAAGATTCAATTTAGGTCATTATTGAAAAAGTCAACCCTCGGGCCCACTTGGTCCAAACCCAAAATTCGGACCAAAACCCGATTACCCATCACCCCTGAGCCTAGTTATGTGATTTATTTTAAAATTTAGCCTCAATTTGAGGTCTAAATTCCAATTTTACAAAAATCCCTAGTTCTAACCAAACCCCCAATTTCCACCATGAAGATACTACTTCCTCCGTTCCAATTTATGTGAACTTGTTTGACTGGGCAAGGAGTTTAAGAAAAAATAAAGATTTTTGGAATTTGTGGTCCTCAACAAGTCAAAAAGGGGCCCAGGGTATATGTGTGATTATAAAAGCTTCTCATTAAGAGTCGAATTGTAAGTTTAAGCTAAATTGTTATCAAATTTAGAAAGGGGTCATTCTTTTTGGAACGGATCAAATATGATACCGCATCACCCTTCGTGCATTAACACTCTCCCTTATCAATAAAGTCAAACATTGATCAATCTTTTAGATTCATTAAGCTTTCGAACTTCAGTTTTTCAACAAAATACAAAAACTCGAGCTAGGGACCTCCGAATTCGATTCCGGGAATATGTACAAGTCCCAAATCACGATACGGACCCATCGAGAGTGTCAATACATGGATCTGAATCTGTTTGCTCAAAACGTTGACCGATGTCAACTTAAATAGATTTTTAAGGCAATTTTTCATATTTTATTAATTTTTAACATAAAAGCCTTCCAAAAAAATACGCGGACTGTGCACGCAAATTGAAGAAGGCTAAAATAAGGTATTTGAAGTTTCGAAATACGAAATTAGGGTTAAAAATCTAGATGACTTATTGGGCCATCACAAAAGAGAATCTTACTATACGGATATAAAGAATGTAGCTACTGAAAGGAATATTAACATGTAAATCATAACAAAAACTTATATATGAAACAATTTCGCGATTTACTAACCATATGCATCCTTGATTTATTTTTTTTAACTAGAATAAACTAAACAGTTGGGCAGGAAGACAAATGTATAGGAACACTTTAAGAACTAAGTTGTAAAACATACGGGATTAAAGAAAAAATTCAACCCATAGAATTATTTAAAATTTTAATGCTTCCAAATTTTATATTCTTTTTAAATAGTGCTGCTTGAGATAGAGTGATAAGTAGGAACTTTGACTGCTTATTTGCTCTCTTTTACTTGCGTTTTAGCTCAAAAATGCTTAAAGGCATTCCCGAAAACTAATTAAATGTGCTTTCTTGGAGAATATTGGGAAACGAGCCAAAGAAGTAACAATCAACTCAAAAAGGCACAAAAATTGAATAAAGACCAAAACAGGGCAAAAAAGGGCCACAGTGCGGACCGCAGAATATTCTGTGCGGCCACAAAACTCTGAAGGAGCATTGATGGAATTTTCTCACAAAGTGCAGACAACAAACCTATTGTGCGGCCGCAACAAACAAGCTTCAGAGAACTAGCATGTTGGAAAGTTGAAGATATGCGGACCGCACTATTATTGTGCGGCTGCAGGATGCCAAGTGCGGCCGTAGCCATAATTCTGCGGCCCGCAGAAGAGGAGAATCAGATAGCCATGTTTTTGGAAGATTGAAGAAATGTAGTGGCACTCATAAATGTGCGGTGCGCATAATAAAGTCCAGTTCCAGTCCAACTTCAAGTGTGCAACCGCATTCCAATTTTATGTGACCGCAGAAAGCCCAATTGACCAATCTCAACATGCGGACCGCACATAGAATTGTGCACCGCACAACCTCCGCATGGAAAATTTTGTCAGATATTTTCAGCTTAGTATAAATAATTTTTTTTAATTTTTAGGTGAAGTTTGGTAAGTTGGGAGAACCTGAGTCATTTTTATTTACTGTATTGGGTAACATTGTACTAGATTAGCTTTTAAACATTAGATTTTCTTTCCATAATCAAGTATTATGAATTCTATCTTAGTTTCTTCTTTAATTTCTTCATTTTCCTTGAGTAGCTAAACTCTTAGCTAGGGTTGTGACCCAACCCTAGTATGGGTACTTAATGGATAATTGATTTAGGGTTTATTTATGATTGGGCTTATGATATTTAGCCTAGTTCTTGCTTGAATTTGAGAATTGATGATTGCACACATTGATTCATGCCTATTTGACTTAGTCTCTTCTTGAGAAAGAGAGACTAAGTCTAGGAAAACTTGGCTAACTAGGAATTAGGGCGAACTCAAGAAATTGATAATCCCAATTAAAGGGTCGAACCTGGATATAATAAGACCCGTCTAGAGCATTTATCATTTGCTTTGTGAAATACCAGTTTGGACTTAAGAAAGCCAAATCGGGCAAAATCACTCAAACTACCGAGAGGTATAGAGTGAGTAATTGAGTGTGATTGCTATATTGTACCCCGATCAACCAAACATTCCATAGATCTCTAAATCCGTTAGGTGACCAACTAGGCAGAAGTCGCAGCCCTAAATCTTTCATAACTTGAAAAATAACCAAAACCAAAAATATTGTCTCTTAGCTCTACAATACAATCAATAGCTTAAAAGTAGAAGTATAAACAACAACCAAATATGTGGAAGTGTAATTTAGGTCAAATCATACATTCACACTAGGTGTATACCTAATCTAAAATCCAACTCCATGTGGATTTGACCCCGACTTGCGTTGGGTTTTTATTATTGCTTCGACCGCCTCACAACCTATCTTTGTGGTGTGAGTTTGGGCGACATCATAGAGACGAGACCGACTATCTAACACAAAATAATCTATGAATGCACATTTTTATATACTCTTTAATTCTTTACAATTTCACCATAACTGCTAACTTTTTGTATCAACCCTATTGTCCACATTATCAATGACAGAGATATAATTCATGGTAAACAAGCTAAGCTATGCAAGCATCTGAGACCTATTGTGCTAAACCAAAAAATAAAAAATCATCCTTTCAAACACCCATTTGAAGGTACTAATCAACAAGCAATGTAAAAAGAATTGCTGACAAATACAACTCTAGAAAAAAATAGAGAAACACACACACACACAGAGGGAGAGATAGAAAGAATAGAGAGAGTTTATCTGAAATTGATTTAGCTATTCGTGAAAGCAGCAACAATGTTAATTAAGAAGAAATGGAGCTTGACATATCATCAAAAAGGTGAAAACACCCTATGAAACAAAAAATATAAAGTAAATTTCTAACAAAAAATTTATCTAAAGCTATATGAAGAAAACGCTCTCTTCTCTCTCATGAAAAATCATACGCTGAACGCCTAAACCCTAGCTTTCAGGCTGCTCAGGCCACTAGCCAACCTCCTTCTGAGGTTGGTTAGTCGTCCACAAACCCTAACAGCCTTCCCAAACACCTACAAAACCCTACTTTGATCCCTAACTATGCAAAATTGTTACAGTCCCAAGCATTAAATGCCCCCATGCATGTAGCCGTTCGAAACCTAATGCCTGCTAAATACTTACATGTAGAACCAATGGTGCGATAGAAGAAAATAGAATTTAAGCAATCAATAATGCAAAAAGGATTGCATCTTGAAGTTATGGGAAACTTTTCCTTTGGAAAACCAGTAATATAGGAGTTAAGGAAGGTTATCCCAATTCAATGTGAATTAAAAGGCCCATGCTCAGTAGGTTTGATTGAGGAGAAATATATTTGATCAAGCCATCGTTAATGGAGGATTACATTCACTTGTTGTCAAAGCCAGCTTTTTATTTGAAGGTTTAATGTGATTTTTGGCATATGGGATGTACTAAATGGAGCCCATAGAGGAAACCTGACTAGGAAACTCCCATTGCAGTTGCTTGGATATCGTTTCTGGACTTTCCTCCCAATTTTTTTTTGTCACGGCCCATTTCCATTATAGGTCATGATGGCGCCCAATACCATTGACAGGCAAGCCAACGCGAAAATATAAATAACTGTTCACTTTAGTTTACAAAAACAAGTACTACAATTTCTAAACTTGAAGTTAAAATAAGTGATAATCAGTAATGTACTCAAAATAATTATACAATTCCCAAAAGAATAGTCTACTAATGTGTATGCCAAGACCTGGTATCACAAGTTGTGGGCAACTAGTAGAATATACAAAAGAATAAATCTATCATACTGTCCGAAATAGAATAGACAACCAAAAATAAAGAGAGATTCCATCAAGCTGCAGAACGGCGCGGGAAGGGAGAAGCTCACCGTGGAAGTCTCGGACTATGATCAGGATGCACACCACACTGATAGCCAGATGTACCTGCCTCAGATCCTGTACAATTAAGTACAGAAGCGTAGTATGAGTACATAAATAATATGTTCCTAGTAAGTATCCCGTCTAATCTCGAAGAAGTAGAGACGAGAGGTCGACTTGATACTTACTAGGGTCAAATAATATAATAAAGTGCTATGGTAAGCATGAAAGTCACAACTAATTAACAGTTTGTAGCAAGAAGTAATAAGTCATGTCCTTAATAATATCACAGTTAGCCATTTACATTTCAACACATTTAACAAAGCAAGTCATGAATAAGATTTCACATAGATGTCATGCGCACATTATGCCGAGGTCGACGGCCCGATCCAACAGAAAAGAAACTGTGCACTACTAGAAGGTCGAATGGCGCGAACCATAGATGCATCTATTTCTACCGAGGCGATCGGCCCGATCCACAAATATCAATTATCATTAGGAAAACACATGAAGGCGCATTTATATTCAAATAAATTCATACAAGTGATCAACAATTACATACATTCACTTATGTTCATTTCCAATTCTCTAGCATATCATAAGTGGTCACCTTAGCAAGAAAATATATAAAAATTCGCAAATATGGCATGATACGGGTCCTAAACTACCCGTACAATTAACATAATAGTAGCTACGCACGGACCCTCGTCACCCAGTGCGTACGTAGCCCCCGCATTTAGTGGAAAATTATTCAATTATTACACATATAGGGACAATTCCCTTTGACAAGGTTAGAAAGGAGACTTACCTCACTCCAAAGTGTACTTCCAATACCAAAAACTTGCTCAAACTGTGAATTTGGAGCCGAACGATCCAAACTAATTAAACGAGGTAGGAACTAGTCAATACATGCTCACAATATTGCATTCTAACTATTAAAAAAATTTCCCAACCTTAAACACAAGTTTCCTAAAATCCGACACCTGGCCCACGTGCCCGGATTCCAAAAATTTTCGAAGAAAGTTGTTCTTTATAACCTAAGGATCAATAATATATGATTGCTAATTCATTTCATAACAAATTTCGTGGTTAAATCTAACTTTTATCAAAACCCTAGGTTTTGTTCTAACCCCATGATTTACCTTAATCTTGTATGTTAATCTACCCAAGACTCAAGTATTACACTAGAAATAGGTAGGATAAACTTACCTCAAGATGCTAGGTGAAAGTCCTCTCTCAAGAGCTCCAAAATCGCCCAATAGGTGAGTGAAAATGGCCAAAATGGCTTAAAGCCTGTAATAAATGAAGCTAACTGCTTCAGTGATTTTGTATCTGCGGTGCGGTCCCGCTTCTGCGAGAGGAAGCCCGTATTTATGGAATTGTCCAAGTGAGCTTGGACCGCTTCTGCGGTCTTTAAGCCGCCTCTGTGGCTTTGGCTTCACCTGCCTTGGCCGCATCTGTGAGAGAACGACCACTTCTGCGGTCTCGCACCTACGGCTGACCAACCGCAAGTACGGTTATAACAGCAACCTGAAGCTTCAGCTCTTCCTAGATTTTCCAACTTCACTCGAGTCTCGTCCGATTGACGCTCGGGATTCCCAGGCCACGCCTGAACATACAGACAAGTATGATATCATAAAATGGACTCGCTCGAACCTTCGCAATGCTCGAAACAACGCTAAATCTAAGAATCACCCCCTAGAACCAATTGAATCAAACTTATGAACTTCAAGTTTTTCAATTCACTTCTAACGTGCCGAAATGTACTTATACTACTCGGATTGACACCAAATTTTGCGGGCAAGTCTTAAATGTTATATTGGACCTGTACCGAGCTCCAAAACCAACATACGGGCCCGATACCAACATGATCAATCATTAGTTATTTTCTTTAAATCCTTAAAATTTCAGTTTAACAATTTCTAACAAAAATTTACTACTCGGGCTAGGGAACTCGAAATTCGATTCCGGGCATATGCCTAGGTCCAATATTGTCCTATGGACCCTCCGGGACTGTCAAAACACAAATCTGGGTCCGTTTGCTAAAAATATTGACCAAAGTCAAACTTAGCCTTTTAAGAAAATCTTAAGGAGTCAAATGAGCCTATTTCAACCCAAACTCTTTCAAATCCCGAACCAACCATCCCCGCAGGTCGTAAATTAGTTAAAGAAAGCGCAGGAAGTTTTATATAGGGGGACGAGGTTCTAAGAAGCAAAATGACCAGTCGGGTTGTTACATTCTCCACCTCTTAAACAAATGTTCATCCTCGAACGGACATAGAAAAGTACCTGAGGTGCCGAATAAAGGTGGATATCTGCTCCGTATATCCTCCTCGCACTCCCAAGTCGCCTCCTCGACTGGTTGGCCCCTACGCTGGACCTTCACCATTGAAATCCTCTTGGATCTTAACTGGCGATCCTTCTATCAACAATGGCAACTGACTCCTCCTCATAACCCAAGCTCTCATCTAGCTTAATAGTACTGAAGTCTAACAGATGGGACAAGTCGGCATGATACCTCCGAAGCATGGACATGTGGAAAACTGGATGAACTCCCGATAAGTTGGGGGTAAAGCAAGCTCGTAAACAACCTCCCCAACTTGTCTCAACACCTCAAATGGGCTAATAAACCTTGGGCTCAACTTGCCCTTTTTCCGAACCTCATAATACCTTTCATTGGCGAGACTTTCAAGAGGACCTTCTCGCCAACCATGAATGATACATCATGCGCCTTCTGATCCGTGTAACTCTTCTGCCTGGACTGAACTGTGTGAAGCCTTTCCTGAATCAACTTCACCTTATCCAGGGTATCTTTCACCAAGTCTATGCCATACAACTTATCCTCACCAGGCTCAAACCACCCGATAGGAGAACGACATTGCCGCCCAAATAAAGCCTCAAATGGAGCCATCTCGATGTTAGACTGGTAGCTGTTGTTGTAAGAAAACTCTGCCAAAGGCAAAAACTGATCCCACTATCCTGCAAAGTCAATCACACATGCTCTAAGAATGTCCTCCAAAATCTGAACTATCCGCTCTAACTACTCGTCGGCCTGAGGATGGAATGTGTGCTAAGCGCTACACGGTCCCCAACTCACTCTGAATGGATCTCTAGAAATGAGAAGTGAACTGAGGGCCCCTATCTGATATGATGGAAACAGGAACACTATGCAACATGACTATCTCCCGAATGTAAATCTAAGCCAATCTCTCTGAAGCGTAAGAAGTCACAACCAAAATAAAGTGTGCCGACTTGGTCAACCTGTCAACAATGACCCACACTGCATCAAACTTCCGTAAAGTTTGGGGCAACCCAACTAAGAAGTCCATAGTAATGCGCTCCCACTTCCACTATAGTATAGGCATCTACTGAAGTAGGCCACCCGGCCTCTGGTGCTCATACTTAACCTGCTAGCAATTCAAACACCTAGCCACATACTCTACTATGTTTTTCTTCATCCTCCGCCACCAATAATGCTGGCTCATGTCACGATACATCTTCGTCGCACCTGGATAAATGTAATACCATGAACTGTGTGCCTCCTATAGTATTCTCTCCCTTAGACTATCAACATTATGAACACATAGGCGACCCTAGAGTCGCAAAGCACCATCCTCGCCAAAAGAAACCTCCTTGGCACTACCTTGAAGCACTGTCTCTCTGAGAAACGCCAAATGTGGATCATCGAACTACCGGGCCTTGATCTGCCCTAATAATGAAGACTGAGCAATAACACATGCAAGAACTCAGCTGAGCTCTGAAATATCCAACCTCATAAGTCTGTTAGCCAAGGACTGAATGTCCAAACCTAGTGGCCTCTCCTCTGCTGGAATGAATGCCAAGCTACCCATACTCTCTGCTTTCCTTTGCTTTCCTGCTTAAGGCATCCACGACCATATTTGCCTTGCCCGGATGATAAAGAATGGTGATGTCATAATCCTTCAGTAACTCAAGCCATCTACGCTGCCTCAAATTGAGATCCCTCTGCTTGAACAAATGTTGTAAGTTGTGATGATCAGTATAAACCTCACATGACACCCCATATAAATAATGCCTCCATATCTTAAAAGCATAAACAATCGCGACCAACTCCAAATTGTGCACAAGATAATTCTTCTCATGAATTTTCAGCTGACGCAATGCATATGCAATAACTCGCCCCTCCTACTTCAATACACATCCTAATCCAATGCGCGAAGCATCGCAATATACCGTATACATCCTTGAACCGAAAAGCAACACAATAACTGGTGTTGTAGTTAAATCTGTCTTGAGCTTCTGAAAGCTCGCCTCACAATCGTCGGACCAACGGAAAGGAGCACCCTTCTGGGTCAATCTAGTCAGAGGTGATTCAATAGATGAAAAGCCCGGCACGAATTGTCTGTAATAGCCTGCTAACCCCAGGAAACTCCTAATCTCGGCCACTAAAGTAGGACATGGCCAACTCTGAACTGCCTCAATCTTCTTGGGATCCACCTTAATACCCTCTCCTGACATAACATGGCCAAGAATGCCACTGACTCTAGCCAAAACTCACACTTGGAGAACTTAGCATATAGCTTTTGCTCTCGCAAGGTCTGAAGCACTACTCTCAAATGTTGCTCGTGCTCCCCTAGGCTACGGGAGTATATCAAGATATCGTAAATGAAGACGATGACAAAGGAATCAATATAAGGTCTGAACACCTTGTTTATCAAGTCCATAAATGTTGCTGGGGCATTAGTCAAGCCAAAGGACATCACCAAAAACTTATAGTGGCCATATCTAGTCCAGAATGCAGTATTCGGAATATCCGAGTCCCAAATTTTCAGCTGATGATACCCCGACCTCAAGTCAATCTTAGAGAACACTCTAGCACCCTGCATCTGGCCAAACAAATCATCGATATGAGGCAATAAATACTTTTTCTTGATGGTGACTTTGTTCAACTAGCGGTAATCAATGCACATCCGTATAGTCCCATCCTTCTTCTTCACAAATAGCACTGGTGCACCCCAAGGTGATACACTGGGTCTAATAAACCCATTTACTAATAACTCCTCCAGCTGCTCCTTCCACTCCTTCAACTCTTTCGGAGCCATACGGTACGGTGGGATAGATATAGGCTGGGTACCTGGAGCCAAATCAATACAGAAATTAATATCACGATCCGGTGGCATACTAGGAAGATCAGACGGAAACACATCGGCGAACTCCCAGACTACTGGAACTAAATCAATCATCGGAGACTCTGCGACAGTGTCTTGAACATAAGCTAGATAAGCAGAACACCCCTTCTCGACCATATGCTGAGCCTTCAAGAAAGAGATAACCCGACTAGATGTATCAACTATGGAACCCTTCCACTCCAACATTGGCAACCCTGGCATTGCTAATGTAACCGTCTTGGCATGGAAATCTAAGATAGCGTGATATGGAGATAACCAATCCATGCCAAGGATGATCTCAAAGTCGATCATATCAAGTATTAGGAGATCCTCTCTAGTCTCGAAACCACAGAATGTGACCACATAGGACCGATAGATCTGATCCACAACCATAGAATGGCCCACATGAGTGGACACATGAACAAGAGTGTCCAAAGGCTGAGGAGAAGTAACCAGGAAACGAGCAAACAGAGATGATACATATGAATAGGTAGACCCTGGATCAAATAATACCGAAGCATCTCTATCGCAGACAGAAATAATACATTTGAGGATGGCATCTGAGGCTAAGGCATCTGGCCTAGCCAGAAGGGCATGGAATTTGGCTGGAGCGATGGCTGGATGGCCTCCACCTGACTGAGGAGTAGCTAGCTGACCTCTCCCTGTCTGGCCTCCACCTCTAGGATGGACTCTTCCAATCTGCCCCCACCTCTAGACAGCTGGGCAACTGGTGCTAAAATCATGGCCTGCTGACCTTGCTGTATTGCCTTGCCCCGAAGATTGGGGCAGTATCTCCTCATATGACCAAGGTCTCCTCACTTAAAACAACCTCGCAATGCAGCAACCTGCTACCCTGATGGCTGACCCTGATGGCATGTAGACCCATTGGAAGAAGCCAGGATGGCCGGTGGACGGTATGAACTCTCTGGAATAGAATTGAAAAAGGAACCAGAAGAACCCTAGGGACCTGAATACCCACTAGAGGAACCCTGAATCGCTGGCGGGCGATAAGAACTCTCTAGAATAGTACTGAAATAAGGGCGCGCTGGAGCACCCCAAGCAGGTGGTGGTGCTGAATATGGGGGTCTGCTGGAGTAACCCCTCCCAAACTGACCTCTACCCCTAGCTGGGGTACCTCTGAACTCTCCAGAGAATCCAACCCTCTTATCCTACTGCATCTTCTCTCTACCCCTCAAACGGTATCCCTCAATCCTCCGAGCAATCTCCACTACTAGATGATAAGGAGTCCCCATCTCCACCTCTAGGGCCATGTTGGACCTAATGCCAGAATGCAACCCTGTAACGAACCTCCGCACCCTCTCTACTTCAGTAGGAAGTATCATCAATTCATGGTGGGATAACTCAGAAAACCTCACCTCATAGTCGGTCACGGACATCTGACCCTGCTCCAGCTGCTCAAACTGATACTGCAGCTTTTCCCTCTCAAAGGGTGGAATATACCTGTCCAAGAATAACTATGTGAACTGATCCAAAGTGATGGGAAGAGAACCTGTTGGCTTACCAAGAATATAGGACTACCACCATGCGACTCCAATATCCTCATGTTGTGCAGTCTGTCCTGCACTTATCAATGAAATCCTAGGCATCCTCATGACGCTCACCCCCGAAGATAGGAGGGTGAAGTCTAGTCCATCTATCCAATAACTTCCTCGGGTTACCGTCCGCAGCTGGTCTAGGCTCGGGCACCATTACAGCAACTTATTGAGCCCCATCTGCGGGTAGTGAACCCGTAGTCTGGTACACTACAGCTACATGACCAGGAGCCTGAGCAGTAGGGATATGTGCTCCCTTTGTGCCTGTGATGTAGCTGGATCCGCTGGAAATAAACCAGCCTGAATCCTGGTGTCCATGAACTGTAGCATATGGCCCATGAACTCCTGGAAACCCGGTTCTATCATAAAGTCCGTCGGGGTAGTCTTAGCTGCGGGCACCTCGCCCTGCTCCTCAATGATAGGATCTCCCGCTGGATCTGCTGGTGGCGCTACTGGGACAGCTCTAGGACGCCCTCGTCCCCTACCTTGGGTCGTTCCCTTCCCCGGCCTCTGCCTCGGCCTCTAACAACAGAGGGAGCAGCTCCTCCCGGGTTTGGAACATCAGCCATGCGTGTCCTCACCATTTGTGATAGAATAGAAGAGGGAATATTAGTATACCAACCACTGCATGATAGGAAATGAATAAAGAGTAGTTTGCCTAACACCCTATAGCCACTCGAAGATAAATACAGACATCTCTGTACCGATCCGCAAGACTCTATTAGGTTTGCCCATGACTTGTGAGACCTACGTGAACCTAGTGCTCTGATACCATGTTGTCACAACCCATTTCCATTATAGGTAATGATGGCGCCCAACAACATTTAGGCAAGCCAACGCGAAAATATAAATAAGTGTTCACTTTACTTTACCAAAACATGTACTACATTTTCTAGACTTAAAGTTAAAACAAGTGATAATCAGTAATGTTCCCAAAATAATTATACAGTTCCCAAAAGAATAGTCTACTAATGTGTGTGCCAAGACCTGGTGTCACAAGTTGTGGGAAACTACAAGAATATACAAAAAAAAAATCTATCATACTTTCCGAAATAGAATAGACAACCAAAAATAAAGAGAGACTCCATCAAGTTGCAGAATGGCGCGGGAAGGGAGTAACTCACCGTGGAAGTCTCGAACTATGATCAAGAATGTGCACCGGACTGATAGTCAGATGTACCTGCCTCAGATCCTATACAATTAAGTACAGAAGCATAGTATGAGTACATAAACAATATGTACCCAGTAAGTATCTCGTCTAATCTCGAAGAAGTAGAGATGAGAGGTCGACGTGATACTTACCAGGGTCAAATAATATAACAAAGTGCTATGCTAAGCATGGAAGTCACAAATAATTAAAAGTTTGTAGCAAGAAGTAATAAGTTATGTCCTTAATAATATCACAGTTAGCCATTTACATTTCAAAACATTTAACAAAGCAAGTCATGAATAAGATTTCACATTGATGTCATGCGCACATTATGCCGAGATCGACGACCCGATCCAATAGAAAAGAAACTGTGCACTGCCATAGGGTCAAATGGCGCGAACCATAGATGCATCTATTTCTACCGAGGCGATCGGCCTGATCCACAAATATCAATTATCACCAGGTAAACACATGAAGGCACAGTTATATTCAAATAAATTCATACAAGTTTTCAACAAGTACATACGTTCACTTATCTTCATTTCCAATTCTCTAGTATATCCTAAGTGGTCACCTTATCAAGAAAATATATAAACATTCGCAAATATGGTATGATACGGGTCCTAAACCACCCGTAAAATTAACATAATAGTAGCAACGCACGGACTCTCGTCACCTAATGCAGACGTAGCCCCCGCATTTATTGGCCAATTGTTCAATAATACACCTATGGGGACAATTCCCTTCTTACAAGGTTAGAAAGGAGATTTACCTCGTTCCAAAGTATACTCCCAATACCAAGAACGTGCTCAAACTCTCAATTTGGAGCCGAACGATCCAAAACTAATTAAACGATGTAGGAACTAGTCAATACAAGCTCACAAGATTGCATAAAACAATTTCCCAACACAAGTTTCCTAAAATCCGACCCCAGGCCCACGTGCCCGGATTCCAAAAAATTTCGAAGAAAGTTGTTCTTTATAACCTAAGGATCAATAATATATGATTGCTAATTCATTTCATATTAAATTTCGTGGTTAAATATAACTTTTATCACAACCCTAGGTTTTGCTCTAACCCCATGATTTTACCTTAATCTTGTGTGTTAATATACCCAAAACTCAAGTATTAAACTAGAAATAGGTAGGACAAACTTACCTCAAGATGCTAGGTGAAAGTCCTCTCTCAAGAGCTCAAAATTGCCCAATAGGTGAGTGAAAAAAGGGCCAAAATAGCTTAGAACTCTTATTAAATGAAGCTCACTGCTTTAGTGATTTCCGCATATACGGTCAGGGGACCACATCTGCGGTCCCGATTTTGCGAGAGAATGGCCGCATCTACGGAATTGGCCAAGCGAGCTGGGACCGCTTCTGCGGTTTTGGTTTGGCCGTGTGAGCACGTGATTTTTGCCCTATATGAATTACTCCCATAAATTCAAAACAAAATAATTTCTTTCAGTGTTTGCAATTTTGTGGATTTTCGTGCCATTTTCTGTTAATTGCTTGCATTTTGTTTGTGCATTTTAATTAGTGAAAAATACAAAAAAAAATATGTTGCATTTGCATTTAGGATTTATTTCTACGTTTTAATATTAATTAACAAATTAGTTGTTTTATAAAAATGAGAAAAATTGCAAAAAATAGTTTATTTTGCACTTTTTAATTTTAATCTCGAATTTTGGTAATTTTTCCTTGAATTTGGTTTTTAATTAGTTGTGGTAATTATTTAGAGTTAGTTAATTTAATTTGATAGGATAATTTGGTTTGGGATTTAATTTACGTTTTATTTTTAATTTTAATTTTGAAAAAAAAGAAAAAGAAAACCTGAAATTGAAAAAAAGAGAAAAAAGGTTTAGAAACAAGAAAATTTGAATTTTGGGATTATCAATTGAATTTTCCCCCAGGCCCAAAAATTATTCCGCTAATACCTGGTCCAAACCCGTTACTGCACCCAGTCCAAGCCAGCCTAACCAAATGACGTAGTATGAGGGCGTTACTACGTCGTTTCGAGTTCACCAGTGTCGAATTAATCCTGGCCCTCCATCCCCGTCTCATCCATCGGTTGGGAAGTGGGGTCGTTTGAGTAATTAAATGAATGAACAGCCCCCCTACCCCTCACTCATCGTCCCTCTCTCACCTCTCAAAGCCCCCTTATCCCTGATAAACCCTAGCGACGCCACCCTAATTCCCACCGCCTTAGCCCGGCGGCGCCAGTGCCATGCACCACCAAAATAACACCCCTAAATCCCCGTCTCACCCTCATTCCAGAAATCCACTCCGTTTCCTTTAAATATTAGTGAAGCTCCTCGAATCTGGATTTGAAGGGACAACCCTAAAAGTCCAAAGGTCAGAATCGGCAAGGGTTAAAAGATTTTAGGCCTAAATCAATATTACTTGTGTGCTCTTGATATTAAGAACCTACGATTAACTTTAGCTAGGGCCGGAATCGATGAGTTGAAGGTTGTTCCTTAGGCCCTTTTGTCCAGGTCTTCTTGGGTATGTCTCTTTTCTTCTCCTCAGTTCTTTTCCTTCTCTATTCCTTCGTTTCTTCTATTATTTGTTGTCCCGTTAGGTCTTTTGTGCTCGTTTATGGGTTGTTTATGATGCATGTTATTTTAAAATATTAGGTCACTTAGGTTGATTAATTATGTTGGTTTTATTTGGTAATTTCTTTAATTTTAGCCCAGTACTTGATTTCTGTTTTTGAAGTTGTTCAGACTCGTCTCTGTTATGAGCATTTGTTTCAATCAATTCGACTTGGTTTGGGTTTGGGTTTATGCCTCTGATCTTTTGATTTATTGGTTTAGGCTGAACCTGAATTAATTCAATTGGGTCGAATCGACCCATGCTCTGTCTGGTTCCTTCAGGTAATAACAGGGTCATTAAGGGGTAATTTGGGTAGTCTAGGCTTGGGAATCTCTTTGTAACTGACTGGGGAAGCTTCTAGGAAGCTGGGGTGGGGGCTAATTGGTAAATCTGATTTTTTAACTAAGGTTTCTTGAGCAAAAAATGAAAATGTAAAAAGGGTTGAAGTGTAAAAATTGACTCCTGGAGTCTGCCCTAGTAGCTTGCCTATAAAGGCATCCAAAACTTGCCATTCAAGGCAGAAAAAAAGACCCAAGAGCTGAAGAGATAAGAAATCCCCAGAAAAACAAAAACGGCTAAAAAAAACTGGAGGAGAACACTGTTTCATAGATCTTTTCTTGCTTAAAATTTTGGGATCCTCAATTTGCTGAAGCAGTGTATGCTTTATTTGGGTGTGAAATGGTTTGAGATCGAGATTGGTTGGAAGATTTTTGGTTTATTATTCGACTGAAGTTAGTTTCTGGGCTATTGTACCTCATTGTTGGGTTTCAAAATTGGTTTTCTGGTTCATTTCTTGTTGCTGAGTTCTGCTGCTGTTGTTGTTTCGTGCTTTCACCTCTTTTCCTTTTGGCAATCTCCAGGTATGCCCCCAAAAACTTGCCATGGAACTGAATATTAACTAGCATGTATGAAGATCTGGAAACTCAAGTTGAAGTTTAAATGGAAACATTGAATTTTTGATGTAATTACTGTTGGTTACTACCATTATGTGCAATTAAATGCTTCAGTTTTGTGGCAGTCCAGTTTCTGGTTCATGTTGGTTTGTTTACTCATGATAATAACTTAGAATGTTTTAGTTGTTTAGATTAAATGTGTGATTTCAGAGTATGGGGTACTGTGATAGTGTTTGAATCCTATTTGTATGAACGAACTGTTAATAACGTTTTTGTAAGGGGAAACTGCTTGAAGGTGTCAGATAGTTGTCTTGGTTTGAAATCAAGGTTTGTTGTATTAAGTGGTGTCCATGACTCTGCTTTGCACTCTGAAAGGAATCATGGTATTGTATTTAATCAAAGTAGTTTTTTGGTCTATGTTAGTTCCAATCCCATTTGTTTGTTTGTAGGAAGTTCGTTTAAGAAAATTTAAAATGCAAGCATGAGCATTTCGTCAATTATGGTATCAGCATGGTTTCAGTAAAGAGGGTAATATGTTACAGGTTCTCGGGCTTGTCTCATAAGCCCAATGACTTGGGTTGTTATCGTAAGGCTTTTCACTTAGTAAATTTTACCCAAAAATGCAGGCCGGGATAAAATTGCAAGTTCATGTCAGTTAACTTGTACTTGCATATTGGAATTTAGAGATGGAATCATTAATACAATAGCGTGCCTCGATTAGATTTGTATTTTGATAATGTTTATGCCAGCAATTACTTTTGTCTGAAATCGGGGCTTAACTAAGTCCAGTAAGGGAATTAACATTTGTTTTGACTGCATGGCCTAAACCAGAAGACATGGTCCAGTGAGGTTATATGCTCTTGCATTCTTGACTCCTTCTCTGCAGTTGATACTTGGGCCTCGATTTATGTCCAAGCTTTGAAAAATGAAGTACATATAGCCTTATAATTAATAAGTTGGGTTTGAGCATTGACTTAAAAGCAGCCAATAGTTTTCTTCAAATTTCATTTAGTTGGTTTGGTTAGTGAGAGTGCGCCATCTTAAACAAGAATAGCTTATGGCCCACATGTACTAGTTTATAAACTCTTTAATTAGAATAGATTGAGGTGCGCCATGCTTAACAAAAGTGACAATTGCATGGCCCTCATTTTAACTAACTTTGTTTTGATCCTTAGAATTCGAGGTGCGCCATTTAGCAAATTTCCATGGCCCTCGCAAAGTTGCAAATTTGTAATTGCTTTAGGCGCCTTATTTTAATAAATTACCTTCCTAAACTCGGGTGCACATTTATGTGACCCAAATCCAAATCTCAACAACGTTAGATCAAATATGTCGAGAGTCGCGGGTACATTTATGTGACGACGTATTTTAAATGACGCTGCAATCTTCATTAAAAGTAATTCAAAGCGGCATAAAGTTAAAATTGAACCATAGGCCAAAACATGTATTAAAATCAGATAATAGGCTAATTATAACAGTTGAGCGATCGTGTTAGAACCACGGAATTCGGGAATGCCTAACACCTTCTCCCGGGTTAATAGAATTCCTTACCTGGATTTATGTGTTCGCAAACTGTAAAACAGAGCTAATATTTTCCTCTATTCGGGATTTGAACCGGTGACTTGGGACACCATAAATTATCCCAAGTGGAGACTTTGAATTTTAAATAAAATAATCCCGTTTCGATTGTCAATTTAAGTTGAAAAAACTCCCTTATATCCCCTTACAGGGGTGTAGGTGAAAAAAGGAGGGGTGACAGCTCTGTCGACTCTGCTGGGGATCGAACCCAGAATCTCTGGTTCAGGGTTCAAGAATTCGAGCTTAGATGAATTGTTATAATTGGCTTTATCTATTACCTAATTTTATCACATGTTTGGGCCTAATGTGCTAAATGTTGCTTTTTACCGCTTTGATATTATCTGAACTGTATATATAAACTGATACGAAATCCCTCCCTTCTCTCTCTTGAGGAGTGCACGCTGGTCGTGACTTCTTTCTGTTGCGTCAAATCCCAAATAGAACGAGGCTCAGACAAGTTGCAAAGCCGGATGATCCTTCGGTTACCGGTACGCAGCCCCCTCCTCGGCTCGAGTTGTCCACTCGGGTAAGCCAGGTCTAGAACAAATAAACCCAGGTTTTTAAATCTAGTATGACAATACCTCATGCCGGATCCCTAGTAGGAACGTTTGTCTGCATCATGTGCATTTTTACTTTGGAGACTCAACACAAAGGTTGGGTCTGTCTAGGACAGGTGCACCCAAAATAAAAAGACCATCCTGATGCATCTTACTTACTACTTGCGCATTTATTTGCTTCGGATTTGCATGCTAACCGGATTTTGAATAAAAGGAGAGAATTTGGAAATGAAATAGCAGTGTAGAGAGTGAAGCACCCGTTTTAAGAAAACCAGTGTCCAAATAGCGCCGAAACGCTGCCGAATTTTTGAAAAAAAAAAGAAAACAAAATAAAAAAAATGAGAAAAGAGTTTTGTTTTCAAAAATAGTTCATTTTATTTCCCGAACTACGCCAATTTGATTCTCACAAAGTGTGAGATACGTAGGCAACCCCCATCGGGTCCAACTTTCTTTTTGCAAAATTAGCCCAAAAGAACAAAAATTTTACTTTTATTTGAAAATAATTAGGGTGGTGACATTCTTGTCAGAAATAGACGAATGTTCCTAAAAGGACGCCGGAAGGCTGCTTTTGCAAAAACAGCCGCATGTGGTCATTTTTCAAGGTTTTCACCGGTTATCAAACACAGCCTTAAACTCTTCGCCTTCGAAGTGCTGAAAGGCCGTATTTGCAAAACCGGATTTTTTTTAAATGACAGAAAAAAATAGAGGAAAAAGTGTCAATTTTGTCTTTGAGTCAAATGAGTCTTGATTTTTGCTTACTCACCTTAATAAATGTGCAGAATGAGCACGAGTCCAAATTTGCCGATAACAGTCATGAACAAGATCCCTTTGGAGTTGCATATGTGGTGTGAGGATTTGGGAATATCGGAGCAAGATAAAGTCAATCTACATTTGGGAGATCTCAACAGGTTGTTAAAAAGCAGACCTAGAGGAGATATCATAAAGGCTTTGGTTACGTTTTGGGACCCAGCCCATAACGTATTTTACTTCTCGGATTTTGAACTCACTCCAACTTTGGAAGAGATAGCAGGGAGTCCCGTTAACTCTCACAAATTCATGGATTTGTTAAAGATAAGCAAGGGAGTCTCGTACTCCTAATTGGAGGGTGGTTTTTCCACTCTACGTTTTATATATCAGAGGTACGAGCATGTGGTCGTCAAGAGGTACGAGCATGTACGAGCATGTATCAGAGGTACGAGCATGTATGAGCATAGGCATTTCGCCTTCATGGTAGCTTTCCTAGGCCTTGTGGTGTTTCCCCGATAAGACGGGAATATCAATTTGCGGGTGGCTGGAGTCATCAAGGTCCTGATTACCAACGCCAAAAGCATTTTTGCCCCTATGATAGTGTCTGAGATATATCGAGATCTCACAGCTTGTAAAGCTGGGGCAGATTTCTTCGAGGGATGCAATTTGCTATTACAAATGTGGATGATCGTGCACCTGTGTTATCGCCTTCAGTATATGAGTTACGGGTCCACAAAGAAAAGTTGCACTGAAGAGTTTGACATAAGGATTTCAGGGTTTAAGCTGCCAGAGGGGCTCGGAGATTGGTTATCCTGCCTTCGCTCCATTACTGCGGAGCAAATAGAATGGACATTGGGTTGACTTCCTGTTGAAGAAATTTTGTATATGCCCGCCACTGGTCCTTAGTTCCTCCTAATGGGTCTACGAGATATTTAGCCTTACTCTCATTATGCGGTCGAGGTTAGTTCCGACAGTCAATTTCATGAGGAAACAGTTCGTTCTATTTTGAACGAATGCCAGTATTTGACTGTGAACACTCAAGTGCGTGACTTATCTAGAGGCGAAGTCTCACCCGCCTATCTTGCTTGGTATAGAAAGAAGAACAATGCAAGGGCAGAACCAGAAAGACCAGCCAAAAAGCCCCACATTCAGGAATTCGTTGAGGCATCGCAAGAACAGTGCGCTTGGTTGGCTAAGGAGAATGAGTACAGGGCCACAATAGGAAAATTGGAACAGTGGGCTTGCGGCGGACGAAGGAGAAAAGAAAAAGCTAGCCAAAGAAAATGAGGCCCTTCGAGCCCAAAGTTAGAAAATGAAAATAGCTGCAGAAAACCCCGCCCGAAGTGCCAAAGATGAAAAACTCATAAATAACCTGAGGCAGAAAGTGAGTGAAGTCCCATACATCACAAGCTCCTCCACCCTGACAAGTCTCGCACCATACTCCACCAATCACACATGTTTTTGTGGCACCTCCACCTGCTGCTTTACACCGATATTCTAGTGAACCTCTGTTACAGACTCACGA
This sequence comes from Nicotiana sylvestris, assembly GCF_000393655.2. Lineage (NCBI taxonomy): Eukaryota > Viridiplantae > Streptophyta > Magnoliopsida > Solanales > Solanaceae > Nicotiana > Nicotiana sylvestris. The sequence goes on along the minus strand of NC_091064.1, from coordinate 175,335,369 downwards.
CAACCAGTATTATCCCCCTGAACCCACCTTCTAGAACCATATTCTTACACCCCTCATCTTGATCTCACGGCATAAATCGAGAAGCCACCCAAGAATCCCGAACATGAGGAGATGATCAGAAAGGTCAAAAGCTTAGAACAATCATTCATAGATATGAGGGGGTTGGGAGGTCAAGTAAGTGTGGCCAATAAGAATTTATGTTTGTTCCCAGATGTTCAGTTACTAGCAGGGTTCAAAATGCCCAAGTTTGATCTATACGACGGGCATGGTGACCCAATAGCACATTTAAGAGGATTCTGTAGCAATATGAGAGGAGCAGGCGGAAGAGATGAGTTGATGATGGCATCTTTCAGCCAAAGTCTGAGTGGATCGGCGTTAGAATGGTATACCAGACAAGATCACAGCAGGTGATACACATGGGACTATTTGGCCCAAGCCTTCGCCTGTCATTTTCAGTATAATCTTGAAATTATCCCAGACCGTCGGTCATTGACGAAGATCGAGAAGAAGCCTGGTGAGAGTTCAGAGAATATGGGTTCCGTTGGAGAGAGAATGCAGTGAGGGTTGACCCTCCGATGAAGGAAAGTGAGATAGTTGATTATTTCTTGCAGGCTTTGGAGCCCACTTATTTTGGTCACTTGGTGTCAGCAGTGGGCAAGTCCTTTAATGAAGTTGTAAAAATGGGAGGCATGGTTGAGGAGGGACTAAAGTCCAACAAGATCATGAGTTTTTCAGCAATCAAAGCGACCACCCAGGCTATTCAAAACGGTACTGGGGGTGTACTCGGGAAGAAGAAGAAAGAGGATGTTGCAACAATTGAGTCGGGAGCTTGGGTCGGATCCAGGAACCTTCCACGTTACTACAACCAGCCTCGGCCCTATCAACAAACTTACCCCCATACTATATATAGCCCACCACAACACTACTACCCACTGCCCGATCCCCATTTTTCCGTCCATCACGCACAAACCTATACCCAACCTCCAACTCACGCACAATGGCATGCGCCAGCTCCACAAAATCCATACCTAGATCCACAGAATACCTATCCACCCCCAAAAGTCTACAGAAATCCTCTCGGAATAGGTTTTCGACCCAATCAAGCCTTTAAGAATGAGAGGTTACAGAAGAAGAAGACATTCACTCCATTGGGAGAATCATATGCTAGTCTATTCCACAGACTGAGACAGTTGGGTATGTTGAATCCGATCGAGGCTAAACTACCGAATCCCCTTCCCAGAAATCTTGACCGCTCGGTAAGTTGTGAGTATTGTTCAGGGGCCCTGGGTCATGATACAGAGAAATGCTGGAAATTGAAAACAGCTATTCAAGAGCTCATTGATACTAATCGGATTGAGATACAAGCTCCGTAGGAACCTAATATCAACCAGAATCAATTGCCAGCCCATCATGAGACAAATATGATTGAGATATTGCATAAGGGAGGGAGCCCAAGAAGCCTTCACAAACGGTCATGATGATTCGGGCTAGTGAAGCCAAGCCATCTAAAAAGTCAACAAGTGAGAAGTCTGTGATCAAGTTGAACAGGTCAAATAGTGAACCATCTGCGGTGATCAAGAAGGGGTCCTCAAGTGACGTTGCAGGGAAACATGAAAGACCGAAAGTGGTTGTGCCAGGAATGACAAACAAGTATGTGGTAATTGTGAAGGGTGCTCGCACAGATCCTGTTATTATCAAACCGGTAACTCAATTACCGATAGTTAGTAGCAAGGCAGTACCGTGGAATTATGAACGAGTGACAGTAACTTACAAGGGGAAAGAGGTTAAAGAAAAAGTGTGTGAGACCCATGGTTTGACTCTATCGGGGATATGCTTTGCCCCCGAAGAGTTGAGAAAAGCTAAGACCTCCAAAGATAACCCAGTGTTGGTGAAGAAAGCTGTGACCGAGGAAGAAGCAGAGGAATTTCTGAGAAAGATGAAAGTGCAGGACTATTCCATTGTGGAGCAGTTAAGGAAGACACCAGCTCAGATCTCGTTATTGTCATTATTGATCCATTCAGACGATCACCGCCGGGCTTTGATGAAGATCTTGAATGAGGCCTACGTTTCTGACAAAATCTCAGTAAAACACTTGGAAAAGATAGCTAACAAGATATTTGAGGTAAACAGAGTCACTTTTTATGACGATGAATTGCCCGTGAAGGATATTGAGCACAATAGAGCCCTCTACCTGACGGTGAAATGCGAAGATTCTGTGGTTACTCGGGTACTGGTTGACAATGGGTCTAGTGCTAACATTTGTCCTCTCTCCACTATGAACAAGTTGAAGGTGTAGGATGAAAGAATTCACAAAAATAGTATCTGCGTTCGGGGATTCGACGGTGGAGGGAAAGATTCAGTCGGGGACATAGTGCTTGAGCTCATCATAGGGCCAGCTGAATTTACTATGAAATTCCAGGTGCTCGACGTGGCTGTTTCTTACAATCTAGTGTTGGGGCGACCCTGGATTCACGCTACTAAAGCGGTCCCGTCTACTCTGCATCAAATGGTCAAGTTTGAATGGGATCGACAGGAAATTGTTGTACACGGTGAAGATAATTTGTGTGTTCCAGAAGGGAAATGCATTCCAACTCCTAGGGTAGCTGCGGCATCAGTCATGGTAGCCGGCGAAATGTTGAAAAATGGTTTTGTACCGGACAAGGGTTTGGGTGCATCTCTGCACGGTATCATACTCTGAGCACGTGATTTTGCCCTATATGAATTACTTCAACAAATTCAAAACAAAATAATTTCTTTCAGTGTTTGCAATTTTGTTGGATTTCGTGGCATTTTTTGTTAATTATTTGCATTTGTCTGTGCACGTTTATTTTATTTAAGTCGTAAAAAATACAAAAAATATGTTGCATCTGCATTTAGGATTTAATTTTATATTTTTAGATTAATTAGTAAATTAATTTGTTTTATAAAAAAATGATAATCACAAAAAATAATTCATTTTTTCATTTTTTACTTTTCAATTTTGAATTGTGTAATTTTTCTTGAAATTTAGGATTTAATTAATTATTGTAAATACCATGATGAGTGATTAATTATAGGATTTAATTAATTGGGTAGGTTTATTTAGTTTAAAAATTATTATTAATTAATTTACGATTTATTTTAATTTTGAAAAAATAAAAGAATTGTGAAATAGAAAAAGAAAAAGAAAGAAATGAGAAGACCTAAATCCGGGCCAAAACCAATCCAAATTTCCCCAGCCCAAACGAAAACTACCCAATACCCGGCCCAAACCACCCTAACCCGGTCCGGCTTCCCCCCTCAAGCGAAACGACGTCGTTTCAATAAGTATTGATCTGAGCCGTTGATCTTCCCTTGATCGAACGGCTCAGAACTGAAGCCCTGGGGGTATTTAAGTGTCTGAACCCTTCCCCCCTCCTCAGAACCCCTTCTGTTCAACACCCCCAGCAGAAACACCCCAAAACCCTAGCTGAGCCGCCCCCAAATCCCCGGCCTCCGGTGGCGGCGCCACCTCCAAACGTCACCAAAATCACACCACCGAACCACCCTGACCCCCTCATTCCGAATCCCCACTCTGTTTCCCTCGAATGTAGCCCGATACTCTCGAATATTAGACCAGAGGATGAACCATAGAATCCCTAGGTCTCAAATCAAGGTTTCGTTGAAGATTTTAAGGCTCAGTTCGACTTTAATCGCATGTTTTTGACAAAAAACATACGATTAAATCTCGGTTTGGGCCGGAAATTGGAGATGTTCAAGCGTAAAGGCTATTTCGTGTTTTTCCGAGATCCCTAGGTATTTTTCTGTCCCCTTTGGTATTTTGTTTCCTCATCCTCACCTTCTTCTACTCTTTCTCTTATTTTCTGATTTTTATCCTATTTCTTTTTATTTATCATTCTTCTTTATGTTCCGTACCTGCATGTTAGATTTAAGATGTGTGTGATTGTAAGTTGGGTCTTGTGTTCAAGTCTGAATTTGCATTGTCTTTTTGGGCTTAACTTCGTTCCGAGTCTTCAGGATCTCAATTTGAACGTTTGGGTTTTGGGGTTTTTCTTAGTATTGATTGGGTTCACAGGATTAAAAAGCCCAATGAGAGTTGAGCTAGGTTTTCAGCTTGACCCAATTAGCTTGACCAGTTGACCCGGGTGGTTCTGGGTAGTTTCAGAGTCTTTAAAGGGTAGTCTAGGGAATTGGCCTAAGGGAATCTTGCTATAACAGACTAGGAAGCTTCTAGGAAGCTGGGGAAGGGATTGGTTCTGATTGTCTATTTTTTTAAGGGGTATCTGAGCTATAATAAAAATGAAAAAGGGGGCAAAGTGCAAAACTAAGCCTGCCTTAATAGCTTGCCTATAAAGGCAACTTTTTTAGCCTTTCAAGGCAGACCCAAGAGAATTAAGAGAAAAATCAGAAGAAAAACAACAGCGGTTAAAAAATCTCAAAAAAGATCACTGTTTCATTCAGTTTTCCTTTGTGATTCTTGAAGTCATCAATTTCTGGAATAATTTTCTTGACTCATATGGGGTAAAAATGGATTGAACTTGGTATTGAAAGAGCTGGTTTAAGTTTGCTGATTGGTTTACTGTTCCATCAATTCTTCTGAGTGGATTATCACTGTTTCAATTGCTGAAGTTGGGCTGGCTATTACTGTTTATTACTGAATCCCTCATTTTTCTATTTTGATTTTAATTCCAGGTACATTTTCTGAACTTTACTTGATGTAAGTTTCAGTTTGAAGATGGAAATAAGAGGTTAAGTGAAGGCAGCAGTCTTACCTAAGTTTTGTTTACCTTTTTTTGTTGTTTGTGCTTTAGATTGCATGAATCATTTTGTATTTTAGCTGGTTTCCATTTGAATGGTGAAATTCTTATAGCTGTATTTGGTTTGAGACTGCTGGACTATTATGTAAAAGACTCAATCAAGTTATTATATCTCAAATGTGTTTGAGCCTTAAATGAAGTAAGTAGATATGCTTGGTAGCATTCTCATACTTGAATTGGTGCTAACGAGACTACACGGAGATGATTAATGTTTGGTATACTGTTAGAGGATTTTGTGGGGTTGACACATAGTAGTGTTGTTTGGAAATGAGATTGATTAGCTGATGTAGCATCAAAACTTTGAATTGCTGGCCTGAGTACTGTCAATATCGAGAAAATTTAACTAAGCATATTTGATTGTCTCAAAGTCTGGGTTATTTGATCCTTTAAGTGTGTTAATGTGAGATCTAAATAAGGTTAAATTCCCATGTTAGCACTGTAAGCTGATTTAGGGCTTTGAAGATTAAGAGTCATGTGCCGCGTAGTTGGGTTCTAATCGTTTTCAAACCATGGTGTTGCTAAGGCTTCTTGTAATTATTTACTGGTCAGTCAAAGGGTAATTTTCAAATTGTTGCATCCATGTTAGTTCAATGTTAATTTCTGTTATTTCGACCCCTGCTTGCACGCTGTAAGGGCTCGATAGTGAGTCCAGTTCGCAATAGCCTCAGATGATTTAAAATTGGGCTCACCCCAGGCCCAAATGCGGGGGAATAGGATCTGGATCTTTTGTCACCTTTTCAGCCCCATTTTCTGATTACTAGTCCATATTAACTAAGGCCCATTCACCTAAATGGAACAAATCAACCCCGTTTTCTGATTAATATCAATTAGTCGTACTCTTGAGTAGTTTCAAGGGGTGCTATTATATAGAATATAGTGTGTGGCCCTTGTGATTAATTTAGAGACATTAGAATAAATCGAGGTATGCCGTGCCAAACAAAAATGACAATTGCATGGCCTTCGTGTAATTAATTTTATTTTGATCCTTAGAGTTCGAGGTGTGTCATTTAGTGAATTTTCCATGGCCCTCGCAAAGTTAAAGCATGTAGTTGCTTTAGGCGTGCTATTTTAATAATTTACCTTCCTAAACTCGGGTGTGCATTTCATGTGACCCAAATCAAATCTTAAGACGTTGAATAAAATAGGTTTAGGATTGCGGGTGCATTTCATGTGGCGAGATCCAAAGACGTGTTTTAAACGATGTTCAATCTTCTTTAAAAATTAAGTAAAAGCGGTTAATAGGTTAAAATCGGCACATAGGTTCATAATTGATTAAAATCAGATAATTAAGTTAAATATAATAGTTAAGCGATCGTACTAGAACCACGGAACTCGGGAATGCCTAATACCTTCTCACGGGTTAATAGAATTCCTTACTCGGATTTCTAGTTCGCAGATTGTTAAACAGAGTCATATTTTCCTCGATTCAGGATTCCACCGGTGACTTGGGACACCATAAATCATCCCAAGTGGTGACTCTGAATCTTTAAATAAATAAATCTCGTTTCGATTATCCTTTAATTGGAAAAACTCCCTTGTATTTATACCCTTTATGGGTGTAGTAAAAGGAGGTATGACAGCTCTGGCAACTCTGTTGGGGATCGAACCCAGAATCTCTGGTTTAGGGTTCAAGAATTCGAGCTTAGAATAATTGTTATAGTTGGCTTTATCCATTATCTGATTTTGTTACCTGATTTGGACCTAATGTGCTAATTGATTGCATTTACTGCTTTGATATTCCATGAACTGTTTATAAAGTATTGTGAAATCCCTTTTCTCTCTGAGTCTTCTAAATCATGAAGAAGTGTGAACTTCGTGTGACTTCTTTTCTTTTAGAGTCATATTCCAAATTTAGAACGAGGTTCGGACAAGTCGCAAAGCCGGTGAAGCTTTTGTATTCCCAGTACGCTGCCCCCCTCGGCTCGAGTTGTCCGCTCGGGTAAGCCATGTTTAGAACAATAAACCTAGGTTTTGAACCTAGTATAACAAGACCTCACGTCGGATCCCTAGTAGGAACGTTTTTTTGCATCATGTGTATTTTGGCTTTGGAGGCTCAACATAGGGGTTGGGTCTGTCTAGGACAGGTGCACCCGAAATAAAAGACCATCCTGATGCATCATACTTGCTACTTGTACATTTATTTGATTCGGACTTGCATGCTGACCGGTTTATGAATATTGGGAAGAGTTGAGGAAAGAGAAATAGCAGTATGAGGGTTAAAGAGAGTTAATCGCCTCTTCTAAAAAAAACAATGTCCAAATAGTGTAGAAACTCTACCAAATTTTTGAGAAAATAAAAACAAAAAAAAAAGAAGAAAAGAAAAAAAAAGAGGAAAAACAAATGTTGGTGTTTTCAAAAAATAGTTTTATTTGCCAATGAAAAAAAAAGAAAAAAAAGTCTTGCTTTCAAATAAAAAATAGTTTGTTTTATTTGCACGAACTACGCCAATTTGATTCTCATAGGGTGTGAGATACGTAGGCAACCCCCATCGGGTCCAACTTTCTTTTTGCAAAATTATCCAAAAGAACAAAATTTTACTTTAATAATTAGAGTGATGCCGTTCTTGTCAGAAATAGCCGAATGTCTCTAAAAGGGCGCCGGAACGCTGTTTTTGCAAGAATAGCCACTTTTGTCACTTTTAAAGGTTTTGGCTGGTTAGCTGACACAACCTTAAAATCTTTGTTTTTGACTTGCTGAAAGGCCGTGTTGGTGAGGCCTGATGTTTTGTGGAAATTTTGAAAAATGGTCATTTCTCTTATGTCAAAACGAGTCATGGTTTTCTTTTAATTAAAATCACCTTAATAAATGCGCAGGATGAGCACAAATCAAAATGAACCTTCCTTAGTCTGTGAAGAGATCCCTTTGGAGCTATATATGTGGTGGCATGATTTAGGGGGCGACAACAGGAAAGTTGTGACAAAAGCACTGGGCGGTCTTATTGGGCTGTTGAAGGTCAAGCCCAGAAAAGACGTGATTGAGGCCTTGATACCGTTTTGGGACCCAGCACATAATGTGTTCCATTTTGCAGATTTCGAGTTAACTCCTACGCTAGAAGAGATAGCAGGCTATGCCGGTTTCGAATGGAATCTCAGAAGTCAATACCCGGTAGCACCAAGAACAGTGACCCCCCACAATTTTTGGACTTGTCAAGCATAAGTCGGGACACTCAAGACGGAAATCTGGCCAAAGGATTCTGTACCTTCTACTTTCTGTATCAACGTTACGGGAATCCCCGTGGCTTCGAAACACCAGATACCGGTCTTACTCACGTTAGAAATCAAGACAAGTGGGAAGATCGAAGAGGATTAACTTTGATAGTGGCGTTCTTGGGTATCCTTGTTTGCCCGAGAAAAGACGGGAACATTGAGATGGGGCTAGTAGGGATAGCCGACTTTATGATGAAAAAGGCAAATGGGACTATAGTGCCACTGATCTTGGCAGAAATTTACTGAGCTCTCACTCTCTGTCGAGAAGGAGCGAAGTTTTTTGAAGGGTGCAATATGTTGTTACAAATATGGATGGAGGAACACCTTTGCCACCGTCCCGGCTACTTGAATTGCGGTATGATTGGCCTTGAGTGCATTGAAAAACATGAAAAGCGAGTAGAGGGTTATGAGTTTCCGGATGGTACGGAAGCATGGCATGCTCATTTGAGATCTTTGACCGCAAATAAGATCGAATGGACATTCAGGTGGCTCTTGGTCAACAAAGCAATCTATATGTCGGTTGAGGTGTGTTTCTTGCTGTTGATGGGTCTGCGGAGTATCCAGCCTTATGCTCCGCACAAAGTCTTACTTCAGTTGGGCCGATACTAGACCATCCCACATGATGAAGATTTGAGCCAGCAAGTCATCGAGTTAGATCCAAAAGCTTCCTTCCCAGAAGAGAGAGTGCACCGGATTTGGCATTAGTGCAGACTCTTAGGGCCTAATACTCAAGTACGAGACCTATCCAGAGACGAGGTGGAGCCTAGTTACACTGCTTGGTATGGTAAAAGATTCCGAGTTCAATGTGAACCTGACAGGCCCACAAAGATACCCCATGTCCAACAATTCACCGACAGAGCACAGGTGCAATGGGACTGGCTGACCAAAGAAAACGAGTATAGGGCTACCATAAGCAAATTGGAAAAGCAAGTCAGAGAACTTCAATTCGAGAATAGCCTGTAAGTCGCGATGGATGAAGGAGAAAAGAAAAAGCTAGCCAAAGAAAATGAGGCCCTTCGAGCTCAAATTCAGAAAATGAAAGTAGCGGCAGAAAAGCCAGCCCGTAGCGACAGAGATGAAAAACTCATAGCTAACCTGAGGCAGAAAGTGAACTAGCCAAGGCTCGAAAGCAATTGGCTAAAACACAGATGAACGAGTACGCCTTGTTAAGCAATTGAGAGAAAGGTACGATGATGAGGTCGCAGGGTTAAAGAAAAGGGTCATATCCATGGAAAACAAAATGATCAAACAGGCAAAAGACTTCAATGTTGAAAGGGAACATTGTTATACATCATTGGCGCAATTAGAAATAGATTTTAAACAACTTCAGAAGCAAAATCATGCAGCTGAGCAAACTTTGGAAGCCAGGGCCCAGCAGATTGGGCGTTTGTTACAAGAAAAGGGCGCCATAAGAGAGAGAATTAGAAGCATTGCCGACTACATCATTATGAAGTACCAGATTTGTGAGGATATGACCCGCACTACCTTCTTTGCAGTAGTAATGACATTTGTTAAACAGATAATGAATGACTTGGATCGACTGCAAAGGGAGCTTGCATATAGGCCCGCGGCTAGACCGAATGATGTCCCGCGGGCACCAGGAGCATTGATGTATTCATGATTTTTTTCGCTTGAGTCTGCATTTCCCTTTTGTTAAGCGTCTGTCAGTCATGTTGAGTTTTTCTTTCTGCTAGAGTCCATCAAATTGTTTTCGAGTTTGTATTTTCTTCTTTTGTAATATGATGTCTATTTTTGGAGTCTGTATTTCATCTTTGCATCGAAATCTGTTAGTCTTTTGGAATTTGCTAATTTTGAGCTTTGTAATGGAAGCATTTTTTTTTATAAAAATTGAAAATCCCAAAAATGTTTTATTTCGCACTTATCCCCAAGAACTACGCTTGGTCTGATTCATGCAGGGTCATAATATGTAGGCAATCTCCATAGGATTCGACCGTAACCAAACAAAAGAGAATAGGGAAAGAAAACAAGAGGAAAAACAAGAGAGTAAAAAAAAGGGAAAGAACGGCAAAACGAGAGACAAAATAAGAAATCAAGAGAGAGTAAAAACAAAGAGAGAACAGAGACAAGAATGAAGGGAAAGGAAGGAAAAGAAAAAGAAAGAAAAGGGGGAGGTTTGCAAACGAAAGTAAGAAAAGGCCGGAATGACGCATGCAACCGATCAAATAAATAATAGAGACGGTTAACTGTTTAGGTGCATTCATGCCCAATGTACGGTTACCAATATGTTAAAGCCTAATCGCTAACAAGGTTGTTGTTTGATGTATTAAGCTCAGGCAGGTGGTTAGTTAACTGGCATTCTGGAAATTCACTCCTACAGCACCCGATCGAAAGACAAGCTGAATATGGCCAACCAGGAACCGAAAACAAGTATTGTCGACCCATCGAAAGAGGTGGAAGAAATGGACGTTAATGCGATGAGGGAAGAAATGTATAAGCTAAAGCAGCAGATGGCTGAAATGTACCAAGCCTGGGCGAAGGGGCATCCACCACCAGTTTATCCTGCCAACACTGCTTATATACCACCATCAGCCCAACCGCCAGAGCCTCCCACTGTGAACTCATCTCCAGCCTTTCCCCTCTACCAACAATGCCATGGCGCTGTCACACCTCCTTTTTGCGCGCCTACCCCGAAGGGCGCGAGGGAGTTTTTCCAATTTAAGTGACAATATTCGAAATGGGATTACTTATTTAATTTAGAGTCACCACTTGGGAAAGGTTTGGCTTTTGGTGTCCCAAGTCACCGGTTTATCTTGAATCCCAAATCGAGGAAAATATTCGACTTTCCAAATGAAGTCTGCGAACCAGAAATTCTAAGTAAGGAATTTTGTTGACCCGAGGGAAGGTGTTAGGCACCCTCGAATCCCGTGGTTCTAGCACGGTCGCTTAAATTGTTATAATGGCTAAATATCTGATTTAAATACATGTTGTGACTTATGTGCTTTTATTAAGTTTAAACCGCTTTTATTATTATCATTTATTTTTATAGAATTGCAACGTCGTGAAAATGCATCTCGAACCACGTCACAATCAATGCACCCGTAGTTGTTAACACATTTCGACTCCGTTGAGATTTGAATTTGGGTCACATAAATGCGCACCCGAATTTAAGAATGTAAATTAATTAAGTCGCGCCTAAAGAGTCTAACGCGTTATTATCTTTGGGGAAGGCAGTGATATTCACTAAACAGTCCATCCCAAATTCTAAGTATTTATTATGACCAATTATTGAGGGCCCCGCAATTTGCATTTTTTATTTGGCGAGGCTCGTCTCATTATTTTTTTTTAAAAAAAGGATAACCTTAGCATGACTACATTTCTATTTTTTTTGTTTTCTAAAAATAAATGAGAAAAAATCCTAAATCGTTACAAGCTTAAAAGAGACATATCATATTAAATGCTAGATTGAGACGTACATTTACTGAAAGGAACATTACTAGAAATTATAAACAAAATCGAGGACGATGAAATAATATATCCGAACATGATTAATTATCCTATAGCTAAATTAACTCCTCATAATTATGTAAACAAACGAATAATCGTCCGCGACTATTAGTGCTGGGATTAACCTTAATTATTAATGCTCATTTGGGAGTTTATCTGATCTAAGCGCCAGACCATCTTACTCAACTCATGCCTATTAAATTAGTGTTCCTCAAAATTGTTGCATTATTTCGTGCTTCAAAAATAGGTAAAAACTTGCTGATCTTATTAATAGACACTTTGTCTAAATGGTGGTCCGATGCCAATATCAGTTATTATCGAACCTATATCGAAACAAAGAATCTAAAAAAAGAGGGTTGACATATATGGCCAACCTGTTAACATAACACCATATGAGAATTTGTTTGGGATACTTTTATCTTGAAATCAAATTGGGCCAGACATAACAAGGTTTGACAGTTCAATGATCCAGGCAGGAATACATACAGATGCTTGCTATGATTCTATGTTATACTGTCCTCACTAAATCAGACTAAATTGTTATACACATGGAGATACGTCTGATCTAACAACATACTATCTAGTAGTCTATCTCAATTAGGATATTTATTAATTCATACAGAACAAATGCAATTGGAATGAGCTTAAACAAATACAGGCTAACTATCATTTAACCTACTGCTATACTTTGAACACAGGTAGCAAACGACGTTCATTTCTTTATTTCTACTTCAAACTTCAAGCTTTCAACAACACATGGTTTCAGAAGTATGTACCTGGAAGTGCTTACAATTGAAGAAGAAGAGAAGTCAGTAGAATAACAGTGGCAAACGAACAGCAGCAGTCACAAACAGGTAACAACAGAACAAGTTCCAGTGCAAAATGCAACTATAGCCGATGGAAAAAGTAGCAAAATGACAGCAGCAAGCAGTGTAGTAGAATCAGAACTCCAGACAAACCAAATCCAGAAACAAACCAATGAAACACACAACCAGTAAACTCAGTTGGGACTTAGAAAAATCAGTATTGATTAAACAGGTCGAAGCAAGTGAAATCAAGACAACAATGGGAAGAACAGTTTCTGATTTTTGTCTGTGTGTTTTCTATCTGTTTCCTATATATATGCCTCTCTCCATGTGTATCTGTATATGCCTATTTATTTCTTTGTATCCTCTTCCAAAATGTTCTCTATCTCTATCTCAATTCCCCTCTTTACTAAGTGGAAGCTCCTCCCTCTTTATACCTAACATCAGGCCAATTTACAGCCTGTTAAAACAATCAGAAACCCCTCCTTTTCTGCTGTTTTTCCACTCAAACATTTAAAAGTAGAAACCCCCCCATGAGATTCCCTGACAGCCCTTTTATCACCTTATTAAACTAAAACCAGACATGGGCAGCAAAAATATAAGCTGACAGCGCATGCTGTCCAATTATTTTAATTCCTTAACAGCTGACCATACACATGCTGCCCAAAATCTAAACCAAGTGAACATGCTATCCATTTAAAACCAAAGTCTGAACTGCAACTATAACACCACCCTTAAATGTTTTCTGATTCAAATTGAACAAATCACAGGCAACATACTCAGTTCCTAATTGAATTCAAACAAAATTTCAGCAGACAAACCAATGACAGGGATCAGATTATCACCATTCCAAGCTGAACTAATTGATGACGTATATCGACTCGACTATACTAATTGTAATACATACAATTGAAACCAATGATCAGAAATCCCAAAAGTATCAACATGTGATTCAAATTGTACTGACTAAACAAAGTTGTACTGGGGACTAATTAATCAATCAAATTTAAATTCAATTGATTGTACAGCTTACACACATACACATGATCAGTAAATGGAGAAAACTTGGCCAAATACAGAGGTCCGGGCAAGGTGGACAACACAGTCGACAAAAATTCAAAACATAAATTAAACAAAACATTTGGACATATGAACAGACATTCAATTACAACAGACAAGATGAACTGATAAAGAAAAAGAAAACAAAAATTACCTTAAAGCCTTGAAAAATCAGAAAGCCTTAGCTCGGATTTGAATAGACCTTTCTTGGGGTTGAACGGACTTTAATCGAAGTGTTCTCTACTGAGAACACTTCGATTAAGGTCCATTAGACCCTAATCATCTAGGTTCAAAAGGACACAGATCGGGCTCAGGGTTTCTAGGGTTCCTAAAGGGCAGATTTGGGATTTGTGTTTCCCTGGTTAGATTCGGACCAAACCAAGCATGGTTTGGTCACGAGGAGGTCAGGGGAGTGCCCGGTATGAAACTGGGGTGGTTTGGTGTAGATCGAGTTTTGCTCGAATCTTCAAATGAAGATTCGAGAACCTAGGGGTTGATTCGAGGGAAAGGGACAACAGATCCATGTTCAGGGTGGTGAGGCGGTCCTAGGGTGTTGAGGTGGTGGTCACCAGCGTCCATGCCACCGGGTTTATGGTGAGAGAAAAGGGGGGCGGCTCTAGGGTTCTGAGGGACTGGGTCTGTGGTGAGGATGACCTAAGGGCGGGGTGTTTGGATAGGGGGCAGGGTATGATATGGAGGCTTTTATACGGGGTGGATGGTTGGGTCTTGGCCGTTAGATCACTCGAGATCAACGGCCTGGATCCAAAGGTTAATCCAGACGGTGTCGTTTGTTTTAGTATTGGGGTCGAGTTGGTCCGGGGTTGAATGGGTCGGGTTCGTATGTGGGTACGGGGATATGATGAGGACCGTTAGATCAGTGTGGTTTGAATGGCTGGGATGGGTTGCCCCCTGAAACGACGTAATTTTGGTGTCAAACTACGTTGTTTGGAGGCCTGGAGATGGGTCTGCTGGACCGGTTGCTTGGGCTGCTTTTTTGGGCCTCAGATTTTTAAATAGGAAACCAGCCCAATCCTATTTTAAACCAATTTGCACCTTTTCTTTTATTTTCTAATTTTTTTAAAATACAAAACCTAATTTAAAAAAATGAAATTAAAAACTCACTAATCAGTACTTAACACAATTATCACACACATATTAACATATTTAAATATGTGAAAATCACACCAAAGCAACGAATATGACAAAAGATGCATATTTTGTGATTTTCCTTTTAATAATCGGATTATGGTTCAACTACACACGACACACATTTTTTTGTATTTTGTTTGATAATAACAATGGACAAAATCACGTGCTCACAGCTGCCCCTCTTTGTGCGAAAACACGAAGAGTTTCCGTACAAAGATAAAGTGAGCGGATATGAGCGATTTTGCATATTAGAATACTCCGTGTGAAGCACATTTTGAAAGATTTGACCGAATCTTCGTTTCAAAGATTTCCTACATATCCTGGGCTAAACAGGAATCAGGTCAATGTAGTTCGGGAAACATTGGTAGCTGGGACTACCATGGGATTGCAATGCTTGTTGTTACTGTTGTCGATGTTGCCACAGTTGCTTTACTGACCGCCTAATTACAATCAAAGGAAAATTGAAACCGAACTAATTACTTATGCTTGTCAACCGCTAGTTACAAGATTCCTATCTATGATTCTTTTGCAACTTGATCTTGAGTCTTAGCTGATTCTGCTTGTAGACTTCGATCCGAATCTTGATGCTTGCAAGTTGTAGGCGCCTGTTTATTTCTGCTATATTGAGTGAGAGGGGATAGGTAGAACTCGGGACCTTGATCGAATCTTGGGGCGATCCGTCCTTCGTTTTTCCAAGTATCTCGGAACATCTCCCTTTTTTTGTCTTTTTCTTCTTTTCTTTATTCTGGGTCGAGACTCATCTCGTAGGTCATCTCGATCCATGCGCCTCGAGGTCAGACCTGCGGGGAAAAACAAACGAACGAAATTTTCTGCCCCAGTTTCACTAGGAAGGTTTCGTGAGTTAATTGCCGGGCAGTTTATAGAATTGATGAAGGGATTGGAAAATTTCAGTCTACAAAATGCCAACTCCGGGATTGGATCCCTAATATTGCCACAAGGTAAAAATGCTTAGTTCAGGGATGGAACCCTAATGATGGCTAACAGAAAAATGATCAGTTCAGGGTGGAGCCCTAATGCTGGCTGAATGGGAAAGTTCAGTTCAGGGTTGGAACCCCAATGCTGACTAACAGACAATGCTCAGTTCAGGGTTGGAGCCCTAATGCTGGCTAAATGGAAAGAGTTCAGTTCAGGATTGGAGCCCTGATGCTGACTAAATGGAAAAGTTCAGTTCAGGGTTGGAACCCCAATGCTGACTAACAGACAATGCAGAGTTCAGGGTTGTAGCCCTAATGCTGGCTAAATGGAAAGAGTTCAGTTTAGGGTTGGAGCCCTGATGCTGACTAAATGGAAAAGTTCAGTTCAGGGTTGGAACCCCAATGCTGACTAACAGACAATGCTCAGTTCAGGGTTGGAGCCCTAATGCTGGCTAAATGGAAAGAGTTCAGTTCAGGGTTGGGGCCCTGATGCTGACTGAATGGAAAAGTTCAGTTCAGGGTTGGAACCCCAATGCTGACTAATAGACAATGCTCAGTTCAGGGTTGGAGCCCTAATGCTGGCTAAATGGAAAAGTTCAGTTTAGGGTTGGAGCCCTAATGCTGACTAACTGGAAAAAGTTCAGTTTAGGGTTGGAGCCCTAATGCTGACTAAAGGGAAAAAGTTCAGTTTGGGGTTGGAGCCCTAATATTGACTAACTGGGGAAAAGTTCAGTTTAGGGTTGGAGCCCTAATGCTGACTAAAGGAAAAAGTTCAGTTCAGGGTTGGAGCCCTAATGTTGACTATCAGAAAATGCTCAGTTCAGGGTTGGAGCCCTAATGCTGGCTAAATGGAAAAAGTTCAGTTCAGGATTGGAGCCCTGATGCTGACTAACAAACAATGCTCAGTTCAGGGTTGGGGCCCTAATGCTGGCTAAATGAAAAAAGTTCAGTTCGGGGTTGGAGCCCTAATGCTGGCCAAATGGAAAAAGTTCAGTTCAGGGTTGTGGCCCTAACGCTGACTAACTGGAATAGGTTTAGTTTAGGGTTGGAGCCCTAATGCTGACCAAAGGGAAAAAATTCAGTTTAGGGTTGGAGCCCTAATGCTGACTAAAGGGGAAAAGTTCAGTTTAGGGTTGGAGCCCTAATTCTGACTAAAAGGAAAAAGTTCAGTTTAGGGTTGGAGCCCTAATGCTGACTAAAGGGGAAAAGTTCAGTTTAGGGTTGAAGCGCTAATGCTGACTAAAGGGAAAAAGTTCAGCTTAGGGTTGGAGCCCTAATGCTGACTAAAGGGGAAAAGTTCAGTTTAGGGTTGGAGCCCTAATGTTGACTAAAGGGAAAAAGTTCAGTTTAGGGTTGGAGCCCTAATGTTGACTAACTGGGGAAAAGTTCAGTTTAGGGTTGGAGCCCTAATGCTGACTAAATGGAAAAAGTTCAGTTTAGGGTTGGAGCCCTAATGATGACTAACTGGAAAAAGTTCAGTTTAGGGTTGGAGCCCTAATGCTGACTAACTGGAAAAAGTTCGAGGATACTAACTGACAATGCTCAGTTCAGGGTTGGAGCCCTAATGCTGGCTAAATGAAAAAAGTTCAGTTCAGGGTTGGAGACCTGATGCTGACTTAATGGGAAAGTTCGAGGATACTAACTGACCCTTTTTTTTTGAATTTTCTTGTTTTAGTAAAATGTAAAAGAGAATTTCGTGGAAACTTACCTTTCGAGTGGATTCCTTATTGCTAGACTGTTTCTTGTACTCATGTACTTTCTTCTTTGGGTGACACCTGCTTCTTGCACGGTTGTCTTGGATTATACCTGTTTCAACTTTTCAAACAAAGAACAATTGTTAGCTCGGAAATGGCGGTTGGTTCGGTGACCTTGATTGTTCCAGTCGCTTTGTTGCGTCCTTATTTCTGTTGAGAAACTCTGCCATTGATTGGATTCAAACAGCGAAACCCTTTTAGACTGCTCAGGCTTGCATTTCCAGATTCTGTGATGATTTTCCTTGCAAGGCTTTGGTTTTTTTCCACCCCGTTTTGCTTGGGGACTTTCAATGGGGATTTTGTTGTGGAGACTCTGTGGGGGTTTGCACAAGGGGAAACTCTGCGGGGATTTGTCTGAAAGCGGTTCTGTGGGGATTTTTACAAAGCGGACTTGCCGGGGATTTGTTGGGGCAGGCTCGATGGGGAATTTTACAAAGCGGATTTGCTGGGGATATTATTTTTATTTTTTTTTACCAAAGGGAGACCCTGTGGGGATCTGTACAAAGGGAAAATCTGTGGGGATTTTGTTGGGGCGGACTCTTTGGGGAATTTTTACAAAGGGAGGCTTTGCGGGGACTTGTACAAAGGGGAAACCTGTGGGGATTTTTCTTCTCTCTTCTCTTTTTTTTTTATATATATATATATTTTTTGTTTTCGTGACCTCACTTAGAATGCAGTCAACATCATGAACCATCATCAGGTTCGGACAAACGTACCAACGAAGCGGGGCATTTCCCTTGCGAAACGGAATTCCGTGAAACCAATCCTGCCACTTATCCTTCCGGTATATCTGGAACTTAGGGTTAAAATGAAAGGGATTCGAAGAAAAATATAGAACGGAGAAAGCAAATTTAAGAAAAGAAGTGTCCCTTTCGGGACAAGAAAGACTTATCTGAGGAAAAAAATGCTGACTTTAAATGGACATGACATGCTCTTTGGACTGGACGCCTGACCTTCAATGAACTCGCATTTCCTCCTGAACCAAAAATGGATTTGTGTTTCCAAACCGGTGGAACTTTGCCGAGACTTCCTGGGGTGGGTCATCCTTTCGGCCAACAGCGCCCTTTGCGGGTTTTCGCTAGCTGACCTCTCTCATTTCCTTCCTTGCTGTCGCTCGATAGCACTCTTTGTGAGTTTTTACTAAACAAGCTCTCTCATTTTGGTTTCTTTACTCCCGTCGCCTCGCGGTGCCCCGAAGGTTTTCACCGACGAGACTCTCTCATTTTATTTCTCTCAATTTAGAGTGTACCGGCCTCCATTCGTGGCACTTCTTGGCTTCCCCCTACCTTTGGTAATTGATCCGAAGGGCTTGTGCTTGGTAAAGAAAAGTAGATGATACTACGACTTTTAAACCGTTTGACGTGCCCCGGTTTCAATTTCAGGGTAGATGAGATTTTATTGTTGGTGTGACTGAACCTCAGAGAGAGGCTGCCTACGTATCCTTTCGGAATCAAGTCAGACGTAGTTCAGGCCTCGATCATGTTTTGTTTTGTTTGTTTTGTTTGTTTTCTTTTTTTTTTCTTTTTTTTTTGATTGGTAACCAAAGAACTGTAACCGGCTCAAAGGCTTGTAGAGAGAGTTGATAGTGTTTGGGGTAGTGGGAATAAAACCTCCATCATTTCAAATGTGTCAGGATCGCTGGGGTGTCACTCAGACATAGTATCTTTTGACTGCATCCGCATTCACTGCTGTTTCGGGATCATTTCCTTCGATATCACCTAGGTACAATGCTCCTCTCGGCAATATCTTCCTGATGATGTATGGGCCTTTCTAGTTTGGAGCAAATTTCCCTTTTGCTTCCAGGTGATGTGGCAGAATGTGCCTCAGTACCAATTGACCCACTTCGAAATTCCTGGATCGAACTTTCTTGTTGTAAGCATGGGCCATTCTTCGTTGGTACAGCTGCCCGTGACAAACCACATCCATTCGTTTCTCGTCAATCAGAGTCAACTGCTCCAATCGAGTCTTAACCCACTCGCTGTCTTCTATTTCTGCTTCGACAATGGTTCGAAGTGAAGGAATTTCTACCTCTGCTGGTATTACAGCCTCGGTCCCATAAACCAAAAGATAAGGGGTTGCCCCTACTGACGTGCGTACCGTAGTGCGATATCCCAACAATGCAAACGGTAACTGCTCATGCCACTGTCGGGAACTCTGGATCGTCTTCCTCAAAATCTTCTTGATGTTCTTGTTTGCTGCTTCTACAGCACCATTGGCCTTGGGCTGATAAGGAGTAGAATTCCTATGCGTTATTTTGAATTGGCATACATCTCCCATCAAGTGACTATTCAGGTTTGCTGCATTATCTGTGATGATAGTTGCAGGAATACCGAAACGACAGATAATATTTGAATGTACAAAATCCACTACCGCTTTTTTATTGACCGACTTGAGAGTGACAACTTCTACCCATTTTGTGAAGTAGTCGATGGCAACCAGTATAAATCTATGTCCATTTGAGGCATTCGGCTCCATCGGACCAATGACGTCTATGCCCCAGGCAACAAATGGCCAAGGTGCAGACATGGGATGCAATTCCGTGGGAGGTGCATGAATCAAATCACCGTGCACCTGACACTGATGACACTTCCGAACGAAACCAAAGCAGCCCTTTTCCATGGTCATCTAGTAATAACTTGCTCGAAGGATTTTCTTTGCTAAAACATACCCGTTCATGTGAGGTCCGCACACTCCTGCGTGTACTTCATGCATGATCCTTCTTGCCTCCTCGGTGTCAACAAATCTTAGTAGATTGAGGTCCGGAGTCCTCTTATACAACAACTCACCGCTCAAAAAGAAACCACTTGCATGCCGCCTGATGGTTCTCTTTTGATCTCCGGTAGCATGCTCGGGGTATTCTTGCGTTTTCAAAAACCTCTTGATATCATGGTACCACGGCTGTGTACACGATCCTGCCTCGATTACATTACAGTAACCGTGTCTCTCCCTGATTTGGATTTCCAAGGGATCGACATGGGCGTTGCCTGGGTAGGGTAGCATTGAAGCTAGGGTAGCAAGTGCATCTGCTAGTTCATTGTGACAGCGCGGGATATACCTGAACTCTATTGATTTAAAATGTTTGCCGAGGTCCTCCATGTGCTGTCGGTAAGGAATAAGCTTGACATCCCGAGTTTCCCATTCACCTTGGGCTTGCCGGATAATCAGGTCAGAATCTCCCAAAATCAATAAATCTTCGACATCCTGATCAATCGCCATATGCATGCCCATGATGCAGGCTTCATACTCAGCTGTATTGTTCGTGCAAAAGAAACGCAGTCTAGCTGTGGCGGGATAATGCTGACCGAAAGTGACTATTCAGGTTTGCTGCATTATCTGTGATGATAGTTGCAGGAATACCGAAACGACAGATAAGATTTGAATGTACAAAATCCACTACCGCTTTTTTAGTGACCGACTTGAGAGTGACAGCTTCTACCCATATTGTGAAGTAGTCGATGGCAACCAGTATAAATATATGTCCATTTGAGGCCTTCGGCTCGATCGGACCAATGACGTCCATGCCCCAGGCAACAAATGGCCAAGGTGCAGACATGGGATGCAATTCCGTAGGAGGTGCATGAATCAAATCACCGTGCACCTGACACTGATGACACTTCCGAACGAAACCAAAGCAGCCCTTTTCCATGGTCATCTAGTAATAACCTGCTCGAAGGATTTTCTTTGCTAAAACATACCCGTTCATGTGAGGTCCGCACACTCCTGCGTGTACTTCGTGCATGATCCTTCTTGCCTCCTCGGTGTCAACACATCTTAGTAGATTGAGGTCCGGAGTCCTCTTATACAACAACTCACCGCTCAAAAAGAAACCACTTGCATGCCGCCTGATAGTTCTCTTTTGATCTCCGGTAGCATGCTCGGGGTATTCTTGCGTTTTCAAAAACCTCTTGATATCATGGTACCACGGCTGTGTACACGATCCTGCCTCGATTACGTTACAGTAACCGTGTCTCTCCCTGATTTGGATTTCTAAGGGATCGACATGGGTGTTGCCTGGGTAGGGTAGCATTGAAGCTAGGGTAGCAAGTGCATCTGCTAGTTCATTGTGACACCGCGGGATATACCTGAACTCTATTGATTTAAAACGCTTGCCGAGGTCCTCCATGTGCTGTCGGTAAGGAATAAGCTTGACATCCCGAGTTTCCCATTCACCTTGGGCTTGCCGGATAATCAGGTCAGAATCTCCCATAATCAATAAATCTTCGACATCCTGATCGATCGCCATATGCATGCCCATGATGCAGGCTTCATACTCAGCTGTATTGTTCGTGCAAAAGAAACGCAGTCTAGCTGTGGCAGGATAATGCTGACCGGAAGGCGAAATCAAAATTGCCCCGATTCCTACACCTTTGGCATTTACGGCCCCATCAAAGAACATCTTCCAAACATGAGCATTCTCCGAGACCACTTCTACGGTGTTTATTTCTTCATCTGGAAAATAGGTACTCAATGGCTGGTATTCCTCATCGATTGGATTTTCGGCCAAATGATCTGCTAGCGCCTAGGCTTTCATTGCAGTGCGGGTGACATAGACTATGTAAAATTCAGTAAGCAAGATTTTCCACTTGGCCAGTCTTCCAGTAGGCATTGGTTTCTAAAATATATACTTCAAAGGATCCAGCCTGCTTATGAGGAAAGTAGTGTGAGCTTGGAGATAATGTCTCAGCTTTTGAGCAACCCACGTCAGAGCGCAACATGTACTTTCCAACAGAGTGTACTTGGCCTCGTAGCCGGTGAATTTCTTGCTCAAGTAGTAGATTGATTTCTCCTTCTTTCCGGTTACGTCATGTTGCCCGAGGACGCAACCGAAAGAATTTTCCAAGACTGTCAGATACAATAATAGTGGTCTCTCTGGCTATGGTGGGACCAAAACTGGGGGATTTGAAAGATATTCTTTAATTTTGTCAAAAGCTTCTTGACATTCAGCCGTCCATTTGATCGCCGCGTCTTTCCTCAATAGCTTGAATATGAGCTCACACGTGCTCGTCAGCTGGGCAATGAATCGACTGATGTAGTTTAACCTGCCCAACAAACTCATCACATCTTTCTTTGTTCTTGGGGGAGGTAGATCTCTGATAGATTTTATCTTTGTTGGATCTAATTCGATACCTCTCCTGCTTACTATAAAGCCCAAAAGCTTGCCCGATGGGACTCCGAAAGCACATTGGCTAGGTTCAGCTTCAAGTCGTACTTCCTCAGTCTCTCGAAGAACTTCCTCAAGTATTGGATGTGATTATCCTGCGTCCTGGACTTGACTATCATGTCGTCCACGTACACCTCTATTTCTTGATGCATCATGTCATGAAAAATGGCAGTCATGGCCCTCATGTAAGTAGCCCCAGCATTTTTCAGACCAAATGGCATGACCCGATAACAGTAAGTGCCCCAAGGCGTGGTGAAGGCAGTCTTCTCGGCGTCTTCTTCATCCATCAATACCTGATGATACCTAGCGTAACAATCTACGAAAGACTGGATCTCATGTTTGGCGCAATTATCAACAAGGATGTGGATGTTGGGCAATAAGAAATTATCTTTGGGACTCGCTCTATTCAGGTCTCGATAGTCCACACATACCCGAGTCTTCCCATCTTTTTTCGGCACTGGAACCACATTTGCCAACCATGTTGATTACTGGACTACCCGAATCACTCCCGTTTTCAGCTGCTTGGTGATCTCCTCTTTAATCTTGTCACTGACCTCAATTTTGAACTTTCGTTGCTTTTGTTGAACTGGAGGATAATCAGGGTGAATTGGCAATTTATGAACCACTAGATCAACACCTAGTCCTGGCATGTCATCGTATGACCAAGCAAACACATCTTTAAATTCAAAAAAGAAGTTGAATTATCGCGTCTCGCATTTTCTTGTCCGTGTGAATGCTTATTTTGGTGTCCCGGATTTCTTCAGGAGTTCCTAAATTAACTGGTTTGGTGTCATTCAGATTTGGCTTAGGTTTATTCTCAAAATGTTCCAACTCTCGGTTTATTTCCCTAAAAGCCTGTTCTTCATCATATTCTGGTTCTGGGTTCATTATTTTACAATTAAATAGCTCGTTGTGATCTGGGTGTGAAGTCCGCAAGCATGTCATATTTAAAGCCGCATTATTATAACTGAAAGAAAAGATAAAGGAAAAATATCAAAAATCAGAACAAAGGAAAAAATGAGAAAACAACGATGATTTTTTTTTTCTTGGAATTTGGAAGACAACAATATTTACAACTCAGGAATTAAAAACAACAATTGAAGGGAATAAAATATCCAGGTTATATCCTGGAGATAACTTGTGATGTAGGAAAGGTGGCAGGACAGGTCTACCCGGACTTCTACCTAGTCCGAATGGCGTGGCCTCCCAGTTTCGATGTTTGGCGTTTGGTCCCATATATAGCATCTCGGCGGTGCTGGTGCCTTCTCCTGGTTGAACCATGTGAGCCTCTTAGAGCATTTCTCTCATTTCCCCACATATCTCCTCGATTTCCTCAGCCGTGAAAACCTCATCGTCTTCTTCTTCAGTGTATCTTTGTCTGACGAAGGTTTCATATAAATCCGGCAGTGGCCGAGGCAGTTTCCAACCCCCACTCTTCCTCTTCTTTGCCCATTCTTCATCTTCTGGAGTAGGTTGAAAACCTATCCCAAAAAGTTTCTTGGCGGAAGGCAAGGTGATGGGTTGCGTTATTCCTTGCAATGTTCGTCCGAGCCCTTTCCCTGGCCTGAATCCGTGCCGGATCATCTCTTTTTCTACCATGATCGAGGCGTTAGACAAGAAAGGTTGGGGGTACGGTCTTCCCTCCTCATACTGCTCTGCTAACACAACTTCGAAAGCCTGATAGACCGTGTGCTCGCTCCCTTCCCTTGGTTCAAGATATGGGATGGATGGGTCCCGATATATAGACTGTTCGTCTTCTCCGTGTACCACAATTTCCCGGTCTTCGTGCTCAAACTTCACCATTTGATGAAGAGTGGAAGGTATAGCCCCCGCCGTATGAATCCAAGGTCTGCCGAGGAGAAAATTGTAGGACGTATCCATGTCAAGCACTTGAAAAGTTATTTCAAACTCTACTGGCCCTATGGTCAAAGCCAAGTCTATTTCCCCAAGGGTGTCTCTCTTGATGCCGTCAAAAGCCCTTTCGCAGACATTATTGGGGCGGATTCTTCCGGTCCCAATTTCCATTCTCCGTAGCGTGGAGAGCGGACAAATGTCAACACCTGAACCCCCATCCAACATTACCCGCTTGACGTAGTAGTCTTCGCATTTAACTGTTAGATGCAAGGCTTTGTTGTGTGCCGCTCCCTCTGGGGGTAAATCGTTCTTGCTTAAAGAGACCTGATTAACGGCGAAGAACCTCTCCGTAATCCGTTCCAGTTGTTCAACTGAGGTTTCAACTGGTACGTATGCTTCGTTCGGCCGACCTCATCAGCAGCGATAGCATGGACACTTGCTCGGGGCATTTGCGTAGTTGGTCTACCACTTCGTAGTCTGGCATTTTCATTTGTTGGAAGAAAATTTCCGCTTCTTCAACGCTTTCAGGCTTCTTTGGTAGGAAGCGTCTCCGTGTGGTGTTGTTTAGCTGTTGAGCGTTCGAATACCTTCCAATGAAAGTATTTTCCAGAAGTTCTCCCGTGACTTCTTTACCTTTGTATGTAACCAACGTTCTTTGATAGTTGCACGAAACTATGGACGGGTTGGTCATCGGCTTCTGTGGCACGCGTCCGATAACCACTGGCTCATTCAGCCGAGGTGGTTGAATCGTCCCCCGGACCACATAGGCCCCTTTTTGCACGTACATTGGCCTTGCCCTTTTGACTTCGAAACTTTGCAGCCTCTCTGCTCGACCTCGCGGGACGTAAAGAACTCCATTCTTCACAGGCACCGTTTTTTTCTCCACCTTCTTTTCGGGCTCGCACTTCACAGTACTGACCTTTTTTTCCCCTTTTCCTAGCTTTGGGCTTGTTTCAGGCCTTTTCCCTACGTCGACGATGGCGATTATGGCTTTTAAAGCAGGATCAAATTCTTTGTCCTCGCAGATCATTCCAATTAGCGGCCCGTTGTTGTGAGCAGGCAACGGATTGTTAGTCACATTTGGGACCTCCTCGTCCCTTAGCACTATTTTCTCTTGCTCTATTAAATTCTCGACTACCCTTCTCAAAGCCCAGCAGTCATTTGTATCGTGCCCTTCCGCTCCTGAGTGATAGGCGCATCTAACACCAGTTTTGTAAGAAGGTGATGCCGGATTGTGCCTTGTCTGAGGGACCGGCTGCAGGAAACCCAACTGAAGTAGCTTCGGGAACAAAGTAGAGTATGGCTCACCGATGGGCGTGAAAGTCCGCCTTCTAGGTGGTTCCTGAGGGCGGAAGTTATTTTGAGGAGGCTGTGGGTTATAGTGGTTGCGGTATGGAGGCTGATTTCTGGGAGGTAGAGCTTGGCCTCGATTGGCTTGCTGCGGCGGATGGACATAAGGTTGGGTGTTCATACCATGTAGGGTTGAGGATCATATGCCACACTTTGGTGGGGGTAGTAGTGTTGTGGGGTCCTTTCTGGAAAACGGGGCCTGGGATTACGATATTCCCTTGCTTCTGACACTGCCATGGCCGTTTCTTCCTTTTTCTTTCCTCTTGTCATTCCTCCGGACCCGCTTTGGACTGCTTGGGAGGTTGCCCTTATGGCTGCCTGACTCAAAATCCTGCCCGTTTTCAGACCATTCTCCACCATCTCCCCAATCTTAATCGCTTCTGCGAAAGGCTTTCCCATGGCTGACATCATGTTTTGGAAATAGTCGGACTCTTGAGCCTGGAGAAAAGTAGTGACCATTTCTATCTCGTCCATGGGAGGCTTCACCCTTGACGCCTGCTCGCACCACTTAATAGCATATTCTCTGAAGCTTTCTGAAGGTTTCTTCTTCAAGTTTGACAGAGAATTTCGGTCTGGTGCAATGTCGATGTTGTACTGGAATTGTCTCACAAAATCTTTGGCGAGATCATCCCATATATGCCACCGGGATATGTCCTGGTCCATGTACCATTCTGAGGCTATTCCTACCAGACCTTCCCCGAAATATGCCATTAGCAATTCCTCTTTTCCGCCGGCTCCCCGCAATTGGTTGCAGTATTTCTTGAGATGAGCAATGGGGTCACCGTGCCCGTCGTACTTCTCAAACTTTGGGGTCTTGAAACCCACTGGTAGGTGCACGTGAGGGAGCATGCATAGATCAGTATAGGAGACGCTCTTCTGTCCGCTCAAACCTTGCATTTTTTTCAAACTCTGCTCAAGGCTTCTCATTCTTTTGGCCATCTCATCTTGTTCAGCAATTTTGGGGTTCTGATCCTGCCCAGGTGCAAACTCGCACTGAGGCTGTGGAGGATGAGTGCTAGTGGCAAACCGAGTTGGTTCCATTGAGAAAGATGGTGCTTGGAAAGTAAACGAGGATGAGTCAAAATTTGGCTTGTACGTAGCAGGTTGTGCCGTGATCGGGCAGGGTGGTGCAGTAAAGATGTTTGTGTTTACATCCGTTGTTAACACCCGGGGATAAGAATCAGAGGGCGATCCAGCAGAGAAGGCCAAAACGGCTGGGTATCCAAATGGGGCAGCAGGATAGCTTATGGGGACGTTAGAAGTCCCGCTTGTCCTGGAGAGCAACTCAGGGAATCCAGGGATGACACTTGGTGGCTCTTTTCCGTTATTCCAGTCATCCAGCATTTCCAACATGCGGAGCCGCATGATTCTATTCTCCTCCGCGGTTGCAGACTCGGGCGTGAGGACGGCCGATATAGAACTCTCCTTGGAAACAGGAATTGTCGGCAAAGGAATTTCTGAAGACATTTCTATGCTTCCTTTTGACCTTGTGAAGTAAGTGTGAGCACCGCCTCCTGACTTAACAACAGGTAATTGAACACTCCATTTTGACCTCGTGAAGTATGAGTGTGAGGCCAGACTTTCACCAAACCAACCGCCTTTTCTAAAACCTGGAAGGACTCAACGACAAACGAACGGTTAGTTCGAAACAAATAACAGATAGGCAATCTCACGTTGGAGCATGATGCACCTATACAGTTAAGTGAATTCCTACATTTTTGCGACGAAAGCATGCGTCATTCCGGCTTCCTTTTTAGGCTTTTTTTTATTATGTTTTTATTTTTCTTTTATTTCTCCTTTTGTTACTGTTTTCAATTTTTGTGGTTAAAATGTGACCAGATCCGATGAGGATTGCCTACGTATCACGATGCCACGCAAATCAGATCATTACGTAGTTCAAAAACAGATGAATGTAAAAGAAACACACATTTTATTACTGAAACGATCTATTACAAGCAACATTTTCGAAAAAGGAAAAACAAAACTTGAAAATAAACATAGACTCAAACAGACTAATGCACCCTGATGCGAAAAAGGCAGACAGAAGATGTTAAGATACAGACTCGACCTATGAATACATTATGGTTTCGAAAATTGGTGCCCGCGGGGCATCGTTTGGCCTCGCCGCAGTCCTAGGAGTGAGATCCCTTTCAAGTTGTTCCAGCTCATGCATGGTTTGCTTGACATAACCCATCACTGCCGAGAGAACGGTAATGCTGGTCATGTTCTCACACCGTAGACATCGTCTGATGATGGCGTGGGCAATGGTCCTGATCCTATCTCTGGTTTGTTTCTTCTCTATGAGCAGGCGTTTTATCTGATCACTGCACATTTTTAAAACCTGAGAATCTTGTATATGCTGATTCTTCAGTTGCCGCACTTCTGCCTTCATTTGGGCCAACAGGTTGTAATAGTATCTGCTCTCAAATTGGAAATCCTCGGCCCGCTTAACTGCTTTAACCTCAAGTGTATCCATATCTCTCTTCATTTTAGCGACAGTTTTCTCGTGGTCGTGTCTCAATTGGTTCAAGTATCGGCGATGCTTATCTGGTCTTGTACCCCACTGTGCTTTGAGCTTTGCCATGACATTTTCAGACTCTTCTAAACCATCTCGCCATTCTATGACTTCTCTTTTCAACCCTCTTATCCACTGCTCGTCTGATCGACTTCTGGGCTATTTATCAAGAGCCAATCTCAATTTCTGGATTTGGGCCTTAAGTTCTTCATTTTCTTGGATCAATCTATTCGTTTCGCTTCGATCCGCAGCGATTTGTATGCTGTTATTGAATTTCTGACTTTCAATCTGTAGCTTTAAATCACCGATCTCTGCCCGATACCCCTTTTCTTTTGCTAACCAGTTCCATTGCTCTTGGGACGACTCAACGAAATCTTTGAGATGAGGTCTCTTAACTGGTCTCTCACAGGACATGTCACCTCTAAACCAAGCGTGATACCCCGGGGCAACTTCCCCTTTTGTCGTATCCATCACACAAGTGTTTGTTGTCAGATGTTGGCACTCACTCCAGATTTGGCGAACCTCTTCTTCGGGGAAACGACCGTCCGGACTGATTTCTATCACTTGGGTACTCAGATCTTCATCTTTAGGCACCACTTGATACCTCCCAAGTTGCCTCAAAACCCGATACGGTGTATAGGGTTGGATGCTTTTAAGTCCCATTAACAGAAAGTGGGGCCTGGTTGCCGGCATGTATATGATTTCCTCAACGGGTAACCATCCGAGCGTCCACTGGATTTGGTTGGCAGTGAGAGTTCGGAAAAATGAGGTCCATGCTGTGACTCCCTCGGGTAGACTGAACCCTTTGATTCTTGTGTAGAATTCTCCAATACAAGTTTTTTCGGGCGAACCGTAACCCAAGAGCGGGGAGCGGGGGCATAAATGATCGGTCATCCACATTTGCAACAGCAGGTTACATCCTTCGAAAAAGTCGCCCCTGGCTCGGCAAGCAGTGAGAGCCCGGAAGATGTCAGCCATAATCATAGGTGCCAGAGTACTTTTATCTTGGGTGAGCAAAGTGCTGACGACCCCAGTTACTTTTAGATCGATGTTTCCGTCTTTTCTTGGGAACACTATAAGACCCAAAAAGGCTATCATAAAAGCTACCAGCCTGTGTTCGTCCCACTTTTGTCGGTTGCCTTTACTGCATAGTTTGAAGTCCGGCTTATTGAACCCGGCCACGTGGCCGTATCTAGCATATATGAGGTGGAGACTGTAGAAACCTTTGAATCGAAGTGGCCACGTGGCCCTAGCTCGGATTTGAATCGACCTTTCTTGGGGTTGAACGGACTTTAATCGAAGTGTTCTCTACTGAGAATACTTCGATTAAGGTCCATTAGACCCTAATCATCTAGGTTCAAACGGACACAGATCGGGCTCAGGGTTTCTAGGGTTCCTAAGGGGCAGATTTGGGATTTGTGTTTCCCTAGTTAGATTCGGACCAAACCAAGCATGGTTTGGTCACGATAGAGGTCAGGGGAGTGCCCGATATGAACCTGGGGTGGTTTGGTGTAGATCGAGTTTTGCTCGAATCTTCAAATGAAGATTCGAGAACCTAGGGGTTGATTCGAGGCAAAGTGACAACAGATCCATGTTCAGGGTGGTGAGGCGGTCCTAGGGTGTTGAGGTGGTGGTAACCGGCGTCCATGCCGCCAGGTTTATGGTGAGAGAAAAGGGGGGCGGCTCTAGGGTTCTGAGGGACTGGGTCTGTGGTGAGGATGACCTAAGGGCGGGGTGTTTGGATAGGGGGCAGGGTATGATATGGAGGCTTTTATACGGGGTGGATGGTTGGGTCTTGGCCGTTAGATCACTCGAGATCAACGGCCTGGATCCAAAGGTTAATCCAGACGGTGTCATTTGGTTTAGTATTGGGGTCGGGTTGGTCCGGGGTTGAATTGGTCGGGTTCGTATGTGGGTACGGGGATATGATGAGGACCGTTAGATCAGTGTGGTTTGAACGGCTGGGATGGGTTGCCCCCTGAAACGACGTAGTTTTGGTGTCAAACTACGTCGTTTGGAGGCCTGGAGATGGGTCTGCTGGACCGGTTGCTTGGGCTGCTTTTTTGGGCCTCGGATTTTTAAATAGGAAACCAGCCCAATCCTATTTTAAACCAATTTGCACCCTTTTCTTTTATTTTCTAATTTTTTTAAAATACAAAACCTAATTTAAAAAAAATGAAATTAAACACTCACTAATCAGTACTTAACACAATTATCACACACATATTAACATATTTAAATAGGTGAAAATCACACCAAAGCAACGAATAGGACAAAAGACGCATATTTTGTGATTTTCCTTTTAATAACCGGATTATGGTTCAACTACACACGACACACATTTTTTTTGTATTTTGTTTGATAATAACAATGGACAAAAACACAAATAACTAACAAAAATGCCACGTAAAATCCAAAAATTGTACAGCAAGACCATTTGCTATTATTTTTTATTTCTTTTGGAGTGATTGTCGCGTAAACAAAAATCACGTGCTCACAGGCGCCACTTCCCATACTTCTCAAGCTCCACCACCCAAACAAGTCCCATACGCTCCTCCACCAATTACACCTGTTTTTGTGGCACCTCCACCTACTACGTTACACCGATCTTCCAGTGAACCCCTGTTCCAAACTCACGACAACCAGTACTATCCCCCTGAACGCACCTTCAAAGTCCCAGAACCATATCCTTACACCTCTCATCTTGATATCCCGACAGAGACCGAGAAACCGCCCAAAAATCCCGAGCATGAAGAGATGATCAGAAAGGTCAAAATCTTAGAGCAATCGTTCCGAGATATGAGGGGGCTGGGAGGTCAAGTGAGTGTGGCCTATAAGGATTTATGTCTTTTCCCAGATGTTCAGTTGCCAGCAGGGTTCAAAATGCCCAAGTTTGATCTGTACAATGGGCATGGTGACCCAGTAGCGCACTTAAGAGGATTTTGTAGCAAAATGAGAGGAGAATGTGGAAGGGATGAATTGCTGATGGCATATTTCAGCCAAAGTCTGAGTGGATCGGCTTTAGAATGGTATACCAGACAAGATCACAACAGGTGGTACACATGAGACGATTTGGCCCAAGCCTTCGCCTGCCATTTTTAGTACAACCTCGAAATTATCCCAGATCGTCAGTCGTTGACAAAGCTTGAGAAGAAGCCCGGTGAGAGCTTCAGAGAATATGGATTCCGTTGGAGAGAGCAAGCTGCGAGGGTTGACCCTCCGATGAAAGAAAGCGAGATGGTTGATTATTTCTTGCAGGCTTTGGAACCCACTTATTTCGGTCACTTGGTGTCAGCAGTAGGTAAGTCCTTTAATGAAGTCGTAAAAATGGGAGGCATGGTTGAAGAGGGACTTAAGTCCAACAAGATCATGAGTTATTCAGCAATCAAGGCGACCACTCAGGCCATTCAAAACGGTACTAGGGACATGCTCGGGAAGAAGAAGAAGGAGGATGTTGCGACAATTGAGTTGGGAGCTTGGGTTGGATCCAGGAACCTTCCCCATTACTACAACCAGCCACGACCCTATCTCTAAACTTACCCCCACACTCCATATAACCCACCACAACACTATTACCCACCGCTAGATCCCTATCTTTCTGTCAATCACGCACAAACCTATACCCAGCGGCCCGCCCACTCTCAATGGCATGCGCCAGCTCCACAAAACCCGTACCAAGCTCCAAAAAATAACCATCCACCCCTAAAAGCCTACAGAAATCCTCCTGGGACGGGTTTTCGACCCAACCAAGCCTTTAAGAATGAAAGGTTGCAGAAGCAAAAGACTTTCACTCCACTGGGAGAATCATATGCTAGTCTATTCCACAAACTGAGACAGTTGGGTATGTTGAATTCGATCGAGGCTAAATTGCCGAATCCCCCTCCCAGAAATCTTGACTGCTCGGTGAGTTGTGAGTATTGTTCAGGGGCCCCGGGACATGACACAGAGAAATGTTGGAAATTGAAAACAACCATCCAAGAACTTATTGACACCAATCGGATTGAGGTCCAAGCTCCAGAGGAGCCCAATATCAATCAGAATCCCTTGCTAGCCCATCATGAAACAAATGTAATTGAGATAGTGCATAAAAGAGGGGAGCCTAATAAGCCTTCACAAACCGTCATGATGATTCAGGCTAGTGAAGCCAGACAATTTGAAAAGTCAACAAGTGAGAAGTCTGTGATCAAGTTGAACAGGGAAAATAATGAACAATCTGTGGAGGTCAAGAAGGGGTCCTCTAGTGACATCGCAGGAAAACTTGAAAGAGCAAAACTGGTTGTGCCAGGAGTGACGAACAAGCCTGTATTAATTGTGAAGGGCGCCCCCACAGATCCTGTCGTTATCAAACCGGTAACTCAATTACCGATAGACAACAACAAGGCAGTCCCATGGAATTATGAACGAGTGACTGTGACTTACAAGGGGAAAGAGGTTAGAGAAGAAGTGTGTGAGACTCATGGTTTGACTTGATCGGGAATATTATTCGCTCCCGAATAGTTGAGAAAAGCTAGGACCTCAAAAGATAATCTAGTGTTGGTGAAGAAAGAAGTGACTGAGGAAGAAGCAGAGGAATTTCTAAGAAAGATTAAGGTGCAAGACTATTCCATTGTGGAGCAGTTAAGGAAGACACCAGCTCAGATGTCGCTCTTGTCATTATTGATCCATTCAGACGAACACCGTCGGGCTTTAATGAATATCTTGAACGAAGACCATGTCCCTGACAAAATCTCCGTAAACCACTTGGAAAAGATAGCTAATAAGATATTTGAGGTAAACAGAGTCACTTTTTCTGATGATGAGTTGCTCGTGGGGGGTACCGAGCACAATAGAGCCCTTTATCTAACGGTGAAATGCGAAGATTCAATGGTTACTCGGGTACTGGTTGACAATGGGTCTAGTGCGAACATTTGTCCTCTCTCCACATTGACCAAGCTGAAAGTGGAGGATGAAAGAATTCGCAAAAACAGTATTTGCGTTCGGGGATTCAACGATGGAGGGAAGGATTCAATCGGGGACATAGTGCTTGAGCTCACAATAGGGCCAGTTGAATTTACCATGGAATTACAGGTACTCGATGTGGCTGTTTCGTACAATCTGCTGTTGGGACGACCCTGGATCCATGTTGCCAAAGCAGTCCCATCTACTCTGCATCAAATGGTCAAGTTTGAATGGGATCAACAGGAAATTGTTGTACACGACGAAGATAATTTGTGTGTGCCCAATGGCGCCATTGTTCCATTCATAGAGGTTGACGATGGCAAGGGACCATGGGTTTATCAGGTTTTCGACACAGTATCGGTAGAGAAAATTTCGGAAGGAAAGTGCGCTCCAACTCCAAAGATGGTCGCTGCATAAGTTATGGTGGCTGTTGAGATGTTGAAAAATGGTTTCGTACCGGGCAAGGGTTTGGGTGCGTCTCTGCAAGGTATTGTGCAACCAGTTTCTCTTCCAAAAATCTGGATACTTTTGTTCTGGGGTTCAAGCCTACCGTTGCAAACGTGAGAAGATCTAGAAAAATGAAACAGAAAGCATGGGCATTGCCAAAGATAGTCTCGCGTCTGTCTAGATCATTCGTCAGGCCGGGTATCAGAAAGAAACTGTTGTCAAAGGTTCCTAGACCACTGATTGGTGCCGATAGAGGCTTGGAGAAGGGGTTCAAAAGGTTATTCGCCAAGGTTAACATGGTTCAGGCTGGGGAAAGATCCAGCAGGGTAGATGTTCAATTCGTGGGACCACGTGCAAAAGTCAACAACTGGGAAGCTACTCCTCTAACTACCCGGAAGGAGTCTTGGTAGTGGGTTTTGATTTTCTTTTAGTTGTCTGGATTATTCTAGGGTCTGTAATTCAGATATTATGTTCCATCCAGTTGGATGTGTCAAAACCCTGATATCTTTAAATTCAATGAAATGCAATTGTTTCTTTTCCTTCATTTCTTCTAATTTTATTTTTGTTTCTTCTTTTGTATAATTCTTTTATGCTGATATCAATGACATGACATGCATGAGAAATCTTCGGTCCAGTTTTAAAAGTCAATCTAACTCTGAAATAATAATACAACAAA
This sequence comes from Nicotiana sylvestris, assembly GCF_000393655.2. Taxonomy (NCBI): domain Eukaryota; kingdom Viridiplantae; phylum Streptophyta; class Magnoliopsida; order Solanales; family Solanaceae; genus Nicotiana; species Nicotiana sylvestris. Next base: position 175,301,258 of record NC_091064.1, on the reverse strand, counting down.
TTGAGTGTGATGATGAATTGGAATTTGATGATGATGAGGCCTATGAAGATATTAGTAAGGAACTAAGTCATTCTGAGGAAAAACCCAAACCTAATTTGAACGATATAGATCCAGTTAATCTAGGGGACCAAGATAATGTCCGTGAAACTAAAATAAGTGTCCATCTGGAACCTCAACTAAGGGAGGATATAATTAAAGCAGTGTTCGAATACAAAGATGTTTTTGCATAATCCTATGATGACATGCCGGGCCTAAGCACTGATTTAGTGGTTCACAAGTTGACCACTGAACCGGCATTCCCTCCTGTCAAACAGAAGCTGAGAAAGTTCAAAACGGATATGAGTGTAAAGATCAAAGAAGAGGTCACCAAGCAGTTCGATGCCAAAGTCATTTTGGTCACCTGGTATCCCACCTGGTTAGCCAATGTTGTGTCTGTGCCGAAGAAGGATGGCAAGACCAGGGTATGTGTTGATTATCGGGATCTCAACAAGGCGAGTCCAAAAGACAATTTCCCGTTGCTGAACATCCATATCTTGATTGATAATTTTGCCAAACATGAGATTGGCTCTTTTGTGGATTGTTACACATGTTATCATCAGATCTTAATGGACGAGGAAGATGCAGAAAAGACGACATTCATCACCCGTGGGGAACGTACTACTATCGGGTCATGCTATTTGGCTTGAAGAATGCTGGGGAAACCTACATGAGGGCACTGACAACAATATTCCATGATATGATACACCAGGAAATCGAGGTGTACGTGGATGATGTGATTGTGAAGTCTAGAAAGCAGTTTGACCATGTCAAGGATCTGAAGAAGTTCTTCCAAAGGCTTCGCAGGTACAATCTCAAGCTTAATCCTACAAAGTGTGCTTTTGGGGTGCCGTCTGGCAAGTTGTTGGGGTTCGTAGTCAATCGTCGGGGTATTGAACTAGATCCATCGAAAGTCAAGGCCATCCAGGAATTGCCACCTCCGAGGAACAAGGCCGAGGTGATGAGTTTGTTGGGGAGATTGAATTATATCAGCAGGTTCATCGCTCAACTCACGACAACTTGCGAGCCTATCTTCAAACTGTTAAAGAAAAATGTTGCAGTCAAGTGGACAGATGAATGTCAGGAGGTGTTTTATAAGATAAAGGGGTATTTGTCAAATCCACTCGTGTTGGTCCCGCCAGAACTAGGGCGACCATTGATTCTATATTTGACGGTTTTGGACAATTCATTCGGCTGTGTATTGGGTCAACATGACATCACTGGCAGGAAGGAGCCGGTCATATATTATCTCAGCAAGAAATTCATGCCATACGAGGTCAAGTACACTCAGCTTGAGAGGACATGTTGCGCCCTAACTTGGGTGGCACAGAAACTGAAACATTATTTGTCATCTTACACTACCTATCTCATATCTCGCTTGGATCCACTGAAGTATATCTTTCAGAAGCCTATGCCCACAAAGAGGCTTGCAAAGTGGCAGATCCTGCTCACAGAGTTTGACATTGTCTACGTGACTCGAACTGCAATGAAAGCACAAGACTTGGCAGACCATTTGGCCGAGAACTCGGTTGATGAAGATTATGAACCTTTGAAAACTTATTTCCCTGATGAAGAGGTGATGCACGTTGATGAGTTGAAACAAGTCGAGAAGCCAGGGTGGAAACTTTTCTTTGATGGGGCTGCAAACATGAAGGGCGTAGGGATAGGAGCAGTACTTATTTCTGAAATAGGGCAGCACTACCCTGTTATGTCTCAGCTTCATTTTTACTATACCAACAACATGGCTGAGTACGAGACATGCATTCTGGGTTTGAGGTTAGCTGTGGATATGGGTGTCCAGGAAGTCTTGGTCTTGGGTGACTCGGACCTCCTGGTGCACCAAATTCAAGGAGAATGGGAAACAGGGGATTTGAAACTCATACCATACAGACAATGTTTGCATGATCTTTGTCAACAGTTTCAGTCAATAGAATTCATGCATATCCCAAGGATCCATAATGAAGTCGCCGATGCTTTGGCTACTCTGGAATCAATGTTACATCATCCAGATAAGGCTTATGTGGACCCTTTGCAGATTCAGGTCCGTGATCAGCATGCTTACTGTAATATGGTAGAAGAAGAACTTGATGGGGAGCCATGGTTCCACGTTATCAAAGAATACCTTCGGATGAGGGTATATCCGGTACAAGTCACAGGTGATCGGAAAAGAACAATTGGATGATTGACAAGCGGATTTTTCTTCAGTGGAGGGGTGTTATACAAAAGAACTCCAGATCATGGATTGCTAAGATGCGTAGATGCCAGACAGGCCACAGTTATCATGACTGAGGTACACTCCGGAATTTGTGGACCGCATATGAGTGGGTACGTTCTGGCAAAGAAGATTCTCCGAGCAGGTTATTACTGGCTCACTGTGGAGCGAGATTGTATCAGTTTTGTGCGCAAGTGTCATCAGTGCCAGGTGCACGGAGATTTGATTCATTCCCCACCATCTGAATTGCATACAATGTCGGCACTATGGCCCTTTGTTTCTTGGGGAATGGATGTCATTGGGCCAATCGAGCCAGCAGCATCAAACGGACATAGGTTTATCCTGGTAGCCATTGATTATTTTACCAAGTGGGTTGAAGTGAAAACTTTCAAATCTGTGACCAAGAAAGCAGTGGTCGATTTTGTGCATTCAAATATCATCTGTCGGTTTGGGATTCCGAAGGTAATCATCACGGACAATGGCGCTAATCTCAATAGTCATTTGATGACAGAGACATGTCAGCAGTTTAAGATTATACATCACAATTCCACCCCATATCGCCCTAAAGCGAATGGAGTAGTCGAGGCAGCTAATAAGAACATAAAGAAGATACTAATGGTGGAAGGGTCCAGACAATGGCATGAGAAGTCACCTTTCGCCTTGTTGGGTTATCGCACTACTGTTCGCACTACAGTAGGGGTCACTCCTTATTTGTTGGTGTATGGCACATAGGCAGTAATACCCACAGAAATTGAAATCTCATTCCTTCGGATTGTTGCTGAGGCAGAAATCAATAATGTTGAATGGGTCAAAACCCGCTTGGAGCAATTAAGTCTGATTGATGAAAAGAGATTGGTAGCAGTATGTCACGACCAATTGTATCAACAGAGAATGGTGAGAGCATATAACAAGAAGGTACGTCCATGGAAGTTCGAAGAGGGTCAGTTAGTGTTGAGACGTATCTTGCCTTATCAGGCTGAAGCAAAAGGAAAGTTTGCCCCAAACTGGCAGGGGCCATTTGTCGTAACTAGAGTGTTGTCCAATAACGCGTTATATTTGACAGATATAGAACGAAAATGTGGGGAAAAGGCTATCAAATCCGATGCAGTCAAGAGATACTATGTATGATTTCTTTGTTTGATTGTACTTGTTTGTATTTGGCATATTTTGAAGATTGAAATGATGAAGGCGTTTTGTTCTGCTATCTAAATACTTGATCCCTCGTCACCCCTTTTGAGCCTTATTTATTTTCTTTCTTACCCCTCTTTTAGAATCAGTAGTGAACATCAGAAACACAAGCGTGAAAGATAAGAAAAGAAAGAAAATAAAAATAGAAAGAAAGGAGAGAGAAAGAAAAGAAAAAAAAGGAAAAGAAAGAGGAAAAGAGAAAAGAAGAAGAAAAACAATAAAAAGAAAAAAAAAAGAAAAGAGAAAAGCAAAAGACAAAAGAAAAGAAGAAGAAAGGGAAAAGAAAAATCACAACAACGAAGTAATTTCTATGACATGAACTACGTTCGACCTGATTCCTTTTAAGGATACGTAGGCAGCCTCACGGTTCGGTCCCGTCAAAATAAAAATCCAAAAAGCACTCAACCAAGAAACTGGGGCAGAAGTTGTGGTTGTTGTAAGAAAATCTGATTCCTAAAGTTGTAATTTTAACCCATTTGAATTGTTTTAAGCCTTTTATACCCTTTCTTTCTAAACCTGTCCAAAATCCCACATTACGGTCCAAAGAAAGACCTTCTGATCAGTCTTTGAGAAATGCCAAGTCGAGCGGTTAAAGGTAATTCATGTCAGGGGCAACACTCTGGTTCAAGCAGAAAAAATAAAAAATGAGAGAGTCTTATTGGTGAAAACCTTCATAGGCACCGTAAGACGATGTGAGTTGTGAGAAATTAAAATGAGAGAGTCTTATTGGTGAAAACCCTCACGAGCACCTTGGGGCGAAAGTGAGTTGAAAAGTCAACAAGTGAGAAAGGTCTGTTGGTGGAAAACTGTTTTAAGGCACCACAGGATGAACGAGGTCAAGGTTTGGGTAAAGTAATCAGGTCATGGAAATGTTGAGGCGACGAAGTATGGCAACTGAAAGTGGATCGGTTGTACAGATTGGGCCAATTAATCTGAAATGAATGTCATGATCATTTGTACCAGTTGTTCCGCTCAGATAAGATTTTTTTCCTTTTCCCTTTGTAGTAGTTATCTGGTTTTGGATTCTTCTTATCCTTAACCCGCAAAGTCATTGCATTTCATTTTCTTTTGGACTTATTTGTCTAAGAGGTTTTAATGTCAGTCTTGTCCCAAGTAAGAGGAAAAGAATTTCAAAGCTCACTACCAACTCCCAAAATTGCAAATTACAATGTGATTAGAGCATACTAAAGGCAGCGTGATGTAAAGTAAGGTGGGATATGGGGAATCACCAGAAGTTGCACTGGTGGAATGATTTGGTATGTCATGGGAGATGCAAAGGTTCATATCAAGGGGTCAGAGGTGTGAAACAACAACATGGGTATAGAACACTCGGTTCGTCAAAGGCCATGGAATTTGAAGTTCAGTTAGAAAGTCAAAGCGGTTCAGGGCCAGTTCGGGAAAGCCATTCAGAACAAAACAATGCAGTGGAAAGATCTTCAGCAAGAATGCCATCAGCTAACCATCACTTTAAACTGACAAAATTTTCTTTGATTGAAACAGGGGCAGAAAATTCATTTGTTTCAGAGAAACTCTCCATAGGGGAAAGAGCAAGCATCAAAACATGTTTGACTATAAACTTTTAGGACCCTCCTGGAAAATGGGACCTAGTTTACAGTTCAGAAATAGCATAATCTAGCATAAATGTATCTCAAAGGAATAAGTTGGCTTAGAAGTTTGCATGTTCGAGATAGGATTCAATTAGGAGTTTCCAGGACCCTCCTGAATAATGGGACTTAGCTGTAAAATTTCGATTAGATAGCAACATTTAGCGTAAAATTTTGCTATAGGATAGTATAATTCAGCCCTAAAAGCTGTCACTCTTAAGATAAAACTCAACTTTTCATTTTCAGGGCCCTCTTGGATAAGGGGGAGTAGTTTGAAGACCCTCTTAGATGACAAGATTTAGCAGAAGTCACACTTTAGAAGATATAGCATAGATTTTTAATTATCGTGTAACTAGGAATTTCAGGACCCTCCTGGATAATGGGACCTAGCTTTCAATTCTTAGTAATACGTGGTAATACCATTTAGTTTTACACTCACATCTGTGCCCAACCACCAAACTGGGGCAGAAATATTTTCTTTGTTTTATCTATTTTGAATTCAGGAGCCCGCCTGGAGAGAAGGGAATACATTTCAAGTTGAAGTCAGGAGCCCGCCTGGAGAGCAGGGAATACATTTCAAGTTCAAGTCAAGAGCCCGCCTGGAGAGCAGGGAATACATTTCAAAGTCAGCCGTCAGGAGACCGCCTGGAGAGCAGAGAATACGGTCAAGCATAGCAGTCAGGAGCCCGCCTGGAGAACAAGGGAGTACAATTTAAATTTTAGCCTTCAAATTCTTTTTTTGTCTATGTTGAAGTCAGGAGCCCGCCTGGAGAGCAGGGAATACATTTCAAGTTGAAGTCAGGAACCCGCCTGGAAAGCAGGGAATACTTTCAAGCTTAGCAGTCAGGAGCCCGCCTGGAGAACAAGGGAGTACAATTGATGTTTTGGTTTTCAAAATTCTTATTGATATTTGGAGACCGCCTGGATAGCATGGGAATACGTATCAAGTTCAGTGGTCAGGTACCCACCTGAAGAAGGGGAAGACATCTCAGCTTACAATTCAAGGGGATAACAAATGGATATCACCGAGAGAATAGAGGACCACAAGACAACAAGAAGCATAAGAGCAAGTTTGAAGATCTAGATAGGATTTTGTAAAACATAGATCATAGTGTAGTCAAGCTTCTTTTATTTTTGACATGGTGTAATAAGGGGTTCAGTAAGAAGCAGCAGCAGCAACAACAGTGAAATCAAGGCTTCATGGTAGTCCCAGCTACCAGACATTCCTGAACTACACTGACCTGATTCCTTTTTAGCCAAGGATATGTAGGCAACCTTGGAAGCAGGATGCGGTCAAATCTCTCAAAAATGCTTCCCACAGAGTATTCAAACGGGCAAAAATCGCTTGTATCCGCTCACTTATCTTTGCACGAAAACTCTTTGTGTTTTCGGGCAAAGAGGGGCAACTGTGAGCACGTGATTTTTTCCCTATATGAATTACTCCATCAAATTCAAAACAAAATAATTTCTTTCAGTGTTTGCAATTTTGTTGGATTTCGTGGCATTTTCTGTTAATTATTTACATTTGTCTGTGCGCGTTTATTTTATTTAAGTCGTGAAAAATACAAAATATATGTTGCATCTGCATTTAGGATTTAATTTTATATTTTTAGATTAATTAGTAAATTAGTTTTGTTTTATAAAAAAAATGAAAATCACAAAAAATAATTCATTTTTGCATTTTTTACTTTTCAATTTTGAATTGTGTAATTTTTCTTTAAATTTTGGATTTAATTAATTATTCTAAATACCATGATGAGTGATTAATCTAATTGGGTAGGTTAATTTAGTTTAAAAATTATTATTAATTAATTTAGGATTTATTTTAATTTTGGAAAAAGAAAAGAATTGTGAAATTAAAAAAGAAAAAGAAAGAAATGAGAAGACCTAAATCTGGGACAAAACCAATCCAAATTTCCCCAACCCAAACGAAAACTACCCAATACCCGGCCCAAACCACCCTAACTCGGTCCGGCTTCCCCCCCCCCCCCAAATGAAACGACGTCGTTTCAATAAGTATTGATCTGAGCCATTGATCTCCCCTTGATCAAACGGCTCAAAATTGAAGCCCTGGGGGGTATTTAAGTGTTCGAAACCTTCCCTCCCTCCCCCCTCAGAAACCCTTCTATTCAACACCCCCACCAGAAACACCCTGAAACCCTAGCTGAGCCGCCCCCAAATCCCCGGCCTCCGGTGGCGGCGCTACCTCCAAACGCCACCAAAATCACACCACCGAACCACCCTGACCCCCTCGTTCCGAATCCCCACTCCGTTTCCCTCGAATGTAGCCCGATATTCTCGAATAGATCAGAGGATGAACCATAGAATCCCCAGGTCTCAAATCAAGGTTTCGTTGAAGATTTTAAGGCTCAGGTCGACTTTAATCGCATGTTTTTGACAAAGAACATACGATTAATCTCGGTTTGGGCCGAAAATTGGATATGTTGAAGCGTAAAGGCTATTTTGTGTTTGTCCGAGATCCCTAGGTATTTTTCTATCCCCTTTGGTATTTTGTTTCCTCATCCTCACCTTCTTCTACTCTTTCTCTTATTTTCTGATTTTTATCCTATTTCTTTTTATTTATCATTCTTATTTATCTTCTGTACCTGCATTTAGATTTAGGATGTGTGTGATTGTAAGTTGGGTCTTGTGTTCAAGTCTGAATTTGCATTGTCTTTTTGGGCTTAACTTCGTTCCGAGTCTTCAGGATCTCAATTTGAACGTTTGGGTTTTGGGGTTTTTCTTAGTATTGATTGGGTTCACAAGATTAAAAAGCCCAATGAGAGTTGAGCTAGGTTTTCAGCTTGACCCAATTAGCTTGACCAGTTGACCCGGGTGGTTTTGGGGTAGTTTCAGATTCTTTAAAGGGTAGTCTAGGGAATTGGCCTAAGGGAATCTTTCTATAACAGACTAGGATGCTTCTAAGAAGCTGGGGAAGGGGTTGATTCTGATTTTCTGTTTTTTTAAGGGGTATCTAAGCTATAATAAAAATGAAAAAGGGGGAAAAATGCAAAACTAAGCCTGCCCTAATAGCTTGCATATAAAGACAGCTTTTCTTGCCTTTCAAGGCAGACCCAAGAGAATTAAGAGAAAAATCAGAAGAAAAACAACAGCGGTTAAAAATCTCAAAAAAGATCACTGTTTCATTCAGTTTTCCTTTGTGATTCTTGAAGTCATCAATTTCTAGAATAATTTTCTTGACTCATATGGGGTAAAAATGGATTGAACTTGGTATTGAAAGAGTTGGTTTAAGTTTGCTGACTGGTTTACTGTTCTATCGATTCTTCTGAGTGGATTATCACTGTTTCAATTGCTGAAGCTGGGCTGGCTGTTACTGTTTATTGTTGAATCCCTCATTTTTCTGTTTTGATTTTAATTCCAGGTACATTTTCTGAACTTTACTTGATGTAAGTTTCAGTTCAAAGATGGAAATAAGAGGTTAAAGGAAGGCAACAGTCTTACCTAAGTTTTTTTTACCTTTTTTTGTTGTTTGTCATTTAGATTGTATGAATCATTGTGTATTCTAGCTGGTTTCCGTTTGAATGGTTAAATTCTTATAGCTGCATTTGGTTTGAGACTGCTTGACTGTTATGTAAAAGAATCAATCAAGTTATTATATCTCAAATGTGTTTGAGCCTTAAATGAAGTAAGTAGGTATGCTTGGTAGTATTCTTATACTTGAATTAGTGCTAACGAGACTACAAGGAGATGATTAATGTTTGGTATGCTGTTAGAGGATTCTGTGGGGTGTTGACACGTAGTAGTGTTGTTTGGAAATGAGATTGATTAGCTGATGTAGCATCAAAACTTTGAATTGCTGGCCTCGGTACTGTCAATATCGAGAAAATTTAACTGAGCATATTTGATTGTCTCAAAGTCTAGGTTATTTGATCCTTTAAGTGTGTTAATGTAAGGTCTAAATAAGGTTAAATTCCCATGTTAGCACTGTAAGCTGATTTAGGGCTTTGAAGATTAAGAGTCATGTGCCACGTAGTTGGGTTCTAATCGTTTTCAAACCATGGTGTTGCTAAGGATTCTTGTAATTATTTACTGGTCAGTCAAAGGGTGATTTTCAAATTGTTGCATCCATGTTAGTTCAGTGTTAATTTCTGTTATTTCGACCCTTGCTTGCACGCTGTAAGGGCTCGATAGTGAGTCTAGTTCGCAATAGCCTCAGGTGATTTGAAATTGGGCTCACCCTAGGCCCAAATACTTGGGATTTGTCGTCTTTTCAGCCCCATTTTCTGATTACTAGTCCATATTAACTAAGGCTCATTCGCCTAAGTTGAACAAATCAGCCTCGTTTTCTGATTAATATTAATTAGTCGTACTCTTGAGTAGTTTCAAGGGGTGCTATTAAATAGAAGATAGTGCGTGGCCCTAGTGATTAATTTAGAGACATTAGAATAAATCGAGGTATGTCGTGCCAAACAAAAATGACAATTGCATGGCCTTCATGTAATTAATTTTATTTTGTTCCTTAGATTTCGAGGTGTGCCATTTAGCGAATTTTTCATGGCCCTCACAAAGTTAAAGCACGTAGTTGCTTTAGGCGTGCTATTTTAATCATTTACCTTCCTAAACTCGGGTGTGCATTTCATGTGACCAAAATCAAATCTTAAAACGCTGAATAAAATGGGTTTAGGATTGCGGGTGCATTTCATGTGGCGCGATCCAAAGACGTATTTTAAACAACGTTCAATCTTCTTTAAAAATTAAGTAAAAGTGGTTAAAAGGTTAAAATCGGCACATAGGTTCATAATTGATTAAAATCAGATAATTAAGCCGAATTAACAGTTAAGCGACCGTTCTAGAACCACGGAACGCGGGAATGCCTAATACCTTCTCCCGGGTTAACAAAATTCCTTACTCGGATTTCCGGTTCGCAGATTGTTAAACAGAGTCATATTTTCCTTGATTCGGGATTCCACCGGTGACTTGAGACACCATAAATCATCCCAAGTGGCGACTTTAAATCTTTAAATAAACAAATCCCGTTTTGATTGTCCTTTAATTGGAAAAACTCCCTTGTATTTATACCCTTTACGGGGTGTAGTAATAGGAGGTTTGACACATACAATCGATTTTAATTCCCTAAAACTTGGATACATTTGGTTTGGGGTTCAAGCCCACAGTTGTGGATGTGAGAAGAGCCAGGAAAATGAAACAGAGAGCATGGGCCCTTACGAAGCCAGTCCCACATCTTTCCAAATCATTTATCAGGCCTGGTACCAGAAAGCACCGAGTAATGACGGTTCCCAGTTCGGTGGTTGATGTGGATGGAGATTTGATGGAAAAGTTCGAGAGGATATTCGACGAAGTGAACATGGTGAAAGCTGGAGAGGGTTCTAGGAAGGCGGATGTGCAATTCGTTGGGCCCAATGCAAATATTAAAAATTGGGAAGCTACTCTTCTCCCCACCAGGAAGGAGTTTTGGTAGTTTGCTTTGATTTTCTTTCAGTTTATCTGGATTATTTCAGGGTTGTAATTCAGATTCTATGATTCCGTCCGTTTGGATGTATAAACCTTGTTATCTTTAATTTCAATGAAATGCAATTTTCCATTTTCTTCCTTCCTGATAATTTTATTTTTTCTCTTTTCTTCCTTGTACAGTTCTTTTTATGCTGGCTTCAATGATGTGACAGGCATGCGGAATCTCCGGCCCAGTCTTAAAAGCCAATGTAATTCCGAAATAGTAATTCAAGAAATAGAGTGTGATGTTGAATCGGAATATGACGAGGATAAAGCCTTTGAAGAGATCAGTAAAGAATTAAGACATTTTGAAGAAAAACCCAAGCCTAACCTGAGTGATACAGAAGCAATCAATTTAGGGGACCAAGATAATGTCCGAGAAACTAAAATAAGTGTTCATCTTGAACCACAACTCAGAGAGGAGATAATTACAGCACTGTTCGAGTATTAAGATGTTTTTGCATGGTCCTATGACGATATTCCAGGTCTAAGCACTGACTTGGTGGTTCACAAATTGCCCACTGATCCGGCATTCCATCTTGTCAAGCAGAAGATGAGGAAATTTAAAACTGACATGAGCGTGAAGATCAAGGAAGAGGTCACCAAGCAGTTTGATGCAAAGGTCATTCGGGTCACTCGGTATCCCACTTGATTAGCCAATGTAGTGCCTGTGCCGAAGAAGGATAGCAAGACCAGGGTGTGTGTTGATTATCGAGATCTCAACAAGGCATGTCCCAAGGATAACTTCCCACTGCCGAACATCCATATATTGATCGATAATTATACCAAACATGAGATTGGTTCTTTTGTGGATTGTTATGCGGGTTACCACCAGATCTTAATGGATGAGGCGGATGCAGAAAAGACAGCATTTATCATGCCATGGGGAACGTACTGTTATCGGGTCATGCCATTCGGTCTGACAAATGCTGGGGCAACCTACATTAGGGCAATGACAACCATATTCCACGACATGATACATAGGGAGATCGAGGTTTATGTGGATGATGTAATTGTCAAGTCTAAAAAGCAGTCTGATCATGTCAGAGATCTGAGAAAATTCTTCCAAAGGGTTTGTAGGTACAATCTCAAGCTCAATCCTGCAAAATGCGCGTTCGATGTTCCATCGGGAAAGTTGTTGGGATTCATAGTCAGCCGACGAGGTATTGAATTAGACCCGTCAAAAATCAAAGCTATCCAGGAATTGCCACCTCCAAAGAACAAGACTGAGGTGATGAGTCTGTTGGGGAGATTGAATTACATTAGCCGGTTTATTGCTCAGCTCACGACAACTTGTGAGCCCATTTTCAAATTGTTAAAGAAGGATGTTGCAGTCAAGTGGACAGATGAATGTCAGGAAGCATTTGATAAGATAAAGGGATACTTGTCAAACCCACCTGTGTTGGTCCCGCCAGAACCAAGGAGACCTTTGATTCTGTATTTGACAGTCTTGGACAATTCATTTGGATGTGTGTTGGGATAGCATGACATAACCGGCAGGAAGGAGCGGGCCATATATTATCTTAGCAAGAAGTTCACATCTTATGAGGTTAAGTACACTCATCTTGAGAGAACGTGTTGCGCCCTAACTTGGGTAACTCAGAAGGTGAAACATTATTTATCATCTTATACTACTTACCTCATCTCTTGCTTGGATCCGTTGAAGCATATCTTCCAGAAGCCTATGCCCACGGGAAGGCTCGAAAAGTGGAAGATCTTGCTCACAGAATTTGACATTGTCTACGTGACTCGGACTGTGATGAAAGCATAAGCATTGGCCGACCATTTGGCTGAGAATCCTGTGGATGAAGAATACGAACCTTTGAAGACTTACTTCCCTGATGAAGAGGTAATGCACATTGATGAGTTGGAACAGATTGAAAAGCTAGGATGGAAACTTTTCTTTGATGGGGCTGCTATCATGAAAGGCGTTGGGATAGGAGCGATACTTGTTTCTAAGACAGGGCATCATTACCCTGTTACGGCTCAGCTCCGGTTCTACTGTACTAACAACATGGCTGAATACGAGGCATGCATTTTGGGTTTGAGGATGGTTGTGGATATGGGCGTCTAGGAAGTCTTGGTCTTGGGTGACTCGGACATTTTGGTACACTACATTCAGGGAGAATGGGAAACACGAGATTTAAAACTCATACTGTACCGGCAATGTTTCTAATCAATAGAGTGCAGGCATATTTCAAGGATTCATAATGAGGTCACTGGTGCTTTGGCTACTTTGGCATCAATGTTACATCATCCAGATAAGGCTTATGTAGACCCATTGCATATTCAGGCCGGCGATCATCATGTTTATTATAACGTGGTGGAAGAAGAACTCGATGGCAAACCGTGATTCCACGATATCAAGGAATACATTCGGATGGGAGTATATCCAGTACAAGCTACAGGTGATCAGAAGAGAACAATTCGTCGTTTGGCAAGCAGATTTTTCTTCAGTAGGGGAGTTTTGTACAAAAGGACCCCAGATCTTGGGCTGCTGAGGTGCATAGATGCTAGGCAGGCTACAACTATTATGATTGAAGTACATTCTGGGGTCTGTGGACCGCACATGAGTGGGTACGTGTTGGCAAAGATGATTCTCCGAGCAGGTTATTATTGGCTTGCTATGGAGCGAGACTGTATCAGTTTCGTGCGTAAATGTCATCAGTGCCAAGTGCATGGAGATTTGATTCATTCTCCACCATCTGAATTACATACAATGTCTGCACCATGGCCTTTTGTTGCTTGGGGAATGGATATCATTGGACCAATCGAGCCAGCAGCGTCCAACGGTCACAGGTTTATTCTGGTGGCCATTGATTATTTCACCAAGTGGGTAGAGGCTAAAACATTCAAGTCTGTAACCAAGAAGGCGGTGGTCGATTTTGTGCATTCAAATATCATTTGCCGGTTTGGGATACCAAAGGTGATATTACAAACAATGGGGATAATCTCAATAGTCATCTGATAAAAGAGGTATGTCAGCAGTTCAAGATTACGCATCGCAATTCCACCCCATATCGCCCCAAGGCGAATGAAGTAGTCGAGGCAGCCAACAACAACATAAAGAAGATACTTCGAAAAATGGTAGAGGGTTCTAGGCAGTGGCATGAAAAGCTGTCGTTTGCATTGCTAGGTTATCGTACTACTGTCCATACTTTAGTAGAGGCGACTCCTTATTTGTTGGTGTATAGCATCGAAGCAGTGATACCCGCAGAAGTGGAAATTCCATCCCTTCGAATTGTCGTGGAGGCTGAGATCGATGATGATGAGTGGTTAAAAATCCACTTGGAACAATTGAGTTTGATCGATGAAAAGAGACTGGCAGCAGTGTGTCATGGCCAGTTGTATCAACAAAGAATGGCAAGAGTATACAATAAGAAGGTGCGTCCACGGAAGTTTGATGTGGGTCAGTTAGTATGGAAACACATTCTTCCTTATTAGGTTGAAGCAAAAGGAAAATTCGCCCCAAATTGGCAGGGGCCGTTCGTTGTAACTAGAGTGTTGTCCAATGGTGCATTGTATTTGACAGATGTAGAAGGTAAATGTGAAGAAATGGCTATCAATTCTGATGTAGTCAAGAGATACTATGTATGATTTCTTTCTTTGATTGTACTTGTTTGTATTTGGCATGTCTCGAATATTGAAATGACGAAGGTATTTTGTTCTGCTATCTAAACACTTTATCCCTTGTCACCCCTTTTGAGCCTTATTTGTTTTCTTTCATACCCCTCTTTCGGAATCAATAACAAATATTAGAAACACAAGCGTAAAAGATAAGTAAAGGAAGGAGAGAAAAATAGAAAGAAAAGAAAAGATAAAGAAAAGAGTGAAAAGAGAAAGAAAAAGTGAAAAGAGAAAGGAATAATGAAAAGAGAAAGAAAAGAATGAAAAGAAAAAAAAGAGGAAGAAAAACAACAAAAGGGAAAAAGAAAGCAAAAGAGAGAGCAAAGAAAGAGAAAAAGAAAAATCACAACAACAAAGTAATTTCTATGACATGAACTACGTTCGACCTAATTCCTTTTAAAGATACGTAGGCAGCCTCACGGTTCGGTCTCATCAAAACAAAAATCTAAAAGTCCCCAAGAAAGAAACTGGGGCAGAAGTTGTGATTGTTGTAAGCAATCTGGTTCTGAAAGTTGTAATTTTGAACCCATGATGAGTTATTTTGAGACTTTTTATACCCTTTCTTTTTAACCCCATCCAAAAGCCCACATTATGGTCCAAAGAAAGACTTTCCGATCAGTCTTCAAGAAATTCCAAGGCGAGCAGGTAGAGGCAATTCATATCAGGGGCAACACTCTGGTCCAAATAGGAAAAGAAATCAAAAATGAGAGTCTTATTGGTGAAAATCCTCACGGGCATTGTAAGGCGACGGGAGCAGAGAGAAATACAAATGAGAGAGTCTTATTGGTGAAAACCCTCACGGGCACCGTAAGTCGATGGTAAGTTGAAAGATGAACGAATTAGAGAGGTCTGCTGGTGAAAACTTTTTAAGGCATCGCAGAATGAACAAGGTCGGGATCTGTATGAAGAAATCAGGTTATGGAAATTCCGGGGCAACAAAGTGTGGCAACTGGAAGTTGATTGGTTGGACATATTGGTCCGATTAATCCAAAATGCATGTCATGATCATTGGTGCCAGCTGCTCCACCCAGATAAGTCCTTTTTCTTTTTCCTCTTTAGATAGTCTTCCAGTTTTGGATTTTCTTATCCTTAACCCTAAAAGTCATTGCATTTCATTTCTTTCGGGTTTAATTCTCTAAGATGTTCCCAATGTCAGTTCTGTTTAAGCAAATAAGAAGGAATTTCAAAGTTCACAACCAGCTTCAAGATTGCAAAGCACGGTGTGGCTAGAGCATACCAAAGATAGCATGGTGTAAGGTAGGATAAAGTGTCGGCAAAAGTTCCATCGGTAGAATGATTTAGTAATTTAATGGGAGATACAGAGTTTTAGTTAAAGGGGTCAAAGGTGTGAAACAACGGTTTGGATATAGAACACTCGGGTCATCCAAAGTCATGGGGTTTGGAAAGTCAGTCAGAAAGTCAAGTGGTTCAGGGCCAGTTCGGGGAAGCCAGTCAAAACAAAACAATACAGCGGAGAGACCTTCAACAAAGAATGCCATCAACTAACCACCACATTTTAAACAGACGAATTTTTCTTTGATTAAATAGGGGCCAGAAATTTCGGTTGTTTCGAAGAAACCCTCCGTGGATAAAGGCGGTCACCAAACAGGTTTGATTTTTGATTTTTTAGGACCCTCCTGGAAAATGAAACCTAGTTTAAAGTTTAGAAATAGCATAATTTCGCATAAATGTATCCCAAAAGAGTATAAGTTAGCTTAAAATTTGCATGTTCGAGATAGGATTCAATTAGGAATTTTCAGGACCCTCCTGAATAATGGGACTTAGCTTTAAGATTTCGATTAGATAAAAACATGTAGTGTAAACTCTGTTGTAGGGTAGTATAATGTAGCCATGAAAGTTGTCACCCTTGAGATAAAATTTGACCTTTGATTTTCAGGACCCTCCTGGATAATGGGGAGTAGTTTAAAGATCCTCTTAGATATCAAGATTTAGCAGAAGTCACACCTTTAGAAGATATAACTTAGATTTAAAATTGTCGGTTAATTAAGAGTTGTCAGGACCCCCCTGGATAATGGGACCTAGCTTTCAAATTTGTAGCGATACTTGGTAATATGATTTAGTTTCACACTCACAACTGTGCCCAGCCACCAAACTGGGGCAGGAAATTTTCTTTGTTTTTGTCTATTTCGTTGAAGTAAGGAGCCCGCCTGGAGAGCAAGGAATACATTCAAGTTTAGCAGTCAGGAGCTCGCCTGGAGAGCAGAGAATACATTCAAGTTTAACAGTCAGGAGCCCGCCTGGAGAGCAGGGAATACATTCAAAGTTAGCAATCAGGAGCCCGCCTGGAGAGCAGGGAATACGTTTCAAGTTAGAAGTCAGGAGCCCGCCTGGAGAGCAGGGAATACATTCAAAATTTAGCAGTCAGGAGCCCGCCTGGATAACAGGGAATACATTTCAAGTCAGCAGTCAGGAGCCTGCCTAAAGAACAAGGGAGTACAATTCAAAGTTTTAGCTTTCAAGTTGTTATTGATTTTTGGTAATGTGATCCGTCTTACACTTACATCCGTGCCCAACCTCCAAACAGGGGCAGAAAATTTTCTTTGTTTTGTCTATTTCGTTGAAGTTAGGAGGCCGCCTGGAGAGCAGAGAATACATTTCAAGACAGCAGTCAGGAGCCCGCCTGGAAAACAGGGAATACATTCAAGTTTAGCAGTTAGGAGCCCGCCTAGAGAGCAGGGAATACATTCAAGTTCAGCAATCACGAGCCCGCCTAGAGAGCAGGGAATACATTTCAAGTTCAGCAATCAGGAACCCGCTTGGAGAGCAGGGAATACATTCAAGTTCAGCAGTCAAGCGTCCATCTGGAGAGAAGAAAAAACATCTCAATGTGCAGTTGGCAGTCAGGCATCCACATGGCGAAATGGAAAATATCTCAGATTACAATTCAAGGCGGCAACAAGGGGATTCGACCGGGAGAGTACAAGTCAACAAGGCAACAAGAACCACAAGAGCAAGTCTAAAGTTACAGATAGGATTTTGTAATGCATAGATCGTAGCATAGTCTAGCTTCTTTTTATTTTATCGTGGTGTAATAAGGGGATGCAGTAAGCAGCATCAACAACAACAACAACAGTGAAATCACAGCTTCATGGTAGTCCCAGCTACCAAACATTCCTAAACTACACTGACCTGATTCCTTTTTAGACAAGTATATGTAGGCAACCTCGGAAGCAGGGTGCGGTCAAATCTTTCAAAAAATGCTTCCCACGGAGTATTCAAACGAGCAAAAATCGCTCGTATCCGCTCACTTTATCTTTGCACGAAAACTCTTCGTGCTTCCGAGCAAAGAGGGGCAGCTGTGAGCACGTGATTTTTGCCCTATATGAATTACTCCCATAAATTCAAAACAAAATAATTTCTTTCAGTGTTTGCAATTTTGTGGATTTTCGTGGCATTTTCTGTTAATTGCTTGCATTTTGTTTATGCATTTTAATTAGTGAAAAATACAAAAGAATATGGTGCATTTGCATTTAGGATTTAATTCTACATTATAGGATTAATTAACAAATTAGTTGTTTTTTAAAAATGGGAAAAATCACAAAAAATAATTTTGCACTTTTTAATTTTAATCTCGATTTTTTGGTAATTTTTCCTTGAATTTGGTTTTTAATTAGTTGTGGTTATTATTTAGAGTTAGTTAATTTAATTTGATAGGATAATTTGGTTTGGGATTTAATTTTGGTTTTATTTTTAATTTTTAATTTTGAAAAAAAAAAGAAAAAGAAAACTTGAAATTGAAAAAAAGAGAAAAAAGGTTTTGAAACAAGAGAATTTGAATTTTGGGCTTATCAATTGAATTCCCCCCCACCCATGACCAAACAATATTCCGCTAATACCCGGCCCACACCTGCTACTGCACCCAGTCCAAGCCAGCCTGACCAAATGACATAGTATGGGGGTGTTACTACGTCGTTTCGAGTTCACCAGTGTCAAATTAATCCTGGACCTCCATCCCCGGATCATCCAACGGTTAGGAAGTGGTGTCGTTTGAGTATTTAAATGTCTGAACAGCCCCTCTACCCCTCACTCATCGTCCCTCTCTCACCTCTCTGAGACCCCTTATCCCTGATAAACCCTAGCACCGCCGCCCTAATTCCCACCGCCTTAGCCCGGCGACGCCAATGCCATGCACCACCAAAATAACACTCCTGAACCCCCGTCTCACCCTCATTCCAGAAATCCACTCCGTTTCCTTCGAATATTAGTGAAGCTCCTCGAATCTGGATTTGAAGGGACAACCCTAAAAGGTAAAGGTCAGAATTGGCGAGGGTTAAAAGATTTTAGGCCTAAATCGATGTTACTCGTGTGTTCTTGATATTAAGAACCTACGATTAACTTCGGATCGGGCAGGAATCGATGAGTTGAAGGTTGTTCCTTAGGCCCTTTTGTTCGGGTCCTCTTGGGTATGTCTCTTTTCTTCTCCTCAGTTCTTTTCCTTCTCTACTCCTTCGTTTCTTCTATTATTTGTTGTTCCGTTAGGTTTTTTGTTCTCGTTTATGGATTGTTTATTATGCATGTTATTTTAAAATATTAGGTCACTTAGCTTGATTAATTAAGTTGGTTTTATCTGGTAATTTCTTTAATTTTAGCCTAGTACTTGATTTCTGTTTTTGAAGTTGTTCAGACTCATCTCTTTTATGAGCATTTGTTTCAATCAATTCGACTTGGTTTGGGTTTGGCTTTATGCCTCTGATCTTTTAATTTACTGATTTGGGTTGAACCTGAATTACTTCAATTGAGTCGAATCGACCCATGCTCTGTCTGGTTCCTTCACGTAATAACAGGGTCATTAAGAGGTAACTTGGGTAGTCTAGGCTTGGGATCTCTTTGTAACTAACTGGGGAAGCTTCTAGGAAGCTGGGGTGGGGTCTAATTGGTAAATCTAATTTTTAAACTAAGGTTTCCTGAGCAAAAGATGAAAATAAACAATTAAGAGATTTAGCACACCCGGATATGGCTACAAGTAGTTCAATCCTATCCCTAGGTAGAATCTATAAAATGAAGGTTAAAGCCTCAAGTTCTTGTTAATTAATCTTTCCTAACCCCAAATAATCTTTCCAAAAATTAATTAGGAGTTAATGGGCGAGTCCTAGGGTTAGATAATCCCTTTGGAAAAATTAAAAAACAAGAATAATTAAAGAAACAATAACTCACTTCATAAAAAAATAAAAATCATTCAATACATAAGAACAACACGATATTTAATCCACACTTTAAACATGACTATTCCCATAAACAAGATTCAAGTGTTGGATAAAATACTACACACTTAGATATTCAATACAAAGCAAGGAAATGAAGAAACAAACATAAATGGGTAAGAAATTCTCAACCAAAATCTTCAAATCTTCAAGACCAAAGTGTGTGTGCAAACCCTAGCTCCCAAAACTTGTTCTCTCTAGTCTTTTACACTGCAAATAAGCCAAAGATGATGAAAATATCTGCTAGGACAAGTACTTGTGGGTTTGGGATTGAGAACATGTGAAATACCTAAACTGCCCAGCTCTGATGCCCGTTGACCGCACCTGCGGAAGAATACTCGCAGGTGCGGCTCCGCAGATGCGGATAGACCATTGCAGAAGAGAAAAGTGAAGCTGAGTGCTGGATACACAAATGTGGTCTTTCCAGTGCAGATGCGTAACCGCTTCTGCGGTTCTTGACTCGCAGGTGCGATCCCAGGCAGAAATGTTTGGTTCCGCAGATACAGACTTCTCCTCGCAGGTGCGAGATCGCTTCTACGATCTGGTTCCGCATATGCAGAATTACTGGAGAGTTTTGTACTCTTTCAACCAATTTTTGCTCAATTCCACTTCAATACAAAGCAAATTACTTCATGACATCCTTTTCCTGAACGTCAAACAATACATACTATAAACGACCTCATGTTATCATTAAAGGATGCAAATCTAAAGAAAAGAGGCTAAAATGAGTGGTAAAATCACCACTCATTAGTTATCCTTCATAAAGTGATGTGCAGGAGGTGTGATCCTCTCTAAGATATGGTCAGCTAACTCCTCAGGCAATAGCTCCCTCAATAACACTTCATTCCATGTCCCATTCTCCACCGCCTCATCCATATGTTTTATGGATTCATCACACCAATGATCTATACCTGAAGCATGGTAAAGAGCACCAAGTCTAGTCGAATTATGATACCAGAAGTAAGAGCTTCCATTCTCCAGCCGCCACCACACTTGATGCTCCACCTCCTCTCTCATTTGTAGCATTTTCTTCTAAATTCGGAATCCATTTCTCCAAGGAACTAGCACCTTATTAATCTTCTTGCAGTATTTGTTCCTCATAAATGTAGACTATGGTGTATCTTTTGTTTTGTATTTCCACCACAGCTTAGCAAACAATGCCTTAGCCACATCATGTAAGGATCTGAAAACAAGACCTCTTTCACTTTTAGGCAGACACAAATTGTCCCATGAAGCCCAATGTCTAGCCTTTCTATTGCCTGAATTGCTCCAGTAGAACCTAGCAAACATCTTGTTAACTGATTGATCATATATGCTGGTGGGTTCACAGCTGAAAAGAGATGAATTGGCATGCTCTCAAGCACATGTGTGATCAAAACTGCCCTGCCTCCAATTGATAATAACTTACCTTTCCATGATGATAGCCTATCCTGATCTTTGAAGAGGATGCCCTTATAGAAATCTTTCTTGCTCCTATTGTAGGATATAGGGCATCCCAAATATGTGAATGGGAAGGGATTTCTTTGAAATTCTGTGATCAAATGGACTGTGTTAGCATCAGCTGTAGGCAATCCTTCATGCATATAAAAGGAGGACTTTTCCTTGTTGATCGTCTGACCTGAAACTGCCTCATATTCCTCTAATACATTCATGGTAAGACGCACTGCCCCACAGTGAGAAGAAAAAAAGTAATTGTGTCATCTACAAAGGATAAATAGTTGATGTTTTGACTCCACTTTGGCATACCAAATCCTATGAAGTCAGGATTGCCAAACAAGGTATCCAAGGCTCTTCCAAGTACTTCAACTGCTAGAATGAACAATGAAGGAGAAAGAGGATCTCCTTGCTTAACTCCCCTTGATGATTTGAAGAAACTATTGGCCTGCCCATTCAAGAGAACAAAGTACCAATTGTTAGACTCTAACCTAAAGATCATGTCAATAAACACCTCTCCATACCCCATTTGCCTCACCACCTTTGTCAAAAACAACCATGAAACTCTATCATACGCCTTTGCCATGTCCAATTTGATAACAACATTAGATGGCTTCCCTCTCAATCTAGTGTCGGTTATGATCTATTGAGTTAATAATATATTCTCCATAATGCTCCTCCCTTTGGAAAAACCAGCCCGATTGGGAGATATTGAAGATGGAAGTAGATCTACTAATCTCTGGTGAACTACTCTGGATATGATTTTGTTGGAAAAATTGCTCAAACAAATTGGCGTCATAGCTGAAAATGTAGCTACAATCTTCTTCTTGGGCAGCAATACAAGATTTGTGTGAGTGATGAATTTTGGAAGCGCAACATTAGAAAAAAAAATGAACTGACCATATTAAGCATATCTTCACATATTATTTCCCATCTAGCCTGATAAAAATGGCCCGTGAATCCATATGGATCACTGGTACCATCTCCATTTAAGCCAAATACTTTTGCCTTGACTTTCTCCATTGTAGGTTCAGCCCACAACCTTTCATTTTGCTCTCCAATAATCATCTTTGGAGCATGTTGTATGATGTCAAAGTTTGTTGCAACTCTTTCTTCAGTAAACTGTGCTTGAAGGAAGTCAACTACCTTCTTAGCCATTCCTTCTCGTGACTCTATCCAATTACCATTATCATCTAGTATCCTATTGACCTGCAGCCTTTCCTTTTACCACTAACATGAGCATGGAAGAATTTTGTGTTTCTATCCCCATCTTTAAGCTACTGCATTTCTGTTTTTTGCCTCCAAAATTCCTCCTCAAACTGATAGTATCTTGTAAGATCAGCTTCAACCTTGTGTAATTTAACTCCATTTTATGCTGTTGGATTCAACTCAAACTCTACCTCATGAACCTTAATGGCATCCTCCAGTGATGTGATTTGCTTAAATATCTCTCCGAAGGTCTCCTTGCTCCACACTGCCAATGTTGCCTTCACCTTCTTCAACTTGTTGTGAAATAGAATTAATGGATTTTCCATGCCATTAGTCACCCAATTCTCTTTTACCACCTTCAGAAATGTTTTATGCTTAGCCCAAAAATTAAGAAATTTGAAAGATTTCTTAATCTAGACTATATCAATGTTACAGGAAAGTATGAGGGGAGCATGGTTAGAACCATACTTGATTAGATTCCCTACTTCAAGTGCTGGGAAAAGGTCAAGGAACTATTGATTTGCAAAGTATATATCAAGCCTCTTAAATATGCAGTCAATATCAGATCTCTTATTCAACCAAGTGTACAAACTCCCCTAGAATCCTAGGTCATATAATGCACATGTATCCACACAATGTGCAAAGTCCTCTACTTTACTTAAATAAACAAACACTCCTCCATATTCTCTTCTTCAGATATAATCACATTGAAATCTCCTCCAACAAGCCAAGGAGATTCCATATCTGTGGCTAAAGGATACATTGATTCCCATAATTTAATTGTTTATATAGCATCACATATGGCATAAACTAATATCACATATAATTCCTTGTTCAAATTTATGGGAAACAACTTAAGTGTCATTTGTTGTTCCATGTTCATCACAATGTCAACATCTATATCTTCATCCACAAAAGCCCATACCTTACCATTCATATTAGCATAAGTAGAATGAATCCGTAGCTTCCTTCTATACTCCTCTAGCTTGTTGATATCTTGCCAAGGTTCCATCAACCCTATCAAATAGAAGTTGTACTTTCTATGTAGGTTAATCAACCTATTGAAATTTTTTGTATGTTAATCGACCTCACATTTCAAACTAGAGCATTATCCATATGATTATTTGGAAGTAGAGACCACAGTCCTCTTTGGTTGCAGCCTTTGAGGTACACTATCCTTGATGTCTTTCTTTTGTTTCCTTGCAGTCTTTCCAGTTGACTTCTTCATGTACACACTATTAGGTGATATGTCCCCAGCTCTGGCTACTTGTTGGAAGTTTGCAGCAGTCGAATCTTCCTCAATATCTTCATCAAAATCTTCTTGATCTTCCTTATAATCACCTATCACTTGAAGAGCTAACAAGTTTGGTTCATGGTTTTTGGCAATCATCCCAAGATCCTTTGACCCTTGTTGTTAATGAGAACTCCTTTTGCCAATATACCACTAGTGACACTAAATGTTTTCCCAGCAAACAGTTTAGGATCAGCAATTGTAGGTGCAACGGTTTGCTATGTTGAGTTTCAGAAATTCCTGTATTGACAGGCAACTCAACTTGATCATAGGCCCTATGTGTAGCTTTCTTCACCACCCCAACATTCAACTCCTTTTCACTCATAGCCTCTTGAACTGCTTTGAATTGTAGTACATACATATCTCCTAGATTATGGTTTTTAGAAATTATTGTTGCTAGTTGCCTAAAGTTTACTATTCCATTGAGCTCAGTGGTCTTGCCTTGAGCTGTTTGATGATTTTCCATCACTATATCATTAAAGATATTAACATCTACCTTTTCAACCTTTTCCTGCCCCAAAATCTCCACCGAAACCCCTTTAGACTGATAAAAAATCTGAATAGTTTCTCTAGGAGTTACTGTTCCATTGGTTCTCTTATTAGTTGAGGCTTCTCCAGCTGATCAAATTGCATTACTAGCTTCCATATAATTTCCTTCACCTCCTCTAATCATTAGAGAAGTTAATGATCGATTAGCCCATTTCTCCACCCTCAACCCTAGTTTCAGCAATTCCAGGGTTTACTGTAGATAGTGGGCTTATAGTTGATGCTTCTTTCTCAATCATGATGCCTCTTTATTCCTTGATTTTTGTACTATTATTTGTCATATTTTCAACCTCCACGATCTCATCCTCATCACTCTATAACCTTCTATCAGAACTGACCGTAGTATTAGCTTCATCCCCTTTGAATCATCATAGTTTTGCGATGGAATTTCATGACAAGAATGATTCAATATAACATTCATCTCTCTTAGTTCCTCCTTACTCGTTCCAAATCTCCTATGAACCCACTCAATTGTGTATTCCTTTTTTGTTTACCTCCTAAATCCTAATCCCAATCCCAACATCACTAGGACTAGGAATTTGGTTTGCTGGATTTTGAACTCCTGCCATTTTTTTGGAGTACCTTTGACAATAGAAGTAGGATTCACCTTTTTTACCTCAACCTTCTCCTTGTTTAACACCTTTTCCACAACTTTCTTCTTTATTTATTTTTTAAAATTCAATCTCACCTTCTTCTAACAATGAAAACATACTACTAGTTTGCATTGGAGCATTAAATATTTCCTTCCCAACATCATCAAGTTTTCCAGTCAACTCCTTGCGTTTTTTCTCCTTTAACTCTTGAGAGTTCGTAACATCTCCATTCCTAGCCTCTTCAATTATATAACCTCTATTGTCCCTTTGATATTTATTCTTCCTCCTTTGAATTCACTCATTCATTGTAGCATTTGGCACGAGCTTGCCCAGTATTTTCCCACTTGTTAGGATCTTCATAGAAGCTGAAGCAATTCCAACAACATCACCTTGCACAATAATATTCTTCTCCTTGACTTGATAACCACCTTCTTCATTAATTTTTTTGTGAAGCTCTAGATGAATCATCCCCCATTCACTCTCATTATGGCCTTGTTTCTTGCAAGTTTTTACAGTATTTAGGCATGTAGTCGTACTTGATCTTCACCAATTTAAATTCCTCAGGACTAGTTTCATCTTCCTCTTAAATGATCTTAATCCTTTGAGGCATTATAGCTAACAAATTCACCTCTACTTTGACCTTAGAACAAATAGGTCTTGTGCCATTTTGGGTGGCCAAATCAACATTAAGAGGCCTACCAATTGCATTAGCTAATGAAAATATGAAGTCCTTACCAAAAATGTAACGATCCGACTGGTCGTTTTGCTTTATAGAATCTTGTCCCCATAAAGAAAACTTTTCGCACTTGCTTTAACTAATTTATGACCTGCGGGGATGATTAGTTCGGGATTTGGAAGAGTTTGGGTTGAAATAGTCTCATTTGTTTCTGTAAGATTTTCTTAAAATGCTAAGTTTGACATTGGTCAACATTTTTAGCAAACGGATCCGAATTTGTATTTTGACGGTCTCGGGGGGTTCGTAGGAATATATGGGAACTAGGCGTATTCCCGGAATCGAATTCCGAGGTCCCTAGCCTGAGTAGTGATTTTTTGTTAGAATTTGTTAAACTGAAATTCTAAGGATTTAAAGAAAATAACTAATGATTGATCATGTTGGTATCAGGCCTGTATGTTGGTTCTGAAGACCGGTACAGGTCCAATATAACATTTAAGACTTGTCCACAAAATTTTGGTGTTAATCCGAGTAGTATAAGTACGTTTCGGCACATTAGAAGTGAATTGAAGAACTTGAAGTTCATAAGTTTGATTCAATTGGTTCTAGGGGGTGATTCTTAGATTTAGTGTTGTTTTGGGCATTCTGAAGGTTCCATCGAGTGTGTTTCATGATTTCAAACTTTTCGGTATGTTCAGGAGGGGCCCGGAAATCCCGAGCATCAATCGGACGAGGCTCGAGTGAAGTTGGAAAATTTGGGAAGAGCTGAAACTTTAGGTTGCTGTCATAACCACACCTCTGGTTGGTCAGCCGCAGGTGTGAGACCGCAGAAGTGGTCATCCTCTCGCAGATGGGGCCTGTCACATCTCCTTTTTTCACCTACACCCCCGTAAGGGGATATAAGGGAGTTTTTTCCAACTTAAAGTGATAATCGAAACAGGATTATTTTATTTAAAATTCAGAGTCACCACTTGGGATAATTTATGGTGTCCCAAGTCACCGGTTCAAATCCCGAATAGAGGAAACTATTGACTCTATTTACAGCCTGCGAACACAGAAATTCGGGTAAGGAATTCTGTTAACCCGGGAGAAGGTGTTAGGCATTCCCGAGTTCTGTGGTTCTAACACGGTCGCTCAACTGTTATAATTAGCCTATTATCTGATTTTAATACATGTTTTAGCCTATGGTTCAATTTTAACTTTATGCCGCTTTGAATTACTTTTAAGGAAGATTGCAGCATCATTTAAAATACGTCTTGAACCACGTCACATAAATGCACCCGCAACTCTCGACATATTTGATCTAACGTTGTTGAGATTTGGATTTGGGTCACATAAATGTGCACCCGAGTTTAGGAAGGTAATTTATTAAAATAACGCGCCTAAAGCAATTACAAATTTGCAACTTTGCAAGGGCCATGAAAATTTGCTAAATGGCGCACCTGGAATTCTAAGGATCAAAATGAAGTTAGTTAAAATGAGGGCCATGCAATTGTCACTTTTCTTAAGCATGACGCACCTCAATCTATTCTAATTAAAGTGTTTATAAACTAGTACATGTGGTCCATAAGCTATTCTTGTTTAAGATGGCGCACTCTCACTAACCAAACCAACTAAATGAAATTTGAAGAAAACTATTGGCTGCTTTTAAGTCAATGCTCAAACCCAACTTATTAATTATAAGGCTATTTGTACTTCATTTTCAAAGCTTGGGCCTAAATTGAGGCCCAAGTATCAACTGCAAAGAAGGAGTGAAGAATGCAAGAGCATATAACCCCACTGGCCCATGTCTTCTGGTTTAGGCCATGCAGTCAAAACAAATGTTAATTCCCTTACTGGACTTACTTAAGCCCCGATTTCAGACAAAAGCAATTGCTGGCATAAACAATATCAAAATGCAAATATAATCGAGACACGCTATTGTATTAATGATTTCATCTCTAAATTCCAATATGGAAGTACAAGTTAACAGACATGAACTTGCAATTTTATCCCGGCTTGCATTTTTGGGTCAAATTTACTAAGTGAAAGGCCTTACGATAACAACCCAAGTCATTGGGCTCATGAGACAAGCCCGAGAACCTGTAACATATTACCCTCTTTACTGAAACCATGATGATACCATAATTGACGAAATGCTCATGCTTGCATTTTAAATTTTCTTAAACTAACTTCCTACAAACAAACATATGGGATTGGAACTGATATAGAGCAAAAAACTACTTTGACTAAATACAATACCATGACGCCTTTCAGAGTGAAAAGCAGAGTCATGGACACCACTAAATATAACAAACCTTGATTTCAAACCAAGACAACTATCTAACACCTTCAAGCAGTTTCCCCTTACAAAAACGTTTAACAGTTCATTCATAAAAATAGGATTCAAACACTACCATAGTACCCCCATACTCTAAAATCACACATTTAATCTAAACCACTAAACCATTCTAAGCTAATATCATGAGTAAACAAACCAACATGAACCAGAAACTGGACTGCCACAAAACTGAAGCATTTAATTGCACATAATGGTAGTAACCAACAGTAATTGCATCAAAAATTCAATGTTTCCATTTAAGCTTCAATTTGATTTTCCAGATCTTCATACATGCTAGTCAATATTCAGTTCCACGGCATATTTTTGAGGGCATACCTAGAGATTGCCAAAAGGAAAAGAGGTGAAAGCACGAAACAACAGCAGCAGCAGAACACAGCAACAAGAAATGAACCAGAAAACCAATTTTGAAACCCAGCAATGAGGTACAATAGCCCAGAAACTAACTTCAGTCGAATAATAAACCAGAAATCTTACAACCAATCTCGATCTCAAACCATTTCACACCCAAATAAAGCATACATTGCTTCAGCAAATTGAGGATCCCAAAATTTTAAGCAGGAAAAGCTATATGAAACAGTGTTCTCCTCCAGTTTTTTTAGCCGTTTTTGTTTTTCTGGGGATTTCTTATCTCTTCAGCTCTTGGGTCTTTTTTTCTGCCTAAAATATTGGTTGATGCTCACTATGCCCACCAACTTGAGAGTGTGTAAAGAAGTCAAGAAGAGTCCGATTTCGAGGAAGAAAGTGAGATCTACTTTGAGGAATCAAGAATTGAACATCCTCCAATCGACTCCATGGGTATTAATGATGCCGAGAAAAATATGGAATTAGAGTCAACCGGTGTAAATAAAAATTTGGTTGAGATTGACTCTAGTCCGGGGGAAAAAGAGGATGTCAAAATCTGGGAAGAATTGTAATTTGGAGGGTTGATGCCACATTCCAAGCATTTTTCAACATTGAAATTGTGTGGTGAAATGGGAATTGAACTACACGAGTCAATAAGGGATTGCGAGGAGGAAAGATAAAGTCCATACATTTTACAATTTGAGGGAACAAGAAGGCAAAATGATATTCCTCATATGAAAGCCAAGAAATGCAAAATGAAGAAATTAAGTCTTGGCTTGATCATCAACTTACCACCCCCACCGCTCGTGGTCACAAGCTTGATTCCAAGTCGGGTGCCCAATTCATATCGTCCAAGTGGCAAGAAAAGTGGTAAAGTGTTTTGCGTCGTGCCACGACGTTAAATGCGGCGCTTGGTGGGAGGCACCCCATCGTTTTTTCAAAATTTTTAGTCATTTTTAAAATTTTCTTTTTTTAGAATAGCTTAGTATATTATTTTTGACTAATCTTCCAAGTTTCTTATTTTTTTGGAGTTAAATTAAGGAGTTTGGGACGTTGGAATGGCACAAAACAGTGGCTGCAATTCTGGGCACCAGTTATCTGGTGTAACCGCATCTGCGGGATGCAGTCACGCAGATGCGAAAATCGGGCAGGTTTTAGAAAATAGAACTCTCATTTCATTAGGTAGTCTCGGAATATTGATCTTCTCCCAAAACCCCAAACTCCCCCATATCTCACACTATTATACTAATCTCATTCGATTTTATCAAGCACAAGACCACACAGGTAACTTGGCATACTCCTCTCCTCTACTTATCTTTTCTTCTTTTTCTTCTCCATTTCTCTAGTTCCCATGGCTATTTCCCCTAATTCTCCATTCCCCTCTGATTTATGTGAGAATAGGGTGTGGAAATTTGTTGAGGGTGCATGGGTGTATGCTACTTATTATGAAACAAATTTGTGGGAAATATGAGTACCCAAATTGTGTGAAGAAAAGGCGATTTTAAACTGCCTGCAAAGTGTTCGATAAAATGTCCAAAAGAAAATTTTATGCTAACTACCACAAAATCGGTCACAATAGAATCAGAGTTTCATGTAGTGCACTAATTTAGAAGTCTTGAGTATAAATTAGGTGCCAAAATTGGGTTTAATAATTGAAAAATATTAAAAAAATCTGGGCATCTGAACCCTTGCATGAACACCGCAGATGCGGTCTCGCACCTGCGATGATTTTTCCGCATGTGCGTTTTTGGTCAATCTGAACAGAACCGCATATGCAGTGTAAATTTCGCAGAAGCGGGACCGCTCCTGCGGTTAATCTTCCGCAAATGCGGAAATTGGGCAGCCTGCCAATTTCCAGTAGCTTTGTAACAGGCCCTTCCCGGGCCCGTTCAACTTGGTTCTTTGGCCTAATTGCAGTGTTTTAAATTGCTTAACATAGTTCTATTGCCCGACTAACATTGTGTTGATTTTGTGAAGGTACTTTGATCTAAAATGGACCCGAACATGAATGAAAATGCTCCACAAATTGAGGAGGAGGTTGAGGAACCATTTGATAACTCACGCTTCCTGTCGGCTGACTATCAGCGCAGATATTATGACAACCTCGCCACCAAAAAGAAAATTTTTGAAAAAGGGATCGCCGAGTTCTGTGGTTCTAACACGGTCGCTCAACTGTTATAATTAGCCTATTATCTGATTTTAATACATGTTTTAGCCTATGGTTCAATTTTAACTTTATGCCGCTTTGAATTACTTTTAAGGAAGATTGCAGCGTCATTTAAAATTCGTCTTGAACCACGTCACATAAATGCACCCGCAACTCTCGACATATTTGATCTAACGTTGTTGAGATTTGGATTTGGGTCACATAAATGTGCACCCGAGTTTAGGAAGGTAATTTATTAAAATAACGCGCCTAAAGCAATTACAAATTTGCAACTTTGTAAGGGCCATGGAAATTTGCTAAATGGCGCAGCTGGAATTCTAAGGATCAAAACGAAGTTAGTTAAAATGAGGGCCATGCAATTGTCACTTTTGTTAAGCATGGCGCACCTCAATCTATTCTAATTAAAGTGTTTATAAACTAGTACATGTGGTCCATAAGCTATTCTTGTTTAAGATGGCGCACTCTCACTAACCAAACCAACTAAATGAAATTTGAAGAAAACTATTGGCTGCTTTTAAGTCAATGCTCAAACACAACTTATTAATTATAAGGCTATTTGTACTTCATTTTTCAAAGCTTGGGCCTAAATTGAGGCCCAAGTATCAACTGCAAAGAAGGAGTCAAGAATGCAAGAGCATATAACCCCACTGGCCCATGTCTTCTGGTTTAGGCCATGCAGTCAAAACAAATGTTAATTCCCTTACTGGACTTACTTAAGCCCCGATTTCAGACAAAAGCAATTGCTGGCATAAACAATATCAAAATGCAAATATAATCGAGACACGCTATTGTATTAATGATTCCATCTCTAAATTCCAATATGGAAGTACAAGTTAACAGACATGAACTTGCAATTTTATCCCGGCTTGCATTTTTGGGTCAAATTTACTAAGTGAAAGGCCTTACGATAACAACCCAAGTCATTGGGCTCATGAGACAAGCCTGAGAACCTATAACATATTACCCTCTTTACTGAAACCATGCTGATACCATAATTGACGAAATGCTCATGCTTGCATTTTAAATTTTCTTAAACTAACTTCCTACAAACAAACATATGGGATTGGAACTGATATAGAGCAAAAGACTACTTTGACTAAATACAATACCATGACGCCTTTCAGAGTGAAAAGCAGAGTCATGGACACCACTCAATATAACAAACCTTGATTTCAAACCAAGACAACTATCTAACACCTTCAAGCAGTTTCCCCTTACAAAAACGTTTAACAGTTCATTCATAAAAATAGGATTCAAACACTACCATAGTACCCCCATACTCTAAAATCACACATTTAATCTAAACAACTAAACCATTCTAAGCTAATATCATGAGTAAAAAAACCAACATGAACCAGAAACTGGACTGCCACAAAACTGAAGCATTTAATTGCACATAATGGTAGTAACCAACAGTAATTGCATCAAAAATTCAATGTTTCCATTTAAGCTTCAACTTGAGTTTCCAGATCTTCATACATGCTAGTCAATATTCAGTTCCATGGCATATTTTTGATGGCATACCTAGATATTGCCAAAAGGAAAAGGGGTGAAAGCACGAAACAACAGCAGCAGCAGAACACAGCAACAAGAAATGAACCAGAAAACCAATTTTGAAACCCAGCAATGAGGTACAATAGCCCAGAAAATAACTTCAGTCGAATAATAAACCAGAAATCTTACAACCAATCTCGATCTCAAACCATTTCACACCCAAATAAAGCATACATTGCTTCAGCAAATTGAGGATCCCAAAATTTTAAGCAGGAAAAGCTATATGAAACAGTGTTCTCCTCCAGTTTTTTTAGCCGTTTTTGTTTTTCTGGGGATTTCTTATCTCTTCAGCTCTTGGGTCTTTTTTTCTGCCTAACATATTGGTTGAGGCTCACTATGCCCACCAACTTGAGAGTGTGGAAAAAAGTCAAGAAGAGTCCGATTTCGAGGAAGAAAGTGAGCTCTACTTTGAGGAATCAAGAATTGAACATCCGCCAATCGACTCCATGGGTATTAATGATGCCGAGAAAAATATGGAATTAGAGTCAACCGGTGTAAATGAAAATTTGGTTGAGATTGACTCTAGTTCGGGGGAAAAAGAGGATGTCAAAATCCGGGAAGAATTGCAATTTGGAGGGTTGATGCCACATTCCAAGCATTTTTCAACATTGAAATTGTGTGGTGAAAT
Source organism: Nicotiana sylvestris (assembly GCF_000393655.2). Lineage (NCBI taxonomy): Eukaryota > Viridiplantae > Streptophyta > Magnoliopsida > Solanales > Solanaceae > Nicotiana > Nicotiana sylvestris. The sequence continues at coordinate 175,269,119 of NC_091064.1, read as the reverse complement.
GGGAATTGAACTACACGAGTCAATAAGGGATTGCGAGGAGGAAAGATAAAGGCCATACATTTTACAATTTGAGGGAACAAGAAGGCAAAATGATATTCCTCATATGAAAGCCAAGAAATGCAAAATGAAGAAATTAAGTCTTGGCTTGATCATCAACTTACCACCCCCCACCGCTCGTGGTCACAATCTTGATTCCAAGTCGGGTGTCCAATTCATATCGTCCAAGTGGCAAGAAAAGTGGTAAAGTATTTTGCGTCGTGCCACGACGTTAAATGCGGCGCTTGGTGGGAGGCACCCCATCGTTTTTTCAAAATTTTTAGTCATTTTTAAAATTTTCTTTTTTAGAATAGCTTAGTATATTAATTTTGACTAATCTTCCAAGTTTCTGATTTTTTTGGAGTTGAATTAAGGAGTTTGGGACGTTGGAATGGCACAAAACAGTGGCTGCAATTCTGGGCACCAGCTATCTGGTGTAACCGCATCTGCGGGATGCAGTCACGCAGATGCGAAAATCGGGCAGGTTTTAGAAAATAGAACTCTCATTTCATTAGGTAGTCTCTGAATATTGATCTTCTCCCAAAACCCCAAACTCCCCCATATCTCACACTATTATACTAATCTCATTCGATTTTATCAAGCACAAGACCACACAGGTAACTTGGCATACTCCTCTCCTCTACTTCTCTTTTCTTCTTTTTCTTCTCCATTTCTCCAGTTCCCATGGCTATTTCCCCTAATTCTCCATTCCCCTCTGATTTATGTGAGAATAGGGTGTTGAAATTTGTTGAGGGTGCATGGGTGTATGCTACTTATTATGAAACAAATTTGTGGGAAATATGAGTACCCAAATTGTGTGAAGAAAAGGCGATTTTAAACTACCTGCAAAGTGTTCGATAAACTGTCCAAAAGAAAATTTTATGCTAACTACCACAAAATCGGTCACAATAGAATCAGAGTTTCATGTAGTGCACTAATTTAGAAGTCTTGAGTATAAATTAGGTGCCAAAATTGGGTTTAATAATTGAAAAATATTAAAAAAATCTGGGCATCTGAACCCTTGCATGAACACCGCAGATGCGGTCTCGCTCCTGCGATGATTTTTCCGCATGTGCGTTTTTGGTCAATCTGAACAGAACCGCATATGCAGTGTAAATTTCTCAGAAGCGGGACCGCTCCTGCGGTTAATCTTCTGCAAATGTGGAAATTGGGCAACCTGCCAATTTCCAGTAGCTTTGTAACAGGCCCTTCCCGGGCCCGTTTAACTTGGTTCTTTGGCCTAATTGCAGTGTTTTAAATTGCTTAACATAGTTCTATTGCCCGACTAACATTGTGTTGATTTTGTGAAGGTACTTTGATCTAAAATGGACCCGAATATGAATAAAAATGCTCCACAAATTGAGGAGGAGGTTGAGGAACCATTTGATAACTCACGCTTCCTGTCGGCTGACTATCAGCGCAGATATTATGACAACCTCGCCACCAAAAAGATAATTTTTGAAAAAGGGATCGCCGAGGAGAAATTGGCCGAGTGGCTTCCAGATTTCTATGCCCGTCTCCATGCCTCCGAATGGTCATATTTCATTCCCGCTCCATGCAAAGCCAACAAGGAGTGGGTTCATAAGTTCTACGCGAATCTAAAGTGCACAGACTTTTCCAACCCACAACTTATCATAAGAGGAAAATTAGTAAGGTTTGGGATGGAGCAGATAAATGATACCCTTGGGATTCCTAACTATCCAGTTGAGCTGGTGCGAGAGAAGGACCAGTGTGACAACGGGGAATGGCTTGTCTCAAAACTCTACCCTCCAAGCCTGAGAGCAAAATGGGGAAACAAGAGAAAGGGTTTGAAGTCAATTGTCTTCACAGCTGAAGCAAATATGTGGTTGTACATCCTCTGCAATAGGGTGTCTCCTTGTGGAAATGTCTCAGATGTCTCCTACACCAGGGCATTGATCATTGCATGTATCCTGGACGACATTCTTGTGAATGTTGGTTACTATATTCTGCAGGAGCTGAAGGAGTATTTGTTGGACAATGATGCAGGGTTGATGTTCCCTTCGTTGATCACACAGTTATGCATAAAGGCAGAGGTTGAGATGCGTAGCACCGATCGATGGTTACCAGCTGATAAACCTTTTCACCCACTGAGAGTAACAGGTGAGGGGAGTGCAGTAAAAAGCAAGAAAAGGAAAGTTACCACTTCTGTTACCGGTCCAGAGCCTTCATCACAGGCAGCTGCACCTGAGGGACCATTTGGGGTGCTAAACTCCGAGCTTGCATCCATCCAGGAGTTAGTGTCACAGCTTCCGAGTGAGCCCTCATCCTCCCAGCCTGAGCCCGCGTACTTCTCCAGGGAAATATGAGGAGTTACTTAGATGCGCAGAAGAGTCAGGCAAAGTCTCATGAGAAGATGGCAGCATCAGTTAGCAGACTCGAGACAGCCTACGGCAACTTGGCCAAGGTGCATGTTGATCTCCAGTCAGACTTCCAGAAGGAGAAGGAGAAGAACAAGAAGAAGAGCAAATTCATGATCAAGATGTGGAGAGGCATAAAGGCCATCTTCAAATGGGGGCAACCAGGAAAGAAGATACTAGTAGGGGCGAAAGATGATAGCGAGGAGTACTCCTTCATGTCAGACGTTGCTGGTGATGGTGATGATAATGATGAGACTGATGATGATGAGGCTACGAGTTCAGCACAACATTGATCAACCTTCCTCCCACAATCTGCAAGTCTGATGTAGACCTCAGGGAGACCCTCAAACTATTTGTGCTTTATTTTTGATATTGTGCAGTGAGGATACTGCAATGTTTTTAGTTGGGGGTGGCTTTAGGAGTATACTATATTCATACTATGATATTGTGTGCCCTTGCCGGTCTTATTTTGTTGTTATGGATATTGTGTGCCCTTGTCGGGCTTATTTTGTTGTATCATGTGCTCTTGCTGAGCTTGGTGTTATTAGTCTATTATTATCTTTCTTTCGTTATTTGTTTTCTTTAGTAGGTTGGTGTTATTAGTATTAGTCGCTTTTATTTTAGCATCCTCTTTAGTAGTTTTGTTCTTTTATTTTTATTTCCTTAGTAGTATTTTCTTGGGTTTTCTTCATGCTACGGTTCTTTCCCAAGGAACATTTTTTAAGTGAACCGGGTGACTTTTTCCTATGATAGATGGCGCGACAACTTTCTTAAGGGAATTAGTCTTATTTTGCTAGGAGGAGACTTTTGGATTATTTGGTACTAACAAAATTAGTCTCTTGTATGTGAAATGTGAATTAAGAATACCCCTCCGAATTTTGATTTTGAATTAAAACAAGTAAGTTGCATGGTGAAGAATAATTTTTGTGATAAATTTTTGGTTCTTTTGTGACTCTTTGCCCACTAGTTTGAATAATATTTCTCTATATGCTCTTAGTATAAAAAGAAATTTATCCATCTTGATTAATTCATGTGTCACGTGTGTTATTGTTTCTACAAATAAATCTTGTGTTTACTTCTTTCATCTAGAACTTGCCCGGTTGGTCTTTCAACACTAATGTTAGTTATGTTTGGTTGGAGGGATGATCTTAGGCATTCTTTGTGATATTTCTAAAACCTCTTTAGCCTTTCAAGCTTACCACGGCATAAATACTATCACTAGTACCCTATTTGAGCCTTCAACCTTTTTTTGGGCCACCTCATTACAAACATTTTCCCTTTTGTAAAATAATTTCCTCTTTTGAATCCGTCCCTCCTTGAACATTGAGAATGAATCAAAAAGCCTATGTTGGGGGTGTGGTGTCAAAGTGGAAATTGGTAAGGTTGTACATTGAGTGTAAGAACATATACCTCAAAGTGTTCATATTAAATTATTCATGCTCCCAAAGAAAAATATGTATATAAAAAAAGAGAAATATATGTATGTAAATAAATATGGAGCCTTGAAGAAAATTAGAGATGTATTTAAGGTGGTTCTATGTTGGTAACTAGATGCCAATGAGGATATGTGGTTTGAAAAGAAACAAAGTGCAAAAAGAAAGACAAATGTGAGTAGTGTTCAATGAGGGTGTAGTCATTTGTATCCCAAATGCTTATTCCACCCTTTCCTAAACCTACATTACAAGCTCAAAAAGTCCTTATGGGATCTTTAACCGAATGTTCTTGAATATGCGATGAATTAAAATAAGGGCAAGCTTATGGTATGAGATGGTGTAACACTTGAAATTCTTTCTGAAAGTGAGTGTCTTTGTCAATTTTTCCCTTATTTCTGTTGTAAATAGAGTGATTTTGGGACTTTTCTTTCTTGTGAGGGCACATGAATTAGGATGGATTGGTAAAATTGATGCACCCGAAAATGAGCAAGTTGAGCATATGTAGTGGACTAGTGCTTTTGAGTCACTTCTTGAGGATTATTATTGTCGCTTGATTATTTTGAAACACCCTTGCACTTCTTGAAGTTGTTTTTAAATGAGGGAGTTATTTGGGAAAGATGCACATACTTGAGCCTAATTATTAGTACCAACCAAATCCATAAGTATAATGCTTAATTGGAGAATGTGATTTGTAAATGCTAGAAATATGACTTGTGCTTTAAATGGTAGAACCTCATTGAATTGTTTGTTTTGATTTGCTTGAGTACAAGCAAAAGCTTTAAGTTGGGGGTGTTGATGAGTGGTGATTTTACCACTCATTTTAGCCTCTTTTCATTAGATTTTGCATCCTTTAATGATAACATGAGGTCGTTTATTGTGTGTATTGTTCGACTTTTAGGAAAATGATGTCACGAAGTGATGCGTTGAATTGAAGTGGAATTGATCAAAAACTGGTTGAAAGAGTACAAAACTCTCCAGGAATTCCGTACGGAACACAGATCGCATAAGTGATCTCGCACCTGCGGGAAGAAGTCCACATCTGCGGTACCGAACATTTCTGCCTGGGAATGCACCTGCGAGTCATGAACCGCAAAAGCGGTTACGCATCTACGCTGGGAAGACAACATCTATGTATCCAACACTCAACTTCACTTTCTGCTTCTGCGATGGTCTATCCGCATCTGCGGAGCCGCACCTGCGAGTATTCTTCAGCAGGTGCGGTCAACGGGCATCAGACCTTGGCAGTTTAGGCATTTCGCATGTTCTCAATCCCAAACCCACAAATACTCATCCTAGCAGATATTTTCATCATCTTTGGCTTATTTTCAGTCTAAAAGACTATAGAGAACAAGTTTTGGGAGCTAGGGTTTGCACACATACTTTGGTCTTGAAGATTTGAAACTTTTGGTTGAGAATTTCTTACCCATTTATGTTTATTTCTTCATTTCCCTACTTTTTATTGAATATCTAAGTATGTAGTATTTTATCCAATACTTGAATCTTGTTTATGGGAATATTCATGTTTAAAGTGTGGATTAAATATCTTATTATGCTTAGGTATTGAATGATTTTTATTCTTTTATGAAGTGAGTTATTGTTTCTTTAATTATTCTTGTTCTTTAATGTTTCCAAAGGGATTAGCTAACCCTAGGACTCGCCCATTAACTCCAAATTAATTTTGGGAAAGATTAGTTGGGGTTGGGAAATATTAATTAACAAGAAATTGAGGCTTTAACCCTCGTTTTATAGATTCTACCTAGGGATAGGATTGAACTACTTGTAGCCATATCCAGGTGTGCTTAATATCTGAATTGTTTTAGGGATAATTTAATTAAGACGTCTTGTTTGTCTTTGGAAGATGCTAATATAGAATTATTACTCGTGGCTAATTAACATAAACTCGCTCATATTTGTAAAATCATGAAATACATTGGATCGTTATTTGAGTGTAATTCCCAATGCATCCATACTTGTAGTCATTGATCATTTTACTTATTTTTTTAGGTTAGTTTACTTTTTCGCATTTAGGTATAAATATTTTCCAAAAACCAATTCTAAGTGTTTGACATTGCATAACAAGTGATAATTCTCTTACATTCCTAATCGCCTATATATTATTCTCTGTAGGATTCAACCGACTCATAGTTGGGTATATTATATTGCATGTGACCTTGTCCATTTACTTTTTAATAGTGGATTTGGACGTCATCAATAAGCCCCGGTGGAAGCTAGAAACGAATGGCCAATTTACAGTGAAGTCTGCTTTGGCAATACAAAAGGAAGAGAAGAGATGATAACAAGCTATACAAGTTCTTTTGGGTGAAGGGACTGCCTTTCAAAGTTAGCTTATTCATGTGGAGGTTATGGAAAGCAAATCTGCCTTTGGATGATTGGTTCCAAAGGCTGGGGTACATTATAACTTCAAGATGTTGGTGTTGTATACACCCTAAAGAAGAAACATTACCTCATGTATTCTTGATATCTCCAGCTGCTAGGTTTGTGAGTAGGGTGGTATTAGTAACTTTGATACTCAACCCCTATAGGTGTAACCACTACATAGGTCAACCCAATTATTCTATCAAAAATGCAAAGAGAAGGTTGCTCACAAGCCTATGCTAAATGATCTGTTACTATGTTCAGTATGGAGGAAACATGAAGAGTTACACTAGGAAATGCATCTCTTTGCATCTACCACTTACTGAGGATCACAAAAGGTAAGAAACACATAGTCTATCAAGTCTCAAGAGCCGGTGTTACGTGCAAGGATTATATACTGCCCACATTAGGTAAGCTTGGCCATGGGGTTGTACAACTTTGGGCGGCAAATTTCAGTGAGTATTGGAGGAGCTCCGATGCACATGATGGATCTACTGTGCATAAGGAACCTACATAAAATAGGTTTGGTACCAGATTGTCCAGGTATGATCATACAATTTGGCGACAAAGTTGCAAAAAATTCCCTTCTGCCTTGAACTCGACAGGTATATTAGAATGCATTTCATGCAAATTGGGGAACAAGTAGTCATGTCCAAGTTTAGATACCAGTTATAGACATCACAAGAAGATCCCAATTGACAAGACACCAACTGCAACTACCAAGATTCAAACGAAGAAAATGCAGTCCTTTCAAAGAGGTGGTACAAGTTGAAGTCAGTTATATTGATTCAAGATTTATGGTTATTAGATCTTTTGTACTATCAAAGGATTGTGTCACACAAGACTTTGATATTTGGTTTCATGTACTTTCATTTTTTACGCACTTACATTTTGTAAGACCTCTAGACACATATTGTTTTATTTTTGATTATCTTTATAAAAAAATACCACTAGGCAATAAACCTAGTGGTATATTAGACTTAAAAAAATAAGATTTTTTTTGTAGATTTGGAAAAAAAATTTAGAATGTAAGCAGGAGAAGATTAATTAGACCACCAAAGGAATCTGTTAGTTTCATATATTAAACAAAACATCTCTTAGCCATACATACTTGATAATATGCACAAATCGATGGTTTATGTATTTTGGTACCCAAAATTAGTACTAAGCATAAGAACGAGAAGAAGAAACAAAGTCATCTACAAACCTTATATTCACGTTAGCTACTGATTTTCTCTATTGTTTTTGAAATCCCTTACCTAGTTTATCTCCCAGGTGAAGAAACAAAGTCATCTACAAACCTTATATTCATCGCTAAAAATAATTTTATTTTTCTTTTTAAAAAATGACAAAAATTTGCGTAGCAAGGATTTTTAAAATATTATGATAAATAAATTAAGTCTAGCGGCGGATTTTTTGTTGCCAAATCCATCGTTGTAGTTAAATAAATTTTGTCGCTCACCTTCTGTCGCTAAATCCTTAGGTAAATTGAGGGCGCCAACAATTAGCGACAAATTTTTGCTTTCATCGCTATTTAGTTGCTATATTAGATACTAACTATTTTTTGGCTTTTTTGCAACAAAACTATTATTCTGTAGCCAATACATTGTGTCACGACCCAAATTTCAACTAGTCATGATAACACCAAACCCAACCTGCTAGGTAAGCCAATTAATAATAATTCACGATATAATGATAATGATAAGAGTCAAAAATGAAATAACAAAATTTAATATAATTGCCCAAAGACTGGTACTATAAACCCTGAGCTTCTAAGACTTAGAGTTTACAAAGTTGGAATAAAATAAATACATCATTTGTTGAAACGTACATAAACAGGTTTATAAATCTAAAGCTACCAAGAATAAGAGGTGGCTATAAACAGAACAGTAATGACCCAACCGTTTATTTTGAGCATTTGCACTTCGCTCGGTGGTTTGAGGGCATAAGTACCTCTGTATGATGTATGATGACTTGTGTGAATCGTCGGTTTTGGTTTTTAAGTAATTCGGAATCGATTTGGAAGAATGAATTTTATGATTGAAGCTTTAAATTTGGAAGAGTTGACCAAGTTTGACTTTTTAGTATTTGACCTCGGATAAAAATTTTGATGGTTTCGTTAGGTCCGGATGGTGATTTCGGATCCGGGTGTATGCCCGGATTTGCATTTAAGTATTTCTCGAAGGTTTCGTCGCTAATTGGCAAAACTTGGAAATTTAAAAGTTTGAAAAGTTCATAAGTTTGATCGAGAGTTGACTTTGAGGATATTGGATCTGGATTTTTGTTTTGGAAATTGGAATAGCTTCGTTATGTCATTTGAGACTTTCGCGCAAAATTTGAGTTCATTCCGTGTTGATTTGATATTTTTCGACGCGTGTTTTGGAAGTTGAATGTCCAAAAGTACATTAGGTTCGATTTGATGTGCGATTCATGATTTTGATGTTGTTTTGTGTGATTTGAGGCTTTGCGTAGGCCTGTGTCATGTTATTAGACTTGTTAGTATGATTGGACAGGGTCACAAGTGGCTCGGGCGAGTTACAGACGTGTTTTAGAAAAATTTCATGCATATGTGGTTGGTGGTGGCTGCTGGTACTGATGTTGCACACATGCAGCTGATTTGCGAAGGTGCGGTGGTCGCAAAAATAGAAAGGTAATCGCACCTGTGAAAGGATATGAGTTTGGAGTCATCGCAGATGCAAAGCTTGAGGCGCATCTGCGGCCTCGCAAAAGCGATGTCCTTGGGCGTAAAAGCGAGATTGAGCGTAGAAGCGGGATGTTGATCGCACTTGCATTTATGCAGAAGCGAAATAGTGTCTGCAAGTGCAAGAGGGCAGTTGGCTAGTCGAGTCCGCAGAAGCGGCTATTATTATCACAGATGCGAATGTGCTTGGGCAGATTCTATTAAATCCTATTTCGTGGGTTAGAGTCATTTTATCATGTTTGGAGCTATGGTGCTCGGATTGAGACGATTTTTAGGTGATTTTCACCATATGGATTGGGGTAAGGGTTCTTTACTCGGTTTTGGTTATATTTCGTGAATCTATATTCATTTTTGGTAATTGGATTATGAACTTTACAAATAAAATTTGGGGGTTTCTTCCAAAGTTTTATAGAGTGAATTTTTGATTTTTGAACATTGATTTGGAGTCAGATTCGGATAGAACTAGTATGGTTGGACTCATAATTGAATGGGTTGTCGGATTTTGTGAATTTTGTCGGGTTTTGAGGTGCGGGCTTGTGTTTGAATTTTTTGTTGACCTTTGGCTATATCTTAAACATTCAACCTTTATCATTTGGAATTGTTAGGGATTATTTGATATTTTTGAGTTGCTTTTGGCTAGTTTCAAGCCGTTCGGAGGTCGGTACATGCGGAATGGCATTTTTGGAGCATCATTTGGCTTGCTCAGTATTGTATTTGGCTTGTTCAAGGAAAGTAACACTTCTATACTTGGTTCTAAGGGTACGAACCCCTGAATATACATGATATATATTTGGTCACGTGCGTGTGGGCGTGCATCATGTGAATTAAGACTCGGTTGATTCTAGGATACTGTGCCATTACCTAATCTTGTTGTTATCAATGTAATCTATACGTGCTAGAGTAACAGAGTTGTGATCCATGTTAGAAACCATATTTAGGCTATGTGTTTATTCTGTTGGGACCCACTGAGGTCATATCTATTGTTGATTTTTGCTTAAATTACAGTTACATATTCAGTCCTACTCATTCATTTGTATATCATATCTCATTCTATGTTTATATTTATTAATACATCATATCATAATTTTGGGCTTATTTTCATGACATTGCAAGCCCGAGAGACTGGAGAGATTGATGACTGCGTTGGGGCCCGAGGACAGGATTGTGAGTGATATTGATGGGATCGGGTTGCATGCCGCAACAGATATTATTGATTGATTCCTTTTTTGGCTTATATAGCGCTTGGGCTAGATCTGCCCCTCCGGAGTCTGCACACCCACAGTGAGCACAGTTGTTGATGTTTGGGCTTGATCTGCCCTGGTCTGGCTCTGACCTATACAGTATTGAGTGACTGAGTGTGCTGAGTATTGAGCGTGATGAGTGAGAGTGCGAGACAGAGAGATTGAGTACTCTGAGATTGTGAGTACATGAGTTCATTACTGAGATTCATTGTATTTGACATGCATACTTGAGATACAGGCATAGAGATGTATTTCCTCATGCCACCTGATTTTTGGTGACATTCATGATTTCACTTGCATATTCACATGTAGGTGTAGAGATGTACTTTCCACATGCTACCTGAAAATGAAACATCTTATTTATTGGTGAATGATTTTTGGGAAAAATCACAATTTTCAGACTTACTCATATTTTTTATAATTTGGTGAAAAATAATTGAGGTTTCCTGCCATCTTTGAAAAACATGCCCATTTTCCCGTAATTGTGAACGAGTTGAGCATCATACCTCTGAGTTATTTCTTGTACCATTTTTACTATGTTGTTAGGAACTGTTGCTGGTTATTGGAGTTGGACTATGACCCTTGTCCCAGGTCGTCACTATTTTCAACCTAAGATTAGGTTTGTTACTTATTGAGTACATGGGGTCGGTTGTACTCTTACTACACTTCTGCACTTTGCGTGCAGATGTTGGTCGCTGATGTTGTTGTGCATGGCGGGAGCTGGATTTGAAGAGGTTCATGTGTTCCGATCATAGCTGCCTCTTGATATTGGTAGCTTTAAAATTTTAATCTGTTCATGTATATTTCAAACAGATGATGTATTTATTTCATATCAGCTTTATAAACTCTAAATTTTAGAAGCTCATGATTTGCACTACCAGTCCTTGGGCAATGTATTAAGGTTCAGTTACTTTATCATTTATTTGTCTCAATAATTCTCATTAAATTGGATAGTTGTTAAGTGGCTTACCTAGCGGGTTGGGTTAGGTGTTATCACGACTAGTTGGATTTTGGGTCATGACAAGTTGGTATCAGAGCTCTAGGTTCATAGGTTCTATAAGTCATGAGCAACTGTCTAGTAGAGTTTTGCGGATTGGTATGATGACGTCCATACCTATCTTCGAGAGGCTACGGGGCATTTAGGATAAATTTCTCATCTTTCTTTCCTTATCGTGCAGTATTGTTTTAGCTTGAAGTGTAGCTCTTTGAATTCCTTCCATGCAAATGTATGCGCATATGAGTGCTCAATATCAGCTGTGCATTGACGACTTATGATTCATAGATGAGGTGCGAGATATGATTTCTATATGCTGATGATGGGCCAGTCTGGATGACTTGAGGCAATGTTTTGACTATAGCTTCATCACGGGGATTTTGATTGTATGAGAAAGTGTTTTTGGACTTATAAGTCCTGTAGTGTCCCTATGAGCGGAATTTGTGGCTCGATGAATGGTTAAATGGCTATATGATGAGTATTATGTGAATACGAGATGTGTTCAGGTGGTTTGAATGTGACGAGAAAAGTTTTCTTGAGATATAAAAAGTAATATTGGGTGCTTGATTTCTATCTTGATGTGACATTTAGTCTCGTGTTATGAGTGTGCTGAAGATTTTTCATAATGTTTAATTATAGAACAAAGTAGATCTTATGTCTTGCTGTGAGTTCAGACTCAGGACGATTAAGTGATGGCATAGTAGGTATGGCTGTGAAAGGTTATAGAGAGATGCCAGTTTGAAGCTATGCAGGTGGGTTATAACCTGTGGGGTAATCTACGGATGTGTGATCCTTATGATGTTGGGTGGAGGCTTTATTTTCTACCAGTAGGTTATATTTGTGTGATTTAAGTTTGAATCGGTTGTAATAGTTGACCTGGACGTAACGAGAATGAATACGAGCTTAGTAGATGATTTGAGGTATTATATGGTTTATGTTACATGAGCTTATGAAGGATTGAGTTAAATCTCACTATGCTATTATGGCAGTAATAGAGTATGGGCATTGTGAGTTATTGAGTGTTTTGATCTATGGTTTTGAGCCAAGCGAGGGAGTTTGTTATCGAAGATTGTAGTGCATCGTTATGTATTGTACTAGTTTAGGTTTGAGGCATACTCATGAATCAGTTATGACTTGCAGAGGTTTAGATCAAGGATGACTCGAGCAAGGGAATTTATGAATACGGATCATATTAAACTTAATGGGTACATGGAAATCATGGAATGATTTGAGTTATTATTTGTGATGGATGTAGAGCGCTTGGAGTAGGAATTTGCTCGATTGGGTCAAGGCATGGTTACTTCTTTGGGTGTTGTCATGCTAAAGGGGAAAATGTCGTTTGGCCTGTTTGGGTGGTGCAATTGAGATTTGAGAAGAGTAAATGACTCTCGAGAGGGTTCTAATGGGTTCAAGGTTTATATGTAGCATTTAAAAATTTCCGGATTTGTATATGTCTAGAATCTGAGATTTCCATTAGATGGTATCGTGACTCACAATATTTCTATATTATTATGGATTCTAAATTTCAATATCAGGAAGTTGAAGGAAAGGGTTTTGATTCATAGAAGGTCTCTTCAGAGTGGGTGTCTCAGTTGTGGTACTTTTGGGGTGCTCAAGAAGGAATACAATGACTTATGGGCCTTAGGGCTGTTTGGTTTTATGTTAGGGTCTCGTGTGGTGAGTTTTGGTTGAGGAACGTGGTATGATGGCGAGTAGAAGTATAAACTTGAAAGCAATTAAGAAGAAACTCGGAGAAGTAGGACAACTTGATAGTGGAAAGCTCGGTGGGGACTAGCTTTTATAGTGGCATTCCTAGGTGTTTTGATTTGTCCAAGAAAAGATGGAAACATAGAATTGGGGCTTGTGGGAATAGCCGACTTCATGACTAAAAAGGCAACTGGCACCATTGCACCGATGATCTTGGCGGAGATTTACCGAGCTCTAACTATTTGCCGAGAAGGAGAAAAGTTTTTTGAAGGATGCAATATGCTTCTACAACTCTAGATGGTGGAGCACCTTTGCCACCATCCGTGGTACATGAACTGCGGTATGACCGGTCTTCAATGCATTGAAAAACATGAAAAACGGGTGGAGGGCTATGAGTTTTTGGAGGGTACGGAAGCATGGTTTGCACACTTGAGCTCCCTGACTGTAGACAAGATTGAATGGACATTCGGGTGGCTCTCGATCAGCGAAGTCATTTATATGTCGGTTGAAGTGTGTTTTCTTCTATTGATGGGTCTCCGGAGCATTTAGCCTTATGCCCCGCATAGAGTTCTATGTCATTTAGGCAGGTAGCACACCATCCCACATGATGAGGATTTGAGTTGGCAGGTCATCGAATCGGAACCAAAAGCTTCTTTCCCAGAAGAAAGGGTGCGTCGAATTTGGCATCAATGTAGGTTCTTAGAGCCAAAGACTCAGGTACGAGATCTATACAAAGGCGCATTAGAGCCTAGTTACTTAGCTTGGTACGGTAAAAGATCCCAAGTCCATCAAGAGCCCGAACGGCCCGCAAAAGGCCCCATGTCCAAAAATTCACTAATGGACAAGAGCAATAGGATTGGTTGGCAAAAGAGGCAAACTACAGAGCCACCATAAGCAAATTGTAGGGATAGATCCGGGATATTAAATTTGACAAAAGTGTATAGGTCGCAGCTGAAAAAGGGTAGAAGAAGAAATTGGGTCAAGAAAACGAGGCCCTTCGAGCACTGATCCAAAAAATGAGAATAGCTGCTGAAAATCAGGAAAGGAGCCGAAAGGATGAAAGACTCATAAGTGGTCTCAAGAGGAAAATAGCTGAGTGTGAGGTTGATCTGGAAAAATTCGAGGGTAATCTGGCAAGTGCCCGGGCACAGTTAACGAAGAACGTAGAGGGACGAGCAGAGTCTGTCCAGCAACTAAAAAAGAAATATGAGGGATAAGCCACCAAGTTGAAGAAACGACTAACTACCCTCGAAAATGAGATGGCCAAACAAGCTAAGAGCATTAAAGTAGAAAGGGAACAATGCTATGCACTAATGACCAAGTTATAGGAAGATATGCAACGGTTGCAGGGTCAAAACCACCATGATGACCAGGTAATAGAAGCTAGGTCTCAGCAAATAGGGCATTTGCTCCAAGAAAAGGGTATCATTAGGGAGAGGGTTAGAGCAATTGCTGACTACATCGTCATGAAGTGCCATGAATGTGAAGACATGACTAAAGCCACCTTCTTTGTCGCGGTAATGACCTTTGTTAGCCAAATAATGAGTGACCTGGAGCGACTTCAAGGGGATCTTGCGCATATGCCCGTGGCGAGACCGACTGATGTCCTATGGGCCCCTAGAGCAGTTGAGGCATTGATATATTCATGATTTTCATTCGAGTCTGTATTTTCATCTTTCTGTTGGAGTCTGTTAGTCCCCCCTTTTCGAGTCTGCTAGTTTTTATGATTAAATTCTGTAGTATGAGTCATTGTAATCAAGACGTTTTTATTGAAAATTTGAAAACACCAAAAATACTTGTTTTATTTATATTTTTACACTTACCTCCCAGAACTACGCTTGGTATGATTCATGCGGCGTCATGATACGTAGGCAATCCCCATAGGATTTGATCATAACCATGAAATAAAGAAAAAAAGAAAAAAAGAAAAAAAGAGAGAAAACAAGAAAATCGAGAAAGAAATAATGGCAAAACAAGAGAGGAAGATGAGAGAATAAAGAAAAGCAAGAATCAAGCAAAGAAAAGCAGGAATGAAAAAAGAGAGAAGTTGCAAAATGAAAATTAGGGAAAGCCCGGATGACGCAGGCAACCGATCAAATGCATAATAGAAAGGGTTAACTGCTTAGGTTCATTGCATCCCCAACGTGCAGTTGTCTATCTGTTAAGGCCTAATCGCTAACAAGTTTTTTGTTGTTATCAAGTTCAAGCAGGTGGTTAGTTTGTTTGGCATTCTGGAAACTCATCCGTACAATACCAGGTCAAAAGACAGGTTAATCATGTCTAACCAAGAACTGGATGCAAGTGTTATTGATCCGTCAAGATAGGGGATGAGTCTGATGATAACCTGAAAGAGGAGTTGTATAAGCTGAAACAACATATGGCAGAAATGTACTAGGCATAGGTAAAAGGGCCTCCACCACCATCCTACCCCGCTAACCCTGCTTTCGTCCTGCCGCTAGCTCAATCCCAAGAACATCTAATTGTTGATTCATCTCCAGGCTTCCCCATTTACCACCACTACCAGGGCACCACTTCCCAAACACCACGAGCTCCACCACCCAAACCAGTCATATACCCTCTTCCACCAGCCACCCCTGTTTTCGTGGCACCCTGTCACGACCCCAAATACCGATCATGATGGCGCCTATCACATTACTAGGCAAGCCAACCAAACAATTAACCACAACCCATTTTCCTTCAACAATAAACCATTTTCTAACACAGGTTTTAAATTCCAATTTCATTATAAGCGTTTTAAGCAACAAAAGATATGCAGAAGTCAAAATAACAGGAAACTACACATCCCATAAATCTGGTGTCACGAGTCTAGAGCTTCTAATACAAGTCTGAATACCTACTACATCAATAGTCTAGAAAGTGCAGAAAATATAACAAGATGGGGGAGAAAACAGGGTTGCGGACGCCATGCAGCTGCCTCGAAATCTCCAACAAATGCTAAATTAGCTGAAGACCCTCACTAGGCCGCTCGGGCACCTGGATCTGCACACAAGGTGCAGGGAGTAATGTGAGTACGCCAACTCAGTAAGTAACTAAAGTAAATAAGGATTGAAAGTAGTGATGAGAAGTTCAAAAGCATATAACTTAATAATCAACAGAATAACGGATCAACTATATAGTTAGTTTCGTCATAAAATCAACACTTCCAGTTTAAAACATTTGAAATCAGATACTTAGCAATATATCCAACAGATGCTTATTTAAAAGAAGAGTGAAATCGGTGAAAACATCATAATAGGGCCCCTCGGGCAAGGATCACTTAGAGTATAGCCCCTCCGGCAGCCTCTCAGTCACTCGTGACTCAACTCTCGTCACTCAGTACTTACTCTTTGCACTCGGATCATTAATATCTCATAATAATAGAAATTATAGTAACTGCTGCGGCATGCAACCCGATCCATAATTTATAGTCAACTACGCTCACTGGGGGTGTGCAGACTCCGGAGGGGCTCCTACAGCCCAAGCATCATATTGTTGCAGCGTGCAGCCCAATCCAATATATATATCGATGCGGCGTGCAGTCCAATCCATATAAGTATCGTTTTGGCGTGCAGCCCGATCCATAGCTCACATATATATAAATATCCTTACAATTTGGTTCTCAACCTCTCTTAGTCCTTAACCTCACAGCCTCTCGGGCACAACAATAGAAATTAGGGAACTCAACCTAAAAAGACCTCACAATTAGGAGTAGAGTAATAAAACCAGTTTTAAATATTTGAATAGGTAAAACATGACTGAGGATATGCCTCTAGCAAGTAAAGTGAGGAAAACCACCAAAATGCCTTAAGGGTTTCTACAGGTCGGCACAAGGCCCCAAACATGGCATGCAGCCCATAATACAGTATAAATTTCCAAAATACGGAATAATATAATGTTTCAAAACCACATACGCGGCTTAATAGATGCTACGGGACGGACCATGTCAGAATCCCTACCGGTGCACGCCCACACGCTCGTCACCTAGCATGTGCATCATCACATTTATCAAAACAAGTCAAATACCGGGGTTTTGTACCCTCAGTTCTAGATTTACAATGGTTACTTACCTCAAACCGGTGAAAATACTACTCCGTGATGCCTTTGCCCCTCAAATCGGCCTCCACTCGCGTCGAATTTATCCAAAATCAGAATCACAACATCAAAATATGCCAAGGGAACGAAGCCCAAGTGAAACTAATCAATAAATGGCACAAATCCCGAAATTACCAAAACCCGACCCCCAGGCCCACGTCTAGGAATTCAATAATATTTTTACATCAATAGAATCATTATCCTCCCACGAGTCTACACATATCAAGAACACTGAAATTGGAGTACAAATGACCCCCTCAAATCCCTATTTAAAGGCCTCTTAAACTCAAGCCCTAATCCCCAATTTTTCTTCCTTAATATCCACTAAAACCATGATTAAACAATGAAAAAATGATCTTAAACCCAAATAAATAAGCTTAGGGAACTTACTCAACCGATATCCTTTGATTCCCCTTGAAATCCTATGCCTTAGCCTCTTTCCCGTCTTCAAAAATGATGAACTTAGCCAAATTTTGGGAAGAAGACAATATATACCCTCTGGTCCAGGGATTTTTGCATCTGCGACCATTCTGCCGCTTCTGCAGTACCGCATTTGCGGTCATCTAGCCGCTTCTACAGCTTTTCATTAACTTAGCCCCAAACCGCATCTGCGATGCCTCATCCGCACCTGCGTCATCGCAGGTGCGATCCATTAACCGATTATGCGGTTTCTTGACTCTTCAGCTCAAATCCGCTTCTGCGGTTTTCCTTTACTGCATCTGCGAGATTGAAACTACGGCCCCCAATCCGCAGGTGCGGAAATACCAGAAGCAGAAGATTTCTGTAGCTTCAACAACATCTCAACTCCCCGCCAACCTCCCGAAATCACCCCGAGGCCCCCAGGACCTCAACCAAAAGCACCAACATAACCCAAAACCTTATTAAAACTTGTTCCAATCATCAAAACACCTCAAACAACATCAAACCACCCAAAACATATCAGATTCAACCCAAACTTTCTAAAATCTTCCGAATTTCGCTTTTGATTAAAAACCCAACCAAACCATGTCGAATGACCTGAAATTTTGCACACATATCCCAAACGACACAACGGAACTACTGCAACTCTCAAAATTCCATTCCGACCCCTATATCAAAATCTCGCCTATCAACCGGAAATTGCCAAAATATCAACTTCGCCAATTCAAGTCTAAATCTACTTCGAACCTCCAAAACTCATTCCGATCAAGCTCCTAAGTCCCAAATTACCTCCCGAAGCTAACCGAACCATTGGAACTCAGATCCGAGCCCTCTAACACATAAGTCAACATCTAGTTGACTTTTCCAACTCAACCTTCCTTAAAAGAGATTAAGTGTCTCAAACCTTACCAAATCATTTCCGAACCCTAACAAATCAACCCGATCACATATAAAACCATTATACAAAGTAATTGGAAACAAAAATGGGGGAAACAAAGCGGTAACTCATG
Source organism: Nicotiana sylvestris (assembly GCF_000393655.2). Taxonomy (NCBI): domain Eukaryota; kingdom Viridiplantae; phylum Streptophyta; class Magnoliopsida; order Solanales; family Solanaceae; genus Nicotiana; species Nicotiana sylvestris. The sequence continues at coordinate 175,250,731 of NC_091064.1, read as the reverse complement.
AGATGACTCGTCGAGTTGTCACATACCCCCACCCGCTACACTCCACCGATCCTCTAGTGAGCCTTTATTCCAGACCTAGGACAACCAATACTACCCCCCGGAGCCTACTTTCAAGGCCCCAGAGACTTACTCCTATACTCCTCGTTTCGACCTCCCTGTTGAGACTAAGAAACCACCTATGAACCCAGAGTACGAGAAGATGTTCAGGAAGGTTAGAAGTCTGGAGCAGTCATTCAGAAACATGCAGGGATTGGGAGGCCAGGTGAGCGTAGCCTACAAGGATTTGTGTCTATTTCCTGATATTCAGTTGCCTGTAGGATTTAAGATGCCGAAGTGGCCCATTTGAGGGGATTCTACAGTAAAATGAGAGGAGCTGGTGGGAAAGATGAGCTATTAATGGTATACTTTAGCCAGAGTCTGAGTGGCTCGGCATTGGAGTGGTACACTCGTCAGGATCACAGCAGATGGTACACCTGGGATGACTTGGCCCAAGCATTTGCCCGTCATTTCCAGTATAACATTGAGATTGTTCCAGATCATTTGTCTTTAACTAAGATTGAGAAGAAGCCTAGTGAAAGTTTCAGAGAATATGACTTTCGCTGGAGAGAACAAGAGGCAAGAGTTAACCCCCCGATGGAGGAAAGCGAAATGGTGGAGTACTTTCTGCAGGATCTGGAGCCCATTTACTTCAGCCATCTGATATCGGCCATAGGCAAATCGTTCAAAGAGGTAGTGAAGATGGGAGGCATGGTGGAAGAGGAGCTTAAATCAAGCAAAATCATGAGTTACGTGGCTATCAAGACAACTACCCAAGCCATTCAGAACGGTACTAGGGGGGTGATTGGAAAGAATAAGAAAGAAGATGTGGCAACAATTGATTCAGGATCATGGTTTGGACCCAGGGCCTCATCACACCAATATACCCAGCCTCGACCCCATCACCAAACCTACACTCAAACCTCATATAATCCACCCCAACACTACTTCCCATTACCAGACCTTCATATTTCTGTCCACCATGCCCAAACATATACTCAACCTCCTACCTATGCACAATGGCGTGCCCCAGCCCCACAAAACACCTACCCAGCTCCACGAAATGCTTACCCACCCCTACAAGCCTATCGAAACCCTGCCGGCCCAAGTTTCCGACCCAATCCAGCATTCAAAATCAAGAGATTGTAGTGAAAGAAAACCATCACCCCACTGGGAGAATCTTATACCAGTTTATTCCATAGATTGAGGCGGTTGGATAAGCTGAGGCCAATTGAGTCGAAATTGCCAAACCCTCCTCCAAATAATCTTGATTACTCCGTAAGTTGTGAATACTGTTCTGGTACTCCGGGGCATGATACAAAAACGTGCTGGCACTTGAAAATGCCATCCAGGAGCTCATTGACACAAATCAGATTGAAGTCCAAACTCTAAAGGCACCCAATATCAACCAGAACCCATTACCAGCCCATCAGGAAACAAACATGATTGATATAGTACATAAGGGAGGGGAGCCCAAGAAGCCTTCACAGACCGTCATGATGATTCGGTCCAGTGAGGTCAAAATAGCTAAAAACCCAACAATTGAAGGATCAGTGAACAAGTTGAGTAGGACAAGCGGTGAACCATCTGTGGTAGTCCATAAAGGATCCCCAAGTGACGTTGCGGCAAAGCAAGAAAAATTAAAAGTGGTTGTGCCGAGAATGGCAAACAAGCCTATCGTAATTGTAGAGGGTGCCCGCACGGATATTGTCATCATCAAGTCTATAACACAGTTGTTGTTAATCAGCACCAAGGACATCCCATGGAACTATGAATGGGTGATAGTGACCTATAAGGGAAAGGAAGTGAAAGAAGAAGTCAATGAGGCCCAGGGATTAACTCGTTCGAGGAGATACTTTGCCGCGGAAGAGTTAAGGAAAGCTAAAACATCCAAAGATAACCCAGTTCTAGTGAAGAAAGCAGTGCTGAAGAAGAGGCACAGGAATTTTTGAGAAAAATGAAGGTACAAGATTATTCCATCGTGGAGCAGTTGAGACAGATGCCTGCTCAGATTTCATTAATGTCATTGTTAATCTACTCAGACGAGCATCGCCTGGCCTTGATTAAAATTCTGAACGAGGCTCATGTTCCGGACAAAATTTTAGTAAACCATCTGGAAAAGATCACCAAAAAAATATTTGAGGTGAACAGGGTCACTTTCTCTAATAATGTGTTGACTGTGGAAGGTACTGAACACAACAGAGCTCTCTATCTTGCGGTAAAATATGAAGATTCTGTGGTTACCAAGGTATTAGTTGACAATGGGTCCAGTGCAAACATCCGCCCACTCTCTACTCTAAACAAGTTGAAAGTTGATGATGAGAGGATTCACAAAAACAGCATATGCGTCTGAGGTTTTGATGGTGGAGGAAAAGACTCGGTCGGTGATATAGTGCTTGAGTTGACAATAGGACCGGTGGAATTCACCATGGAGTTCCAGGTGCTGGATGTGGTCGTCTCCTATAATTTTCTATTAGGTCGACCTTGGATTCATGCCGCCAAAGCAGTCTCGTCCACTCTGCATCAGATGGTCAAGTTTAAATCGGATAGACAAGAGATCATCGTGCATGGAGAGGATAATTTGTGTGCTCACAGTGATGCCAATGTCCTGTTCATTGAGGTTGAAGATGACAAAGGGTCTTGGGTCTATCAAGTTTTTGAAACAGTGCCAGTCGAGAAGGTTCTAGAGGGCAAATGTGTTCCAACTCCAAAGATAACCTCCGCGTCAGTCATGGTGGCCTTTGAAATGCTGAAAAATGGTTTTGTGCTCGGTAAAGGTCTGGGTGCATCTCTGCAGGGTATCATACAGCTAGTGTCCCTCCCGGAGAATTTGGGTACGTTCGGTCTTGGATTCAAACCTACAACGGCAGATATAAAAAGGGCTAAAAGGTTGAAACAGAAGGTGTGGGCACTTCCAAAGCCTATCCCGCATCTCTCCATGTCTTTTGTCAATCCCGGTGCCAGAAAATGCCTAGTGACGACAGTTCCAAGTTCTGTGGTTGACATTGATGATGAGTTAATTAAAAGGTTCCAGAGGTTGTTTTACGATGTGAACATGGTGGAAGTTGGAGAAGGTTCTACCAAAGCGAACGTGCAGTTCGTCGGGCCGAATGTAAAGCTTAACAATTGGAAGGCTACTCCTCTCCCTACCCAAAAGGAGTCTTGGTAGTTTGTTTTGTTTTCCTTTCTATCTAGGTCATTCTAGGGTTGTGACCCAGACTTTTATTTTCCGCTTGTTGATGTACAAACCCTGTTATCCTTTATTTTTAATGAAATGCAATTTCCCTTTTTCATCATTCCTGATAGTTTTATTTTTCTTTTTGTTTTCTTCTCTGTACAGTTCTTTTTATACTGGTTTGAATGACATGACATGTATGAGGAATCTTCGACCCAGTCTTAAAAGTCAATCTAATTCGAAAATAGTAATCCAGGAAATAAAGTGTGATGATGAATCAGAATATGATGAAGATGAGTCCTTTGAAGATATTAGTAAGGAACTAAGTCATTTTGAAGAAAAACCCAAGCCTAACCTAAATGATACAGAAGCAATCAATCTAGGGGACCCAGATAATATTAGAGAAACTAAGATAAGTGTCCATCTTGAACCACAAATCAGGAAAGAGATAATTAAAGCATTGTTTAAGTATAAGGATATTTTTGCATGGTCATACGATGATATGCCAGCTTAAGTACCGATTTGGTGGTCCATAAATTGCCAATTGATCCGGCATTTCTCCCAATTAAGCAGAAGCTGAGAAAGTTCAAAACCGACATGAGTGTGAAGATTAAAGAAGAGGTCTCAAAGTAGCTTGATGCAAAGGTCATTCAGGTCACGCGGTATCCCACGTGGTTAGCCAATGTTGTACCTGTGCCAAAGAAGGATGGTAATACCAGAGTGTGTATTGATTACCGTGATCTCAACAAGGCAAGTCCAAAAGGACAACTTCTCATTGCCGAATAACCATATTTTGATCGATAATTATGCCAAGCATGAGATTAAGTCTTTTATGGATTGCTATATGGGCTATCATCAGATTTTAATTGATAAGGAAAATGCGGAAAAGACGGCCTTCATCACTCCATGGGGAACATATTGCTACAGAGTCCTGCCTTTTGGTTTGAAAAACGCTGGGGCAACATACATGAAGGCGATGAAAATAATATTCCACGACATGATACACAAGGAGATCGAGGTTTACGTGGATGATGTGATCATAAAGTCTAGGAACCAGTTTGACCATGTCAAAGATTTGAGAAAGTTTTTCCAAAGGCTCCGCGGGTACAATCTTAAGCTCAATCCTACAAAGTGCGCATTTGGTGTTCCATCAGGGAAGCTGTTGGGATTCATAGTCAGTCGGCGGGTTTTTGAATTGGACCCATCAAAGATCAAGGCTATCCAGGAATTACCACTGCCAAAGAACAAGACCGAGGTGATGAGTCTGTTAGGGAGGCTCAACTACATCAACAGGTTTATTGCTCAGCTCACGACAACTTGTGAGCCCATCTTCAAGTTGCTAAAGAAGAATGTTGCGGTCAAATAAAACAATGAGTGCCAGGAATCCTTCAATAAGATCAAGGAATATTTGTCGAACCCACCTGTGTTGGTCCCGCCAGAACCAGAAAGATTTTTGATTCTTTATTTGATAGTCTTGGATAACTCATTTGGTTGTGTGTTGGGTCAGCATGACATCACCGGAAAGAGAGATCAAGCCATCTATTATCTTAGCAAGAAATTCACATCTTATGAGGTTAAGTATACTCCCCTTGAGAGGACATGTTGCGCCCTAACTTGGGTAGCATAGAAGTTGAAGCATTATTTGTCATCCTACACCACTTAACTCATTTCTTGCCTGGATCCTCTAAAGTATATCTTTCAGAAGCCCATGCCCACAGGAAGGCTCGAAAAGTGGCAAATCTTGCTCACAGAGTTTGACATCGTATATATGAATCGGACGGCGATGAAAGCCCAACATTGACGAGGTCGAGAAGGATGAAAAGACTGAGTGGAAACTTTTCTTTGATGGGGCTGCTAACATGAAAGGCGTTGGGATAGGAGCTGTACTCATTTCTGAAACAGGGCATCACTACCCAGTAACTGCTCAGCTTCGTTTCTATTGACCAACAACATGGTCGAGTACGAAGCGTGAATTTTGGGTTTAAGGCTAGCTTTAGATATGGGAATCTACGAAGTCTTGGTCTTGGGAGACTCGGACCTTCTGGTGAACCAAATTCAAGGAGAATGGGAGATGCGGGATTTGAAGCATATACCGTATCGACAATGTCTGCATGATCTTTGTCAACGTTTTCGATCAATAGAATTCAGGCACATTCCAAGGATCCATAATGAGGTTGTCGATGCCTTGGCTACCTTGGCATCAATGTTGCACCATCCGGACAAATCTTATGTTGATCCTCTACATATTCAAGTTCGTGATCAACATGCTTACTGTAATGTGATTGAAGAAAAACTTGATGGTGAATCATGGTTTCATGACATCAGGGAGTATATCAGAATGGGGGTATATCTAGTATAAGCCACAAGTGATCAAAAGAGAACAATTCGTCGTTTGACAAGTGGATTTATCTTCAGTGGAGGAGTTTTGTACAAAAGGACTCCAGATCTTGGATTAATAAGATGCATAGATGCTAGACAGGCCACGACTATCATGACCGAAGTGCGCTCTGGAGTCTTCGGACCGCATATGAGTGGGTATGCTCTAGCAAAGAAAATTCTCCGATCAGGTTATTATTGGCTCACCATGGAGTGAGATTGTATCAGTTTTGTGCGCAAGTGTCATCTATGTCAAGTACAAGGAGATTTGATTCATTTTTCACCATCTGAATTGCACACAATGTCCGCACCATGGCCTTTTGTTTCTTGGGGTATGGACATCATCGGACCAATGGAGCCAGTGGCATCCAATGGGCACAGATTCATTTTGGTGGCCATTGACTATTTCACTAAGTGGGTTGAAGCTAAAATTTTCAAATTTGTGACCAAGAAGGCAGTGGTCGATTTTGTTCTTTCAAATATCATTTGTTGGTTCGGAATCCCAAAGGTGATCATCACGAATAATGGCACTAATCTTAACAGTCATCTAATGAAATAAGTGTGTCAACAGTTTAAGATTACGCATCCCAATTCCACCCCATACCGCCCCAAGGCGAACAGAGCAGTCGAGGCAGCCAACAAGAACATAAAGAAGATACTTCAGAAATTGGTATAGGGTTCCAAGCAATGGCATGAAAAGTTGCCCTTTGCATTGTTGGGTTATCGCACTATTGTTTTCACTTCAGTAGGTGCAACTCTTATCTGCTGGTATATGGAACAAAAGTAGTGATACCCGCGGAAGTTGAAATCACATCCCTTCAAATTGTTGTTGAAGCCGAAATTGATGATGATGAGTGGGTCAAAACCCGTCTAGAGCAATTGAGTTTGATTGATGAGAAAAGATTGGTAGCAGTGTGTCATGGCCAATTGTATCAAAAGAGAATGGCAAGAGCATATACAAGAAGGTGCATCCACAGAAATTTGAAATGGGTCAGCAAGTATTGAAACGCATCCTTCCACATCAGGCTGAGGTGAAACGCAAGTTTGCCCTAAATTGGCAAGGGCCGTTCATCGTAATGAGAGTGTTGTCTAACAGTGCTTTGTATTTAACAGATATAGAAGGCAAATTCATAGACATGGCTATCAATTTTGATGTTGTCAAAAGATTATGTATGGTTTCTTTGGTTTAAATCGTGTTTGTTTGTACTTGGCATGTTTTGAAGATTGGAATGACGAAGGCATTTTGTTCAGCTATCTAAACACTTTATCCTTTGTTACCCCTTTGAGCCATATTTGTTTCCTATCATACCACTCTTTTGGAATCGATAGCGAAATTCAGGAACACAAACGTAAAAGGTAAGCAAAGAAGAAAAAGAGAAAAGAATGGAAAAGAGAGAAAAAAAGGATAAAAGAAAAAGGAAAAAAAAAGAAAAAATAAAAATAAAAAGAAAAGGAAAGGAAAAATAAAGAAAAAGAAAAGAGAAAAACAACAACAAAGCAATTCCTATGACACTACGTTCGACCTGATTCCTTTTAACGATACGTAGGCAGCATCACGGTTCGGTCCCATCAAAATAGAAATCCAGAAGTCCCCAAGCAAAGAAACTGGGGCAAAAAGTTGTGGTTGTTGTAAGAAATCTGATTCCAAGAGTTGTAATTTTAAACCCATTCAAGTTGTTTTGAGCCTTTTAATATACTTTCTTTCTAACCCTATCCAAAATCCCACATTACGGTCCAAAGAAAGACCTTCCAATCAGTCTTCGAGAGATGCCAAGTTGAGCAAGCAGAGATGATTCATATTAGGGGCAACACTCCGGTCTAAGCAGGAAAATGAAAAAATGAGAGTTTTATTGGTGAAAACTCTCACGGACACCGTAAGGCAATGGAAAGCTGAGAGAAATAAAAAATGAGAGAGTCTTATTGGTGAAAACCCTCACGGGCACCGTAAGGCGACAGAGTTGAGATGACGATTAAATGAGATAGGTTTGTTGGTGAAAACCCTTCAGGGAACCGCGAATCGAACAAGGTCAGTGATTCGCCGAAGAAATCGGGTTATGCAAATCCTGGGGCAGATAGTATGATAACTGAAAGGTAATTGGTTGAATAGGCTGGGCTGATTAATCCAAAATGCATGTCATGATCATTGGTGCCAGTTGTTCGACTCAAATAAGTCTCTTTTCCTTTTTCCCCTCTCAAACATTCATCTAGTTTTGGATTTTCTTTTATTCCTAACTTTCAAAGTCATTGTATTTTATTTCTTATGGGTTTATTTCTCTAAGGTTTTCCAATGTCAGCTTTGTGTAAGCAAGTAAGAAAGGATTTCAAAGCTTACTACCAACTTTCAAATTACACAAAGCAAAGTGCGGCCAAAGCATACCAGAGATAGCATGATGTAAAGTGGGAAATAAGGTTTCAGTGAAAGTTCCATTGGTCGAATGGTTTAGTAATTTTCTGGGAGATACAGAGGTTTAGGTAGAAGGGTCAGAAATGTAAAACAACATTTTGAGTGTAGAGCACTCGGGTCATCCAAGGTCTTGCGGTTGAGAGTCAGTCAAAAAGTCAAACGAATCTTGGCCAGTTCAATGCAACCAGTCAAAGCAAAGCGCGGCAGCGGAGAGGCCACCTTCAGCAAGAATGCCACAAACTAACCACCATATTTTAAAACTGACAAGATTTTTCTTTGATTTTAAATAGGGGTAGAAAATTCTGTTTGTTTCGGATAAAACTTCCGTAAAGAAAGCAATGAACTGGACAGGTTCGATCGTAAATTCTCAGGACCGGCCTGGATAATGAGATTTAATTTTAAGTTCTCAGCACCCTCCTGGACAATGGGACCTAGTTTAAAATTCAAAACATTCATGGGTAACAAGATCAAGCATAAGCTTTACCTTGAGGAAATACAAGTTGGCTTTGAAGTTTTCATTCTTAGGATAGGATTCAACTCGAAATTTTCAGGACCCTCCTGAATAATGGGACTTAGCTTTAAGACCTCCATTAGATAACAAGATTTAGCGTAAGTTTTGCTGTAGGAAAATATAATTTAGCCTTAAAGTTGTCCTTCTTAAGATGATGTTTGATTTTAATTTTCAGGACCCTCCTGGATAATAGGATCTAGCTTTTAAATTCTTAGAGATATTTGGTAACATGATTCAATTAACACTCACAGATGTGCCCAACTACCAAACTAGGCAGGAAATTTTCTTTGTTTTCTCTATTCTATTGTAATCAGGCGCCCACCTGGAGAGCAAGGGAGAACAACACGAGTTTCAAGAATGGAAAGCAGTTCAGGTTCAAGCAATCAGGCACCCACCTGGAGAAACAAGGGAAGACAGTTCAAAGGAAAAACAGTCGCAAAGGGAAAAGAAATTCAAGTATTGGTAATCAGGAGCTCACATGGAGAACAAAGGGAAAGCAATTCAAGTATTGGTAATCAGGAATCCACCTGGAGAACAAAGGAAAAGCAATTCAAGTATTGGTAATCAGGATCCCACATGGAGAACAAAGGGAAAAACAATTCAAGTGTCAGTAATCAGGAGCCCACCTAGAGAAAAAAGGGAAAAGCAATTCAAATGTCGGTAATCAGGAGCCCACCTAGAGAACAAAGGGAAAGCAATTCAAGTGTTGGTAATCAGGAGCCCACCTGGAGAACAAAGGGAAAGCAATTCGAGTGTTGGTAATCAGGAGCCCACTGGAGAACAAAGGGAAGTAGTTCAAGTTTCGAGGAGAAACCGTGTAAATGTTGGTAATTAGGTGCCCACCTAGAGAACAAAGGGAAGGAAACAATGTTCAAAGGAAATCGGTGCGAGTTCGACAATCAGGCGCCCACCTGAAAAACAAAGGGAAAACAAGTCAAGTATCGGAGAAAGGACGATAATTCAAATGTTGGTAATCAGGCGCCCACTTGGAGAACAAAGGGAAAGCAACAATGTTCAAAAGAAGACGGTGCAAGTTCAACAATCAGGTGCCCGCCTGAAGAACAATGGGGCAAAGCACCTCAGAATATAATTCAAGTCAGCAACGAAGGAATTTCACTTGGAGAGTACAAGTCAACAAAGCAACAGAAACTGCAAGACCAAGTTTGAAGATATAGATAGGATTCTTGTAATTCATATATCATAGTTTAGTCTAGCATCTTTTATTTTGTCTTGGTGTAATAAGGGGTTCAACAAGCAGTAGCAACAACAACAGTGAAATCACAGCTTCTTGGTAGTCTCAGCTACCAAAACTTCTCGAACTACACTGACATGATTCCTTTATAGCCAAATATATGTAGACAACCTCGGAAGCATGGTGCGGTCAAATCTTTCAAAAATGCTTCCCACAGAGTACTCAAATGGGCAAAAATCGCTCGTATTCGCTCAATTTATATTTGCAACTATGAGCACGAGATTTTTGTCCTATATGACTTACTCCCATAAAATCAAGAAAATAATTTTTTCCATTATTTGCAATTTCGTAATTTTTTTTGTAGGATTTTGTTAATTGTTTGTATTTTTCTATGCATGTGTGCTTTATTTAAATCATTAAAAGACAAAAAATACCCTACATTGCATTTGAGGCTTATTTTACATTTTTTGGTTAAGTGGTAAATTAGTTGTTTTATAAAAATAAAAAATCACAAAAAAATGGATCACTTTTTCATTTTTAACCTTTTAATTTTAAATTTGTAGTTCTTCTTCTAATTTAGGAGTTAACTAATCTTTGTAAATATTATGATAGGTAATAAGCTTAATTTTGTAAATTAATTTAATTTAAGAAGTTAATTTGGGTTTTTAATTATTTTAAAAGGGAAAAGAAAAGAATTGATTGAAAACTGGAAAATATAAAAAAAAGAATTAGAAGAATAGGGCTGTAATTGACCCAAAATGCCAAAGCCCAAATAATTCTCCCCTAAACCCGTTCCATAACCAGCCCAACCACACACCCGGTCCAAATCCCCCAAACCCAAACGACGTCGTTCTGTGCGGGTGAGACATGGGCGGTTGATTTCATTCAATCTAATGGTTCGGAATTGATTACCCTATCTCTATTTAAATGTCCAAAAATAGAGACCCCTATCCAAACCCCTCCCCTTCAATCTCACACCATCTCCTTTCCAAAACCCTAGCGCCGCCCTCAAACTCTCTCCACCATCTCCGCCAGCAGCAGGCTCCAAACCACCCCAAATTCATACCCCGCAACCCCCAGGCCATACTAAATCCTATCCCCACATTTATTTCCAAAAAATCCCAACGAGACTCCTTAGTTCCAAATCTATAAATTCAAACCCTAATTCATTCTATTTTTCTAGATCGGCACAGATTTCGGCTCGTTTTGACCTATAACCTACGTTAGTCGATTGCCCTTAACAAGAGCAATCGATTGGAATTGGTTTTAGTTCATTCCGAGGTCGTCGGCTTTTGGTGGACTCATCGGATTCCGACCAAATGTCTATTTCCGTCATCGTTTGTCGATTCATTTTATGTTGTCGAGGCACTCCGACTTTGAATTGGTACTTTCCCCTCCCCTTTCCCACGACTTTATTAATTATAGTATTTATTTTTTTTACTTGCTTCATTTTTGTCTTTTTTAATAATGGAGTTCGTATTAATTTGTTAGTTAAAATAGGTTTAATCATAAGAGTCTGAATTATTTGTTTGTTTTCTATTTTCTGAATTTGATCTTATTTTTTGTGTATGTTTGATCATTTCTAATTGTTTGGTTCTTTTTGTATTGACTGGGGTCATCACTGACCCGGCTGAGTGACCCGTTCATTTGGGGTCTTGGGTTAATTTGACCCAATCTTGATTATCTGAGGGTAAATACAGAAGGTGTCAGGGGTGTTTTGGGCATTTGGGTTTAAGGGAATCATTTTCTGTTAGGAGGAAGGTTCTAGAGGATAAGATGAGAGCTGGTTTGTTACGGACAAGAGGTTTTAGATATTTTTAAAGGGGTAAAAAGGGTTAAAAAAAACCAAGAAAGAAGGGGTAGAGAGGGAATTGTTTAGCTGTACTAGGGCTGCCTTAGGCATGCCTATATATGACCTCTTTCCCTTCATTTTCAAGCAGCCTTGAATACTCTAAAAATAGACAAAACATTTCTGCATTGTTGAGCTATTGGTTTTCATTTCTAATCCTATTTTCCAAAGAAAGAACCTACTCTGAATTTCTGATTTCAATATGGGTGTAAGCTGAAGTTGTTTGCTAGCTGAACATTTGTTGTTTGTTTGCTTGATTTCCTTTACTGAATTTCCGTATTTTTTCATCATTTGGTTCTTGGTTTCCAGGTATTTTCTCGGCTGTAATGACTACTGAAGTATAAAGTATTTTTGATGTATGTAGTTGTAATGAGGATGTCAATCCATGAATCAAGGATTTTTAGTTCTGCCTATATATGTTTTTTTTGGAATTTCTAATTCTATTCTTAGTTCATTTCCCTTTAGCTTGTATGATTATTGTGGGGTTTATTGAATGAACAATGGTTTTAGGAAAATTTTCATAGGTATTGGCATTTAAACAATTTTGGTTTCATAGACAGTCCACTTGGTTAGATCAGTAGTGATCTCTGTATTTTTTTTCATACTTAAGTTTGTTAGTTTGGATATCATGCTAACATTGACTGTTGAAAGCTTTATGGTTTAGTCGTTTAAATACTAGTTGGCTATTGAAATTGCAGTAATCATCTGATTGTAACCATGTTTAGAATATTTGGTTGGTGTAAAAGCTAGTATGTTTTAATGAGTAACTCGGATCCATGTTCATTATTGGTTGGTAAGAAGGTGTAAAGTTTGGATTCATGACCTGATAATGCATGTCTAGTTCTTGTTCTTTCTTCTGAAAATTCTTAAAGGGATTGGGCCTGACTTTGGCCCATGTCAGGCAGTCCATTTGGGACTAACTTCAAAGTAGTGTTGCTATTGTCTTCCTCTTTGGAGGCTCAATCTCAAGCCTCGTTAGGTTCAGCTCGAGATTCTGCATGTTACAATGAGAATTTTTCTCCCATAATAGCTAAATGTTGGATTATGTTGGTTTCTTGCTTTGGTCTCTAGCGTTGGGCCTAATGTGAGCCCAGGCAATTTTGTTTCTCCTCGAAAATTTTAAAAGATTTTGGGCTTACTGGTGGCCCAGGTTTTGCTCTAAAAATCGTATTGAATACTTGAGACATCATCCCATGCAAACTTTGTATTGAGTGGGTTTGGATTAAGCATTAATGTAAATTAAACTCGAATATCTTTAAGCTTCTCTAGTTAAATATAATTCTCTTTTGTTAAAAATTAGATTGAGGTGTTCCATTTTAAGTAGATCGCCTATGACCCTCAAAGAACTAGATCAAATATCACTTGGAAAATTCGAGGCGTGCCATACGCCAATTAAATCATCTATGGCCCTCGCAAATGTTATAATTTAAGATATTAAAAATGAACTTCGTAGTTCGATTTAGGCGCGCTAATTATAAATATCACAGTTATTATTAAAACCCCGGGGTATATTTTATGTGGCCCAGTTCTAATTTCTAACAAGGTTAAATAGAATATGTCCTAAACCATGGGTGCATTTCATGTAGCGTGACTTGTGATATATTTTAAATAACCTTGAATCAATTTTTTAAATAAGTGAAAGCGGTTTTCAAAAGTTAAAAAATGCACATTGGTTTAAAAGTGTTTTAAAATCAGATAATTGGGCCAAAATAATAGTTGAGCAACCGTGATAGAACCACGGAACCCGGGAATGCCTAACACCTTTTCTCGGGTTAACAGAATTCCTTACCCGGATTTCTATGTTCGCAGACTGTAAAACAGAGTAATCTTTCCTTGATTCGGGATTTAAATCGGTAACTTGGGACACCATAAATTATCCCAAGTGGCGACTCTGATTTTAAATAAAATAATCTTGTTTCGATTGTCACTTAAATTGGAAAAAACTCCCTTATACTCCTCTCGGGTTGTGAAAACGGAGGTGTGACATTAGGTACCTGCACTTACTATTGGTATGTTAGACTCTAGAGGGGTAGATCATGCACAAGCGCTAAACAAGCCAATCATGGCATGCTACAGTGTGCAACCTGATCCTATGATGAATCAATAAAGCCTACTGCGGCGTGCAACCCGATCCTATCATGAACTAATAAAGCCTACTGCGGTATGCAACCCGATCCCATAAATATCACTCACAATCAGTCCCTCGGCCTCACTCAGTCATCAATCTCTCCAGTCTCTTGGTCTTACAAATCTCATGCCAATCAGCCCAAATAATGATAACATGATGTGACAACAAACGATAACAGAGACTGAGATATGATATGCAAATGAATGAATATGACTGAGTATGTAATTGCAATTTAAGCAAATAACTCAATAGCAGAAATGACCTCAATGGGTCACAACAGACTAAGTACATGGCCTAAACATAATTTCTAACATGGATCACAGCTCAATTATTCTAACACGTAGGAATTTCATGAATACAAATAAGATAGATAACTACACAGTACCAAAGAATCAACTGAGTAATTCACACGGTACATGCCCATCACCCAGCATATGTGTCACCTCAATACCAACACATAACATGTATATTCGGGGATTCATACCCTCGGCACAAAGTTTAGAAGTGTTACATACCTCAAATAAGCAGAATCCAATATCGAGCAAGCCAAACAATATTTTAGAAATACCATCCCGCGCGTACCAGCCTTCAAACGGCTCAAAATTAGCCAAAAGTAGCTCAAGAACATCAAATATTGCCAAAGGAAACAAACCCAATCGATAAAGGTCGAATTTTTAATAAAAAATCCAAAGTAAACCAAAAAGTCAAACTCGGGCTTGCACCTCGGAATCCTATGAAAATCATAAAATCTGACAACTTATTCAATTACGAGTCCAACCATACTAGTTTCACTCAAATCCGACTCTGAATCGATGTTCAAAAATAGAAAATTCAGTTTATGAAATTTAAGATAAAATTCCCCAAATTTTACTTTGAAATCATCAATCAAATGCCAAAAATGAAGATGGATTCATGAAATATAACCAAAATCGAGTATAAAATACTTACCCTAATCCATATGGTGAAATTCGCCTTCAAAATCACCCAAATCCAATCTCCTCAACTCAAAAATGACCAAATGAACCCTCGATATTATATACTTCTGCCCAGCTGTTCTGCATCGTTTCCTGTGCCAAATGATCCTAAGCTCTCTTTTTATGGCTCCAATATATTCCTAGTGAACTTTCTATAAAGTTAGGCTTTTGAAACACTCCATTTGATATTATAATGAAGGAGATACGTTGGTTTCAATATTTGAAAATAGTGCAGATTTTTAAATACGAATTCAGTGGCAATTCGTAATTAATCTGAAAAATTTGGCAACCCAATTCTTAGTAAAAAGACCATAAATTCCTCATACGATGTCAAAACTTGATGATTTTAGTTGCTATGGTTCAAAAATTATGATACAGATATAATGGATTAGTCGAAACATGAATTGAAGGTTGTTTGGTACCGGTAACTTTTATGCTTAAATCGACGTCAAAACCGAAAACAATCACCAAACAACCCAAACTTATCCAAAACTCATCGAAATTTAACCAAACTTTGTGGACAAGTCCAAATTATCATACAAACTTATTGGAATAATTAAAACCCAATTCCAAGTTTGTTTATCCAAAAGTCAAATATTGGTCAACTCTTCCAACTTAAAGCTTCTAAAATGAGAATCATTCTTCAAAATCAATCCCGAACAACTCAATAACTGAAACCAACCATACACGCAAGTCATAATACATAATCTGAAGCTACTCAAAGTATCAAATAAATGAATGGAATGCTAAAGCTCAAAATGACCGATCGGGTCATTACACACCGTTAATTAGTGACAGAACAAAATATGTTGCTAAAATCCATCGTTAATTGCTATTTTGTTAATTATTTTGATAACTCTATTATTTGGGTTCATAATAGAGGCCAACGTTTTTTTAGTTTAAACCATCACCTTCGGTTGTAGGCCTAGGGTGTGGGGGGTTAGGCTTGGACCCCTACCATGTAGATTAAAATAAATTACAATGATAAGATAGGGGACATGGTACCTTGCCTCAAGTCTACAAAAAAGTTGCCAAACAACAAGAAAAGGTGAATCCTATACAATAAACCCTTACATCCCTTAATCAAAATTAACTAACAAAAAAATTATATTTTTCATATGTCCTCCTGAAAGAAGGAATCTGCCATTTATCAAGTTGAATCAGCCCTTTTGCCTATGTAGGAAGATTGTAAGGAGAATGATTTAAGGTCATGTTTCCATTTGTGGAAGTCATTTTTGCCAACAGATCCCCAGTTTGGTTTGCTTCTCTAAGGCAGTGAGAAATATGTTATCCTGTGTTGTTTAGCATAATAGTTGTACCATATATAATGTGTTAGAGCTTCAAGTTGTTGGTACTTTGTTTGATAAGCATGTTAGCGACAATAAGAGATTCGATCTCAACATGAAGAATAGAATGCCAATGTTGAATGCACCATTCTAACCCAAATCTAGCAGTCGTGGCTTCACCTTGAGAGTTGTTGTTGGCTTGGATCGAGACAGAAAATGCAAATATGAAATTCTCATTACTATCTCTAACAACACCATCAATCCAAACTTTCCTGTGGGCTTTGATAAAACTACCATCTGTGTTAATTATAATCCAACCAAGAGCTGGTTTGGTCATGAACAAGAGTTGTTATGACTTGATAGTTCATTTTGAGTTTTACCCTATATTTTTGCATTCCGAAACCTCAATTAGCTCCGTTAGCTTTTTTCAATTTGTGTTCGCAGTCTGTTTCTTATTCTGAAAAGTCTTTATGTGAAGAGAATTGATGAAAATGTGAAATTTTTGCCTTAAAATAATTTGAGTTGACTATGGTCAATATTTTGTGTAAACAGATTTGGATCAACATTTTGACGATCCTGACGAGTCCATATCGTGATTTGGAACTCGGGTGCATGTCCGGAATTGAATTAGGAAGTCTCTAACTTGTTTCGACGTGAATTGTTAAAAACAAGCATTTTTGAAAGTTGAATTTTTTTAAGCTTGACCGTATGTTGACTTCTTAGCTAACTGGTTTAGATTTTGATGTTGAAATGTAGAATAGGTCTGTATCGCTATTTGAAACTTGTCTAAAAAATTTGGTTCAATTCAGAATTGATTTGACATAGTTCAGACACTTAAACATAATTCTAGTGTTCTTGAGTTCTACTTTGAAATTTCAATTATTTTGAGGATTGATTCGTAAATTTAGATGTTTTATTTTGTGATTCGATTGCACGAGCAAGTTTTTATGATGTTATTATACTTGTGTGCATATTTGATTTGGAGCCCGTGGGGCTCGGGTGAGTTTCGAACGTGTTTCGAATGAGTTTGGATAATGCTAGGATTGCAAGTGTAACACCAGCTCTGGTGTCTAGATCTCGTATTTGTGAGGCCTGGATTGCAATTATGAGGCTCGCTTTTGTGAACAAACGTTCGCATTTGCGAGCAGGGCCTGAGATTGGGTAACCTCGCCTTTACAAGAAAATGTTTTGCTATTGCGAATGGCTCAAGATCGCATTTGCGATCACTTGGTCGCATTTGCGATGCTTGGCAAAATTGTACTCCTTTTGCAATTGCGAAGGCAGTGGTCGCATTTGCAAAGGTGGGAACTTCTCATATGCGATCATATTGTCGCATTTGCAACTTCTGTGGCTCTGAGGCAGGGTTCGCATTTACAACCCTTGTCTCGCATTTGCGATGCTCGCAATTGCGAACCTGGATTCAAAATTGCGACATCTACATCTAGGTAAAAGAGGGGGAAAACGGGACGTAGTTCATTTCTCACCATTTTGTATCTACCCGACCGGTCGTTTTGAGCATTTGCACTTTGCTCGATAGTTTGAGGTCACGAGTATCCCCGCATGTTTATTAGGACTTGTGTGTAAAATTTGAGTTCATTCCGAGTTGATTTGATATGTTTTGTCGCGAGTTTTTGGAAGTCAAAAGTTCATTAAGTTTGATTTAAGGTGTGTTTCATCATTTCGATGTTGTTATGCAGGATTTGAGAGCTCAGGTAGGTCCGTGTTATGTTATGTGACTTTTTGGTATGTCTGTATGGGGTCCGAGGGGCTCGGGTGAGTTTCAGATAGGCTTGGGTTGTGTTGCGCTCGTTTTTCTTATGTTTCGACGTCGTTTCTTCAAGCATAAATGGTACCACATTAAATAAATGATCTCTGATTTCTATTTTGATTGAATAATTAGATCCGTATCGTAATTATGGAGCCATAGCAAAAAGAATTATCGAATTTGGACATGATATGAGGAGTTTAGTGTTATTTTACTAAGAATTGGGTTGGCAGATTTTTCAGATTAATTACACAATTGCCACTAACTTTGTATTTAAAAATCTGTTCTAGTTCCAAATGTTGAAACCAACATATCTCCTTCATTATAAGGTCAAATGGCATGATTCAAAAGCCTAAATTGACTGAAATTTTACAAGGAATCCATTGCAGGTATTAAAATTGAGTTAGAGATCATTTAGCACACAAAACAAGGCAGAACAGCTGGGCAAAAATACTTAATATCAAAGGTTTGTTCATTTTATCATATTTTGAGTTGAGGAGCTCGGATTTTAGCAGTCTTTGGAGGCAATTTTAATCATATGGATTAGGGTAAGTGTTCTATACTCAATTTGGGTTATATTTCATGAATCTATCTTCGTTTTTGGAATTTGATTGATGATTTCAAAGTGAAATTTAGGGGGTTTTGTCTAAAAATCCATAAAGTGAATTTTTGAGTTTTGAACATTGATTCAGGGTCGGATTTGAGTGAAACTAGTATGGTTGGACTCATAATTATATGGGTTGTCGGATTTTCTGAGTTTCGTCAGATTCTGAGATGTGGGCCTAGGTTTAGCTTTTTGATTGACTTTGGGCTTTTGATTAAATATTCGACTTTTATTGAGTGGGTTTGTTTCCTTGGCATTATTTGATATATTCGAGTTGCTTTTGGCTAATTTCGAGCCGTCCGGAGGTCGGTACGTACGTGATGGCATTTTTGGAGCATCGTTTGGCTTGCTCGGTATCAATTTGGCTTGTTTGAGGTAAGTGTCTTGCCTAACTTTTGTGGAGGGATATTTTTTCTACTAATTGCCGTTTTTTGCTACATGCGGGGTGATGATTATGTGAGGTGACGAGCGTATATGCATTTGTTGGGGTTAATCATGCTCGGAGGTAAATTACACAATTAATTGTGCCTTGTAGATTTACATGACCTTCTCGCTTCATGTCTTACTTGACTTCTACATTACTAAGAATATGGAATTAAATGTTAGAAACCAAGATTTAGTTTATTATAACTTGATTAAAATTCGACAGGATTTTGAGAAACATTGATGCGTCTAATTCAGTCTTCATCATGCTTAATCACTAATACATTGCTACGGTCGTTATTCATGAGATATTAGGTTCTATACTCGAGTTGTAGATCATTCTTGAGATTTGTTGAAATACTTGAACAATAAGGGTCTTGGGGGTTTATTGATCTATTGTTGGCTTGAAAGTTGTGATTGAGATTCATTTGGAATATTCGTTTAACCACTCTTCTTGATGTTGCTTATGCTTCCTACCTTGATCGTCATTGATATACATATACTTGATGAGGAAGAGTGTAAAGCACAAAGGGTGATGCCGTGCCATTATTTCTAAATTATCATGTGAATAAAAGTGTAAAGCACGAAGGGTGATGTCGTGCCATCTCATATATTTTATCATGTGAATGAAAGTGAAAAGCACGAAGGGTGATGCCATGTCATTTGAGAGTAAAACCATAAAGGGTGATGCCGTGCCATTTCATTTGAGATTAAAAGCACGAATGATGATGTCGTGCCATTTCATTTGAGAGTAAAATCACAAAGATTGATACCGTGCCATTTCATTTATATTATCATGATCTCATTTACTTTATCATGTGAGGATGACAGTAAAATCACAAAGGATGATGTCGTTCCATTTCGTGTATATCATCATGCTTTTATATTTTCACGAGTTCATGGCACGAAGGGTGTTTCCGTGTAGGCGAGGACGAGGGGCATGCATTATGTTGTGATATCTTTTCCTTGTGTGTATGTTCATGCCTTTCTCTTGAGTAGTTATTGTCGCACCTATGTTTCCTATGTGACTTGTCATTATTCTATCTTTATTCTCTATCTCAATTGTTGTTGTATTTCCCATGCATTTACTTGTTTATCTTGCAAATACCATGCCTCCTTCCTGCTATTATATCTATAACCTTGTCGTATCTATTTTGTTTCACTTTAGTATAAGCTTTCTACCATGTTAGCCTTTCATGCCTCTACTTGTTAGCTTATAAAGATCATGCGTTCCCCTCTTATTTGTTATATCTATATGTATACCTTCTACCATGCTAGTTAGGTGAAATTATGTTTTTCTTTCCTAATTGATGTCATCATTCCTATGTTTCCTACATTGTCATTACTGTTATCGGTATTTCTTTCACCTGGTTAGTACTATTACACGTATATTTGGTGAGGATGAGATAAATGCATGAAGGGTGTTGTCATGCCATTGGATTTGATGTCTTGAGTATATTTCTAACACTATGAAAATTATGGATTTATTACTGTGATTTTGTAGTTATCGCTCTAAGGAAAGGATTGGTCGTGATATTTAGGAATATTAATTGTTGTTCTTCTAGATATCATTTACTACTTCGCATAATTGTTTCTTTGTACGCTATTCTATTATGTTTTAGTATTGTTCTATTGCTAGTCTTTTGTACATGTTATATTAGTGAGTATCTTTTAACTAAAAAGCATCGTAACTACTTCACCGAGGTTAGTCAAGATACTTACTGAGTACATGGAGTCGGTTGTACTCACACTACACTTCTGCACCTTGCATGCAGAATTTGGAGCGGAGATGCGGGTGATATTGGGAGCTGACTCTGAAGATGTTTGTGCCTTATGGATGTGGCTACCACTTGTCCCTGGGTAGTTCTAGAGTTGAATTCTATTTAAGTACATTTCAAACACAATTTGAATTTATTTCAGATCCGTTTTTACAATTGTCTAGTCTAAGTAGCTCATATCTTGTACTACCATTCCTTGTGACGTTGTTTGAATTCAGATATATCAAATGTTGATCATATTTGTTTTAATATAATTGTGTTAATTGTTAATTGGTTGACCTAACGGGTCGAGTTAGGTGCCATCACAACCTGTGAATTTTGGATCGTGACAAGTTGGTATCAGAGCTCTAGGTTCATAGGTTCTATGAATCATGAGCAAGTGTCTAGTAGAGTGTTGCGGATCATTATGATGACGTCCATACCTATCTTTGAGAGGCTACATTTCATTTATGATAAACTTTCCATCTTTCTTTCCTTATTGTGCGACATTGATTTAGCTTGAAGTGTAACTCTTTGGATTTCTTCCATGCATTCGTATGCGCATGCGAGTGCTCGGTATTGGTTTTGCATCGGCGGCTTGTGATTCCATGGATAAGGTACGAGATGTGATTTCTGTGTGCTGATGATGGGTCAGTCTAGAGGACCTGAGGCCGGGTTTTGGCTGTAGCTTGAGCACGGAAATTTAGGTTATGTGAGCATATGCTTTTGGACTTATACGTTCCGTAGTGTCCCTATGAGTGGAATTTATGGCCGGCGAAAGGTTGGATGACTAAATGATGAGTAGGATGTGACAGTGGGCTATGGTCAGATGATTTGAATGTGATGTGAAGAGTCTATTTGAGATGTAAAAAGGACTAATGGGAGCTTGATTTCTGTCTTGATATGGCGTATAGTCTCGAGTTATGAGTGTGTGGGATTTATATTGGATGGTGTCGAGATTCACGATATTCTATATCATTATGGATTATACATTCAGTATCAGGAAGGTGAAGGAAGTAGCTTTAGATTGATAAAATGTTTTGGGGTGCTAAGAGGGAATACATCGGCTTATGGGACTTAGGACGGTGTAATTTTTATGCTTGGATCTCTTATGGCGAGCTTTGGGTAAGGATCGTGGTATTCTCACAAGGAGGGGTATCAACTTGGGGGTAATTTTGAAGGAACTCAGAGAAATAGGGCAGTTTGATAGTAGGTTGGATCAACACAGTAATGGTATGATCGGTTCGTTGGTCACTTATGATGTGATAAGTCTCCAAAAGTGTTTGTGGAAATGCTCTTGGGTTTTGGCGACTGCGTGGCTTGATTGAGTTAGAGAGATTCAGTTATGATAGCTTGGTTGTGTGCAAATCGATTCCAAAGAGTTGTCGATGATTTCTATCACGGTTCGAGGTGGATATTTCCTATTGATGTGAGGAACATGTTGTGTATTGGGATTTTCTCATGGATGAGATCAAATGGAAGGTTTATGACTGATCGGGTATGTATTCTATTGGCGACTCAGAGTTGATCATGAGATTCTCGTGTTTTTCACATAATGGCATGATAGATGCGGTGTGTTTTGTAGGATTGCAATTTGCATGTGCAAGGTCGCGATTCAATTTTAAAGGGAAGGTCATGAATTCTTAAACAACACGGACGGTTTCAGTTGTCTAGATGAATTCTATTACTATTTGGCATTGTCTAAGAATGGTGTGCATTTCAGAAAGTGCATTGTGTTTTGACTTACGATGCTTCATTAGTGTTGTGGTGTTTGTCTGGTTGATCGACTGCTGATATTTAGATTTTGCTATGTGTCACAAAATAATTATAGAATTATTCCACGTGGTTGTGTATGCGAGATGTATTAGATATTCTGGCGGTGGAGTTGGGATCAGGTTTGGTGATTCGTGTGTTCTATGGATTAGGAGACTGGGAGTACTCAGAAGCAGATTGTTTCGTGGTTGTGGACTGTGAAAATGTGGCCAAAGCTAGCCAGATGATAGTATGTGCTATGGTTATGTCGTTGTGGACATTAGGAGGGCTATTTGCGTATTCGGGGATGACCAGAGTTGATTTGGGGGCCTATTGGTAGGCCCAATGTGGATGTGTATTCTGTATCTGATTGGATTTGCTTGCTCCTGCGCAGCTGTTACCACAAGTATATTATCGGGCGAAATAGATGTTATTAGCGCCTTGGTCTATGATATGTGTTTCTCTCTTATGCTATGACGGGTTGTGAGGGTTACATGATTCTTCGCATGCATGTTGTAAATCTGTTTAGGCCTTATGGCATTATGCACCAGAGTTGTGCTTGTCTTCCTCCGTATTGTTTATGCCTAATCATTTTACCACTGTTATAATTTGCGCACTCTATCATGCTTGATGTTGACGCATATGTGATAAGCAAGCCCGAGATTTTTGGCTCGATGGGTACCCTATGTGGATTAATATAATGGCATCGGATTACACGCCTCAATGGCACTGTGATGAAATGTAACTCCTTGTGCTTATTTCGTGTATTTTGCTTTAACCTTGTTGAAAATAGTTCATAGGAAAATGTTAAAATTTTCCCTGCCTGCTTAACTGCTTAGTTTCTTTCTTATTTAACTTTCATACTATTATCTGTAATGCCTGAATTATTACTTATTACTATACGGGATCGCGTTGTGTGGGTCTCCATATGTTTTTTGGTGAGACTTACCGGTTGGGCTACTTGTATTGGCTGGGATGAGGTTTCTAGACCTGAGATTTGCACTATCGTATTGGGATAAGGAATGTTCGGAAGAATGATAACATATTTTCGCTAAGGATTTGGGAAATGGCCCTGGTTGGACAAGTGAGCTTCTTAACTTATTGATCAGATGTGTAGTTAAGAGATTCTGTGTGTTTCTTTTATTATCGACAGTGTATGAAGGTTTCAAACAAGATTTTATTTGATATTGGGTTTAATACTGGTACCAGATTTAGTTTCGGGCAGCCATGGTGGTCAGCAGTTACTGCTGTGAGTATTTGAGTGATGGGGCATATCATGTGATTACATATTGGGTTGTGGTTATGACTTAATACATATATGCGAGATTCAGGTCTTGTAATGAATTCCAGATGTTGGAAATTGGGTTCTAAGATTTACGAACTAAAGTTGAAGTAAGGATCTCTAGTTATGTTGTGTTGGCAGGCTTATATGGAGGGGGGGTGATGTGGGACCACCCCAGGTATGTGCATGGTAAGGTTACACCGTGATTTGATGGCCTTGGAACGACTCTTGGCACATTCGAGGACAGACGTATGCTTAAGTGAGGAATGTAACATTTCGACCGGTCGTTTTGAGCATTTGTACTTTGGTCAGTAGTTTGAGGGTACGAGTATCTCTGCATGATATATAAGGACTTGTGTACAAAATTTGAGTTCATTCCGAGTTTATTTGATATATTTCGGTGCGAGAGTTTTTGGAAGTAGAAAGTTCATTAAGTTTGAATTAAGGTGTGTTTCGTCATTTCGATGTTGTTATACATGGTTTGAGGCAACAGGTAGGTCTATGTTATGTTATGGCTCTTTTTGGTATGTTCATACAAGGTCTGAGGGGCTCTGGTGAGTTTCAGATAGGCTTATGTTGTGTTGCGCTCGTTTTTCTTATGTTTCGACGTTGTTTCTTCAAACATAAATGGTACCACATTTAACAAATGAGCTCAGATTTCTGTTTTGTTTGAATCATTAGATCTGTATCATAATTATGGATTCATAGCAAAAAGAATCATCAAATTTGGACATGGTATGAGGAGTTTATGGTCATTTTACTAAGAATTGGGTTGCCAAATTTTTCAGATTAATTATGAAATTGACGTTGACTTCGTATTTAAAAATCTGCACTAGTTTCAAATATTGAAATAAACATATCTCCTTCATTATAAGGTCAAATAAAGTTATTCAAAAGCCTAACTTGACTGAAATTTCACAAAGAATCCATTGGACGCATCAAAAGTGAGTTTTGGGATCATATGGCACACGAAACAAGGCAGAACAGCTGGGCAAAAATACTTAATATCGAAGGTTTGTTCAGTTGGTCATATTTTGAGTTGGGGAGCTCGGATTTGGGCAATTTTTGGAGGCAAGTTTTACCATATGGATTGGGGTAAGTGTTGTATACTCAATTTGGAATATATTTCCTGAATGTATCTTCGTTTTTGGCATTAGATTGATGATTTCAAAGTGAAATTTGGGGGATTTTGTCTAAAATTTCAAAAAGTAAATTTTTGGATTTTGAACATTGATTCAGGGTCGGATTTGAGTAAAACTAGTATGGTTGGTGTTACACCTCATGTTTTTGTATGTAAAATTACACTATAAGGAAATTGATGAAAGCTCGGAAATGAGATAATACATCCCATATTTTCGTACGTTAAAGTTTCGTCGTAAGTTAATAGACGTAAGTTCGGAAATGAGATTACTTTGGGATTATAAGTATTACGCTATTTCAAACAAGTGATAAGTAAATTTGTGAAGGTGAGAAGGTAAGCAAATCGAATAAAATAAATTTCGTCAAAGTTTGACATTATGGGATAAAATACGGTTTGAGCTACAATAACCTGTATTTATGGGCTAGTGTCATACAAGGTACTACATGACTATGATACTAAGGTGTATAAGATATGGTAAAAGTGAGTAGTATTTTAAGTACGTTGAGATAATTATTAATTATATGGGTATTTGATTGATTATTGGTTAATGGAGGATTAATTAGTTAAATAAGATAATAGTAAATAATCAAATCTTTAAGATAAGCCTAGAAAGGCCAAGAACATGACAGTCATCCCTTTTAATTTAAGAAGACTCTTAAAGTCGTGCCTAAATGTCACACTTTGGAGTGGCTTAGTCATCCTAAGTAGGGCCCACCTAAAGACAAAGATAACATTCTTTAGTTCAAAAGGAACTACTCAAAATGAATAGCTAAAGAAACATTACCTCTCTTAAGCTCAAAATGAATTGCTAACGAGTTTCCATCAAGTATTTCATGAATATAATGTTATCTCTCTTGAGAAAGAGTTTCATCAAGATTATTTTGTAGTAAGCAACATTATTACGTTGAGCAATTCATACGAATTGTTCGGATCTTCCTGTTGCGTGTTTCTTCACAGTTGGCATGTGTTAGAAGGATTTTCTAAAAATGGGTTCAGGTATGTTAAGGCTATCCCTTATTTGTGTTAGAAGGATTTTCTAAAAATGGGTTCAGGTATGTTAAGGCTATCCCTTATTTCTTTTTGCATGACCCATACGACACAAACGAAATGTGCAAATGCACAATTTTCATACATGACTCTATTTATAGAAATATTAGAGGTTCTTATGTTCTTGATTCTCCATGTATCATATTATTCTATCGTCTGTTCATGGGTCTCAAAAAAATATGTAAGTTGAAAATTTTTACTTGATGACATTATTCAAAGGCATAATGGTCTTATGATAGTCCAAGAGATTTTACTGATGTACTTTTCATGCATTGCATTCAAATACATTGACCCATGACCAGATGGCATTATATACGTGTATATATGTATATATCTATATGTATATGGGATATGGAAAAAGTTTACGGTATTATATACGCATCACCGCCTGATCAGCTAATATACGTTCATGATTTGACCACAGTGGCTGAGATGATATGATGGGATGCCCTCAGAGGCTTGATGATGTTATGAACACATGTACCTATTCATGACATGACATTCATACGCATATGCATGACACTATAAGTATTTCATGATTTACAGAGTTATCCAGACTTAAAGGTTACTATATGTTTCTTCCATGTCTGTTATGTACTTATTTATGTGCCTTACATACTCGGTACATTATTCTTACTGACGTCCCTTTTGCCTAGGGACATTGCGTTTCATGCCCGCAGGTCCTCATAGACAGCTCGAGAGCCCTCCAAGTAGGCTATCAGCTCAGCGGAAGATGTTGGTACGCTCCATTTGCTTCGGAGTTGCTTGATTGGTTAGTATGATTTACACGGGTATTGTTTGGTATGGCAGTACTCTATTCCGACCTTTATAAAAATTATGTATTCTTAGAGGCTTGTAGACAGATGTCATGTACGTAAAAGATTGTATGGCCTTGTTGGCCCATGTTCAGTACACGAGTGGCTATTTTGGTCTTAAAGGCACGTACTTCATATGCATAAGTTTGTATTCCCTCATGCTCTACTCCTGTTCATTTACCTATGATAGAATGATATGAAAGATACGTTATGTTGGTACTCGGTTGAGTAAGGTATCGATTTCTAGTCACGGCCCATCAGTTTGGGTCATGACAAAAGTGGTATCAGAGTAGTTCTGTCCTAGGGAATATACAAGTCATGTCTAGTAGAGTCTTGTTTATGGGTGTGTCGTGCACCACACTTATAAGCAGGAGGCTATAGGGCATTTCGGACTATTACTCTTTCTTCTTTCTCTAGATCGTGTGGTACAGCTCACTTATAAGAATTCAAGTCCCGAACTTCTATTCGTAATAAAACGATCATTATATTCAGAAAGACAATCGATAAGAGATATAGTTGTGGAATTGTTGATTTAGAGGAACTCGATTTTGCATCTTGCTTATGATAAGTACATGAGAGGTCTTCAGAAGATCCTGCATGTACTAAAAAGTGTATGGTTCTAGATAAGGAGCTTTTAGGAAAGAACACTTATCCACTCTTACGGTAAAAAGGAATAATGGAATCGAAAGTTAGAAACGGGTTGCAGCATGTAAAACAATCAAGGTGAAGAAGGGTACGAGGTACCCAGTTAA
Organism: Nicotiana sylvestris; assembly: GCF_000393655.2. NCBI lineage: Eukaryota > Viridiplantae > Streptophyta > Magnoliopsida > Solanales > Solanaceae > Nicotiana > Nicotiana sylvestris. The sequence goes on along the minus strand of NC_091064.1, from coordinate 175,223,462 downwards.
TAAAGGTTATCCTTATTTAACATTTAGGAAGAGAGATATAAGCATTTTGAGTTACCTTCAACAGTAACAGAGGTATGTATAATTGGCCACACCGATCTGAGTTATGCTATATGGGAGCTAACAAATATGGTTTAAGAGAATGACATAATATCATGATCCGGCTGGGGTTAGAGTGAGCCAAAATGGTGGATGAATTGTTTGCATTGTTGACATTTCCGAAGGATATTGCAAATGTGCTAATAGATCTCCTTATGAGACACCCAGATGGTGCATACTAAAATAGTACATCTAGATATGAGTACTACAAAGATAGGAACTGGAAATCTTGAAGGGATAAATATTACCTTAGTATGGCTCCCGTCCATAGTAGATGGAGAATGTTAGGTAGCCCGAAGAGCTAGTAGATGGAGCAAGGCAAGGTAAAAAGCGAAAGAATATATTGTTAAAGCTTTCAGGATGAAATGATAAATAGAAATATTAGCAGGGAAGTACGAAGAGGGATAATAAGCATTATGCATGAGATGTGATACATGGATGGCAACAGTATAGTGTTACAGAATCTATAGTCAAAGAAGAAGAGATGGGAGGTGATGGGCCTTAAGACAACAAGAGAGTATAGGCCATACAGTCATATCTTCATTTCGAGAAATAAGGTCACGACTCTAACGTGATTAATAGAAGGAAAAGTTAGACCCTAGAGTAATAGAAACCAGTATGGATTGGTGAACAAGATAAACTAAACATGAATTAGGAACTGAGTGATTTGTTAATAGTCGGCATCGTGAGAGTTTCATATTTCATTCCGGCGATAGTAGAATGGACAATAGAAGAAAATTTTGAGAAATTCAGAAATTGCTCATTCAGGAAAACGCTTCCCTAAAGCAAGCAATGTTTGCAAAGTTAAGATTAAGGGACTGTATGTACCAGTTACATTAAGTGTCACCCTCGCGAGTAAGGGAATTTGTTATCCTTGGTACAGAAGGATTACCGCAATGCGAGTAAGGATCATTGATGATGTGAAACAACGCCAAAGATGAAGAGGTAAAACATCTATAGGTAGATCCTTATGGCTTCAACTATTAGTACTCCCTTAAAGGGGGAATATGGAGTGATGTGGCATTAAGTTAGAATTAAGTGGTTCTAGTGACTATGGAATGGTAAAGGAAAAATACGATAAAAATGAAAAAGGAATGAGATGGATCTTATCCAAATATTACAGATACGCTATGATTCAAGAATATTGTGCAAGCACGACGTCAAGGAGAGAAAGTAAAGGTTCCTTCCCGAGCTGTTATTAATAAATAAGGAGCCAGTGCGAGACGTAAGTTAAGACAAAGGAAATAACCCAAGAAAGATTATGAGGAATATTGATATGAGAAATGGGCCAATGAGTAGTTAGTGATTGATCAGGAAGGGCCCAGTTATGGCTAAACAGGAGGTTACAGACGAGTTAGCATATCATGTAAGATAAACACAGTAAAACCCAACATGGAGAATTCATCCTCGAAGTAATGTCATTATAATCATTGAGATATATTCAAACAAGAGTCGGGGTAGTTAAAGGTATTGTATGAGTGTTATGGGGATAAAAGAAAGTGCCACTGGGAAGGCAGTAAAAATATCAGTTCAGAAGTAACAATACAAACACAAGGCCTTGGAAGTAAGCAACTACAGATTAGTATAGGCAAGTAAGGACATCAAAAAGGTCTGTAATAAGCTCACGGCTTTACGAGAGTCAAGGGTTCTCCCTAAGTACTACAATGAAAGACTGGTTGAGGAGATAATGAAGAAAGCTTCAACCAAAGCACATGACCTAAAGAGGAAATGGTCGCGTAACAATAGTCTTGCAACAACATTGTAAGCATTCCAAAGGAAAGTAGCACCTGCCGCGGCTAATGAACGGGAAGTAAAAATTAAAAGTAATAGTCGAGATTGTATGAGTTGTATGAAAACTCTGGTAAGTGTGGGCACTAAGATAAGCTAAGTATGGATGCAACAAGGGGGCAAAAAACCAGGAAAAGTAATAGCTTACGTTGAAAGAAAGCTAAGATAGAACGAAAGAAATTATTCGATCAATGATCCAGAGTGGGCTACGTTATGAATCCACTTAAGGGTTCAGAGTTTTATACATGCAACATATACAGCCGTAGAAGATTCTAGTATACGTTAAAAGAAAGAATTGAGCCCAGGATTTAGACAAAAAATTAAATTGTTATAGGATTTTATCATGCATATTCCTCAGCGCTCATGAAAGGCTAAACAAAATAACTAGTACTATGAACCACAGATTGGGAGATAACTTAAGCCGACATAAAGGCCAATCAGAAGAAAGAGGAAACTAAAGAGTTACATCAACTAAGTAAATTAAGAGTCTGCTTATTGGACCCATAAAATTATAAAAATCGTGATTGAGAACACTGCAAGATCACTTTTAATATCAGAGGTACAAGAGAGAAAGTACAACAACCATATTCTATAATGGCCCTACGATGAAGCCAGTTAGAAAAGTACCAGCCCCATAAGAAGTCAGTACAAAACTCCCACCGGATTATGTATGCGCCAGAGGTGCAAGTATTATAATAGAACTTCCAGTTGTGGATGTGAATCATACCTTGTGGAAGGGGGGTTATAAAAGAGATAGAAGATACGATGTGAGATTTTAAGGTAAGTAAGGTAAAACTGAACAACATACGAGATACTTAGGTGCAGAAGGTTGTGAATAATCCATACTTAAGATAGAGGTATAGAAGCAATGGGATTCAGTATCCAGGAATGATAGCAGTGTCATTAGTGGTATAACTTCCAGCCTATGATTTCCATATACCAAGAGGTCTAGTTAAGAGAGTAAAGAAGAGTTAGAGACGATGTGATGTATCGCTTGATATTCCAGTATAACATAAGGAAATCTATCGCGTAAGAAAGTTGAAGGAAGGTTGCGAGTAGTTAAATAGATATGTATAGGTCGCAAGCTAAAGTATGGTAAAGCAACAAGATTTTAGGAAGACAGGAGTAAGGACAAGAAAGGGCGAGTGAGAAGGTGATGAGAAATGGATAACTCATCGGGATTAAGCCCAGGAAACAAAAGAGCTAATGGTTTCTCTAAGTTATAAAAAGCTCAATATAGCCTAAATTAACTCAAACGAGTCTAAGACTAATAGCATCTACAAGATATGGAATGTTGTCCTGGTAATAGACTGAGGGTGTGATTGTGATAGATAAATGATGACGTTTGGGCCTTCGATTGAGTAATGACTTGAAGAGGATTTCATGAATTGTACGGGATTAAAATACCCATGTAAGGTGAGTCATACTGGGATGCTATAAAATACGGTTATGGAAGTATAGTATCGCCCCTAGGTGGATCAATCTAATTACTCCAGATATCCCCGATGAGACGTGAGCCTTAGCAGCAGTGTTACATAAGAGATCAAGTTATCAGTGGTAGATGATATATCAACACTAAGGTCAATCAACAACGTATGGACAAAGTCACGAAGTATGAGGTGAGATTAGGTCGTCATTATTAAGATGAATAGTAACGAGGAAGCATTAAAGGACATAGATTTATACATATAGGATAAGCAACGAACGTAACCTGGTATTTGGTAGCAAACCTTAGTAACGATAAATTGAGGTAAGAGTCATAGTATATTACGACCTACCTAGATGTAGTAAAGTCATGCGGATAGATAACCGGGCCTATGAAATAAGATATAGCAATATTCGTATATTAGACAAAGTACCAAGCGAAGAACTTCAGTATACTTATAGATGCCCAGAGGGATATCTTATTAAGCTATGTATATGTTTACCAAGTGAGGCCTAGAGGTTGGCTAAAAGTTGGAGGAAAAAGAAGAGAAAAGTCACATCGGCACATTTACAAGGACAGAGTCGTACAAGCTACATGATAGAAGGTAGCAATAGTTACAAGATAGGAAGGATTCCGACCACAAGTCCTGGTGTGAGAAAGAGGCATAAAAAGGGGAATGCCTTGGCCTTTGGGATTTATTCACAGAACAATTGCCTAGATGGCAAGGAGAGTACTAAAGTATTTGAAAGACATAAGTCATGAAAATGATAAGTGCATCAGTCAACATTCGAGGACGAATGTTCCAAAGGGGGGAATGATGTTACACCCCATGTTTTCGTACATAAAATACACCATAAATAATTGATGAAAGCTCAAAAATGAGATAATACATCCCATATTTTCGTACGTTAAAGTTTCATCGTAAGTTAATCGATATAAGTTTGGGAATAAGATTACTTTGGGATTAAAAGTATTATGTTATTTCAAATAAGTGATAAGTAAATTCGTGAAGGTGAGAGGGTAAGCAAATCGATAAAAATGAATTTCGTCGAAGTTTGACATTATGGGATAAAATATGGTCTGAGCTACAATAAACGGTATTTATGGGCTAGTGTCATACAAGGTACTACATGACTATGATAGTAAGGTGTATAAGGTATGCTAAAAGTGACTAGTATTTTAAATAAGTTGAGATAATTCTTAATTATATGGGTAATTGGTTGATTATTGGTTAATGGGAGATTAATTAGTTAAATAAGATAATAGTAAATAATCAAGTCTTTAAGATAAGCCTAAAAAGGCCAAGAACGTGGTAGCCATCCCTTTTAATTTAAGATGACTCTTAAAGTCTTACCTAAATGTCACACTTTGGAGTAGCTTAGTCATCCTAAGTAGGGCCCACCTAAAGATAAAGATAACATTCTTTAGTTCAAAAGGAATTGCTCAAAATGAATAGCTAAAGAAACATTACCTCTCTTTAAGCTCAAAATGAATTACTAAAGAGTTTCCAGCAAGTATTTCATGAATATAACGTTATCTCTCTTGAGAAGAGTTTTATCAAGATTATTTTGTAGTAAGCAACATTATTACGCCGAGCAATTCATACGAATTGTTCCCTATTCTGATCTTGCTATTGCGTGTTTCTTCACAGTTGGCATGTGTTAGAAGGATTTTCTAAAAATGGGTTCAGGTATGTTAAGGCTATCCCTTCTTTCTTTTGGCATGACCCATACGACACAAACGAAACGTATAAATGCACAATTTCCATATATGGCTCTATTCATAGAAATATTAGAGGTGCTTATGTTCTTGATTCCCCATGTGTCATATTATTCTATCATTTGTTCATGGGTCTCAGAAAAATACGTAAGTTGAAAAAGTTTACTTCATGACATTATTCAAAGGCATAATGGTCTCATGACACTCCAAGAGATTTTATTGACGTACTTTTCATGGATTGCATTCATATACATTGAACCATGACCAGATGGCATTATATATGCGTATATATGTATATAGGATATGGGAAAAGATTACGGCGTTATATACGCACCACCACCTGATCAGCTGGTATACGTTCATGATTTTCCTATAGTGGCCGAGATGATATAATGGGATGCCCTTAGAGGCTTGATGTTATGAACACATGTACCTATGCACGACATGAAATTCATACATATATGCATGAAACTATAAGTATTTTGTGATTTACAGAGTTATCCAGAATTACAGGTTGAGTCATTTACTCTATGTTTCTTCCAAGTCTATTATGTACTTATTTATGTGCCTTACATACTCGGTACGTTATTCGTACTGACATCCCTCTTTGCCTGGGGACGCTGCATTTCATGCCCGCAGGTCCCGATAAACAGGTTGAGAGCCCTTCAAGTAGGCTATCAGCTTAGCGGAAGATGTTGGTATGCTCCATTTGCTTCGGAGTTGCTTGATTGGTTAGTATGATTTAGACGAGTATTGTTTGGTATGGCGGGACTTTGTTCCGACCTTTATAAAAATTATGTATTCTTAGAAGCTTATAGACAGATGTCATGTACATAAAAGATTGTTTGGCCTTGTCGGCCCATGTTCAGTACATGAGTGGCTATTTTGGTCTTAAAGGCCCGTACTTCATATGTATAAGTTTGTATTCCCTCATGCTCTGCTCTGATTCATTTACCTATGATAGAATGATATGAATGATACTTTACGTTGGTACTTGGTTGAGTAAGGTACCGGGTGCCATTCTCGGCCCATCGGTTTGGGTCGTGACAGTTTGACTCGTAATAGAATGGGTTGTCGAATTTTCTAAGTTTTGTCATATTCCGAGGTGCGGGCCTGGGTTTAGCATTTTTGTTGACTTTGAGATTTTGATTAAATATTCGAACTTTATCGACTGGGTTTGTTTCCTTGTCATTATTTGATGTATTCGAGTTGTTTTTGGCTAGTTTCGAGCCGTTCGGAGGTCGGTACGCACGTGATGGAATTTTTGGAGCATCGTTTGGGTTGCTCAGTATTGATTTGTCTTGTTTGAGGTAAGTGACTTGCCTAACTTTTGAGGAGGGATTTTTTTCTACTAATTGCCATTATTTTCTATATGTGGGGTGATCTTTATGTGAGGTGGCGAGCGTATATGCATGTGCCAGGGTTTATCATGCTTGGAGGTAAGTTATATAATTAATTGTGCCTTGTAGATTTACATGACCTTCTCGCTTCATGTCTTACTTGTCTTCTAGATTACTAAGAATACAAAATTAAATGTTAGAAATCAAGATTTAGTTTATTATAACTTGATTAAAATTTGACAGGATTTTGAGAAATATATTTATGTGTCTAATTCAGTCTTCATCATGCTTAATCACTAATACATTGCTACGGCCGTTATTCATGAGATGTTAGGTTCTATACTCTAGTTGTAGATCATTATTGAGATTTGTTGAAATACTTGAATAATAAGGGTCTTGAGGGTTTATTGATCTATTGTTGGCTTGAAAGTTGTGATTGAGATACATTTGGAATATTCGTGTAACCACTCTTCTTGATGTTATTTATGCTTCCTACCTTGCTTGTCATTGATATACATGTGCTTGATTAGGAAGAGTGTAAAGCACAAAGAGTGATGCCATGCCATTGCTTTTAAATTATCATGTGAATAAAAGTGAAAAACACGAAGGGTGATGCCGTACCATTTCATTTGAGAGTAAAAGCACGAAGAGTGATGTCTCTATTTCATTTGAGTGTAAAGCATGACGGTCGATGCCGTGCCATTTCATTTGAGAGTAAAAGAACGATGGGTGATTCCTCTCCTTTCATTTATTTTATCCTTATCTCATTACTTTATCATGTGAGAATGAGAGTAAAAGCACGAAGGATAATGTCATGTCATTTCATTTATATCATCATGCTTTTATATTATCACGAGTTCATGGCATGAAGGGTGTTTCTGTGCAGGAGAGGACGAGGGGCATGCGTTATATTGTGATATCTTTTCCTTGTGTATACATTCATGCCTTTACCTTGACCTGTTATTGTCGCACCTATGTTTCCTATGTGACTTGTCGTTGTTTTGTCTTTATTTTCTATCTCAATTTTTGTTGTGTTGCGCATGCCATCTACTTGTTTAACTTGCAAATATCATGCCTCCTTCCTATTGTTATATCTATAACCATGTCGTATCTATTTAGTTGCACTTTAGTATAAGCTTTCTACCATGTTACCCATTCATGCCTGTACTTGTTAGCTTATAAAGATCATGTGTTCCCCTCTTATTTGATATATCTACATCTATGCCTTCTATCGTGCTAGTTAGGTGAAACTATGTTCTTCTTTCCTAATTAATGTCATCATTCCTATATTTCCTACATTGTCATTACTGTTATCGGTATTTCTTTCACCTGGTTGGTACTGTTACATGTATATTTGGTGAGGATGAGATAAATGCACGAATGGTGTTGTCATGCCGTTGGATTTGATGTCTTGAGTATATTTTTCACTATGAAAGTGTGAAGACCCGGCCGGTCGTCTTAAGAATTTATGTCCCGATCCCCTATTAACTGCTTTCCCCGAGTTTATTTCTGTTATTTTGATTTGTCGGGATGTTCAAATTAGAGTTTCGGAGAGTTTTGGGATACTTAGTCTCTAAATGAGAGCTGAAGTGTTGGAAAGTTGACCGTAGTCGGAACAGTGTGAAGACGACCTCGGAATGGAAATCTGATGGTTCTGTTAGCTCCGTTGGATGATTTTGGGCTTAGGGGCGTGTTCGGATTGTGTTTAGGAAGTCCGTAGCTAATTTAGGCTTGAAATGCCGAAAGTTGAATTTTTGAAGTTTCCGGTTCGATAGTGAGATTTTGATCCGAGAGTCGGAATGGAATTTCGGAAGTTGGAGTAGCTCTGTAGTGTTGAATGTGGTGTGTGTGCAAAATTGCAGGTCATTCGGACGATGTTTGACAAATATTTTGATTGAAAGCGTATTTTTAGAGTTTTTGGAATTCTTAGGCTTGAATCCGATGAAAAATAGGTGTTTTGATATTGTTTTAAGTGTTCTGAAGGTTGGAACAAGTTTTAATGAAGTTATGGAATATGTTGGTAGGTTTGGTTGAGGTCTTGGGGGCCTCGGGATGATTTCGGATGGTTTACGGAAAGATTTTTGGAATTGGAGTTGCAGTTTCAGCTGTTCTGCTGTCATAAACGCACCTGCGATTGTGGGACTGCATGTGCGGAGCCGCAGAAGCGGAATTTGGAGAGTTCAATAGGAACCGTAGAAGTGGTGGAATTTCCGCAGGAGCGGTACCACATCTGCGGATGGGGAGTCACTGATGCGGAATCTGGGCCCTAAGTGAAAAGTCGCACATGCGACCTTTGTTCCGCAAATGCGGGACCGCAGATGCGGAAACAGCTGTGCAGAAATATGAAATTTCGAGGGTTTAGTTTCAAATTTTGGAAATTCGATTTGGAACTCGGGAGAGGGCGATTTTGAGAGAAAATTGAAGAGGAGATCATTGGGTACCAATTCTTTGACCCTTTCTAGTTATATTCAATCAATCTATAGTTAGTTTCATCATTTAATTTCGGATTGGAGATAAAAATTGGGAAAAAGTTGGAAGAAAGTTCTTCGACCAAAAAATTGACTTTTGAGTGGGAATTTGACCTTAGAATTGGAAAATTTTGGTATGCATGAACTTGTGAGAGTATGAGGATTCTGAAAATATAAATTTTACCCGATTCCGAGATGTGCGCCCGAGGGGCGTTTTGGTTATTTTACCTAATTTCGCGTATTATCTTAGAATTTCTTTGTAGAATCAGCTACTTGTAGTGTTATTTATGTTATGAAATTGTGTTGAATAGATTTGAGTCATTTGGAGTCGAGTACTCGTGGCAAGAGCGTGGTTTCAGATTGATTATTGAGTCAGTTCGAGGTAAGTGGCTTGTCTAACCTTTTTTGGGGGACCTTCCCCTTAGTATTCGGTATATTTGATATTTGAAATGCCTTGTGCGTGAGGTGATGAGTGTGTACTTTAGGTTATTGTTGAAAATCTGGGTTTCTTTAAGTAATTTCAATTGTGTTCCTTTTCCTGTTTCATTTTACTTGCAATTTAAACCTGTTGTTAGCTTAGAAAAAGCATGTCTAATTGACTTAACTGTTTATTTGCTTAAACTACCTTAATTGAATTATGTGAAGCATGTTAGATTAGAATTACCCGTTTACCTTGATACGAAATTGAGATTAATTGAGTATTCTTGTGTTGCTGCTGTGTGTTTTACTTTGGGACTACGGAACGGCATCCCGGGAGATCCCCTATACGTATTTATGATCTAAACTGAGGTGCGAGATACCGAGAGATCCGCGACACATATATTGAGGATACCAAGAGATCCCTAGCACATATTGAAGATACCGAGAGATCCTCGGGATACCAAGAGATCCCTAGTATATATTGAGGATACCGAGAGATCCTCGGGATACCAAGAGATCCCTGGCATATTTTGAGGGTACTAAGAGAACCTTGGGATACTGAGAGATCCCCGGTTATTTCCTTATGATTGTTTTTGCCTCTGTTTCAGTTATTGAATTTCTTGTTTTCCCCTATTAGATTCTTATTGTTAGTTTTCAACTGTACTGCTTATTTTATACTGTCATATCTTATATTCCTTATTTTATCTCAGTAGGTCCCTGACCTTCCTGGTCACTACCCGACAGATGTTAGGCTTGGCACTTACTGAGTACTATTGTGGTATACTCTTTCCCCTTCTGCGCATGTTTTTCATGTGTATATCCAGGTACTGCGACTCAGTCTTATCATCCTTGACACGAGGCAACTGCTCCAGTGACTTCGAGGTATATCTTCCGCATCCGCAGACCGATGAGTCCTTTTCTATTCTAGCTTTTAAACATTTGCCCTTTTGTATTTCTTTTCTTTGTTAGATATTCTGGAGTTAGAGTACTATGTAGTGATCCTTAGCTTGTGATTCATGGGTTTCTGGGTCTTGGAGATATGTATTGGTTTCTGAGAGTTAAATATTGTGTATGCCGAGTGGTACTTTTAAACATTATTTTATCACTCTTCATTCTGTTTTAATTTGTTTTTATTCTGCACCTTGGTTATCTTCCGCAATTTAGGCTTACCTAGTCCTAGAGGACTAGGTTTCGTCACAATGGTTCACGGAGGGCGAACCAGGGTCGTAACAAGTTGGTATCAGAGCTCTAGGTTTATAGGAGTCATGGATCACAAGCCGGTTTATTAGAGTCTCGCTGATCGGTACGGAGACGTCAGTACTTATCTACGAGAGGCTATGTAATTGTTAGGAAAAATTCCACTTTATTTGATTTCCTTATCGTGCGGAATTTTGACTTCATAATTCTGAACTTCTGTCTTCTATTCTCTCACAGAACATGCTACCCGAGATGATCAGGCACTCGCGCCCCTACTGCAGCCGTTAGAGGCCAAGGCCAGGGTAGAGGCTGATAACGCGCACGTGGTGCAGCCAGAGCACCTGCGCAAGCTACCACCAAGGTTCCACCAGCAATTTCAGCCAGAGTCCAAGCACCTGACACGCCTACTGCTACTACTATTCCAGCTCTTAAGGAGACTCCGGCATAGTTCATGAGCATGTACACCACTATGGCTCAGGCGGGGCTGCTTCTCCTTATTGCAACTACATCTCAGGCCGGCGGAGGAGCACAGACTCCCGTTGCCCGCACTTCTGTGTAGCGAGTGCATGTTGAGTTGGTCCCTGAGATTATTCCTGTACCGCTTGCAGTTCTAGTTCAGCCCGAGGGCAGGGCAGCGGCTTCCGAGGAGGAGCAGCTGAGGCTTGAGAGGTTCAAGAGGTACAAGCCTCCTGTATTCAGCGGTCTAGCATCGAAGGATCCTCTGGTATTTCTAGACGAGAGTTGTCGCATTCTCCGTACCATGGTATATCAGGATCGAGTAGGGTTTCCTTCACTACCTTCCATCTTTGAGGAGCCGCCTATGAGTAATGGCGCACCTATGAGTTAGACATTCCGGATGAGGTTGCTTTACTGACTTGGACTCAATTTTCAGATCTATTCCTGAGGGAGTATGTTCCTGAGAGCCTCAGGGACGCATGGCGCACAGAGTTTGAGCATTTGCGCTAGGATGCTATGACTGTCTCAGATTATGCTATCTGTTATACTAGTTTGGCTAGGCATGCACCAGCCTTGGTTTCTACTGTTCGCGAGAGGGTTTGCTGGTTTATTGAGGGCATTATTCCCAGCATCAGGTCTAGCATGGCTCATGAGTTGGAGATAGATATTTCTTATCAGCAGGTGGTGAGAATTGCTAGGAGGATTGAGGGTATGCATGCTAGGGAGAGAGAGGAGAGGGAGGCCAAGAGGTCTCGAGAGTCGGGCCATTTCTCTGGTTCTCGTGCCCTAGAAGCAGGTCATCATGGTAGGGGTTATAAGAGTCACCCTATTCATTCAGCTCTTCCAGCAGCCAGTGGTATTCCAGCTCCTCCTAGACCTTAGGAGCCTTATTATACACCACCGGTATCTAGCGCGCCTCTTGTGCGAGGTGTTTTCCAAGGTCAGTCCAGCAGACCTGGTCCGAGCCAATCATAGTCACCAAGTCCTCCCAGAGCTTGTTTTGAGTGTGGTAACACACGTCATATGGTGAGGGATTGGCCCAAACTTGGGAGGGGTGCACCTCTATAGGCTTCTCAGCCGCAGTGTGCCCCGCAGAGTTATCAGGCTATGGTTACAGCTCTAGTTGCTACCCTACCTGCTCAGCCAGCTAGAGGTAGAGGTCGCTCTAGAGGGGGAGGCCATGCCAGATACTATGCCCTTCCTGCCCGTACCAAGGCTGTTGCCTCCTATTCTGTCATCGCAGGTATTATACTGGTTTGTCATAGAGATGCATTGATTCTATTCGATCCAGGCTCCACTTATTCTTATGTCTCTTCTTATTTTGCTCCGCATTTGGGTGTATCTCGGGATTCTTTGAGTTCCCCCGTCTATGTTTCTACTATTGTGGGAGATTCTCTTATTGTGGACCGCATTTATCGGTCGTGTTTGGTTGCTCTTAGTGGTTTTGAGACCAGAGTCGATCTATTGTTGCTCAGCATGGTAGATTTTGACATTATCTTGGGCATAGACTGGTTGTCTCCCCATTATGCTATTCTTGATTGTCACGCCAAAGTCGTGACGCTGGCTATGCCAGGTGTACCGCGTGTTGAGTGGAGGGGTACTTTAGATCACACTTCTAGTAGAGTTGTTTCTTTTCTTAAAGCTCAGCATATGGTTGAGAAGGGGTATGACACGTATTTAGCTTATGTGAGAGATGTCAGTATTGATACCCCTTCAGTTGATTCAGTCCCAGTAGTATGGGATTTTCCCCATGTGTTTCCAGTTGATTTTCCATGCATGCCGCCTGATAGTGATATTGATTTTGGCATTAATCTTTTTCCGTGAACTCAATCCATTTCTATTCCTCCATATCGTATGGCTCTTCCAAAGTTGAAGGAGTTGAAGGATCAGTTACAGGAATTGCTTGATAAGGGTTTTATTCGGCCCAACATATCACCTTGGGGTGCTCCTGTCTTGTTTGTGAAGAAAAAAGGATGGTTCTATGTGTATGTGTATTGATTATGGCCATTTGAACAAGGTTACAGTGAAGAACCGTTATCTTTTACCTCGTATTGATGATCTGTTTGACCAGCTTCAGGGCGCATGGGTGTTTTCTAAGATTTATTTGCGCTTAGGTTACCATCAGTTGAAGATTTGGGAGCCAGATATCCTGAATACTTCTTTCAGGAATTGGTATGGTCATTACGAGTTCCTTGTTATGTCATTTGGGCAGACCAATGCCCAGCAGCCTTTATGCATTTGATGCACAGTGTGTTTCAGCCGTATCTTGATTCGTTCGTCATTGTCTTTATTGATGATATTCGGGTGTATTCCCGGAGTCGGGAAGATCATGAGAAGCACCTGAGGACTGTGCTTCAGACTCTGAGAGAGAAGAAGTTATATGCTAAGTTCTCAAAATGTGAGTTTTGGCTGGATTCAGTGGCATTCTTAGGCCACGTGGTATCGAGTGAGGGTATTTAGGTGGATCCGAAGAAGATAAAGGTCGTGCAGAGTTGGCCAAAACCATCCTCAGCTACCGAGATCCATAGTATCCTTGGCTTAGTGGGTTACTACCGTCGTTTTGTGGAGGGGTTTTCATCGATTGTAGCCCCTATGACTAGGTTGACCCAAAAGGGTGCTCCATTTCAGTGGACGGAGGAGAGTGAGGCGAGCTTTCAGAAGCTCAAGACAGCTTTGACTACAGCCCTAGTTTTGATATTGCCTACGAGTTCGGGGTCTTATACGATCGATGTGATGCCTCGAGGATTAGCCTCGGAGTGGTGTTGATGCAGGACGGTAGGGTTATTGCCTACGTGTCCTAACAGTTGAAGATACATGAGAAGAACTACCCTATTCACGACCTTGAGTTAGTTGCCATTGTTCACACCCTGAAGATCTGGTGCCATTATTTATACGGTGTGCCTTGTGAGCTTTATACTGACCATCGGAGCTTGCAGCGGTTGTTCAAGCAAAAGGATCTAAATTTGTGCCAAAGGAGGTGGTTAGAGTTGCTGAAGGACTATGACATCACTATTTTGTATCACTCGGGCAAGGCCAATGTGGTGGCCGATGCTTTGAGCCATCGGGTAGAGAGTTTGGGGAGTTAGGCTTATTTACAAGGATTGGACAGGCCTATGGCGATGGATATTCAGGCCTTAACTAGCCAGTTTGTGAGATTGGATCTTTCGGAAGCCAGTCGGGTTCTAGCTTGCGTGGTTTCTTGGTCTTCCATACTTGATCGTATTAAGCAGCGACAGTATGATGACCCTCATTTTCTTGTCCTCAAGAACAAGGTTCAACACGGTGATGCCAGAGATGTGACTATTGGTGATGATGGGGTATTGAGGATGCAGGTTCAGATTTGTGTACCCAATGTTAATGGGCTTCGGGAGTTGATTCTGGAGGAGGCCCATAGCTCACGGTATTCCATTCATCCGGGTGCTGCGAAGATGTATCAGGATTTGAGGTAGCACTACTGGTGGAGGCGGATGAAGAAAGATATAGTTGGATTTGTAGCTCGGTGCCTCAACTGTCAGCAGGTGAAGTATGAGCTCTAGAGACCAGGTGGGTTGCTTCAGCATATAGTTATTCCGGAGTGGAAGTGGGAGCGGATCACCATGGACTTTGTAGTTGGGCTCCCACGAACTTTGAGGAAGTTCGATTCTATTTGGGGATTGTGGATCGGCTGACCAAGTCGCTCATTTCATTCCTGTGTGTACTACTTATTCTTCGGAACGGTTGGCAGAGATTTATATCCAGGGGATTATTCGTCTGCATGGTATTCCAGTGTCCATCATTTCGGATAGAGGTACACAGTTCACATCACGGTTCCGGAGGGCCGTTCAGCATGATTTGGGTACTTGGGTGGAGCTGAGTACAACATTTCACCCTCAGACGGAGGGACAGTCCGAGCGCACTATTCAGATTCTCGAGAATATGCTTTGTGCGTGTGTGATTGAGTTTGGAGGGTCTTGGGATCAGTTCTTGCCATTGGCAGAGTTTGCTTACAACAATAGCTATCAGCCCAGCATTCAGATGGCACCATATGAGGCTTTATATGGTAGACGGTGTAGATCCCCGGTGGGTTGGTATGAGCCTGGTGAGGCTAGATTATTGGGCAGATACTTGGTTCAGGATGATTTGGAAAAGGTCAAGGTGATTTAGGATAGACTCTACACAACCCAGTCCAGACAGAAGAGTTACACATATCGAAAGGTTCGTGATGTTTCTTATATGGTTGGAGAGAGGGTTCTGCTTCGGGTTTCGCCTATGAAGGGCATTATGAGATTTGGGAAGAAAGGGAAGTTGAGTCCGAGCTTTATTGGCCTTATTGAGATATTGAGGCGTGTTGGGGAGGTTGCTTATGAGCTTGCCTTACCTCCCAGCTTGGGAGGAGTTCATCTGGTATTCATGTTTCGATGCTCCGAAGATATCACAGTGATCCATCGTACGTGTTGGATTTCAGTTCAGTCCAGTTGGACAAGGATCTATCTTATGTTGAGGAGCAAGTGGCAATATTGGACAGGCGGGTTAGAAAGCTGAGGTCAAAGAACATTGCTGCAATAAAGGTTCAGTGGCGGGGTCAGCCGGTCGAGGAGGCAACTTGGGAGACCGAGAAGGATATGTGCAGCCGTTACCCTCATCTTTTCACTACTTCAGGTATGTCTTTATACTCATTTGAGGATGAACGGAAGTTTAAGTGTAGGAGTATGTGACGACCCAGCCGGTCGTCTTAAGAATTTATGCCCCGATCCCCTATTAACTGCTTTCCCCGAGTTTATTTATGCTATTTTGATTTTGCCGGGATGTTCGGTTTTGAGTTTCGCATAGTTTTGGGACACTCGGTTCCTAAATGAGAGCATAAGTGTTGGAAAGTTGACCGTAGTCAGAACAGTGTGAAGCCGGCCTAGGAATGGAAATCTGATGGTTCTGTTAGCTTTGTTGAGTGATTTCGGGCTTAGGGGCATGTTCGGATTGTGTTTAGGAGGTTCGTATCTAATTTAGGCTTGAAATACCAAAAGTTGAATTTATGAAGTTTCTGATTCGATAGTGAGATTTTGATCTGAGGGTCGAAATGGAATTCCAGAAGTTGGAGTAGCTCCGTAGTGTTGAATGTGACGTGTGTACAAAATTTCAGGTCATTCGGACAAGGTTTGACAGACTTTTTGATCTAAAGCATATTTTTAGAGTTTTTTGGAATTATTAGGCTAGAATCCAATGAAAAATAGGTGTTTTGATGTTGTTTTGAGCGTTCCGAAGGTTAGAACAAGTTTGAATGAAATTATATAATATGTTGGTAGTTTTGGTTGAGGTCCTGGGGGCCTCGGGATGATTTCAGATGGTTGACGGAAAGATTTTTGGAATTGGAGTTGCAGCTTCTGTTGTTCTGATGTCATATCCGCAACTGCGAGTGTGGGGCCGCAGTTGCGGAGACGCAAAATCGTAATATGGAGAGTTCAACAGGAACCACAGAAGTAGTGGGATTTCCGCAGGAGCGGTACCGCATCTGCGGATGGGGAGTCGCAAATGCGGAATCAGGGCCCTAAGTGAAAAGTTCCAAATGCGACCATTGTTCTGCAAATGCGGGACCGTAGAAGCGGTCCCAATATCGCAGATGCGGAAATAGCTGGGCAGAAATATGAAATTTCGAGGGTTTAGTTTCAAAAGTTGGAAATTCGATTTAGAGCTCGGGAGAGGGGGATTTTGAGAGGAAATTGAAGAGGAGATCATTGGGTAACAATTATTTGACCCTTCCTAGTTATATTCCATCAATCTATAGTTAGTTTCATCATTTAATTTCGGATTGGAGATGAAAATTGGGGAGAAGTTGGAAGAAAGTTTTTAGACCAAAAATTTGACTTTTGAGTGGGAATTTGACCTTAGATTTGGATAATTTTGGTATGCATGAACTCGTGAGAGTATGAGGATTCTGAAAATATAAATTTTACCTGATTCTGAGACGTGGGCCTGAGGGGCTTTTTGGTCGTTTTAATTATTTTCGCGTATTAGCTTAGAATTTCATTGTAGAATCGGTTACTTGAAGTGTTATTTAAGTTATTAAAGTGAATTGAATAGATTTGGGCCATTTGGAGTCGAGTACTCGTGGCAAGAGCATGGTTTCAGATTGATTATTGAGCTGGTTCGAGGTAAGTGGCTTGTCTAACCTTGTATGGGGGACCTTCCCCTTAGGATTCGGTATATTTGATATTTGAAATGCCTTGTACGTGAGGTGACGAGTGCGTACTTGAGCTAATTTTTGTAAATTCGGGTTTCTTTAAGTAATTTCAATTGTGTTCCTTTTCCTGTTTTATTTTACTTGCAATTTAAACCTGCTATTATCTTAGAAAAAGTATGTCTAATTGACTTAACTGTTTATTTGCTTAAACTGCCTTAATTGAATTATGTGAAGCATGTTAGATTAGAATTACCTGTTTACTTGATACGAAATTGAGCTTAATTGAGTATTCTTGTGGTGTTGCTGTATGTTTTACTTTAGGACTATAGAACGGCATCATGGGAGATCCCCTATACGTATTTATCATTTAAACTAAGGTGCAGGATAATGAGAGATCTTCGGCACATATATTGAGGATACCAAGAGATCTTCGGGATACCAAGAGATCCCTATCACATATTGAGGATACCGAGAGATCCTCGAGATACCAAGAGATCCCTAGTATATAGTGAGGAAACCGAGAGATCCTCGGGATACCAAGAGATCCCTGGCATATATTGAGGGTACTAAGAGATCCTCGGGATACTGAGAGATCCCCGGTTATTTCCTTGTGATTCTTTTTGCCTCTATTTCAGTTATTGAATTCCTTGTTTTCCCCTATTAGATTCTTATCGTTAGTTTTCAACTGTACTGCTTATTTTATACTATCATGTCTTATATTCCTTATTTTATCTCAGTAGAGCCCTGACCTTCCTGGTCACTACCCGACCTAGGTTAGGCTTGGCACTTACTGAGTACTGTTGTGGTGTACTCATGCCCTTTCTGTGCATGTTTTTCATGTGCAGATCTAGGTACTGCGACTCAGTCATATCACCCTTAAGACGAGGTGACTGCTCCAGCGAATTCGAGGTATATTTGACGCGTCCGTAGATCGAAGAGTCCCTTTCTATTCAAGCTTTTAAACATTTGTCCTTCTGTATTTATTTTCCTTGTTAGATATTCTGGAGTTAGAGTACTATGTAGTGATCCTTATCTTGTGATTCATGGGTTTCTAGGTCTTGGAGATATGTATTGGTTTCTGAGAGTTTAATATTGTGTATGCCGAGCGGCACTTTTAAACACTGTTTTATCACTCTTCATTCTATTTTAATTTATTTTTATTCAGCACCTTAGTTATCTTCCGCAATTTAGGCTTACTTAGTCGTAGAGGACTAGGTGTCGTCACGATGGTTCACGGAGGGCGAACCGGGGTCGTGAGAAGTTGGTATCAGAGCTCTAGGTTCATAGGAGTCATGGATCACAACCCGATTTAATAGAGTCTCGTTGATCGGTACGGAGACGTATGTACTTATCTACAAAAGGCTATGTAACTGTTAGGAAAAATTCCACTTCATTTGATTTCCTTGTCGTGCGATATTTTGACATCACAATTCTAAACTTTTGTCTTCTATTCTCTCACATATGGTGAGGACACATGCTACCCGAGATGATCAGGCACCCGCGCCCCTACTGCAGCCATCAGAGGCCGGGGTAGAGGCCGAGGACATGCACGTGGTGCAGTCAGTGTACCTGCGTGAGCTGTCGCTGAGGTACCACCAGCAGTTCCAGCCGGAGTCCAGGCACCAGACACGTCTACTACTACTACTCTAGCTCTTCAGGAGACTCTGGCACAGTTCATGAGCATGTACACCACTCTAGCTCAGGTAGGGTGCTTCCCCTTGTTGCAACTACATCTCGGGCCGGGGAAGGTGCACAGACTCTCGCCGCCCGCACTCCTGAGCAGCGAGTGCATGTTGGGAAGGTCCCTGAGATTATTCTTATACCGCCGTAGTGCCAGTTCATCCCGAGGGCAGGGCAGCGGCTTTCGAAGAGGAGCAGCTGAGGCTTGAGAGGTTCAAGAGGTACAACCTCTTGTATTCAGTGGTCTAGCATCAGAGTATGCTCTAGGATATCTAGATGAGAGTTACCGAATTATCCGTACCATGGGTCTATCGGGATCGAGCGGGGTTTCTTTTACTACCTTCCGGTTTCGAGGATATGCCTATGAGTTGTGGCGCACCTATGAGTTAGACAGTCTGGATGAGGCTGCTTCACTAACTAGAACTCAGTTTTCAGATCTTCTCCTGAGAGAGTATGTTCCTCAGAGCCTAAGGGACGCATGGCGTACAGAGTTTGAGCATTTGCGCTAGGGTGCTATGACTGTTTAAGAGTATGCTTTCCGTTACACTAGTTTGGCTAGGCATGCACCAACCTTTGTTTCTACTATTCGCGAGAGGGTTTGCCGGTTTTTGAGGGCCTTCTTCCCAGCATCAGGTCTAGCATGGCTCATGAGTTGGATATGGATATTTCTTATCAGCAGGTGGTGAGCATTGCTAGGAGGATTGAGGGTATGCATGATAGGGAGAGAGAGGAGAGGGAGGCCAAGAGGTCTCGAGAGTTAGGCCATTTCTCTAGTGCCCATGCCCCAGCAGCAGGTCATCATGGTAGAGGTTATATGAGTCACCGTGTTCATTCTGCTCTTCTAGAAGCCAGAGGTATTCTAGCTCCTCCTAGACCTCAAGAGCCTTATTATGCACCATCGGTATCTAGTGCACTTCCTACGCGGGGTGCTTTCAGAGATCAGTCCAGCAGACCTGGTTTGAGCCAGTAACAGCCACCACGTCCTCCCAGAGCTTTTTTTGAGTGTGGTGACACACATCATATGGTGAGGGATTGCCCCAAACTTGGGAGGGGTGCACCTTCACAGACTTCTCAGTTGTAGTGTGCTCCGCAAAGTTCTCAGGCTATGGTTACAGCTCCAGTTGCTACCCTACCTACTCAGCCAGCTAAAGGTGCAGGTCGGGGAGGTAGAGGTCACCCTAGAGGGGGAGGCCAGGCCAGATACTATGCACTTCCTTCCCGTACCGAGGTTGTTGCTTCCGATTCTATCATCACATGTATTATACTGGTTTGTCACAGAGATGTATCGGTTCTATTCGATCCAAGCTCACTTATTCTTATGTTTTACTCCGCATTTGGGTGTATCTCGGGATTCATTGAGTTCCCCCATTTATTTTTCTACTCCTATAGGAGATTCTCTTGTTGTGGACCGCGTTTATCGGTCGTGTTTGGTTACTCTTAGTGGTTTTGAGACTAGAGTCGATCTATTATTGCTCAGCATGGTAAATTTTGACATTATCTTAGGCATGGACTGGTTGTCGCCCCATTATTCTATTCTTGATTGTCACACTAAAACCGTGACGCTGGCTATGCTAGGTGTACCGCATGTTGAGTGGAGGGGTACTTTAGATCACACTCTCAGTAGAGTTATTTCTTTTCTTAAAGCTTAGTGTATGGTTGAGAAGGGGTATGATGCGTATTTAGCTTATGTGAGAGATGTCAGTATTGATACCCCTTCAGTTGATTCAATCACAGTAGTACGGGATTTTCCCGATGTGTTTCCCGATATTGATTTTGGCATTGATCTATTGTCGGGCACTCAGCCCATTTTTATTCCTCCGTAGTTGAAGGATCAGTTATAGAAATTGCTTGATAAGGGTTTTATTCAACACAATGTATCACCTTGGGGTGATCATGTCTTGTTTGTGAAGAAAAAAAAGATGGTTCTATACATATGTGTATTGATTATTGACAGTTGAACAAGGTTACAGTGAAGAACTGTTATCCTTTGCCTCGCATTGATGATCTGTTTGACCAGCTTCAGGGTGCATGGGTGTTTTCTAATATTGATTTGCACTCAGGTTACCATCAGTTGAAGATTCGGGAGCCAGATATCCCGAAGACTACTTTTAGGACTCGGTATGGTCATTACGAGTTCCTTGTTATGTCATTTGGGCTGACCAATGCCCCAGCAGGCTTTATACATTTGATGCACAATGTGTTCCGACCGTATATTGACTCGTTCGTCACTGTCTTTATTGATGATATTTTGGTGTATTCCCAGAGCAGGAAGATCATGAGCAGCACCTAAGGATTGTGCTTCAAACTCAGAGTGAGATGAAGTTAAATGCTAAGTTCTCGAAATGTGAGTTTTGGTTGGATACAGTGCCATTGTTAGGCCATGTGGTATCGAGTGAGGGTATTCAGGTGGATCCGAAGAAGATAGAGGTCGTGCAGAGTAGGCCCAGACCATCCTCAGTTACCGATATCCGTAGATTCCTTGGCTTAACGCGTTACTACCATCGTTTTGTAGAGGGATTTTTATCGATTGTGGTACTTATGACCAGGTTGACCCAGAAAGGGTGCTCCGTTTCAGTGAACGGAGGAGTGTGAGGCGAGATTTCATAAGCTCAAGACAACTTTGACTACAGCCCCAGTTTTTATATTGCCTACAGGTTCAGGGTCTTATACGGTCTATTGTAATGCCTCGAGGATTGGACTTAGAGCGATGTTGATGCAGGACGGTAGGGTGATTACCAACGTGTCCAGACAGTTGAAGATACATGAGAAGAAATACCATGTTCACGTCCTTGAGTTAGTTACCATTGTTCATACCCTGAAGATCTGGCGCCATTATTTATACGGTGTGCCTTGTGAGATTTATACTGACCATTGGAGCTTGCAGCACTTGTTCAAGAAAAAGGATCTAAATTTGCGCCAGAGGATGTGGTTAGAGTTGCTGAAGGACAATGACATCATTATTTTGTATCACCCAGGCAAGGCCAATATGGTGGCCGATGCTTTGAGTCACCCGGTAGAGAGTTTAGGGAGTTTGTCTTATATACCAGCATCGGAGAGGCCTATGGCGATGGATGCTCAGGCCTTAGCCAACCTGTTTGTGATATTGGATCTTTCGGAGCCCAGTCGGGTTCTAGCTTGCGTGGTTTCTCGTTCTTCTTTACTTGATCGTACCAGGGAGAGACAGTATGATGACCCTCATTTTCAAGGATAGGGTTCAGCACGGGAATGCCTGAGATGTGACTATTGGTGATGATGGGGTATTGAAGATGCAAGGTCGGATTTGTGCACCCAATGTTGATGGGCTTCGGGAGTTGATTCAGGAGGAGGCCCATAGCTCGCAGTATTCCATTCATCCGGGTGTTGCGAAGTTGTATCAGGATTTGAGGTAGCACTACTGGTGGAGGCGGATGAAGAAAGATATAGTTGGATTTGTAGCTCGGTGCCTCAACTGTCAGCAGGTGAAGTATGAGCTCTAGAGACCGGGTGGGTTACTTCAGCAGATAGTTATTCCGGAGTGTAAGTGGGAGAGGATCACCATGGACTTTGTAGTTGGGCTCCCACAGACTTTTAGGAAGTTCGATGCTATTTGCATGATTGTGGATTGGTTGACCAAGTCCACCCATTTCATTCCTGTGTGTACTACTTATTCTTCGGAGCAGTTGGCAGATATTTATATCAAGGGAATTGTTCGTCTGCATGGTATTCCAGTGTCCATCATTTCGGATAGAGGTACATAGTTCACATCACGGTTCTGGAGGGCCGTCCAGCATGAGTTGTGTACTCGGGTGGAGTTGAGTACATCATTTCACCCGCAGACGAACGGACAGTCCGAGCGCACTATTCAGATTCTTGAGGATATGTTTCGTGCATGTGTGATTGAGTTTTGGGGGTCTTGGGATAAGTTCTAGCCACTGGCAGAATTTGCATACAACAACAGCTATCAGTCCAGCATTCAAATGGCACTGTATGAGGCTTTATATGGTAGACGGTGTAAATCCCTGGTAGGTTTGTTTGAGCCGGGTGAGGACAGATTATTGGGTACAGACTTGGTTCAGGATGCTTTGGAGAAGGTCAAGGTGATTCAAGATAGACTCCGTATAGCCCAGTCCAGATAGAAGAGTTATGCGGATCGGAAGGTTCATGATATTTCTTATATGGTTGGAGAGTGGGTTCTGCTTCGGGTTTTACCTATGAAGGGTGTTATGAGATTTGGGAAGAAAAGGAAGTTGAGTCCGAGGTTTATTGGCCCTTTTTAGATATTGAGGCGTGTTGGGGAGGTTGCTTATGAGCTTGCCTTACCTCCCATCTTGGCAGGAGTTCATCCGGTATTTCATATTTCGATGCTCTGAAGATATCACGGTGATCCGTCGCACGTGTTGGATTTTAGTTCAGTCCAGTTGGACAAGGATCTATCTTATGTTGAGGAGCTAGAGGCAATATTGGATAGGTAGGTTAGAAAGCTGAGGTCAAAGAACATTGCTGCAGTAATGGTTCAATGGCGGGGTCAGCTAGTCTAGGAGGTGACCTGGGAGACCGAGCTAGTTATGCACAGCCATTACCCTCATCTTTTCACTACTTCAAGTATGTCTTTAGGAGCATTCGAGGACGAACGAATGTTTATGTGTAGGAGGATGTGACGACCCGGCCGGTCGTCTTAAGAATTTATGCCATGATTCCCTATTATATGCTTTCCCCGAGTTTATTTCTTCTATTTTGATTAGTCAGGATGTTCGGTTTTGATTTTCGGAGAGTTTTGGGACTCTTAGTCCCTAAATGAGAGCTTAAGTGTTGGAAAGTTGAACGTAGTCGGAACAGTGTAAAGACGACCAAGGAATGGAAATCTGATGGTTCCGTTAGCTCAGTTGGGTGATTTCGGGCTTAGGGGCGTCTTCAGATTGTGTTTAGGAGGTCCGTAGCTAATTTAGGCTTGAAATGTCGAAAGTTGAATTTTTGTAGTTTCCGGTTTGATAGAGAGATTTTGATCTGAGGATCGGAATGGAATTCCGGAAGTTGGAGTAGCTTCAAAGTGTTGAATGTGATGTGTGTGCAAAATTTCAAGTCATTCGGACGAGGTTTGACAAACTTTTTGATCGAAAGCGTATTTTTAGAGTTTTTGGAATTCTTAGGCTTTGAATCCGATGAAAAATAGGTGTTTTGGTGTTGTTTTGAGCGTTCCGAAGGTTGGAACAAGTTTGAATGAAGTTATGGAATATGTTGGTAGGTTTGGATGAGTTCCTCGGGGCCTCGGGATGATTTCGGATGGTTGACGGAAAGATTTTTGGAATTGGAGTTGCAGCTTCAGCTGTTCTACTATCATAACCGCACCTACGAGTGTGGGACCGCAGGTGCAGAGCCATGAAAGCGTCGGATTAACCGTAGAAGCGGAATTTGGAGAGTTCAACAGGAACCGTAGAAGCGGTGGAATTTCTTCAGGAGCAGTACCGCATCTTCGTATGGGGAGTCGCAGACGCGGAATCTGGGCCCTAAGTGAAAAGTCGCAGATGCGACGTCCCGCAAATGCGGGACCACAGATGCGGAAACAGCTAGGCAGAAATATGAAATTTCGAATGTTTAGTTTCAAAAGTTGGAAATTCGATTTAGAGCTCGGGAGAGGGCGATTTTGAGAGGAAAATTGAAGAGGAGATCATTGGGTAACAATTCTTTGACCCTTTCTAGTTATATTCCATCAACCTATAGTTAGTTTTATCATTTAATTTCGAAATGGAGATGAAAACTGGGAAAAAGTTGGAAGAAAGTTTTTAGATAAAAAATTTGACTTTTGAGTGGGAATTTGACCTTGGATTTGGAAAATTTTGGTATGCATGAACTCGTGCGTATGAGGATTCTGAAAATATAAATTTTAGCCGATTTCGAGACGTGGGCCCGAGGGGCATTTTGGTTATTTTACCTAATTTTGAGTATTAGCTTAGAATTTCTTTGTAGAATCAGTTACTTGAAGTGTTATTTAAGTTATGAAATTGAATTGAATAGATTTGGGCCATTTGGAGTCGAGTACTCGTGGAAAGAGCGTGGTTTTGGATTGATTATTGAGTCGGTTCGAGGTAAGTGGCTTGTCTAACATTGTGTGTGGGACCTTTCCATTAGGATTCAGTATTTTTGATATTTGAAATGCCTTGTACGTGAGGTGACGAGTGCGTACTTGAGATAATTGTTGAAAATTTGGGTTTCTTTAAGTAATTTCAATTGTGTTCCTTTTCCTGTTTCATTTTACTTGCAATTTAAACATGTTGTTAGCTTAGAAAAAGCATGTCTAATTGACTTAACCCTATTAGATTCGTATTGTTAGTTTTCAACTGTACTACTTATTTTGTACAGTCATGTCTTATATTCCTTATTTTATCTAAGTAGTGCCCTGACCTTCCTCGTCACTACCTAACCGAGGTTAGGCTTGGCACTTACTGAGTATCGTTGTGGTGTACTGTGACTCAGTCCTATCACCCTTGAGGCGAGACGACTGCTCCAGCGACTTCGAGGTATATCTGCCGCGTTCGCAGACCGAGGAGTCCCTTTCTATTCTAGCTTTTAAACATTTGCCCTTCTGTATTTCTTTTTCTTGTTAGATATTATGGAGTTAGAGTACTGTGTAGTGATCCTTAGCTTGTGATTCATGGGTTTCTGGGTCTTGGAGATATGTATTGATTTCTGAGAGTTAAATATTGTGTATGCCGAGCGGCACTTTTAAACACTGTTTTATCATTCTTCATTCTGTTTTAGTTTATTTTTATTCCGCACCTTGGTTATCTTCCGCAATTTAGGCTTACTTTGTCGTAGAGGACTAGGTGTCGTCACGATGGTTCACAGAGGGTGAACCAGGGGCGAACTAGGTGTCGTACAATACGGTATTTAGATATTTCGGTTCGGTATTTTCGGTATTCGTTTTCTTAAAATCCTATATCAATACCATACCTAATTAAATTCGGTATGATTCAATTTTTCTTCTTTCGGTTTCGGTTTATTCGGTTCGGTAACTTTGGTGTATTCGGTTTGAATACTAACTAGTGCATAGAGCCATACACTCTAATATTCTTAATTAAAGTACTCAAAATACAAAACTGAAAATGTTTGTTAACAAAACTTTTGTCCAAAACTAGCAAATATTGACCCAAATAGAGAAAATTATATATAAAAGAATATTTGATCATTAGAAATATCTTGATACTTGTTTAAAGTTAATTGATTAACTTTGAGAATAAAGGAAAGTAAAATTTTAGATTTTTTATATTTATTTACAATTGATAATATGTGTTTGGTGTAATATAATATATATTTCGGTATGGTATCGATATTTCGGTATTTTATTTTAAAATACCAAATACCATACCTAATATCAATTTTTTTAAAAACTTAAACCAAATACCATACCAAATACCATACCAAATACCAAAATACCGTATACCAAATATCAAAATTTCCGATTTCGGTACGGTAATTCGGTATTTACCAAATTATGCCCAGCCCTAACTGAGTACATGGAGTCGGTTGTACTCACACTACACTTTTACACCTTGCGTGCAGAATTTGGAGCGGAGCTGCAGGTAATGTCAGGAGCTGACTCTGAAGATGTTCGTGCCTTCCGGATGTGGCTACCACTTGTCCCTGGGTAGTTCTAGAGCTGAATTCAGTTTAAGTACATTTCAAACACAATTTGAATTTATTTGATATACATTTTTTACAATTATCTAGTCGTAGTAGCTCATGTCATGTATTACCAGTCCTTGAGATGTTGTTTGAATTCAGCTATATCAATTATTGATCACATTTATTTTTTTAGAATTGTGTTAAATGTTAATTGGCTGACCTAAAGGGTCGAGTTAGGTGCCGTCACGACCTGTGAATTTTGGGTCGTGACACATTTTTCAACCGTAAACACTCTAGAGGCAATTTTATAAGAGGCTTTTCTTTCCAAATTCATTGGTAGGTGACTTTAATCCATTTCTTTTCAATTACCCATTACATTTCATGAGATTTCAATATCAAATTGGGGATTTTGTTAAAATTGAAATTTAGACCTTGAATTGAGGTCATATCTCTAAACTAATTACATAATCAGGCTCGGGGTAGATGGGTGATTGGGTTTTTGTCCAAATCTCGGCTTTTGACCAAGCGTGTTTGGGGTTGACTTTTGTTGACTTTTTTCAATATCATTAAAGATTGAACCTTTTTCATTTGTGGGTAGTTTCTAAAGTTTATTTTGAATTGTTTGAGCTATATTTGGTTAGATTTTAATGGTTCGGAGTCTAATTATAGATGAAAGGCCCCGGTTGAGCTTTGATTTAGTTGTGTAGTGAGGTAAGTGTCATATTTTACCTTGATTTGAGGGAATTAGGAAACCTTGAATGACATGTTATGTGAATTATATGGGAAACGACATATATGAAAGGTGACGAGTGTATATACACTGCATGTATAACCCGCAGTCTACGATGAACCTGATCAATAAAAGACTATGGGTCCTCCTTAGGGTCTGATCCGGCAAACACTAGAGGGTCTAGACAAAATTACGAACTCTCGTACTAACCGGTTTGTCAGCAGCACCGGTACTCTGCCTCTGAGCCTGAGCAGCTACCAAGCTAGTTAACAACTACACCGCACTCCGCATATCCTGGTCTGTAGTGCCAGACAGAGGAACTGGTGGTGCTGGGTGCCTCCTAATATCCTCTGGAGGAAACGGAGTAGATGAGGTATGAGACGACATCTCACTCTGAGCCTCACTTTGGCCTGCTCTGTCTTGGGGCACCTGACAGGTACCCTCTCCCGCAGCTGTATCAAGTTGTCTACTAATCGTTTGCTTCCTAGTCGAAGGCATCACTAAAAGAAAATAAGGTGAATATTAGAGAGGAACACTTATGACTCAACTCTATGCATGATCTAGATTTAGGAAGAAGGTAACAACCCTAGATGTCATGTAGCCTCCTGATTAAAAATGTGGCGCACTACACATCCATAATTAAGACTCTACTAGACACGGCTCATAGACAACCCCTAGGACAGACTTGCTCTGATACCAAGTTTGTCACAACCCAAACTGGAGGGTCATGACTAGCACCCGGGCCATATCTGTCGAGCATCAACGTACATTTTATCTAACCCTCCTTATTATCTTTAAGGGCTGACGAGGTCAATATAACTTATAGACATAGATCATGAACAATCAACAATGAAAGATAACGACATGAACAAACATAACATAGGATGACTAGACTGTTACAACCCATATTCACGTACGTTGGTTCATGCCATAAGTTAGTCGACGTAAATCTGAGAAGAGATTACCTTTGAGATGATAAGAAGTTAATCCTATTGGTTTTAAATAATACAAGGGAGTATAAGGGTAGTTAACAAGTATTAGAAGTTAAACGAATCAAGGATGTTGTGTCCAGTATTTTGGGTAAACCTAGGGGCGTTAATATTCTCAAGAGGTTATGTTTTAAAGTATTTGAATCATATAATATCTGTATCATAAGTCTTGAAGTCAAACGAGTTATGAAACAAAAGTCGACAAAAGTTGTCGCAACTTATGTTTATAATTTTAATTAAACTTTAAGTCAAATATTACTAAGCTTTTCTCTCAATTTACTTGGAATTACAGGGTGATCTACCCACAAAATTGAAGATCTATGAGTGTAGTTTTCAACACATTAAATTGTTTGTCAATATGATCTCGGAGTATAGAGATATTCACATTTTTGCAAGACTGTGCAGATTGGTAGGTGACAAGTAGGTGCATCACCTACTTGCCAAAATGAGAGGACTCAATTAAAAACCCCAAAGTCGGCCAAGAGGGTAATTTTAAGGTATTATCAACTCATTTATTTCACCCATATTTCAGACCTTGAAAACCAAATTGAACCCCTGCAACTCCTCCCAAAAATCCCACACAACCCTAGGGTATTTCGGGTGTTACGACGTGATTCTAGTGCCGAAAAGTCCGGACAACTTGCTAGTTTCTCTTTATCCTTCTTGTAGCCACATTGAGGAACTGATTTTTTATGAAGAAGGACCAGGTTTCTTGGGTTATAATCAGTAAAAGGTAAGTTTACACTTCTCCTTCCATTATCTATGCGTTTGCGAGTTGTAACTCGATCGTAAAGAATAGACCTAGCGAGTTTCAAAAGAGTGATATGTTGTTTGTTCTTGTGTCATGGTTGGCTAGTTGTGAACTTATTTTTAAGTTGAATTCATGGCTGGTTTATTGGATAAGAGGTATAATTATGTACTTTTGGTTGTGTTTCTCAATTTGAAAGAAAAGACAAGTCGAAACGTATTTAAGTAAACTGAAAAATTGATTTTGAGTTGTTGAACTTGTGGGACTGTTTTGTGGGCTGTATCATGTTGCTATTGGGTTGTCTCTTTTGCTACTATTTTTATGTAGTTGAGATGAGGAGGGATTTGGATAAACACCACATAATGGTAGGATTGTTTGTTGGTCGTTCATCGTAACATTTTCGGATTGTTTGACACTATTATAGTTGTCGTGTTGTGTATGAAGTGATAGGGGTATGTTGGGCTATTTGGTGATTGTTTTGACATGTGTGAAGTCATATATATAGGGACGTTGCTGTCCATTTTATCATAAAATAGGTTGTGATCGATACATAATAGTTACGACACTTAAACGATAACGACAGTGTCATTTCTCTTATTGTAGACTAAGGAGTCGTGACATTTGCATAGCTTGAGGTTGGGCAGTACATATACAAGGTATATGAGGCTAACCTTTTCCTTATTTTGCATGAATTTGATTATACATAATGCAATGAACGAGCTTCCAAAGGTACTTACTCTTAGATACTAGCATTACTTATATTATTTCCCTTCTTATGGAACAATTGATGTTGAGGTTGCTTCTCTTATTCTTATGTTATCAATGTTGTTGGTACTTCCTGATTCTTATAAGATTCTTGATGAAGAGTTATTCCTAATAACGTGTACAAAGAATATCGACCTTATGTCACTCCGAAAGGTTCAGAATATGATTCCAATGAGTCATACATGCATTATATATATGTATCTATTTTACTCTACCAAGTCGCGCTATAGTCGGCTGGGTATGACACCTATTGTGCAACCACTAATCAGTTGGCTTTTACTGAGCTCCACATGGCCAGGTACGTTTTACCGAGCCCTTTACGACCGAGTATGATATGATGATGATGATGCCCACAGAGGCGCATATTTTAAAAGTTTATGTATATATATGTATGTATGATGCATTTCATGTCAGTAGCCCTCAGAGGTATCCAGATGTTACAGGTTGTATATTCTCTATCCCTGTTTACATTACTATTCTTACTTATGCTTTCCTACCTTACATACTTAGTACTTTATTCGTACTGACGTCCTTTATATTTGTGGATGCTGCATGTCGTGTTACAGGTCCTGATAGACAGGTAGACGCAGCTCCCCCACCATAGTAGGCTTTCAAGTTTAGCAATTATTGGCGAGATCCCTTCTCCGAACTTGCCGTGGTCTAGGTATGAATTTTTGTTATAGATATTATGGGTATGTCGCGACCCTGTTCTGGCAATGTTGCAGCACTTATGCTCTTTTAGAGTCTTATAGACAGGTGTCAACTCATGTATAGTTTGGTATACTTTGTCGGCTGATTTTTGTTTTATAGTCGTTCATGGGAGCGTGGTAGCTCGTACCTTATATATAGTTTATTGGCAGTCTTGGCATCCCATGTTATGTATATTAATTCCATTATCTTTCATTGTTTTTTGTTCATGATCCATATCTACCATTTATAATGATCTCGTTGTCCCTTAAAGATAATAATGAAGGTTAGATAAAATTTACATTGGTGCTCGGCAAGTATGGCCCGGGTGCTAGTCATGATCCTCTAATTTGGGTCGTGAAAAACTTGGTATCAGAGCAAGTCTATCCTAGGGATTGTCTATGAGCCATGTCTAATAGGGTCTTGATTATGGATATGTAGTGCGCCATATTAATAATCAGGAGGCTACATGACATCTAGGGTTGTTACCTTCTTCCTGAATTTTGATTGTGCGTAGAGTTAAGTCATAAGTGTTTGTCTCTAATATTCACCTTGTTTTCTTTCAGTGATGCCTTCGACTAAGAAGCAAGCGATTAGTAGATGGCTTGATACAGCTGCGGGAGAGGGTACCAGTCAGGTGCCTCAAGCTAGAGTAGGCCAAAATAAGGCTCAGAGTGAGATGTCGTCTCATACCTCATCTACTCCGTCTCCTCCAAGGGATATTAGGAGGCACCCAGCACCACCAGTTCTGTCGTCTGGCACTATAGACCAGGATATGCGAAGTGCAGTGTAGTTATTGACTAGCTTAGTAGCTGCTCAGGCTCAAAGGCAGAATACCGGTATTGTTGATAAACTGGCTAGTACGAGAGTTCATGATTTTACTAATCTAGACCCTCCAGTGTTTACCGGATTAGACCCCAAGGAGGACCCATAAACCTTTATTGATCAGGTTTATCGTACATTTTGGGTTATGCATGCTACTGATATAGAGGCAGTAGGGGTTTTCTGGTACTATAGTTAGGAGAGATCCAGGGGTCCAAATGCCTCTCCAGCTATGTGAAAGGAATTTTCTGAGGCCTTTATTCATCGCTATTTGCCCGTTGAGATACGACGAGCTAGAGTTGATAAGTTCCTGAACCTTAGACAAGGTAATATGAGTGTGTGAGAGTATAGTATGCAGTTTGATTCTTTAGCAAAGGTATGCTCCTCATATGGTGGATGAGATGAGTGATAGGTTGCATATGTTCGTGAAGGGTTGGGACCACATCTTGTAAATGAGTGCACGATAGCCTCCTTGGTGGAGGGCATGTATATTTCCCGTATCCAGGCTTATGCCAAGACCCTAGAGGATCGCAATCACCAGCAAAGGGCAGATAAAGAGCAGGATAGGGGCCAGAATAAGAGGGCGAGATTTGTAGGGTATTCTAATGATTTCAGAGGCAGTGTCAAGCCCCAGTCTTTGAGGAGTTCGGCGCCACCTGTAGCTAGTTCTCCTCCATAGTTTCAGAGGCCTCGATATGATCGATTTACCTATTTTAGTCCAAGTTAGAGTTCGCGGGCATCAGACTTGCAATATCATAGGGATACTAGTCAGACAAGACCCTCAAAACCATGTTGTGATCAGTGCGGCAAGGCCCACTTTGGACTGTGTCATCGAGGTTCTGATGCCTGTTATTCTTGCGGACATCCCGGCCATATGATACAGGATTTTCCTAATAGACGAGGTGGTGGTATGACTCAGCTGACTGGATCTTTGTCTGGTTTTTCCTTATCAGTTCAACCTCCTGCATGGGGTTTTCAGCAATCGACAGGTTATGGTAAAGGTAGAGGTGTAGTGCCGAGTTCGAGTAGTGCTCAAAATCAAACCTATGCTCTAGTAGGTCGACAGGATCTCGAGTCGTCTATAGATATTGTTACATGTATGCTATCTGTGTTTTCTTACGATGTATATGCGCTGATTGATCCAGAATCTACATTATCATATGTTACACCCCTTGTGGCTAATAAGTTTGGTGTTGAACCTGAATTGATATGTAAACCACTTGCGGTATCTACTCCGATAGGAGATTTTTTAATTTCTAGAAGGGCATATAGGTTGGATAGTGATAATTTGTAGTCATCAAACCTCGGCAATTTTATTTGAGTTAGAAATGGTTGATTTTGATGTGATAATGGGAATGGACTGGTTGGCCTCATGCTATTCAAATGTTGATTGTTGTATGAAGATGGTTAGGTTTCAATTTCCTGGTGAACCTGTCATTGAATTGAAGGGGAACATTGCGACGCCGAAAGGTAGGTTTATTTCCTATCTTAAGGCAAGGAAGATGATCTCAAAAGGTTACATTTATCATCTCGTTTGAGTTAGGAATGCGGAGTCGAAGCAACCTACTCTACAATCAATCCCCGTGGTCAATGAATTTCCAGATGATTTCCCAGATGAACTCCCAGGCTTTCTTCCTGAAAGGGAGATTGAATTTAGTATTGATGTGTTGCCTGACACTCAACCCATATCTATTCCTCCATACAGGATGGCCCCGGTAGAGTTGCGAGAGTTAATGGCACAGTTGAAGGACTTGCTGGATAAGGGCTTTATTAGGCCTAGCACTTCACCTTGGGGTGCGCCAGTTCTATTCGTTCAGAAGAAAAACGGGTCGTTAAGGATGTGTATCGATTATCGACAATTGAATAAGTTTACTATAAAGAACAAGTATCCACTTCCAAGGATTGACGACATGTTTGACCAATTCCAAGTTGCCAAGTATTTCTCTAAGATTGACTTACATTCAAGGTATCATCAGGTGAGGGTTAAGGAGAAGGATATTCCAAAGACGGCTTTCCGGACAAGATATGAGCACTTTGAGTTTTTGGTGATGTCGTTCGGGCTAACCAATTCCCTGGAAACTTTTATGGATCTCATGAATACTGTATTCAGGCCCTATCTTGATGTGTTTGTGATCGTATTCATTGATGACATTCTGGTGTATTCTCGTTCGGAGGCGGAACATGCAGGCCACTTGCGGATAGTATTACAAATGCTTCAGGATCATAGTTATATGCTAAGCTCTCCAAATGTGAATTCTAGCTGAACTCAATAGCATTCCTTGTCTATGTGATATCTGATGAGGGTATTAGTGTCGGCACTCAGAAGATCGATGCAATAAAGAATTGGCCGAGACCTACAACACCATTAGAAATCCATAGCTTCCTGGGGCTAGCAGGATATTATAGGCTATTTGGAGAAGGGTTTTCCTCTATATCAGCACCATTGACTAAGTTAACACAAAACGCTACTAAGTTCTAGTGGTCTGATGCTTGTGAACAAAGTTTTCAGGAGCTAAAGAATCGATTAATATACGCGCCAGTGATCACTCTCCCAGAAGGATTAGAAGGTTATGTGGTATATTGTAATGCCTCAGGAATAGGTTTGGGGTGCGTATTGATGCAATGTGGGAGGGTGATTGCTTATGTATCAAGACAATTGAAGAAGCATGAAAAGAATTACCTGACCCATGATTTGGAATTGGCTGTAGTAATATATGCTTTGAAGATATGGTGGCATCTACACAGATTAAAAGAGTTTACAATACATCTTCAAGCAGAAGGAGTTGAATTTGAGGCAGCGTAGGTGGCTTGAATTACTGAAAGATTATGATGTTGAGATATTGTACCATCTCGGTAAAGCCAATGTTGTGGCAGACGCTCTCAGTCGTAAGCCAATGGGAAGCTTAGTACACATTGAGGCAGGTAGACAAGGGCTAACTAAAGAGCTTCATCATCTTGCCAATATGAGAATTAGATTGTTAGACTCTAATGACGGAGGTGTTACTGTACAGAATACAGCTGAATCATCTTTGGTAGCCGAGGTAAAATCACGGCAATACGAAGATCCTACCTTACTAAGATTGAGAGAGAGCATTCAGCAGTGTAAAATTATGGCTTTCGAGATTGGAGGAGATGGGCACTGAGATACCAGGGTCGATTATGTGTGCCTAATATGGCAAGGTTGCGAGATAAGATTATAATTGAGATTTGTCAATCCCGATATTCCAACCATCTCGGCTCAACAAAGATGTACCATGACGTTAAGGAGCAGTATTGGTAGGATAATATGAAGAAGTTTATTGCAGAATTTGTAGTCCAGTGTCCTAATTGTCAACAAGTAAAGATCGAGCATCAGAAACCCAGTGGATTACTTCAGAATATAGAGATTCCAGCCTGAAAATGGGAGGTGATTAATATGGACTTCATTATTGGATTACCTCACTCTTATCATAAGTTTGACTCCATCTGGGTGGTAGTTGATCGATTTATAAAATGTGCCCATTTTCTGCCAGTTAAGACAACTTACACAACTGGAAATTATGAGAAGTTGTATATCAAGGAAATTGTTAGGCTTCATGGTGTGCCGGTATCTATTATATCAGACAGAGGAACACAATTTACGACTAACTTTTGGATGTCTTTACAGAAGGTTTTAGGCAAACAAATGAATCTCAGTACGCATTCCATCCACAGACTGACGAACAGGCTGAACGTACCAATCAGACAATTGAAGATATGCTATGAGCATGTGTTCTCGATTTCAAGGGGAGTTGGGATGACCATCTTCCACTCATAGAATAGCTACCATTCTAGTATTAAAATGGTCCCATACGAGGCACTATATGGGAGGAGATGTAGATCACCACTTGGATGGTTCGAAGTCGGTGAAAAAGAACTATATGGGCCATATTTGATTTACCAAGCCATCGAGAAGGTGAAAATAACACAAGAACGACTGAGGATGGCACAAAGCAGGCAAAAGTATTATTCTGATGTTCGACGTCATGATCTAGAGCTTAAGGTTGGTGATTGGGTTTTCTTGAGGATATCGCCAATGAAGGGTGTTATGCATTTTGGGAAGAAGGGTAAGCTAAGTCCGTGGTATATCGGTCCGTACAAAATTCTTCGACGAATTAGACAGGTTACTTATGAGTTAGAATTGCCATCCGAATTGGAATTCGTCCACCCGGTATTCCATGTATCTATGTTGAGGAAATGTATTGGAGACCCTTCTCGGGTCATCTCTATCAGAGATGTACAAGTTATAGAGGATATATCATATGAAGAAGTGGCAGTGGTTATAGTAGATTGACAAGTCCGCAAGCTGAGAACAAAGGATGTAGCTTCAGTCAAAGTATTATGGAGGAACAAGAATATGGAAGAAATGACCGGGGAAGTAGAAGAGGAGATGAAGTCTAAATACCCTTACCTGTTCCAGAATGAATATAACGAGGATGTCGGGGGAACACAGGGCACATTAGAGGGTGAAATGACTTTATGAGGTAAGTAATAGCTTGAGAATACTCTTCCTTAATACAAAATGGTGATATGCAGATAATTTATAAATCCATAATGCTTTCTATAGCCTTGTGACTCCATACGTTAGGTTTAACAACTTGCAAGTTTCGCTAGTATCCATTTTATAGGGGAAACTCGGCCGGAAATTTTTGTTGGAATCCACGATGATTTAGACTCCCCATATACCCTTACATTCGAGGATGAATGTTCCTAAGGGGGAGAGTGTTACAACCCATATTCACGTACATTGGTTCATGCCATAAGTTAGTCGACGTAAATCTAAGAAGAGATTATCTTTGAGATGATAAGAAGTTAATCCAATTGATCTTAAATGATACAAGGGTGTATAAGGGTGGTTAACAAGTATTAGAAGTTAAACGAATCAAAGATATTGTAACCCATATTTTTGGGTAAACCTACGGGTGCTAATATTCCCAAGAGGTCGTGTTTTAAGGTATTTGAATCATATAATATCTGTAACATAAGTTTTGACATTTTTATGAGACGTGTTAATCTAGGTCTTAGAACATGACCTCTTGAGTATATTAAGCACCTCTAGGTTTACCTGAAAATACGGTTACAACATCCTTGATTTGTTTAACTTCTAATACTTGTTAACCCTCCCCCCATACACCTTTGTATCATTTAAGACCAATAGGATTAACTTCGTATCATCTCAAAGATAATCTCTTCTCAGATTTACGTTGACTAACTTACGTTATGAACTAACGTACGTGAATATGGGTTGTAACAGTTGGGATGGGGTTGCGCACCGCAACGGTTTGTATATGTTGCACTTGCTGTTATTTTTGAGTTGTCCTTGGCATTTTTATGAGACGTGTTAATCTGGGTTTTCTGATAATGAGGTTTGAGTTCATTTTCATATATTGCTTTACTTCCACTTTCCAATTCCCTTGCTATTATTTTTATATCACTGTGTACAGGCTATTGTAAGTGGCCCACTTTAGCCTCGTCACTACTTCGTCGAGGTTAGCTCATCACTAACAAAGTACATGGGATCGGTTGTACTCATACTACAATTTGCACTTCTTGTGCAGTTACCGGAGTTGGTCCTAGTGATGCTCAATAGATTTTGGCTCAGATTCAGTCGCTGATTGAGACTTGAGGTATAGTTGTACCGCGTCCACAGCCCTAGAATCCCCTTCCCTACTATCTATACTGTTTTATTAAGTTTGAAAATAGTGTATTTTGTTCAGACCTTGCATGTAGAACTCAAAATGTTCATGTACTCGTGATTCCAGGTTCTGGGTTATGGCTAGACTGCATTGTTCGGTATTATTATACTCTACTTCAGACTTATATTTTTATCATTGTTACTATTTTATTCTAAATATTTAAAATCATTTAATTATTCAGTTTCACGTTGTCTTGCCTATCAAGTAGATGTTAGGCGCCATCATGCTCCCGAGATTAGGATTTCGGGTCATGATAGGAGTACATATGACAGCTGGTTTTAGCTTCTCTACTAAGGTGTAAAGATTACCCCATGTACCACTAGTGTCGACAGTAGGAAATGCATTTTGTAGTACAACTTTAATATTCCAAACACATTGAGTAACCATATTATACAAATAAAAGTTGTTGTTGTTGTGAGCATGTAATTTTTGCCTTATAGGAAATACTCCTATAAAATTCCGAGAAAATATGTTTTCCCCTATAGGAAATACTCCTATAAAATCCCGAGAAAATAGGTTTTCTGTTAATTATTTGCCATTTTAGGAATTTTGTAGAATTTTCTTAATTATTTGCATTTCTGTGTATGTTTAATTTTTAAATTATGAAAAAATACCAAAAATATCATGCATTGCATTTAGGGTTTGCTTTTACATTTTTAGAATTAATCAGTAATTATTTGTTTTATAGAAATTTGAAAATCACAAAAATAGCTCATTTTTAAATTTTTTGTCTTTAAATTTTTAGTTTATTTATTGCTCTCTTTTAATTTAGAATTAAGTGATATTTATAATTTTTGTAATTAGGTAATTAATTTAATTTCACACTTTTAGATAATTTAGGATTTTTAATTGTAGGATTTTTAATGAAAAGAAAAAGGAAAAATTAGAAATAAAGAATTGAAGAAGAGGTTTATTTTTGAAATTGGGTCATTCTTACACCTAAATCGGGCCCTAGATCCGATCCCAAATAACCCACAACCCAAGCCCAAAACTAAATCCACCCGGTCCACCCCCGTCAAAATAAAACGGCGTCATTTGCTAGCATTTAATCTCAGTCGTTGATCTCCCATGATCCAATGGATGAGAAATAACATTTCCCCTCCCTTATAACTATCTGAATGGACCCCCTTACTCCCTGAAAGACCCCTCACTTCATCTCTATCACCTTCTCTCACCCCTCACCGGCTCCACCTCAGACTGCCCACCGGAAATCGCCCACGGCGGCGCTGCCACTCCAAACCTCCCCAAATTTACACCACAAAACCCCCACAGCCTCCTCATTCCCAATCTCCAACTAGTTTCCTTCAAATCATTGTCGAGTTCTTCGAATCTTAGATCGAAAAATTCGGCCAAAATCCTAATTGTTCCAAATCACTCCAAAATCACACCCTATAATCCTTTCCCTATCTGAACCCCAAACCACCCTTAGCCCCCCCTTGAATCAGCCCCAATCTAGTCGAATTTCAAATCTCAGATTCCGAAAGAACCCTAATTCTTTCTTTCTTCTTCTCTTGATCAGTGCTTGGTCAAATAAACTAATATATTCATTAGCCGACTGTTCTTGTTAAGAACAGTCGATTAATGGTGATTAATGTTCATTTATGCCTTTGAAGTTTGGCCGAGTTCATAACAAAATCCAATTTTAGGTAATTTCCTTTTTATTTCTGTTTACTTTTACCTTGTTTTAATTATTTTATTTTTATGTTAGTTATTTCCATTAGCAGCATATTTTAGGATTTTTTTATTTTTAGCCTTTCTTTATTTCACAGTTGTTTAGTTTAATTATTTGTTCTTGTTTAGCAAATTGGTCGAAGCATGTTTAAGTTTATTAGGCAATTACATGAGTTAGTTTAATTAGGTGTAACTGTTTCCTCCTTATTAGTTCCAAATTGGTTTAAGGACTTTTAGCCTTTGTGATTCTGTTTAATTATAGACACCATAGGTGTTAGAATTCAACATTGTTAAGATTTAATTAGATTAAATGTTCCTGTTTTTCTGATTAATTGCAGCTATTTGTTCTTTTTTAAGACACCTTTGATTCAAATTCCCAATCCCTTTTAGGCTTGTCTTTGTTTGTCCTGGTTTTGAAATCGGTAGTAACTTAGGGACCTAACTGAACCAAAAGTTTAGGTAGAAATAAAATAAACAGATTTTAAAGGGTTAAAACTGGACTTTTACATTGAAAAAATATCAAAATGTTCTAGAAAGTGTACCAACTGTCCAAATTAGTTTCAAAAGATGCTGAAAATGGACAGCTGGACATTTTATCCTCTGTAGAAATGTTGTACTAGCTAGGAATTTAGGGTAAAATATTCCCTAGATACTTTTTTTTGGACACTCTATATAAAGAAATGTTTTCCCTCACTCTCACAAATATTTGAGCATCATTCTCTTCATAACACTTCTGAAAAACTAGATTTCTGAAAATCTGAAAGAATACCCAAAGTTTTTCCTTTTTAAAATTTCCTGGGTTTCTTATTTGGAAAATGGATTGAGTTTTGATGTTGTGATATTGATGCTCGTTTGCTGGATTTTTTGCACTGTCAAGGCTGGTTTTTGCCTAAGTGGCTGTGTGTTTGATTAGCTGAGATCTTTCTACATTGGCCATTTGACCTTTATTTCGTCCTTTCTCGGTTAGTTTCTACGCTTAGGTATGTTTCTTGCACCTCCTGTAACCAGTTGTTTGGTGTGGTTGAATACAAAACTGAATTTCTAAATGCTTTATTAGCTCATTTGTTTGCTTTAATGAACATGATTCCTCTAAATGTGTTAATATATCACTTCACTAGTGTGTTAAAGTTGTTTATTTAGTCAAGTTCTTATCTAAAATAAATGGAAGAAGTGTTTGAATCTGGACCTATAACTACTGAAGTAGTCTCCCTCCTTCTTTTATAAATTGCTTATCCAAAGATGTACTAGTTAAATGAATCCTTATCACACTGAAATCTGCATTCTTTTTTTTTTGTGTGAGAATGGCCAAAAACCAAACAATCTCAAAGCTGGAAGTTTGAAGTATCGACTTGTGAGGAACAACTCCATACCTGAATCCTTGCAAGTTGGCACCATGTTCGAAGGACCTGAAGGCCGAAGAAAACCAGAACTTAGGGGAAAAGATGATCCTTTTGATTATTATTTTTTAGTTTTCTCTTGGACATTAGCATGATAAACTGTTGAAATGATAGACTATTAGTTATTTTGTACATTCATGGACATTTAGTTGTGTAAAAGAACTGTTATAATTTTTTTATATATATAAATTCAGTTTTTTCATTGGTTTAATTAGTGCAGGGTCACCACAGTTGGACCCCTTTTTCTTGTTATAAATATGTCTTATGGTTGTAACTGGGCCAGACTTGTAACCAGGCCCAAGTTAGGATTCATTCGAGCAAATTTGGACCTAGGCCTGGGGCCAAAGCCCAAAATTCAGGCTTCTTTTTATGATATAAGTGTATGCTTCTTTTATTTTGTAAATCGTCGATTAACTTTCAAGATTAGAAATGCGTTTGACTTTTGATGTCCTAAATTCTTTACTTAGGCAATAATTGAAATGCTTTAGTTATAAACAGGAAGATTTACTTAAGTGCAAAGGAGGATAGGACCAATTAGAAAATATATAGTAAATGGTCCTGCCTAACACAAGCCCAGTACGGTCCAAACGTGGTTCAAATTCAGGTGCAGCAAAGGCTTCCTAAATTCCTCATTTCTGGGCTAAATTCCAAGCCCAAGGCAGCTTTAAAGATGCTGATGGATCTTTGACCATGACCTAACGGGCTACTTCTGGTCCAATTTCACTTGCCCAAACGATTAAAGGTCCAGTAACGCACCCTAAATTCATTGATGATTAATAGATTTAGGTTTAACCTTAGGTTAGTTTCAAATAAGAATATCCTTAGATGGCCTTAATTAAATAAACTTTTATTAAAATCAATTGAGGTGTGCCATGCCAAACAAATCCCTTAGCTCATGGCCCTCATAAAACTAGGTAACTCTTATAGAAAAAATTCAAGGCGTGCCATCAATTAAATTATCCATGGCCCTCACAAATGTTGTTTCCAAATTCGAACCTTCGTAGTTTCTTTAGGTGTGTTCTTTAAATAATTCATCATAGCTACGGGTACGGTTCCCGTGACGTAGCTGTGATTTTTAATTACTAAATCCGGGTGTACATTTCATGTGACCCAATTCTCAACAATGTTAAATAGAACCTGTCGTGAGCCGTGGGTGCATTTCATGTAGCGTGGCTTTAGACGTGTTTTAAATAGCATTGAATCTTCCTAAAAGCAGTTTTAAAATAATTAAAAGCGGTTACAAAAGCTAAAATGCACAATAGGTTTTAAAACACGTAATTAATCAGATAATTAGGCCAATTATTAATAGTTTAAGCGACCGTGCTAGAACCACGGAACCCGGGAATGCCTAACACCTTCTCCCGGGTTAACAGAAATCTTTATCTAGAATTTCTGGTTCGCAGACTTTTAAAATAAAGTCGAAATTTCCTCGATTTGGGATTTAAAATAAAACGGTGACTTGGAACAACAAATAAACTATTCCAAGTGGTGACTCAGATAAAATAAATAAATAATCCCATTTCGAATAACATCACTTAAATTGAAAAAACTCTCATATACCCTTATCGGGTAAAAAGGAGGTGTGACAGCTCTGGAAACTCCGCTGGGGATCATAACCCAGAATCTCTGGTTCAGGGTTTACAAATTCGATCTTAGAATAACTGTTATACTTGGCTTTATTTTTTATCTAATTTTTACATGTTGAGCCTAATGTGCTAATTGTCGCTTTTTACCGCTTTGGTATTATTTGAACTGTATATAAATTGTTACGAAACCCTCCTCTCTCTGAGTCTTCTAAATCATCTAGGAAGTGTACACTTCGTGTAACTTCTTTTCCGGTGAAGCTTCTGTATTCCCGGTATGCTCCCTCCCCCCCAAGCCATCCGCTCGGGGTAAGCCAGGTCTAGAACAATACACCCAGGTTTTTAAACCTAGTATAACATAGCCTCATGTCGGATCCCTAGTGGGAACGCTTATTTATATCACGTGCATTTGACTTTGGGGAATCAACACAGGGGTTGGGTCCGTCTAGGACAGGTGTACCCGAAATGAAAAGACCATCCTGATGCATTCTACTTGCTACTTATGCATTTATTTCCTTCGGATTGCATGTTGACTGGCTTATGAATAATGGAGAAAAGTTGGGAAAATCAAGTTGAGGATTGAGAGAGATAATTTCCTGTCTTTAAGAACTGGTATCCAAAAAGTACCGAAACTCTGCCGAAATTTTGAGAAAGAAAAGGAATTTTTGCCTTAAGGAAATATTATTTGGTATCGTTTTATTATGTCAAAACTGTCCGAACTACGCAAGTTTGATGCTCACCGGGTGTGGGATACGTAGGTAACCCTCACCGGGTCCAACTCCATTTTTGCAAAAATAACCCAAAAGGAACAAAAATTTTGTTGTTTTATCATAAATAAGTTAGGTGATGTCGTTCTTGTCTAAATAGCCAAAATGCCCCCAAAAGGCCACCGGAAGGCTGCTTTTGCGAGAATAGCCACCTATGGTTCTTTTTTCAAATTTTGGCCAATTAGAAAACACAGCCCTAAAATCTTCTTTCCTGAGGTGCTGAAGGGTCGTATTTGCAAAGGCAGTTTTTTGTTTTGAAACAAAAATGTTTGAAAAAAAACTGATAACTTTCTCTTGAGTCAAAATAAATCATGTTCTTTTAACCAATCACTCTAATAAATGTGCGGGATGAGCACAATTGAAAATGAACCCTTCACAGTCCTCGAAAAAATCTCATTAGGACTCCATATGTCGTGGAACGACTTAGGAAAAGTCAGCAGAGATACTGTGGTAAAAGTTTTGGGCGGTCTTGTTGGTCTTCTGAAAATCAAACCGAGGTTGGATGTGATTGAGGCTTTGATAGCTTTTTGGGACCCGGCGCATAATGTGTTCCATTTTTCTGATTTTGAGCTAACCCCCACGCTTCAGGAAATAGCGGGCTATGCCAGTCATAGTGGGAATCTTAGAAGTAGGTACCCAATGACACCAAGAAAAGTCACTCCTCATAAGTTTTTGGACCTTCTGAGCATCAGTCGGGAGGTTCAAGATGGAAATCTATCAGAGGGATTTTGCACATTCTACTTCTTGTACCAGCGTTATGGCGATCCCCATGGTTTTGAGGCTCCAGATATAGGCCTAACTCATTCAGGAAACAAAGATAAATGGGAAGCATGCCGGGAACTGGCTTTTATAGTGGCATTCCTGGGTTTTTTGATCTGCCCAAGAAAGGATGGAAATATAGAATTGGGTCTTGTGGGAATGGCCGACATCATGATTAAAAAAGCTAATGGCACCCTTGTTCCAATGATCTTAGCGGAGATTTATCGAGCTCTAACTGTCTGCCGAGAAGGGGGGAAATTCTTCGGAGGCTGTAACATGCTTCTATAGCTTTGGATACAAGAACATCTTTGCCACCTCCTGGGGTGCTCCCGGTCGCTAAAGTCATTCACATGTCAGCCGAGGTGTGTTATCTTCTCTTAATGGGTCTCTAGAGCATTTAGTCGTATGCTCCACATAGGATGCTGCGCCAACAAGTCATCGAATTGGGTCTAAAAGTTGTATTCCCAAAAGGAAATGTTCGTTAGATTTGGAATGAGTGTAGATTTCTAGAGCCAAAGACTCGGGTACGGGATCTATCTAAAGGCAAATTAGAGCCTAATTACATGACTTGGTTTGGTAAAAGATTTCAACTCCATCAAGAGCCCAAACGGCCTGCTAAAAGACCCCACATCCAGCAATTCACTGATGATTCATGAGAGCAATAGGATTGGTTGGAAAAAGAGGCAAGCTACAGGGCCAAGATAAGAAAATTGGAGGGACAACTCCGAGATCTTAAATTTGACAATAGTGTACAAGCTGTTGTCGATGAAGGGGAAAAGAAAAAGCTGGCTCAAGAAAACAAAGCCCTTCAAACACAGATCCAAAAAATGAAAATAGCTGCTGAGAATCAGGAAAGGAGACGGACAGATTAAAGGCTCATAAATGGTCTTAGAAGGAAAATATCTGAATATTAGGATGACTTGGAAAAATCCGAGGTTAATCTGGCAAGAGACCGGGCACAGTTGACAAAGAACGCAGAGGGACAAGCGGAGTTTGTACGGCAGTTGAAAAGG
This sequence comes from Nicotiana sylvestris, assembly GCF_000393655.2. Taxonomy (NCBI): domain Eukaryota; kingdom Viridiplantae; phylum Streptophyta; class Magnoliopsida; order Solanales; family Solanaceae; genus Nicotiana; species Nicotiana sylvestris. The sequence continues at coordinate 175,179,474 of NC_091064.1, read as the reverse complement.
AAATATGAGGGAACCATCACAAATTTGAAGAAAAGGCTAACTACCCTCGAAAATTAGATGGCCAAACAAGCTAAGAACTTTAAAGCGGAAAGGGAACATTGCTATGCATTAATGTCCCAGCTAGAGGAAGATATGCAACTGCTACAGGGTCAAAACCACCATGACGCCCAGGTACTAGAAGCTAGGTCTCAGCAAATTGGGTCGTTTACTCAAAGAAAAGGGCATCATTAGGGAAAGGGTTAGAGCAATTGCTAACTGTATCGTTATGAAGTGTCATGAATGTGAAGACATGACTAGAACCACTTTATTTGCTGCAGTAATGACCCTTGTTAGCCAAATAATGAGTGACCTGGATCGTCTCCAAGGGGATCTTGCACATAGGCCCGTGGCAAGACCGACTGATGTCTCACGGGCCCCTGGAGTAGAAGAACTTATGTATTTTTGATTTTCATTTTGAGTCTGTATTTCAGTTTTTACTTTTAAAGTATGTTTCGAGTCTGTTTGTAGTTTCAAATTCCTAGAAAAAGTATGATGGAGTCGTTTGTAACTCAAAAAAGTAGAAGTTTTTATCAATGAAAATTTGGAAAATCCCAAAAAATTGTTTCTTTACTTTTCGCATTTATTCCTTGAACTGCGTAATGATCTAATTCACTCGGTGTCGTGATAAGTAGGCAATCCTCATTGGATCTGGTCATGATTTTTGTAAATAAAATAAAAGAGAAAATGTGGAAAAGAGAAAACCAAAAAGAAAAGGAGAGAAAATAAGGAAAAGAGAATGAGAACAAGAGAGAAAATGAGAGTGCAAAAGAGAGCAAGAGAGAAGATCGGGGAGATAAACAAAAGCTGGGATGAGACATGCAATCATTGCAAAACATGTAGAAACACATTTAACTGTATAGGTGCATCACACCCCCAATGTGCGATTTCCTATATGTTAATTGCTTCAAACTAACCGGTTTAATTTCTACTGTTGAGTGTAGGTTCTTTTTTTAAGGTGGTTGGTTTGTGGTAACCAGGCTTCATACCCATACTTTACAAGATCTAAGGGCAGTGTAGAAATGTCGTCAGAAGGTCATCAACTAACAATTCCCATCTCAAAGGATATCTTGCTATCGGTTATCCCAACCTCAAAGTCAGCGGTAACTGAAGAGAATAGGGCATTGCGCCTCCGCGTGCTCGAAATGTGGGACACCTAGTCCAATGGTAGAGAGTCACTGAGTTCCATACCCGGTTTCCTTGAGCTACTTCCTAGAGCAAGTGAAAATTCCAATCTCCCGATAAATTACCCGAATACCCCACTTGGATACCCCACCATCTCAGCTCACTTCACCGGAACACCTTTTGAGGTTCACCCCATGTGGTTTCGGGAGTGACCTCCAACATATTTACCGTACCACCAACCTCGGCTGCGGTGCAACCCACTGTGCCCAGGCCAAGCTTTGATCCATCATCTTTCACTTTCCAAGTACCATCTTTTCCACCAGAACCTGCTCATTTCACCACCAATTCCTACCCTCAACAACCCCGGTACAGGTTTACCGCGGGACAGAAGAAGGCTACAAAGAACCCCGAGCAAGAAGAAATTACCCGAAAAATAAGGAGCATGGAACATAGCCTTAAGAATATACAAGGCTTGAGCGGACAAAAGAGCGTATCCTACGCTGATCTATGTATGTTCCCACATGTGCATTTTCCCCTGCGTTTCAAGACCCCAAAGTTCCAAAAGTATGATGGGCACGGGGATCCCATAGCCCACCTCAAGAGATATTTCAATCAATTAAGAGGGGCAAGCGGGAAAAAAGAGCTCCTACTGGCTTGTTTCTGAGAGAATCTAGTTGGTATTGCATCTGAGTGGTACATGGATCAGGACATATCTCGTTGGCATATTTGGGATGATCTGGCCCGAGATTTTGTCAGGCAGTTTCAGTATAACATAGACATAGCTCCCGATAGGAATTCTCTGTCGAATCTCAAGAAGAAGTCATCGGAAAGTTTTCGAGAATATGAGTTAAATGGCGCGAACAAGCGGCCAGGGTCAAGCCCCCGATGGATGAAACGGAAATGGTTAGTGTTTTCCTACAAGCCCAAGAGGCTGACTACTTTCAGAATATGATGTCTGCAATAGGGAAACTGTTTGCTGAGGCCATCAAGATTGGTGAGATGGTCGAGAATGGTCTAAAAATAGGGCGCATATTGAACCAATCTGCCATAAGAGCTACATCCCAAGCAATTCAAAGCGGGTCCAGAGGTGTAGCTAATAGAAAGAATAAAGAAGAGATGGCGATGGCAGCTTCAAGTCTGAGAAACCCCCGTCCACCCAGAGGTTACTTCCCTCCAAGCACCCCACAACATTATTATCCTTATCAGGATGTGGCCTATGCTATGGCTCCTCAGCCGTACGTAGTAATGAATGCCCAGCCATAAGCTCGGCCACAACAATAGTTCAACCAAACCGAGCTCTATTTCCTAGAAATAACCCTCCTCACTAAGCTCAGTATAATCCCTTACCTCCACAAAATAACTTCCCCTACAATGCCTGTGCTCGGGAGCCACCTAAGAGAACAAACTTCACGCCTATTGGTGAATCATACTCTAGCCTTTTTCCTAAAGTGGTCCAAATGGGTTTGTTGCAACCTATACCCCAAACCAGGCAAAACCCAGAGTTACCCTCCTACCGAGCAGGTACTCGATATGCTTACCATTCGGGAGCGGAAGGGCATGATACTGAAGACTGTTGGACTCTCAAAAGGGTAATTAAAAACTTAATAGAACAAAATAGAGTAGTGTTGAAAGATGAAGAGGTCCCCAATGTGACCAACAACCCATTGCCGGCTCACAACAATGGGCCGGTCATTGGGATGATTTGCAAAGATAAAGAGTTTGACCCAGCCCTAAAAGCCATCATTGCCATAGCCGATATGGAAAAGAAGCCAAAGGCTGCCGCGAAGCAAGATAAGGGGGAGAAGAAAAGTAATCCCACCCCTCAAAGTGCAGAAAAGACAGAGGAAATCAAAAATGGGGCAGTACCCCCAAAAGATGTCATTCTCTATGTACCCCGAGGTCACAGGAAAGAGCAAATGACATTATGCCCTCCAAAAAGGTTCAAGCTAAACAAGGGACCTAAAATGTACGTGCTTAAAGGGGTCTATGTGGTATGGGGCCAGTAATTTCACCAAGGCTGAATGAGCCCGTGGTTATTGGCCGCACACCACAGAAGCCAATGCAGACCCGATTGTCATCCCATGGAATAATAACAAGGCGGTAGTAACCTACAAGGGAAAAGACGTCCTAGGAGAAGCAAATGAAGCTAACCCAGCTGAGAAGTACCTTAACTTGAAGGACTTGAACAAAGCCAAGAAGAAGCGTTTCTCACTCAAGAATCCTGTCAGTGCTGAGGAGGCCGAAGAATTCTTCCATAAAATTAAATCTGCGGACTATGAGGTAATAGACCAACTCCGAAAGTCTCATTCACAAGTTTCGCTCATGTCTCTACTGGTAAGCTCAACCGAGCATCAGAAAGTATTGATAAAAACCCTCAATGAAGCTTATGTTCCGATTCAAACCACTGTTGAACAACTGGAGAGGATGGCGGAAAGATTCTTCGCAGTCAATCAGATTTCCTTTAGCAAGAATGATTTGCCCCTGGAAGGGTCCACCCATAACAAAGCCATCCATCTGATAGTTAAATGAGAGGGGTACTACGTAAAAAGAGTCATGGTGGATGGTGGATCGGGGTTGATATCTGCCCTCTTTCAACTTTGCAAAGAATGGAGATTGGGACTAAGAGAATCAGGCTAACAATGTCTGTGTGTGTACTTTTGATGGCATCAAAAGAGACACCATAGGTAAGATCGATTTGATTTTGACTATTGGTCTTGTGCATTTTGAGGTGACATTTCAGGTCCTAGACATGGACACTTTTTATAATTTTCTCTTGGGAAGACCTTGGATTCATGCGGCAGGGGTCGTACCTTCCACTCTCCACCAGATGGTGAAATTTGAATATGAAGACCAGGAAATTGTGGTTCATGGAGAAGACAAGCAGTCAATTTATCGGGACTCGTCAGTCCCATGTCTCAAAGCCAGGGAAGGTAGCGAGCATATAGTTTATCAAGCTTTCGAGGTGGTAGTCGCAGATCAATGTGAGGAGGGAATCCCGTGTCCTCAGCCCTTTCTGTCAAATGCGTCCATCATGGTCGCTACCGAAATGATCAAGCATGGTTATAAGCCTGGGAAGGTACTAAGGACGTCATTGCAAGGTATCACAGAACCTATGACTTTACCTACCAGCGAGAAGTTCTTTGGTATGGGTTTTCACGCCACAGAAGTTGATGTGACATATAGGCAAATGAACAAAAGAGCAATGGTTGGGTTTTACCTTAGCCGGTTCTGCATCTCTACAAAACATTCGTCAGGACCAAGTACAATGAAGAAGAAGAATATGAGGCCTTCACGGCCGAGGAAATTGAAGAAATATATGGGGCTATGAGGCAGATGTTGTATAAAACCCACATGGTCCAGCCGGGAGAAGGCTCGAGCACCGCTGAAGTTCTGTATATGGGGCCCAATGCCAAGTTGCAAAACTGGAAGGCTACTCCGTTCCCAGTCAAGCGGGAATCCCGGTAGTCCAGTCTTGCCACCTTTTCTACATCACGAGTTATTCTAGGGTGTAACTCGGATGTTTCTTTTAGTTTACTGTCTTTAAATTTCGATGTAAATCCTGTTATCTTCAAAATTCAATGAAATGAAATCAATATTTCATTGTTCATGAATCTCTCTTATTTGTTTCTAATTTTTGCTACTTTTCTTATTTTCTTCTTTCAGTTCTAATAATGCGGCTTTAACTAACATGACATGCTTGCGAACTTCATGCCCATATCCAAACACGATGTCTAATTGTGAAATAATGAATCAAGAACCGGAATATGATGAAGAATAGGCTTGTAGGGAAATAAACCGAGAATTGGAACAATTCAAGAATAAACCAAAGTCAAACTTAAATGAAACTGAGCCGGTTAATTTGGGTAATTCTGAAGAGGTTTAAGAAACCATGATAAGCATTCACACGGATGAAAGAACCAGGGATGCATTGATCCAACATTTTCTCAAATTCAAAAATGTATTTGCTTGGTCCTACGATGACATGCAAGATTAAGTTTCGATTTGGTGGTCCACAAATTGCCGACTTACCCCGATTATCCCCTTGTCCAGCAAAAGCAAAGGAAGTTCATAACTGATATCAGTGACAAGATCAAAGAAGAAGTCATCAAACAGTTGAAGGCGGAGGTGATCCGAGTAGTCCGATACACCACATGGTTAGCTAATGTGGTTCCCGTTCCAAATAAGGATGGGAAAACTCGAGTGTGTGTTGACTATCGAGATCTGAACAAAGCAAGTCCCAAAGACAACTTCCCATTGCCAAACATCCACATCCTTGTTGACAACTGTGCCAAACATGAGATACAATCTTTCGTGGATTGTTATGATGGATATCATCAGGTCTTGATGGATGAAGAGGATGCGGAAAAGACAGCCTTCACCATACCCTGGGGAACTTATTATTACAAGGTCATGCCTTTTGGTTTGAAAAACGCTGGGGCAACTTATATGAGAGCTATGACTACCATCTTTCATGACATGATGCACCAAGAAATCAAGGTGTATATGGATGATGTGATCATCAAATCCGGAACACAGGACGACCATGTTCGGGACCTGAGAAAGTTTTTTGAGTGGCTGCGTAAGTATGATTTGAAGCTAAACCCAGCTAAATGTGCATTTGGGGTTCCGTCTGGCAAACTCTTGGGATTTATAGTCAGTTGAAGGGGCATCGAGCTAGATCCAATGAAGATAAAGTCTATTCAGGATTTGCCTCCTCCGAGAACCAAGAAAGAGGTTATGAGCATGCTGGGAAGGTTGAATTACATCAGTCGATTCATTGCTCAGTTGACTTCCACATGTGAGCCCATATTCAAGGTGTTGAAGAAAGATGCAGCGATTAAATGGACAGACGAGTGTCAAGAAGCCTTTGATAAAATCAAATAATATCTGTTGAATCTTCCAGTCTTGGTCCCACCTAAACTGGGGAGGCCTTTGTTTTTGTACCTGACAGTCTTGGAGAATTCCTTTGGCTGTGTCCTCGGGAAACACGATGTGACCGGGAAGAAAGAGCTGGAAATATACTATCTGAGAAAGAAGTTCACTAGCTACGAAGCCAAATATACTTTGTTGGAAAGGACTTGCTGCGCCTTAACTTGGGTCGCTCAGAAGCTTAGGCATTACCTATTGGCCTATACCACTTACCTCATCACCAGGCTGGATCCTTTAAAGTACATATTCCAGAAGCCGATGCCCACAAGGAGGTTAGCAAAATGGCAGATCCTGCTCACTGAATTTGACATAATTTATGTCACCCGCACGGCAATGAAAGCCCAAGGTTTAGTAGATCACCTGGCTGAAAACCCTGTTGATGATGAATACCAGCCTTTGAGCACTTACTTCCCGGACGAGGAAGTAAATTCGGTTGAGGTAACATCAGAAGACACCAATGCTTGGAAAATATTTTTTGATGGAGCTGTGAATGCAAAAGGTGTCGAGATCGGGCAATTTTGATCTCACCCACTGGTCAGCACTATCCAACCACAGCCCGGCTTCGATTTTTCTGCACAAACAACACTGCCAAGTATGAAGCCTGCATTATGGGTATGAATATGGCAATCGACCAAGATGTGGAAGAATTGTTGATCATGGGAGATTCAGACTTGATTATTCGACAAGCTCAGGGTGAATGGGAAACTTGGGATGTCAAGCTTATTCCATACAGGCAACATGTGGAAGATCTTAGCAATCAGTTCAAGTTAGTCGAGTTCAGGTACATTCCTCATTTTCACAATGAGTTAGCCGATGCACTCGCTACTTTGGTCTCGATGTTTCCATATCCAGGCAATCTCCACTCCAATATCATCTGTCATTTTGGTATTCCTATGACCATCATTACCGACAATGCTGCGAACTTGAATAGTCATTTGATGAGGGAGATATGCGAACAATTCAAGATCACACATCAAAACTCTACCCCTTATCGGCCTAAAGCTAATGGTGCCGTTGAAGCAGCAAACAAGAACATCAAGAGATTCTTAGGAAGATGATCCAAAGTTCTAGGCAATAGCATAAAAAGTTGTCATTTGCATTGTTAGGATATCGCACAACTATGCGCACATCAGTAGGAGCAACCCCATATCTATTGGTTTATGGCACTGAAGCCATAATATCTGTAGAAGTTGAAATTTCATCTCTTCGAATCATTGTTGAGGCTGAAATTGAGGATAAGGAGTGGGTCAAGCCCGTCTAGAACAGTTAACCCTGATTGACGAAAAGCGGATGGCCGCAGTTTACCATAGGCAGTTGTATCAACAAAGAATGGCCCGTGCCTACAACAAGAAAGTGCGGTCTAGGAACTTTGAAGTCGGGAAACTCGTTTTGAGGCGTATTCTCCCTTATCACAAGGAAGCAAAAGGAAAGTTCGCTCCTAATTGGAAAGGCCCATAGATTATTAGAAAACTGTTGCCAAAAGGGGCGTTGTACTTGGGAGACATTAAAGGAAATGACCCCGAAACAGCTGTAAATGCAGACGCAATCAAAAGGTATTATGTTTAATCTTGTTGTAGCAACAATATTATCCGATTGAGATGGCAAAGGCCTTCATTCTCGCTACTCCAAACACTTCAACCCTTTTGCTAACCCTTTGATCCGGTTACTTTTCTTTGATTACCCTCTTCGGAACCTGAAAACGTTGTTGAAAAAAAAAAGTTTCCCTGAACTATGTTCGACTTGATTCCGAAAGGATACATAGGCAGCCTCTCTCTAGATTTCAGTCACAGCAAAACAAAAATCCCAATTCCCCCGAAAAGTGAAACTGGGGCAGATGCTATAATGGTTTGGTGACGGTTCACCAAAAAGGTTCCAAAGTTGTAATTCAATCCAAACTCTTTTTACCCCAAATCCTGTTCAAGCCTTTCTGATTAATCGGTGAAAGAGTTCAAGAGTCGTAGAATGCGTTTGTTTGGAACTGATACAACCAAATGAGAGAAATAAAATGAGAGAGTCTTGTTGGTGAAAACCCACACGGGCACCATAAGGTGATGATGAGCAGAGAAACTGAAAAATAAGAGAGTCTTATTAGTAAAAACTCGTAAAGATCACTATAAGGCGACGATGAGAAGAGAAATGAGAGAGGTCAATTGGCGAAAACTGGCAAAGGGCACCATTGATCAAAAAGAAGGAATCCCTTACAACCATTGGCACTAAAAGAGTCCTAGCAAGGTTTCTGGGTTTTAAAACACAGATCATAATGGGTTTATGAGAAGTTGGATAGTTGCACAGATCGGGTATCCAGTACAAGAAGAATGTCATGTCTATTGAAGTCTGCATGCACTCAGAATAAGTCCTTTTTTCCTCCCCTGAAAGAGACACTTCTCTTTAAATCATTTTCCTGTCCTTTCTTTACTTTTCTTTGAAGCCATTTTGGTTTAATTCTTCTCCAAAACTAATACAAAGAAAAGATGGCAAGATTGGTTTGCAGGGTTCTGCTTAACAAAATTCTAATCCAAAGAAAAGCGCCCAGCCTCAACAGGTGCATCAAGTCGATCTTGACTGACCATGATGGTCGATGCTCCAGGTCCAAATTTATTGGAAAGGAAAGAAATCCAAAGTCAAGTGCCCATAAAGGCAGAATAAGATGAAAAGGCTAAAGCCCCACACGGGTGAACCATAATGTAAAATTTTGGGAAAGTCAAGATCTCTGGTTTTAGAAGAGAGATCGATCTCCAGAAAGCCGGCGAGCAGTAGAGGTTTTCATCAAAAAAGTTGGGCCAAGATCAAGGCCACAAAACCAAACATCATTTCAAACTAACCATTGTTCTTTGTTTGAAAATATGAAACAGGTGCAATCCTAGGCAACCTTGCAAGAAGCAGGTGTAACCAAAAAGAAACTGCGCAAGGGCTAAAAACAACTTTGCAGCAACGATCCATAAAGGAAAGTGCCCTCCAAACTCTTTCCCGCATTTACTCATTCCATGAAAAAAAAAAAAGAAACAAAATGAAAGAAAAAAGAGATAAGAAGAAAAATTCAAAAATGGTAGCCTAGGGTCCCCAATCTCTAGTCTGCTTTTCCAACATAGGGTCTCCACTCCCTAGTTGATTTTATTTTAGACATAGGGTCTCTACTCCCTAGTCGCTTTTCCAACATGGGGTCTCCGCTCCCTAGTTGAGTTTATTTTAGACATAGGGTCTCCACTCCCTAGTCGCCTTTCCAACATAGGGTCTCCACTCCCTAGTTGAGTTTATTTTAGACATAGGGTCTCCATTCCCTAGTCGCCTTTCCAACTTAGGGTCTTCACTCCCTAGTTGAGTATATTTTAGACATATGGTCTCAACTCCCTAGTCGCTTTTCCAAATAGGGTCTCCATTCCCTAGTTGATTTTAGTATAGAAATAGGGCTCCACTTCCTAATCTCTTTTTTCCAAAGATACACAATCCTGATTTAATTGCTTTCAATAAAGAAATAGTTTAGATTTTGTTACAATAACTCACGAAATTTTTCCTAGTGAAAACTGGAGCAAACAAATTTTGTTCGTTTGTTTGCTTTGGTGCCTAAACAGGTTTTCACCGTGAGATACAAGGTTTCAGATGACCAAACGAAGAAGTCACAACCCAAATAAAAGAAAAGAAGAAATAAGAAAAGAAGTTGAACTCAAAGTGCAGAAGCAGAGAAAAGATGCGGACCACTCCAAATTTGATTGAAGTCATAAGTTTTGTATGTCCTGCCTTGATCCGAAAAGCTGAAGAATAAACCAGCAGTTGCAGCTAACAAGCATCAAAATTCAGATCAGAGTCTATGGGAAGAGCTGACCAAGACTCAAGATCAAGCTTTTGAAGGTTTATAGATAGGAATCTTGTAACTTGTAGTTGATAGGCTTAGCTAGTTTAGCTTTTCATATTTCATTTTGGTGTAATAAGGAGCTCAGCAAGCAGAAACAGCAGCAACAGCAGTGAAATCACAGTTTACCGGTAGTCCCAGCTACCAAAACTTCTAAAACTACACTGACCCGATTCCTTTGTAGCCAAGGATATGTAGGCAACCTCCGAATCAAGGTTCAGTCAGGTTTTTTCAAAAGATGCTTCTCATGGAGTTTTGAACAGGCAAAAATCCCTCATAATTGCTCATTTCATCTTTGCCCGAAAAATCTTCATGTTTCTGAGCAAAGATGGGCAGCTATAAGCATGTGATTTTTGCTTTATATAAAATACTCCTATAAAATCCTGAGAAAATAGGTTTTCTGTTAATTATTTGCCATTTTAGGAATTTTTGTAGAATTTTCTTAATTATTTGCATTTCTGTGTATGTTTAATTTTTAAATCATGGAAAAATACCAAAAAATATCATGCATTGCATTTAGGATTTGCTTTTACATTTTTAGAATTAATCGGTAATTATTTATTTTATAGAAATTTGAAAATCACGAAAATACATTTTTACATTTTTGTCTTTAATTTTTTAGTTTATTGATAGCTATCTTTTAATTTAGAATTAAGTGATGTTTATAATTTTTGTAATTAGGTAATTAATTTAATTTCACACTTTTAGGTAATTTAGGATTTTTAATTGTAGGATTTTTAATAAAGAAAAAGGAAAAATTAGAAATAAAGAATTGAAGAAGAGGTTTATTTTTGAAATTGGGTCATTTTTACACCTAAATCAGGCCCTAGATCCCATCCCAAAGGACCCACAACCCAAGCCCAAAACTAAATCCACCTGGTCCACCCCCGTCAAAATAAAAGGGCGTCGTTTGCTAGCTTTAATCTCAGCTGTTGATCTCTTATGATCCAACGGCTGAGAACTAACCCTTCCCCTCCCTTATAACTATCCAAACGGAACCCCTACCCCCCAAAAGACCCCTCACTTCATCTCTATCACCTTCTCTTACCCCTCACCGGCTCCACCACAGACCGCCCACCGAAAATCTCCAACGGCAGTGCTGTCACTCCAAACCTCCCCAAAATTACACCACGGAACCCCCCACAGCCTCCTCATTCCCAATCTCCAACTAGTTTCCTTCGAATCATTGCCGAGTTCTACGAATTTTAGATCGAAAAATCCGGCCAAAACCCTAATTGATCCAAATCACTCCAAACTCACACCCTATAATCCTTGCCCTATCTGAACCCCCAAACCACCCTTAGCCCCCATCAAATCAGCCCCAATCTAGTCGAATTTCAAATCTCAGATTCCGGAAGAACCCTAATTCTTTCTTTCTTCTTCTCTTGATCAGTGCTTGGTCAAATAAACTAAAATATTCATTAGTCGATTGTTCTTGTTAAGAACAGACGATTAATGGTGATTAGCGTTCATTTATGCCTTTTGAAGTTTGGCCAAGTTCATAACAAAATCCAATTTTAGGTAATTTCCTTTTTCTTTCTGTTTACTTTTACCTTGTTATAATTAATTTGTTTTTATGTTAATTATTTCCATTAGATGCATATTTTAGGATTTTTTTAGTTTTAGCTTTTCCTTATTTCATAGCTGTTTAGTTTAATTATTTGTTCTTATTTAGCAAATTGGTCAAAGCATGTTAAAGTTTATTAGTCAATTACATGAGTTAGTTTAATTAGGTGTAACAGTTTCCTCCTTGTTAGTTCCAAATTGGTTTAAGGTCTTTTAGCCTTAGTGATTCTATTTAATTATAGACACCATAGGTGTTAGAATTCAGCATTGTTAAGATTTAACTAGTTTAAATGTTTTTGTTTTTCTGATTAATTGCAGCCATTTGTTCTTTTTTTAGACACCTTTGATTCAAATCCCCAATCCCTTTTAGGCTTGCCTTTGTTTGTCATGGTTTTGAAATCAGTAGAAACTTAGGGACCTAACTGAACCAAAAGTTTAGGTAGAAATGAAATAAACAGACATTAAAAGGTTAAAACTGGACTTTTACATTGAAAAAATATCAGAATGTTCTAGAAAGTGTACCAGCTGTCCAAATTAGTTTCAAAAGATGCTGAAAATAGACAACTGGACATTTTATCCACTGCAAAAATGTTGTACTAGCTAGGAATTTAGGGTAGAATAATCCCTAAATGCTTTTTTTTGGACACTTTATATAAAGAAATGATCCCTTACTCTCACGGATATTTGAGCATCATTCTATGCATAACACTTCTGAAAAACCAGATTTCTAATAACCTGAAAGAATACCCAAAGTTTTTCACTTTTAAAATTTCCTAGGTTTCTTGTCTACACAATGGATTGAGTTTTGATGTTGTGATATTGCTGCTCGTGTGTTGGGTTTTTTGCACTGTCAAGGCTGGTTTTTGCCTAAGTGGTTGTGTGTTTGATTAGCTGAGATATTTCTACATTGGCCATTTGACCTTTATTTGGTCTTTTCTCGGTTAGTTTCTACGCCTATGTATGTTTCTTGCACCTCCTGTAACCAGTTGTTTGGAGTGGTTGAATACAAAACTGAATTTCTAAATGCTTTATTAGCTCATTTGTTTGCTTTAATGAACATGATTCCTCTAAATGTGTTAATATATCACTTCACTAGGGTATTAAAGTAGTCTATTTAGTTAAGTTCTTATCTAAAATAAAAGCAAGAAGGGTTTGAATCTAGACCTATAACTACTGAAGTAGCCTCCCTCCTTCTTTTCTAAATTGCTTACCCAAAGATATACTAGTTAAATGAATCTTTATCACACTGAAATCTGCATTCTTTTTTTTGTGTGTGTGAGAATAGCCAAAAATCAAACAATCTCAAAGCTGGAAGTTTGAAGTATCTACTTGTGAGGAACAGCTCCATAGCTAAATCCTTGCAAGTTGGCACCCTGTTTGAAGGACCTGGAGGCAGAAGAAAACCAGAAATTAAGGGAAAAGATTTTCCTTTTGATTATTTTTTTTTAGTTTTCTCTTGGACATTAGCGTGATAAATTGTTGAAATGATAGACTATTAGTTATTTTGTACATTCATGGACTTTCAGCTGTGTAAAGGGACTGTTATAATTTTTTATTTTTTTTATAAATTTAGTTTTTTCGTTGATTTTATTAGTACAGGGTCACCACAATTGGCCCTCTTTTTCTCTTTATAAACATGTCTTATAGTTGTAACTGGGCCAGACTTGCAACCAGGCCCAAGTTTGGATTCATTCGAGCAAATCTGGACCTAGGCCTTTGGGCCTGGGACCAAAGCCCAAAATTCAGGCTTTTTTTATGATATAAGTGTATGCTTTTTTTATTTTGTAAATCGTCGATTAACTTTCAAGATTAGAAAATACGTTTGACTTTTGATGTCCTGAATTCTTTACTTAGGAAATAATTGAAATGCTTTAGTTATAAACAGGCAGATTTAGTTAAGTGTAAAGGTGGATAGGCCCAATTAGAAAACATATAGTAAATGGGCCCGCCTAACACAAGCCCAGTACGGGCCAAACGTCGTTCAAATTCAGGTGCAGCAAAGGCTTCCTAAATTCCTCATTTCTGGGCTAAATTCCAAGCCCAAGGCAGCTTTAAAGATGCTGATGGATCTTTGACCATGACCTAACGGGCTACTTCTAGTCCAATTTCACTTGCCCAAACGATTAAAGGTCTAGCGAACGCACCATAAATTCACGGATGATTAATAGATTTAGGCTTAACCTTAGGTTAGTTTCAAATAAGAATATCCTTAGATGGCATTAATTAAATAAACTTCTATTAAAATCAATTGAGGTGTGCCATGCCAAACAAATCCCTTAGCTCATGTCCCTCATAAAACTAGTTAACTCTTATAGAAAAAATTCGAGGCGTGTCATAAATTAAATTATCCATGCCCCTCACAAATGTTGTTTCCAAATTCGAACCTTCGTAGTTGCTTTAGGTGCGTTCTTTAAAAAATTCATCATAGCTACAGGTACGGTTCCCGTGACGTAGTTGTAATTTTTAATTACTAAATTCGGATGTACATTTCATGTGACCCAATTTTCAACAATGTTAAACAGAACGTGTCGCGAGCCGTGGGTGCATTTCATGTAGCGTGGCTTGAGACGTATTTTAAATAGCATTGAATCTTCCTAAAAGCAGTTTTAAAATAATTAAAGCGGTTACAAAAGCTAAAATGCACAATAGTTTTAAAACACGTAATTAATCAGATAATTAGGCCAATTATTAATAGTTTAAGCGACCGTGCTAGAACCACGGAATCCGGGAATTACTAAAACCTTCTCCCGGGTTAACAGAATTCCTTATCTAGAATTTCTGGTTCGCAGACTTTTAAAATAAAGTCGAAATTTTCTCGATTTGGGATTTATATTAAACCAGTGACTTGGGACACCAAAATAAACTATTCTAAGTGGCGACTCTGATAAAATCAATAAATAATCCCATTTCGAATACAACAACAACAACAACAACGACCCAGTATAATCCCACAAGTGGGGTCTGGGGAGGGTAATATGTACGCAGACCTTACCCCTACCCCGAAGGGTAGAGAGGTTGTTTCCAGGAGACCCTCGGCTCAAAAAAAGCAATAGGATATGATATATTAGTACCATAAAAATGCGTAATAAAAATAACAACAATATATAAGAGATACGAAATATGAAATACAGGATACGAAATACGAAATACGAAATAGATGGCTGGTATAGTACAACTAGAAGGTAAAGCCCTGCATCAATAGACGACCACTGACATTCCTAGTCTAACTCCTAACTAGATAGTCTCTCTCACTTGTGCTGTAGAAATATTCACACTCTCCCCTAACCTACAACCTTAATGCTCGACCTCCATAATTCCCTATCAAGGGCCATGTCCTCAGTAATCCTAAGTCGCACCATGTCATGTCTGATCACCTCTCCCCAATACTTCTTAGGTCTCCCTCTACCTCTCCGCGTGCCCACTACAGCCAGTCGCTCACACCTCCTCACCGGTGCATCAGTGCTCCTCCTCTGAATGTGCCCAAACCATCTGAGTCTTACTTCCCGCATCTTGTCCTCCATGGGGGCCACACCCACCTTCTCTCGAATATCTGCATTCCTAATCTTATCCATCCTTGTATGCCCGCACATCCACCTCAACATCCTCATCTCTGCTACTTTCATCTTCTGGGTGTGTGAGTTCTTTACCGGCCAACATTCAGTTCCATACAACATGGCAGGCCTAACCACTGCTCTATAAAACTTACCTTTTAGTAACGGTGGCACTTTCTTGTCACACAAGACTCCCGACGCTAACCTCCACTTCATCCACCCCACCCCTATACGGTGTGTGACATCCTCGTCAATCTCCCCGATCCCCTGAATAACCGATCCAAGGTACTTGAAACTACCTTTCTTGGGAATGACTTGAGAGTCAAGCCTCACTTCAACTCCCGCTTCCGTCGGCTCAACTCCAAATTTGCACTCGAGGTATTCCGTCTTCGTCCTACTCAACTTGAAACCTTTAGACTCAAGAGCATGTCTCCAAATCTCTAGCCTCTCGTTGACGCCGCCTCTTGTCTCGTCAATTAGAATAATGTCATCAGCAAATAGCATGCACCATGGAACCTCCCCTTGAATATGATGAGTCAGTGCATCCATCACCAGGGCAAATAGGAATGGGCTGAGCGCAGACCCTTGGTGCAATCCCGTAATAACTGGAAAGTGTTCAGAGTCGCCTCCTACTGTCCTAACCCGAGTCTTAGCTCCATCATACATGTCTTTAATCACCCTAATATAGTTACTCGGGACCCCTTTATCCTCTAAGCAGCTCCATAAGACCTTCCTAGGAACCTTATCGTACGCTTTCTCCAGATCAATAAACACCATGTGGAAATCCTTCTTATTATCACCATATACCCTTATCGCGTAAAAAGGAGGTGTGACAGTTATCACCATATTTACATGCATCAAAAGATTTCCAAATTTTCCAACAAATAATGACACGAAGAGCCTGCAATATCAGTTTGTACACTGTGTTTCTTGCCTTCATATTCCACCAAACATTAAGCAATCCTCTGATTGGTAAGTGTTGATGGTTGATTCCCAATGGATTTCCCACAGCTTTCCACACATACCCAGCTGATCCCCCATCCACAAAAACATATTGCAAGGTCTTTATAAAAGGAACTAAACAGGAGCTACAAACCTCAGTTTCTTAAGAATCCGGCCTGGTACTGTTCTCCCTAATGGGAATTCTACCAAAAAGACCCTCCTAACACATGAAAGATTGCTTGAAGGGAATGGATTTGTGACAAATCTTGTTGATGGTGTCATTGATTGTTCTATGTCTCCTAACCAAATTCCAAGCAGACCCATTTATAAAGTGACCATCCTCAATAGTATTCCAGATTGCATAATCATTCTTGTCTTCTTAACCCAACTCTATAGACTTAATATGTAGAGCAATTTGGCTAGGTGGGTTATTGTACAACTTATGTGCATCTACCTATTAGTAATCATAAAATCATTGACCTTCTTCTTGGTATTGATAGCAGTGATGTAGCTTGAACAAATGTGTGCCAGAGGTCCCAATTCTGTCTAGTTGTCCCACAAAAGCTACAGTTACCAGCATTAATCTTCCAAGTTATTAATTTTTCACAATTGTCTTTGGCCCAAAGAAGATGTTTCCAAGCTTGAGAGTTACCGCTGCACTATTTCATACCAACAGGATGCACTTTATGACAGTATTTGTCACGATCTAAAATCCAACTAGTCGTGGTGGTACCTAACCCAACCTGCTAGGCAAGCCAATTAACAATTATCCAATTTCAATAAAATTTAATAAGACAATTAAGTAAAAAAAATATTTGAATCTTATACATTCTCCAAGGACTGGAAATACAAATCATGAGCTTCTAAGAATAGAATTTATAAAGCTAGTATGAAATAAATACATCATCTGTTCGAAATATATAAACTTATTTTTATGAATCTAAGGCTACCATGAAGAAGAGGAACACATGTATGTCTTCAATTCCAGCTCCCGTCGAACACAGTAATATCAGCATTCAACATATGCACGCAAGGTGCAGAAGTGTTGTATGAGTACAATTAACCTCATGTACTTAATAAGTAACAAACATAACCTTAGGTTGAAAGTAGTGACGAGCTAGAACATAGGTCAGACTCCAACACCAATAGCCAACAACAGTCTATAACAACATAATGAAAGTAATAAAAGAAGTAACTCAGAGTTAAAATCCTCAGCTCATTCACGGTTCTAGAAAAATAGGTCTGTTTTTCAAGTATATCATTGAAAACCAAATCTTTTACTGAAATCGCCAAAAATATGAGTATTGAAAACTGTAATTTTTTCCAAAGCTTTCAACAAGTAAATGTTACATTTTCAAATGGCGTGAGGAAAATACATTTCTATGCCTATATGTCAATATGTGAGAGAAGTCATAAATGTCATGATACCGTACACCATAAGGAAAAAATGCAGCTTTATGCTTGTATGCCAAGTGTGCATGTCAAATGCAATGTATCTCAAAGATAAACTCATGTACTTACACTCTCAGAGTACTCAATATCATTGTCTCACACTTTCCATTCATCATACTCAACCACTCGACATGCTCAGTCACTCAGTATTGTATATGGCCAATCCAGCGCAGGAAAAATACATCCCGAATATATACATAGCAACTGATATCAGTCACTCAGCACTGTATAAGGCCAATGCATCTCGGGGAAGATCCATCCCCAAATATAAATGCTTCGGGCAAGATCTATGCCCAGGGAAGATCCATCCCTCAATATAAATTAACTGCGCTCACTGGGGGTGTGTACAAACTCTGAAGAGGCACCTTCAGCCCAAGCGTTATAACAAGCCAGATCCAGGCATAAATCGATATAACATGTTACGGCGGGCAGCTCGATCTCATAATATTACTCACACTCAAGCCCTCGACCTCACTCAGTCATCAATCTCTCCAGTCTCTTGGTCTCACAATGCCATGAAACTAGCCCAAAATGATGATATGTGTCAATAAATAGCAACAGAGACTGAGATATGATATGAAATGAATGAATATGATTGAGTATGAAATTGCAATTTAAACTAATAACTCAACAACAATATAACCTCAGTGGGTCTCAACAGAATAAGCATGTAGCCTAGACATGGCTTCTAACATGAATTACAGCTCAATAGCTCTAGTACGTAGAGATTTCATGGTTACAGATATGATCAGGTAACTACACAGTACCATAGGAATAATGGAGTCACAATTCACACGGTGCACGCCCACACGCCCGTTACCTAGTATATGGGTCACCATAACACCAAACACATAATACGTAATCCGAGGTTTAATACGCAAGCCGAATGATGCTCCAAAAATTCTATCCCCCACTTACCGACCTCCGAATGGCTCAAAATAAGACAAAAGCATTTCAAATACATCAACTAATGCCAAAGGAAACAAACACAATCGATAAAGGTCAAATATTTAATCAAATCCCGAAATCGACCAAAAAGTCAAACACGAGCCCGCACCTTGGAACCCAACAAAACTCACAAAATCCAAAAAAAATATTCAATTACGAGTCCAACCATACGAGTGTCACTCAAATTCAACCCCGAATCAATGCTCAAATCTCAAAATTTTACTTTATGAAATTTTAGACAAAACCCTCAAATTTCACTTTGAAATCATCAATCAAGTGCCAAAAGTGAAGATGGATTCATGAAATATAATCAAAATCGAGCATAGAACACTTATCCCAATCCATATGGTGAAAATGGCCTCCAAAAATTGTCCAAATCCGAGCTCCCCAACTCAGAATATGACCCAATGAACAAACCTCGATATTAAGTATTTTTGTTCAGTTGTTCTACATCGTTTTGTAAGCCAAACGATCCCAAAACTCGCATGTGAAGCTTCCAATTGATTCCTTGTGAAATTTCAGTCAAGTTAAGCTTTTGAATCACTCCATTTGACCTTATAATGAAGGAGATATGTTGGTTTCAATATTTGAAAATATAGCAAATTTTTAAATACGAAGTCAGTGGCAATTTCGTAATTAATCTGAAAATTTTAGCAACCCAATTTTTAGTAAAATGACCATAAAATCCTCATATGATGTCCGAACTCGATGATGCTTTTTTCTATGGATCCGTAATTACAATACAAATCTAACACTTCAATAAAAACAGAAATCGGAGCTTATTTGTTTAATAGGGTATCATTTATGCTTGAAATAATGACGTCGAAACATAAGAAAAACGAGCGCAACACAGCCCAAACCTATCCGAAACTCACCCGAGCCCCTCGAGACCTCCTACAAACATACCAAAAAGTCTCATAAAATAATACGGACATAGTTGAGGCCTCAAATCACGCATAACAACATCGAAATGACGAAACGCACCTCAAATCAAACTTAATAAACTTTCGTCTTTCAAAAACTCGCGCAGAAACATATCAAATCAACTCGGAGTGAACTCAAATTTTTCACACAAGTCCTAATACATCATACGGAGCTACTCGTGCCCCAAACTACCGAGTGAAGTAAAAATGCTCAAAACGATCAGTCGGGTCGTTATAGTATTTTGCTTTAAAAAAGTCGTACCACATTGATCTACTAACTCTAAAATGCCACAATCTTTTTATTGTAAGTGTATTAGAGATGTTATCCATAATCCATTCCCCGGATACTAATTCTGGCTTCAATCTTTGGATAACATAACTTTTTCCAAAAAGTCTAATGGTATTTGTTTTTACCATTACAAGTACCCCAGAAGAAGTTAACAATATGATTCTGAATGAGCTTCACGGTTTCTTTGGAAGGATTAATGGAACAAAAAATATTAATAGGAAGAGATTGAATAACAAATTTAATTAGAACTTGTCTACCACCACAGGAAAACATATTACCTTGCCAAGCATTCAGTCTTTTAATAACCTTGGCACACATGCAATCAAAATAAGAAAAAAAAATCTTACCTACATAAATAGTACAACCAAGGCTATTAAAAGGAAAATTTTTATCAAGGAAGCCAGTTTTAACTCTAATACCGTTGATCCTATATGCACATGTTTTAGGATCAGTGAGGAAAAATCTTTTATCCTTATTATCCTTCTGTCCAGAAGCACTTTTATGGTTCCTAATTTGTTTCATGATCAACTTTATGGACTTGGTATTTCTACTACTAAAGATCACAATATCATCAGCATATACCAAGTGAATTATCTGAGGTCCATTTCTATGCATTGAGAAAGAAATGAAAGCAGTGTAATGCAGCAAACTATTCAAGGATCTTGACAAAACCTCAGTATCAATGATGAAAAGGTATGGGGATATGGGATCACCTTATTTAAGACCTTGGGAAGAAGTAAAGAAGCCATGTCTAGTACTATTAACAATTATAGAGTACCACACATTAGAAATACTTCTCCAAATCAGTTTACACCAATCATCATTGAAGCAAAATCTACATAACACCTTATTGTTACATTACCTGTGGGTGGTTTTAGTATGATTCACAACCTAAACCCTTTCACATTGGAAGCACCGTCGGTGAATAGGATCCAGACCCGCAAACTGGTCCTCGAGGCAAGAAATAATTCTTTCTCGACCTCGGGGATTGTTGATACCCAAATTTGCCTTCATATTTTATAATATATTCCATACACTTTCAAAATATCATTTTGCATTATTACCTAATTTTCAAGGGTCACATAAATATTTTCTATAATTTTTTATAATTTTCAAAGCTTTAAAATTGATTTTCTTGCATTTAAATTATTCAAATAATTATTAATTACTCCTTCAAATTTCTTTAAGATGACATAATCATTCAAATTTATTGTATGCACCTACATATATGCCTTATAATATTTTACTTTATTTTATAATTACATCTGCATTTTTGAATTATTTACGCAAATTTTACAATAATAGCCTATATTCTATACATAATTACATTATTTACACCAAAATAGTATTTTATATTTTTTATAACGTTAAGCTATTATTTTCAATCATTTTACCACATAAGTGAATTACTTTTTATAAATTATTTTAAACAATTTCATGTATTTTAATTTTACAATCCAATATAGGGCTAATTTAGGATTGAAACCAGGCCCAAACACCTAGCCCACTCCATTTCCACTCTTCAGCAGCCCAAAGAAAACGACCACATTAACCCAACCCGGATGCGACCCGTTCATTTGACCTGCCCCGTTTCTCCTCTATTCCTAGCTGTTGATCTCAAATGATCGACGGCCCACAACCATTCTCCTATTTTTAATTACACTCACCCAAACCCTAAATCCCATTCTTCTGAGATAGTCACCCTTGAATCCTCTGATTCTCTCCCCTTTCTCTAAGAAAACCCTAGCAACCTTCACTCAAACCCCAGCCCTAATCTGATATCACATGAAAATCTTCCATGTTTAATATCCTTTCTCGCATACACGGAGATTCTTACCATCTCCTCAACATTACAATGTGTTTGGTACTGAGTTATTTATGAAGCTCACCAACAGGCATTCATTCGACTCCGATTCTATATTATTTCTGTGTTCTTGACATGATACTTTCACTACCAGGTTATATGGGTCCGATTCAGTGAGATCTTTAACTATTTTTGTTCTCCGTCTTGAACAAGGGTTTGCTCGATTTTTCTCCTAAATTGATTTTGCATGTTTTTTTCCTTATTTGTATTTGATCTACTGTGTTTGCTTGTTTGTGTGTTTAATTTTTTTCTACTATAAAAAATCCCTCCCCTAATTCCCTAAGAGGGGCCTTAATCATTGTATCCTTACTCTCACCTATCATATACTATTGTGAAACTCGAGCTCTTGGCCGACTGAAAGCCAAGGCCATCGGAATTCGATTATTTGACCTCTCTCAATGTGAGCACTACCCAGGTTTCATCCGAAGCCCTTGGGAACTCTAACGCACTATTTTTGAGTTTTATTGTTCATCTTGTTACCGATATTCGAGATATCGCTGAATTGTTCTTTTGTCCGCTTGCTTGTAAATCAGTAAAATGGTAAGTACCTTTAGCTCTAGCCATTTCATTCTTTTTCGCTTGTTTTCCTATTTTGAATATCTATATCCTTGAAACTTTTGTGAATTAACATGTTATCACTTGCATCCTTGTCTGTTTTGATGTTACTCTTGAAGCTCCATACTTTCTGATATCTGAACTTGCCTAATTTTAATTCTGACTCTGGCTCCCTCAAGCATGTTTACCTCAATGTGTGTGTACGCGGCAAAATCAGAGGACTTGATTTCTCGTTGTCAAGTCATTTCGGAAGAACTCCTCGAGACCCCGGGACGGGAAGCCATGACCGAGTTCCCGACCTCGGGGCTCGTCGAGGCCCAACTTAGAGAAGGCGGATATCGAAGCCAGGACAAAGGGGGAAGCTCCCAAGGCATGCGGATAAGTCTGATAGGGTCGGCCTATCCAGAGCCTATGTTGAGGCGTCACGTCAAGCCATCCCATCTCCACACTTTGTAATTAATGCCTATGTGCTCATAGCCGAGTTCCCCTCCTATATAAAGGGGACTCACACTACCTTGTAACGGATTAATGTTGCTCCATTTCTCTGCAAGTGCAATAATACCTTTCTCTCACTCTTTTCTTTCTAACTTGTTCGTTCTCACTGACCCGAAGTCACCTTAATATCCATTGCTTTCTTATTAGTCCTTCATCGTATTGCTTAGTATTGGTCGTGAAGAGCCTTGTTTAATTTTATTCTCAACTGTTATCCCATCTACGAATATCCCAGATAGCTCGAGCTCGACCCTGACATCGACCCCAAGGTCCCCCATCGACCAGACCTATACCCGGGCAGCAGGCCCCTCGGTTCGATTACTATCTTGTTTTAGCTTGCATTTCGTTATTAAACTCCACATTATTAGCATCAACTGCTCTAACAACTAGCTCGGGAATAGATCACGTATTTTTAGAATCCCATTTACAAATTTAATTATTGTTACCATTTTCACGGTAAGCAGTTTGGCGCCCACCGTGGGGCTAAAAATAATAGTGATAATTTTCTTGCTGGTTTCATTGCACAAACGCACATTATCTTTCAAACTTTTTATTGTCCAAAGATCTCTTGATTTTAGGTCAAAATGTTTGGCTCGGTAAGCAAAGTCGAGAACGACTACCCCAAAAATCAAGACGGAAATGGCGAGGTTGTTCCAATGGTTGGCACAACGCCGCGGAACCCCGATAACGCATCTGGGCCAATTCCAGCGGACACAGGTTCACGAGGCGTGCAGCAGGTCGACGAGGCCTCGCACACCGATAGGAGCAGTCAATATATCGGCCAACAGGAAGCCCAACAAACCCCGGCTCGGGAGACACAGGGAGTTAGCCTTCACGATATTCTTGAAATATTGCAGGCACAGTAGTTGGCTATCGCTCAGATACAGAGCCATCCGAAGACTCCCAGCACAGTAGCGCCGAAAACAGCTCCCTGCACCGAACAAGTACCCGAAAGATCAAGCAACAACGGATCAATAATAGAACCCACCATAGCGAAGATGCCTGGGGATCTCTCCAAAAGGATCGAGTCAGGTTCGTGGAGGTTCATGCGATAGTTCTCCCCCAGGGAAGCGGTCCCGGAACCTGCTTCACGGAAATTCGAAACGCCGGAACACCCTAGGTACGACAGGACCTCGGATGCCGACGAGCGCACCACCTCTTACACATGCACGGAGAAAGGAAGCAACCTTCAAGATGATAAGCTCGAGCCCATCTCGTTGAAGAAGTTCGGGGAAACACTCTCGAAAGAAACCATGGTATGGCACCGCAGCCTAGCGCCCAACCTCACAAACTCGCTTACCATACCAGCAGATCCTACCATAGAAGCACACGTAGATGCCATGGAAGCAATAACGGGAGAGCCCGACACGTCGGAGGCCAAACAAAGAGAGAGTGAAACACCACAGGAAGTCGCGCCTCATTCCCTGATAGGACGAATGAGATCGCTCTCAGCTTCAGATGACTGGTCAACCCGGGCCTTCGTCCAAAGTTTAAACAAAGCATACCCGACGACTCCAGGTCATTTCAAATGAAGCATAACCAGATACCCAGCTGAGACCTAGTCGGATGCCCGTACCCAACACCGACCACGAATCAGGGCCGTGGACAACTGTCCGGGAGCCTCTACGGGCCCGATATACCCAAGAAGACTCCCAGCAAAGAAACTAATGCTAAACAGTTGGAGATACCATCCATGCACCGCGAATGGGAGGAACGCCACAAGATGCAACCTACTTTGCAATGGTAGAGAAATAGTTCGAGGGCAACGTCCTCGAGGAACTTTCAGTGGAACCGGGTCTGACGAGGCACAACCGGCAGAGGAATCCCGCCCAGCGGAGTACGATTTCAACATTGCTATACCAAATATCATGATCACCATAAGCAAAACCAAGGACGCTGAGCAACTCAGGCCTATTCGACCAAGACCCTTTCAAAAGAACCACAACCCGGCGCGGGAATCGCAGGGCACGCGCGGCCGCAAGGTCAAAAATGGCCACCAACTCAGAAGGATGACAGTCGTGCTACTCAATAAAAATCACCGCCGAGTACCATCGTGCGATCAGGCTCGAGCCCAGCCCCAAGGAAGGAAGGCAACCGGGAAGGATGAAGCGAACAAGCCGCGACATATTACCACGACAGTGAAGGAGCGGCGACACCCTCCGAGGACTTATAAAATGGAAAGTGAAAATGCTAGCCGTCAGGAAAAAGCGGGCCCAGGGAAATATTTCAGGGGACACCCTTACAACCAGGGAAAAGGGCACCAAGACTCCGCCCCTGCGTCACACTGACGCATTGGTAACCCTCTCTCTCATTTGATTTATCTTAAATAAAATATGTGTTCGTGAATTCAGGTGGTTCGGTCACGTACAACAATGATGTTGGACCAAAGTCAATGGGGCAGTCCGAACTAACGGACCAAATCTCCCCCGCATCCCAAATCCCTGGCAAATCACAACAAAGACCATTCTTTTGATATAGCCCGTCTAAGCTCGGGCCGGGATGTCGAGCTCTGTACAATCGGAGGAGGCGTAAAGCACGAACGTCTTATTTAGACGACTACCGACACACCACTCGGAGACAGTGTCGGCCCCATTTTTCCATAAGCATGAAACCCCTCGCAAAGGGCAGGACTAAAATAAGTCAACAAAAAGCAATACACGCCAAAAGGAAATTCTTCACCACCTGGCGCATCGCCGGCATCAATGCCCCCACCCTCGGAAGGATCAAAAGATAAGCAAACCAATTTTCGGCCAATCCTGATAAGACACAGCGGGGGGCTGTATCAGGACTCACGCCTTGAAAGAGTAGGAACATAACAAATCTCAAAACGCCGCCTACACATCCCGCCGTGAGGAAGAACTGCTCTACTCCCTTGTTATTTTTTCACTAACCTATATGCAGACAACTGGCCAGGATATTCAAAAGTTCTAACTCTACTCGAAGATCCCTAGGCTCTAAAAAAGGGCCCGTCGCGCTCTTTCCCCACAATAGGACTTCCGCCCCAAAGAGGACCTCGTCGGCAAGATTATTAGCAGAGCAGCGTACCCCCAGAGGAGGATCCGATAAGGTCGCTGGACTTCTTCTACAGTCCAACGACAAGGAATGATCTTCCTCTAAGGGAACCATCCCCTTGGGAGGATCGGGAAACGGTGGACTAAGTCTCGATAGGGAATTATGTACCGGATCAAATGGTCCAAGAAGCTGAACCCACATGAGCCGAGATCACGACAATGAAATAATGTATGTCTACACCAAGCAATAAAAGGATGTATTTTCAACATCTTATTCTCCAAACAAGGAAATCTCAAGTATACCCCCGACAGGGGCCTCTCCACCAAATGCGTCCCGAGGTACTCGGAGACTTAGCGTCAGCAATTCAACACTCGCACGACCCCAGGGTCGAAACTCCAGGCTCATAAAGCCCCCACGAGGCAACTCCGAGCTCACGAGAAACAGTCTTCAAGATTAAACAAACTCGATGACTTGGAGATTGTTATTAATCGCCATACGTTGGAAAACCCGAAACTATAAGACCCTGTTACGACCCTAACCCCGAACCCCGTCGTGATGGTGCCTCTCGTGAAGACAAGGCCAGCCAGTTCAACCCAACTCAACTTTTAAAGCAGTTAATCAACATGAAAATAGTCTAAACATGATTTAAACAATACTAAATAGCAGAAATATTGATAACAAATGCGGAAAGTCTAACCCGACACAGCCCTAACCGGGGTGTCACAAGTCACGAGCATCTACTAAGGTATAAATACAACTAAAAGTTTGAAGTGTACAAATATAGACTAATGAATAAAGAGAGAGAGAGAGAAGCAGTGCTGCGAACGCCGGCAGCCACCTTGCTAAACTCCGATGACTCTACCTCCGATCAGCCAAAACCCGCTACCGAGTGTATAAATACCTGAATCTGCACACAAGGTGCAGGGAGTAAAGTGAGTACTCCAACTCAGTGAGTAATAATCATAATTAAAGTTTGAATGGTAAGAAATCACGTAAAGCATATCAGGATGAAGTATAGAAGCAGTTCAAATCCAGTAAGAAAGCAGTGAAGCTGTAAAATCTCTTAAAACATCTTAGCTCAGTTTGAACTTCTTTGAAAATGACTTTTTCAACAGTTATGCAAATGAATGCAAAACAATTAGTGTAGATAAGCACAGAAATCCACACCTCGGGCACTAATACACAATTTAAATAGGTAAATGGCAGGCAAATAAGGAAATGATAAGCACATAAGGTTCGCCCCTCAGGCACAATGTCATCAATTCCGGCCCTCGGGCAATATCTCAAAATAGTACCAGCCCCTCGGGCTCAATCTCAGAACAATACCAGCCTCCCGGGCTCAATCTCACATCACAATGGGTACCCGCGCTCACTGGGGGTGTACAGACTTTGGGATGGGCCCCTCACGGCCCAAGCGCAATATCAAGCCATCTCGTGGCATCAAATCTAGGACCTCGGCCTCATATCAGTCAAGCCACCTCGTGGCGTATATATCTCAGGCCCTCGGCCTCATAAACAATATCAACAAGCCACCTCGTGGCGTATATATATCAGGCCCTCGGCCTCAAATCAGTATCAGTGTTTCCTCACAACTAAGCCCTCGGCCTTACTTAGTCAAAAATACTCACAAGCCCCTCGAGCATTAGTAAAACAATATTTCTCAGCCCAAAACATCATTTAGGATATCATTTAAGTCTCAAAACGGAGTAAAAATGGCTGAGTAGTAAACAGTGGAAAATAACATGACTGAGTTCAATTAGTAAGTCAAAATAGTGAGGAAATAGTAATAAAAATCCCCGAAGGGTTCAAATAGTTGGCACGAAGCCCAAATATGGAAATCAGCCCAAATCATGATGATAACAAATAAGTTTCAGTCAAATACGCGGTAAAATCATCAATCGGGACGGACCAAGTCACAATCCCCAATAGTACACGACCCCATGCTCGTCATCAAGCGTGTGCCTCGCCTCAATATAGCACTACGATGTGCAATTCAGGGTTTCAAACCCTTAGAGCATCATTTACAATCATTACTCACCTCGAACTGGCTAAATCTTTAGCTCGCGACGCCTTTGCTCCTCGAATTGGCCTCCACGCACGTCGAATCTATCCAAAATCAGAACGAATACATCACAATATGCTAAGGGAACAAAGCCCAAGAGAAAACAATCAACAAAGGGTGCGATTCCCGAAATTACCAAAACCCAAGCACCGAGCCCACGTCTCGGAATTTGACAAAATTCACAAAACTAGAATCCTTATACTCTCACGAGTCTAACCATATGAAAATTATCCAATTCCGATATCATTTGGTCCTTCAAATCATCATTTTACATTTTTGAAAGATTTCACAATTTTCTTCCCAAATTCCATCCCAAATCACGAATTAAATGATGAATTCAATGATAGATTCATGTACTCTAGCCAAATCTGAGTTAGAATCACTAACCCCGATGAATTTCTTGAAAAACCTATGAAAAATCTCCAAAATCCGAGCTCTCTAAGTCAAAATATCAAATAAAATCAAAAACCTCGTATTTATAGAGTACCCCACAGATTTCCACCTCCGCGGACCGCACAAAATCGACTACGGTCTGCACAGAACCAGTGCAGTCCGCACAAAAACGACCGCGGCCACACAACTTTCCTCTGCAGTGATGGGATTTAGTATTTTGGCCATAACATTTGCTAAAGATGAACAAATTACTATATCTTTACCTTTCTGGAAACTAGACACTAAGGGCTACAACTTTTGTTTTTGAATCATCTCAAAATTCCTTGTAAATCAAAAGATATGAGCTTCCGAAGTAGAACCAGTGAAAAGTTCCCCACCGCGGCCGCACAGCATTTTGTCGGTCCGCACAGCACCTACCGCGGCCACACTTCTTTTTGTGCAGTCTGCACAGCACATACCGCGGCCGCACTTCTTTTTTTTGCAGACCGCGCGGGTGGGTTCCTAGGCCTGCAACCCTTCTGGACCTGCTACAGCTATGATTTTCGGCCTAACACATCCCGGAACCTACCCGAAACTCCCGGAACTTCAAACCAATTGTACCAACACATCCCATGACATCGTTCAAACTTTTTCAAAACTTCAGAATGCTCACAATAACATCAAATCACCAATTTAACATAGGATTCAAGTCTAAGAACTCCAAGAACTCTTAAATTATGCTTTCGATCAAAAAGTCTATCAAATCTCGTCCGAATGACCTGAAATTTTGCACACACATCCTAAATGACACAATGATACTACTGCAACTCTCGGAATTCCATTCCGACCCCTATATCAAAATCTCACCTATCAACCGGAAAGCGTCGAAATCTCAATTTCGCCAATCCAAGCCTAAACCTTCCACGGACTTCCAAAATGCATTCCGATCACGCTCCTAAGTCCCAAATCACCTAACGGAGCTAAACACATCATAAAAGTTCCAATCCAAGATCATATACAAACTAGTCAAATATTGGTCAAACCTTTCAAATTTTAAGCTTTCAACTGAGACTGTTCTTCCAAAATAAATTTTGATTAACCTGAAACCCAACGCCAATGATTTACATAAGTCATATTGCATCACACGGGGCAAGTCATGCCCGAGAACTGGTGAGCAAAATGCAAAAGCTCAAAATAACTGGTCGGGTCGTTATAGACCCCTAGCGGGCAAACTCGGCGTAACCAGATCTATTCTATATTACAAAAATTGTAAGACCTCAATAGGCATGAAAGTCCCAAAGTTCAGGCTATACATCGCATTTATAAGAGTCCCGAAAGGGCATACCCTCGGTGTAGATGCCTGAACTATCACTCGGGATCAAAAATGGCTCCGGCCAAACACATCTGACTACGGTCAAAATGGCTGATATAGCTAAACTAACGCGACTCGAGGACGCCCGACCGTCGCTAAACAAAATCACAGGCCACTACTTTGAATATACTTTGGAAAGAACCGGTTAAAACAAGCTTACCTCAATAGGCAAAAACGAGCTTCGACCATGTCAGCTCCAAATCACAAGGCTTCGAACTACTCAGCCTAAGAGATATAAACCTTCCAAGGTGTTCAAAACATCGCCGATAACGACTTGAAGTCGAGGTTCTTCCATAATCGATGACTGGTCAGGCAAAAATCTTTCAAAAGACCTTAACGAGCGGAAAACAAAGCCTACAAAAAAGCCCACGGGTAAAAACAGCGTAAGAGCCATTGTCGCCAGCTAACAAAGCCTCCGGGACACATATTAAAAGGTCTCTACGACCAACAGCGTAAGAGCCATTATCGCTAGCTAACAAATTGACAACTTGAGGATTAAAATGAGCTCGAACAGTAACCCGATTCGGAGATCGGATCCAAAATAGTTGACTATGAAAGCCTCCGGGCCACATATTAAAAGGTGTAAATGGCCAAACAGCGTAAGAGGCAATATCACTAATCTGCAAATCGAAGGTATTTAAGGATCAATTAAAGCTCGAGTCGCAATGCGACTCAGAGATTGGACCCGAAATGGTTAAACTACAATATGCCTAAGGGCATGACATAAATGCCACTATTGCCAGCGGAGTGAGCCTCCGGGCCACCCACCTGTAAGGTCACTTCGATCTGAAGCACAAAAGGCCATTGTTGTCCACCCATGTAGGGAGGATAAAACTTGAGGGTCAATTGAACCTCGAATCGCAACGATACTTAGAGACTGAACCCAAAATAGTCAAAACGACAAATGCCCAAGAGCAATAAATGGGAACAATTATTACCTGCGCGCACGGGCATAGATGATTTAAGGGTAGGAAATATTGAGTCAAAGCCTGACTCGGATACTAAGCCTAAACAGCAGGGTAAAGCACGGAGGCCCCAACACCCTCTCATGTCAAGGATCACACTTAAGAGCCTCCGGGCCTATCCGATCAGCTCCGGACCTACGAGGATCCCGCCAAACACTGAAACCAGCCCGCCTGGTCAAAAGCAATAATAGAAAAGAGATGCGGAAGAAATAAAGCTTCAAGTTTCCTCTTATCTTACATACGCAAAAAAAAGAAGTCGCACTCTCCACCTACAGACATGCTCTACATCTATCAAATAAAAAGCGACAAAATGGCAAAATCTACGCTCCGCTCCAAAGGGCTATAGCTTGTCGGGTTCGCTCTTCGCCTCGTCATCAAGAAGTGACCGCGCGTCACGCTCGTCCGCCCTTGCTCGAGCCAATTCCTCTGAGAGAACAGAGCCCCTCGCACCGATCCCCTCGAGTACTTCTCTTCGGGATCTGCAACGAACATATTCCTCGATCCTCTTCTCCTTGTCGAGGGCTCGCTTCAGCTTGGCTCGAGCGTCTGTAGCGTATTTCATACGAATCGCCATCTCCTGATCAGCCTTGGTTCGGTTTAATGTCGCTTCAGCCCGGGCATCAATTATCTCAGCCCTGATCTTCGAGAGGTCAGATTCAAATTTCCCGATCATATCCGCTTAAACTTTGGCATTATCACGAGCCAAGCAAAGTTGGGCTTCGAAGGCAGGGACCTTGGTCGAGGCGCATGTCTCCTCTAAAGCTTGAGCTTACACCTGAGCCCTTAGCTCACCACAGGCAGCTCTGACACGGTCGATGTCGCCTTTGAGGTACTCCAAAACCTTCGTCTTTTTTTGCAGCTAATATAACAAAAAAGGGGTTAACCTTAAGGGCCAAAGAGAGAAAATCACGAGTTGTAGAAAGTTACCTGCTCCATTTAATAGCTCTCGTAGTTTGAGCTCCGGTACTCCTCATACTGCCAATGCTACAACTCAACCTCCTTCTCCTCGCTAAGGAGCCCAAGGGATTCGTCCTCGTCCAGAATTTTTTGAAGCGGGCCCCTTGACGGAGCAGCTCAGACATAAGCCTATCGCAGGCCTGCACAAGAAAATCTAAATAGAGGGAGGATGACACGGAATACAGGAAAACTACGTCTAAAATCACCACGAAGTGAAGCCGACGGACTTCCTCGAAGTCAGAACACACTCTTGTTGATCCTGCCTCTTCGGCCCCAGGCAAACCTACCTCGGGCAAAGCATATTCACTTGGAGGAACCGCTGCCTGGGAATCAGAAACTTCAGGGGCAGCAGACTCGGACAATGCCCTATCCTCGAAAACATAGGCCCATTTAGCATCACTAAAAGCTCCATCACATTGCGGGTGCCAATCCCGTTTATCGTTGTCATCCCTCGGCTCGGATGTCAATGCCTCTTTCTCCTCTTCGGAAGAGCATTGCCTCATCCCAAGGAACCATCCGATATTTGCAAGCGGAAAATCCGGTACAAATGAAAGGGGAAAACGTTACCTCAAATATACGAAGGCCAAGGCAAAGGCAGCATGTGCACATACCTTGGTATTTTGCTCCCATCTAATACGAAGCATAGCTCTCCACCGACGCTCATCGCAGGTCGAATGGGTCACCAGCCTCCGGACCCAGCCGGGCAGGTCAAAGACTTCGCCCAGCGTCTATGAAGTTGCTCCAACAAGGGAAAAAATACTATTATTCAACTGATTTTCACTATAGGCAAAATCTGAAAAAGCACCAAACGCCCCACTTACGTGCATAATTCCACCCTTCGGGAAATAGCAAAGGCTCCATAGGGATAATGTCGTCCATCCAGACCCGGATAAACCAACCGACCCACTCCGGATCCCTGTCCTCTTTGTTGTCAACTACAAAAGGCATGGACGAACGGCACCTCAGGGTTAGCAGGCCCTGGTGATGAAAGGGCCGGTATAACTTGACGAGATGGTTAAGCGTGAATTCAAGCCCAGCCTTCTCCGCAAAGAACCTCATCATCAGCACCACCCACCAAAATGACGGATGTATCTGCGCCAAAGTAACACGATACTTCAAGCAAAAATCAAGCACAACCCTATCAAGGGGACCAAACGCGAAAGGATATAGGTATACGCTCAAAAATCCATCAGTAGAGTCCATAATACACTCATCCGGGGGAAGCACCTGCACCGCTATCCCCTCGCTCCATCCACAGTATTTTCTCACCATCTCCAAATGTTCCTCTCTTATCAAAGACACCGTCTTCAGAGTGAACTCCCACTATTCCTGAGCGCCGGGAGCAGCACTCCCCACTCCCTGTCAGGCTGGCCCCGAAGTGCTTTCCATGATTATGGTAAAACTAATAGATCAGAGCAAGGGCGTACGCCAACACTTTTTGCGCCTGAAGAAATGAAGAACCCTATGCCAAAGCGGAAGGGCAGCTATCTAAAATTAGTGAGGTCTAGCAAAGAAGCAAAAGCTGCCCCACATATATGCGAGAAGCAACGACGACTCGCTTACTCTGAGTGAGCCCTGGGAAGACGACAGCCTCAATACAGATCGGCGGAGCGATATCAATCCAGAAAACATCCTTCAAAGAGAAGCCGAAACTCGAGGAACCGTTCGTATTATCTCCAATCTCGAGACGGCTTTCTACCTCGAGGATCCCTACCCAAAAGAATTCGGATTTCGGGAAGCTTTCAATGCCATCACTCGACGCAAGGCAAGAACATGGTCTCGTAGTTCCCCTTTTCTAAGAAAGAGGAATAAGCATGGGAAGCTCCAATCATGAAAGATCTATGAAGGTCTGAGGCAGAACCTGAGTATAGGCAACTCCTCAGCAGAAGTCTATCATATACGTTCTAAAAGGGGCAATCTACATCAAGATCAAAAGGGACCCTCAGGTATCCAGACTGGCCTTCATTCAGGATAACATCCTCAAAGGCCCCGAAATTCGTCGTATTATCTCCATACAACTCGGAGGGCCCCAGAAGCCCGAGCCTATCAAATCAATCCAGGATTGGTCCGAGGTACGACGATGGATTCGAAAGAGATCCATGTCAATCGGCAGAGGATCGGAAAGAACGCTCACGCCCAAGTTAAATCTTAGCGGTCAACAATAAAGGAAGACATTCGAAAAGCCTCGAAGGGCACGGGAGCATGCAATAACAAAGCAAAGGTCGAAAGCAGAAGTCAACGGAGTATATTAATATTCATAAAGATCCACGTACAACAGCCCTCGAGGGGTCATTACATACAATTACAAAAGCCTACAAAGGGTCTCTATGTATAAAGGAAGAGACAGAGGCATGCACACACAAAGTAAAAGCCCGAAGACCGATCCACCTTCGAAGGTCCGCAACAGGTGCCTCTAGACGCACATCCTCGGAAGTTTCATCCCAACCTTCCGCACTGATATCCCAAAGGGACAAAGTGAGGGGCAGGGAGGGATGAAAAATGCCATAGCTTTTCGAAGCTCGAGGACCCTTTTTGGCCAAGGGAACCTCGGAGAGACAGCAGACTAAACAACCATCTATCCCGCTTGCACGACTACTTAGAATCCACTTATTGGAACGTCTAGTCGTGCAAGCCCCCAACTCGGAGTGGAGAACCACATCAAGCTGGGGTATGAAGGTGAGCAGCAGTGTATAATTCGAGCCCCCTTTTGAGCACTGGTGTATAATTCGAGCCCCCTTTTGAGCACCGGTGCATAATCCAAATGACTGTCTACATAAGGAGGAAACCGATTCCCTATCCAACATCATCTCAGGCCAACAGCAGCAGCAAAGACAAGTACATTGATGAACGCAACAATGACGGGATAGTGTGATTATGCTCGACAAGGGGAAGCATCGGTAAAGGGCCACAACACGATCTAAGGGAGCTCCTCCAAACGACCTTGAGGCCATGAGCCCCAAGCATGATGTTCAAGGATAGAAGAAGATGATAAGAAAGAATAGGCAAGCAAGCCAACGAAGGCATTGGGATAAGGAAAAACAACACCAAAGCACCCTCATTTATAGGGGGTTATGACGTGGTCATCGAGGCTTTAGAAGATTGACCGATGGGCGCAGTTAATGCATCTATGGAAAACCGCACCGGCGGTGGTACCTTCACCTTGGAAAGCGAGAATTGGGAGTGCATTGAATGAGGTCAAAATACACAAGCCCGTGGATGCCCGATTACAACAAAACTCACGCCAAAAGTCGAATCATCGGTATGGCATCGCCGTAAGAAGATTGAGGGGTCAAGTGTCATAATCATTTCACATCCCTTAGTTATGGGAAACAACGAGACTATCTGTACGCGGCAAAATCAAAGGACTTGATTTCTCGTTGTCAAGTCATTTTGGAAGAACGCCTCTAGACCTCGGGATAGGAAGCCACGACCGAGTTCCCGACCTCGGGGCTCGTTGAGGCCCGACTCAGAGAAGGAAGAGATCGAAGCTAGGACAAAGAGGGAAGCTCCCAAGGCACGCAGCTAAGTCTGATAGGGCCGGCCTATCCAGAGCCTATGCTGAGGCGTCACATCAAGACATACTATCTCCACACTTTGTAATTAATTCCCATATGCTCGTAGCCGAGTTTACCTCCTATATAAAGGGGACTCACACTACCTTGTAACGGACTGATGTTGCTCTATTTCTCCACAAGTGCAATAATACCTTTCTCTCTCTCTTTTCTTTCTAACTTGTTCGTTCTCACTGACCCGAAGTCACCTTAATATCCATTGCTTTCTTATTAGTCCTTCATCGTGTTGCTTAGTATTGGTCATGAAGAGCCTCGTTTAATTATATACTCAACTATTATCCCATCCCCGACTATTCCTGATAGCTCGAGCTCGACCCTAACATCGACCCTGAGGCCCCCCATCGACCAGACCTATACCCGGGCAGCAAGCCCCTCAGTTCGATTACTATCTCGTTTTAGCTTGCATTTCGTCATTAAACTCCACATTATTAGCATCAACTGCTCTTACAACTAGCTCGGGAATAGATCACGTATTTTTAGAATCTCATTTACAAATTTAATTGTTATTACCATTTTCATAGTAAACAGTGTGTTGGAATGCATCCTGTTATTCTCCTTGAATTGTCCTACTCTGTTCTGCATCCTTATGACAGACCAACTCATGTGTTCTAACACTTTAAATGAGACCAATTCCTAATTGTGATGTCAGCCAATTGTG
The DNA here is from genome assembly GCF_000393655.2 of Nicotiana sylvestris. NCBI lineage: Eukaryota > Viridiplantae > Streptophyta > Magnoliopsida > Solanales > Solanaceae > Nicotiana > Nicotiana sylvestris. The sequence goes on along the minus strand of NC_091064.1, from coordinate 175,143,985 downwards.
AGCTTTAGGGTATGTTGCATGCTTAATTCAATCCTGTGTTGTTTAATAATACTTATAGTCTATTGGTGAAATTCAATTTCCAGCCTTTTTGTGGCAATCTAGTCCTTAATGTGCCCTTGACTATTGAGCATTCTGGCTCTACTAAACCTTCTTAGTCTGCTATGATTATGCTAATGTTTTTTGTTTGCTTTCCTGCCCCACCCAGATTGTTAAGTCAACTAAACTCATACCTAGGAAGTTCATGCTTAACTTCTTACTATTCTGATCCTTCTATTAATAGGGACCTATTATTATGTGTTTGTGAATCTATTGTGCATTTGCTACCTGGCTCAATCCTGCATTTTTTAGTACCAGTTAATACCTTAGGAATAAATCTTATGGTTGATATCCTTTCACCACACTTGGTCCAATAGTATTAGATTTGGATGCTTTTATTTCTCTTACTGTTGAAGTTTGATATTGTCTCATGTACTTTGATTAATCTTCAGTATGATAACCTCCTCTTGTTAAGTAATTATTCGACTATGAACCTATATTGTCAGTCCTTATGTTAAAACTACTCTATTAAGATTGTTCTCTGTTGATCCTTTAGCTTTCACAATTAGATCCCCTACTTGAAAATTGCCTTAAGTTGTTTTTGACCGTGTTAGTGTTTGAAACTTCTTTAGAAAGAGTCTGTTATCCTATGATGATCAATCATGTCCCTTAAAACTTTAAAATGCAAACATGAACTTTCCTTATATGTGCCCTCCCAGTATGCCACATGATTTTGTCTATGTATCTTAGTGATAATTAGTTTTACAATCCTAAGAACTATGTGTATGGACTTCCTGCTTTGTTTAATTAATTCAGCATATAGTTTGTTACTTGTGTGATCATATTTGAGTGTAACTCATTCGTTTGGGCTTGGTGTTACGTTCTATATGATGTTGGGTTTGGCTGTTGGATTTAGACTCACTATACTAGTCTTATGAGCTAGGGATTTTGAGTCTACTGGTCATATGAAAGGGAGTTGTCGAAGGCCCTAAAATATACTGGGTTATTTTGTACTGGGCCTAACGTTGGGCCTATAGCTGTCTCCTTTTGTAACTGTTCATATTTGGTTTGTTTTATTCCAATCGGGTTGTAATATGCCTATAGGGTCTGCCTATAAGGGGAAAATTATTAAAAAGGGGTTGGGATATTGTATTGTTTGCATAAAATGGGTAGAAAACATGCCTATAGGGTCTGCGTGTTCTGTTTGCTATCTCATCCAGCATAACTTATATGTTATTTCGTTTATTATTTGCATACTAATAGAAATCATGACTATATGGATTACGCACACCTCACTCATACATTGTCATGCATGTTAGTCCAAAGTACTTGCCATACTTGTTTATATGTTGCTATTGTGCACTTAGACAGCGTGTTTATAGGATGCTACGATATATGTTTGTCAATATAGATATCATGCCTATAGAACCCCAACTAATCAACTAATTAACTGCTTCTGTCACGATGCTCCTTCAGATATCATTCTTATAGGATCTTAATCAACTAATTTGTTACTTCATAGCATTATCATACTTAGACGAGATGCCTATAGGGATATGTTATATAAAATTAATTTTTGACTGTTAGAAATCGTCCATAGAACACTTTCATCTGCCTAAGAAGCATTCTTATAAAATCAGCACTAGTAATTTGGTAATTTAGATCGCTTCACTGCCTCATTGCTTAAACAATTAGAAATCATGTGTATACGACATATGATGCTTTAACCTACCTATACGCTGCAGTACTGCCTAGATAATATTAATTAGAATTACATAGAAACCATGCCTATAGGATTTAACAAACTAAATGCGTCTGAAACTGTCTATTGTCTACCAGAAATCTGATCGCGTGTTTTTGCACTTATGTGTGGAGGCTAACTTGAGCCTTTCTTCGCTATTATGTGCAGTCCTACCTATTTTGAATGTCACCTAGTTTTATCATTTTGAGCACCTTAAGTAAATTCTAGAACCACCAAAATAGTAGGTCCAAAGCCTCTTGGACCATAGGCATGAGACGGGTAATGCACGCATAGGACACAGTTTATAATTGAATTAGAGCGCCTTTAAGTAAAATCTTCAATATAGAAATTGGGTAGCAGGAGATAATAGTTTGTGCCCGCTGAATAATATGAGCAACTTCTACCCTATGGGAGTTGCGAAATATAATTTATGTTGCAAGGGTGATCCTTTAGGCTAAAAACTTAGGACCCTCCCCCCTCCCTTTACATGTTTGCTAAAAGCACTTAGTCAATTAATATAGACCAATGCAGTTGTACCCTTGTAATCTTTAAGATTTGTACCGATCATCTATATAACATAATTCTTATGTCTTATGTTATAATAAAGCGTTCAACTTCTACATCTTTCTTCACTTGTATGATCACCTAGCTTAATTATCTAATCCACATAGTGTAAATTCGGTCGGGAACCATAGTTTTGGACCTCAAAGAGTGCCTAACACCTTCTTTTTAAGGTAATTTGAGCACTTACCCGATCTTTGGTGACGTGGACTAGTCAAACACAGTTATTTGCAAATAGGTGCCCTAACGCACCTTAAAAATCGTTAGGTAGAGACTCTCCTCTTTTAATATCTCCTTAAAAAAGTTGTCACATGTAGAAACCCGCTTTCGCGAGAAAATGGGGTCCAACAGGGATCAAAGCCGGTGTGAAGTCGGCCACAAAGTCTACCAAAATCTGAGACTTTAGAGTTGTTCGGGGTTTATACTCAATATCTTACCCACTGACCTCTATGGCCCATTTTTCTAGCCGACCCCAAAGCTCGGGTTTATGCATAATGTTCCTTAATGGATACGAGGTCATGACACATATATGGTGACATTGAAAGTATGGTTTTAGTTTCCTAGATGCACTTAATAAGGCAAGTGCTAATTTCTCTACCTGTGGATACCTCGTTTCCACATCACTTTGGGTTCTACTAACATAATAGATAGGTAACTATGTACTTTCTTCTTCCTAGACCAGGACACCACTTACCGCTACCTTGGAGACTGCCAAGTAGATGTATAACTACTCGTTCGCCTTTGGGGTATGCAACAAAGGAAGACTTGATAAATATTGTTTGAGTTCTTCTAAAGCCTTTTGACATTCCTGGATCTAATAGAAGTCATTCTTTTTCTTTAGTAACGAGAAGAATAGGTGGCTCTTATCCGATGACCTAGAAATAAATCGGCCCATTACAATTATCCGTCTGATCAGTCTCTGTGTCACCTTGACGTTGTCGACCACGGTGATATCTTCTATGGCCTTTATTTTATCCAGGTTGATATCTATTCCTCGATTAGATACCATGAAATTGAGGAACTTATCTGAGCTGACTCCGAAGGCACACTTCTCCGGGTTCAGCTTCATGTTGTATTCCTTTAGTATGTCGAATGTTTCCTACAAATGTTTTAAATGGTCATATACTCTCAGAGAATTAACTAACATATTGTTAATATAAACCTCCATTGATTTCCCTATATGTTCCTTGAATATTCGGTTAACTAGGTATTGATATGTGACACCGGCATTTCTTAACCCAAACGGCATCATGTTATAACAATAAGTGTTGAACTTAGTTTTGAAAAAAGTATTCTCTTGGTTGATCATGTCCATCCGTATTAGGTTGTACCCGAAATAGGCATCGAGAAAACTCAATGTCTCGTGCCTAGCTATTGCATTGATCATTCGGTCAATGTTAGGCAAAGGAAACGAATCCGTTAGGAATGCCTTATTCAAGTCCGTATAATCTACACACATTCTAAGCATGTTTCCTTTTTTAGGTACGACTACTACGTTAGCTAGCCAATCCGGGTATTTAACCTCCTAAATGGAACCTATTTTTAAGAGTTTAGATATCTCGTCTTTAATAAATATGTTCTTGATTTCGGACTACGATCTCCTCTTCTATTTGACCGGGTGGAATTTTGGATCCAATCTTAATTTGTGAGTTGTTATCTCTGTAGTAATCCTTGTCATATCTAAGTGGGACTAGGAAAAACAATCGGCATTAGTTTTAAGAAAATCAATGAGTTTTTTCTTGAGTTCGGGGGTTAATCTCGTGCCCAGGTATACGTTTATGTCCGGTAGGTGCTTGATCAACATGACTTGTTCCAGTTCCTCGATCGCTGACTTGGAGGCATTGGTGTCATCGGGTGCTGCGAAGGATCTCAGGTCCCCTAAGTCATCTTCCACATCCGTTGGGCGTTCCTCCTAATTTTTCGGCCCGGTCGAGGTCGAGATTGGTGATTTCTATTTGGTGCATTTTTCTTCAACCAGTCCCCCACTTTTTGATGTCATTATTGGGGGAACGGGGCTCACTTACTCGACAATGAACATCTCTTTTGCGGCCGGTTGTTCCCCGTAGACCGTTTTGATTCCACTTGGGGTTGGAAACTTCAACGCTTGATGCAAGGTCGACGGCTTCGCCCTCATGTGTTGGACCCATGGCCTCCCGAACAAGGCATTGTATCTCATATCCCTCTCGATTACATAGAACTTTATCTTTTGGGTTGTTCTGTCTATGTTGACCGGTAGGGTGATTTCCCCCTTCGTGGTTTCGCACGCCATATTGAACATGTTCAATGCTTGAATTGCTGGTATGATCTGATACAATAACCCCAGTTGTTTCACGTCTCTCCATCGGATGATGTTAGCCGAGCTACCTATATCAATCAATATACACTTAACTCGAGATTTATAAATATGTACATATATTACCAGTGCGTCATTGTGAGCTTGAATGACGCTCTCAATGTCCTCGTCGTTGAACGGTATGGATCCCTCCGGAACATTGTTTCAATTCCATTTTTTTTCTTGTGATAGAAACTTTGGTGCGTTTTATCATTGGCTCTTATGGAACATTTACTCCTCCAATGATCATGTTAATCACATGATGAGGTTCTTCTTGCTCGATTTGTTTGTTGGCGTCCTTGTTTTTTGAAATGGTTTTTGGCCCGTTCGCTTAGGAATTTCCGAAGATTCCCACTATTGAATAGATGAGCCACTTTTTCCTTAACTGTCTACAATCCTGGGTTCTGTGATCGTGAGTATCGTGATATTTACATATCAAGTTATGATCCATCTGTGTGGGATCGAACTAGAGTGGCCTTGCCCATTTGGTTTCCTTGATGTGACCGATGGCTGACATTATTCTTGTTGCATCCACGTTGAAGTTATATCTTGATAATCTCAGGGCATCTTTGCCTCTGGGTGATCTGTCGAAACCGTTTCTATTCACCAAACCATGGTTGATTTGACCCTGGTCGTCTCTCCTATCATTCCTAGTCGGGTGGTGATTGGATATGTTTCTCTTTCTATCCGGTTGTATAGCTAGTATCGATCTCGGGGGGGCTCATCTCCTAATCCACAATATAGACATGTCATTCCCTCTATTGGGGTAAACAGACCTTGAGGGAGATCCTAGATGATCGTCCTCACTCTGTTCTTTGACCGGTACCTGTTGTGGACATCGGCCCAGGTTATTCTACTATGTTTTTCTTCAACTATTAAGAAGCAACCGAACTTCAAGGGTTGAGTCCTTGAGTAAATATGAACTACCCAATCATCTGCAACTGGGGGGAGTTCCATCCATTCCATCTGGAACCTCAATACGAATTCCTTAAGCATCTTGTTATCCGTTTGCTTGACTTTAAGTAAGTCTAATTTCCTTGTCTCAACTTTGATAGCGTCGGCATGAGCTTTAACGAAGGCGTCTGCAAGCATAGAAAATGAATCAATAGAATTTGGGGTTAAGTTTGGTACCATATTGCACACGTGTAGGAGGTCACAATCCCGTTTGGATCTGTGGTTCTGTTATATTTGGGAATATCGGGCATTCAGAACATTTTCAGAATTGGTTTGGTGTCGCACTCGAGGGAAAAGGTTTCTGAACGAACTTTTTAGAATTTGATCCCTTCAATATTGAAGGCGCTCCTAGAATCTGATTGACCCTTGAATTGTAAGTCTCCACCTTCTTGTCTTTTGTCTCTATCTTCTTTTCACCTGAATCCACCTGTTTTGTCAGTGCTTCGAGCATTTTCATCGTCTCAAAAGTTTTCCTGGGTCCAAACCCACCTGGTTCCGTGACAATCTGTTCGTCTCTCCGAGTATCTTCTCCAACCCGTTCGTGTTCACCCGCATTTCTATGTGTGATTTTGACTCTGCAGTTGTGCTATTTCCACTTGTTGTGCTTGTAACATCTTAATAATAAAACTTAAGCTAACTCCATCACCTCCCTCTTCGGACGCTTCTCGATTCGATGGTCGGGGTGCCCCCTAAATGCTATTTTTGGGATCAGTCAGTAGGTTGATATTGATAGCAACTTGTGAATTGGCATCGACTAGTTCAGCGATTGGAACGCTATTAGGGTCGACAGAGGCCACGTTGTTGCTAGGTACCACGTTATTATTTTCACCATAGTGGCCTGACTCGATATCAACATTCAAGTGAGAAAACTGAGAATTTGACATTTTCAATAATCCTGAAATCAGACTTCAAAAAGCAACTATAAAATACGGTGTGTTATAATGATTCGTATTAAATCACCACTGCTATCCTTAGCCCTATGGTGGGCGCCAAACTATTTGCCCTTAAAATGAGTAACAATAAAATTTGTATGTGGTTTAAAGGATACGTGATTTAATTATCACGAATGATCTAAGAACAACAAGTAATTGAATTAAAGGAAAACAAGACGATCAAACCAAACGTGATGAAATAGTTAGGCCTAGCATTAGGTTTGAACGCAGGAAACCGATTTCGATGGAGCCCTCGAGATGAGCTCCATTGCAATTAAAGAGATGAATAACTGAAGAACACATGAACAATAGCTAAAGACAAAAGTAAACTTTATTGCTTTGATATGCATGTCAACCGTGGTCAAAAAAAATAAAAAGGTTCTCCCATTTATATAGTAGGGGAGTTTCATTTCTAATACAAGTATAAATAAGGTAAAAATTCTTTTCTTTGAGTAAAACACGATCTGCAGTTGATATCGGGAATGATTCATGCCATATATCTGGTTGATGGCGGTTATTTCGGCTCCTCGTTCGTCCTCTCTAATTGTCTTCCCTTTAACCTCGATTCTTTATTCTGCTTGAGCTCGATTCTTCCCATGTTTGGTCATGCCCGGTTCTTGACATGTCATTCATCCCCCGGGCTCTGACCCATGGGCGCCCTCAACTTTAACCGAGCCAGCTTCAAATCACGTTGACTCTCGTCTTTTCATAGGAAAATCGGGGGTAACTTTAACCCCATTTTACCCGTACACAACCTTAAACCTCTAGCATTGCTTCCTGTAATTTTTCTTCAAGATATCAGAAAATAGAGGAACTTTTATGCATGTTTGTATCGTTTAACCAATTTCCATCACAACCACACAAGATACAAAATAGGCAATACTTTTTTTAAACAAGAAAAATAGGCATACTTCTTTTTTTATTGCTTTAGATATAAAGAAGATAAAAGTTACTTTAATCACCAAAATATAATAAACACCTGTATTCAGGGGTGTACGAAGGATTTTTGGTAAGCTGTATCAAAATTCAAAAAAATGAATGAATGAATAATCACTATAATGAAAAGCGCTGTCATTTTTTATATTTATACCCAATATTTTTATTATGTATAGTATTTATATATACATATTTAATAAAAAAATTGACAAAGAGGTGTCACGTGACACCGCTTGCCGCATGCTAGACCCACCCCTGCCTGCATTATGGTACCCTCAACTTCCATTAGATATACAGGAGCGGACCGAGTAATTTTTATATCTTGTAATTGTACTGAAAAATTTATTAAACATGTATAAAAATTTAATTATACGTCCACTAACTAAGGGGTATTATCACTTTTAGCCCGCGCCAGAAACTATTTATATCTGATAGCTAAAACAATGTATAAAATTTGTATAATTTTTGTATATAACATACAAAATGTATATATACACAAACAAATATACAAATTTTATATATTTTCGGCTATTATTTCTACAGCAGCTATACAGTGTCATTTTTTCAATAATTAAAACAAGCTATGAGCCGATGACAATTCAGAATCTATAAATTTCAAATCTTGACTCCCCGATTATTAAATAATCTTAAAAAATGTTGCTTTTGTACATTGAGACAGCCAAAACTGAACGGTACCTAATCTCCCCTGCGTGTGGCTGGCATCATTACTCAAATCTGAACATAGATATGGTTACACCATAAAGTTGCTCAAGAAGTACCACTTTACGTACATATTACCAAGCCTAAGGTCAGGCCATTAGAGATGGAGGTCAGGCTGCTAGAGGTGGAGGCCAGCCAGCAGCGCCCGTCCTAGAGATGTAGTTTAGAGTAATGGGGCATAGCCCCAATGTTATGCTTTCCCAGCCAAGCCTAAGATTGAGTCATCTGATGTTGTTATCATAGTTATTGTTCTAGTTTGCCATAGAGATGCTTCAGTTCTATTTGATCTCTACTTATTCCTACGTATCATCCTATTTTCCTTCATATCTGATTATGCCTCGTGATTCTTTGAGTACTTCTATGTTTGTGTCCACACCTGTGAGAGATCCTATTATTGTAGATCATGTTTATCATTCCTGTGTGGTTACTATTGGGAGTCTTGAGACTAGCATAGATCTTCTACTTCTCGATATGGTAGATTTTGATGTTATCTTGGGTATGGATTAGTTGTCATCTTATCATGCTATATTGGATTATCACGCCAAGATGGTGACATTAGCCTTGCCAGGGTTTCCTCGATTATAGTGGAGGGGGACTCCTGGCCATTCTACCTGCAGGGTTATCTCTTATGTAAAGGCTCGGTATATTGTCGAGAAGTGGTGTCTAGCTTATTTGGCTTATGTCCGCGATTCTAGTGAAAAGGTTCCTTCCATGGATTCAGTACCATTTGTTCGTGAGTTTCCAGAGGTGTTTCCTACAGACCTGTCAAGGATACCACCCAACAGGGATATTGACTTCTGTATTGACTTGGCTCCGGGTACTCAGCCCATTTCTATTCCGCCACCGCTAGAGTTAAAAGAATTGAAGGAGCAGTTGCAAGTTTTGGTTGATAAGGGCTTTATTAAACCAAGTATCTCGCCCTGGATGTGCCTGTGTTGTTTGTGAAGAAGAAAGATGGATCGATGAGGATATGCATAGATTACCGGCAGTTGAACAAAGTCACCATCAAGAACAAGTATCCATTGTCGAGGATTGATGACTTATTTGATCAGCTTCAGGGTGCCAAGGTGTCCTCAAAGATTGATTTGAGGTCTGGCTACCATCAGTTGAGGATCAAGGCATCCGATGTCCCTAAGATAGCTTTTCGGACTCGATATGGGCATTATGAGTTTCTAGTGATGTCATTTGGGCTGACAAATATCCTAACGACATTTATGGATTTGATGAACCGACTGTTCAAGCCATAATTGGATTCCTTTGTGATTGTGTTTATTGATGATATCTTGATCTACTCCCATAGCCGAGAGCATCATGAGTAGCATCTTCGGATTGCACTTCAAACTCTGAGAGACAGCCAGTTATATGCCAAAATTTCAAAGTGCAAGTTTTTGTTGGACTCAGTCGCTTTATTTGGGGCACGTCATATTAGCAGAGGGAATACAGGTGGATCCTAAGAAGATTGAGGCAGTTCAAAACTGGCCTAGACCCACTTCAGCTATGGAAATCCGGAGTTTCTTGGTTTGGCAGGATATTACAGTCGGTTTGTGTAGGGGTTTTCATCTATAGCAGCCCCATTGACCAGGTTGACCCAGAAGGGTGCCCTGTTCAGATGGTCAGACGAGTGTGAGGCGAGCTTTCCGAAGCTCAAGACTGCTTTGACTACGCGCTAGTGTTGGTGTTGCCCATAGGTTCAGGGTCTTACACAGTGTATTGTGATGCATTTCGTATTGTGCTTGGCAGTATTGATGCAGGATGACAGGGTGATTGCATATGTGTCGCAGTAGTTGAAGGTTCATGACAAAAATTACCTTGTTCATGACTTAGAATTGGCAATCATTGTTCATGCGCAGAAGATTTGGAGGCACTATCTTTACAGCGTGTGCTTCAGTTCTAGTGCAGGTCTCTGACCTCATAATTGCAAGGTCAGTGTTAGCAATTGCGAGGAACCCAGGTTCCTGTCTTTTCGCAATTGCGTAGAAAATCTTCACAATTGCGTAGATGCATGGATCGCATTTGCGATCAAAAAATCGCATTTGCGGGATGGTCACTGTTCGCAATTGCAAACAAATCATCGTAAATGTGATGATAGCAGAGATGGAGCTTCTTCGCAATTGCGAAGTGTGTCTCGCATTTGCGGGGTTCGCAATAGGTCTCAATTGTGACATCTGCAATTGGTCAAAATCTGAGTTAGACGGGATTTCTCTCATTCTTTCAAATTTTCAAACTTAGAAAACTCTAGAGACGATTTTTCCAAGAACCCTTCTTCCCCAATTCATTGGTAAGTGATTCTAACCTATTTTTTTTCAATCTTCAATTACATTTCATAAGATTTCAACCTAAAATCTAGGATTTTCATGGTGTAAATTGGTGGTTTGGGTAGAATTAAGGATTTTTGAAAAATTGGAATTTAGACCTCAAATTGAGGTCGGATTTCGAAACTAATTACATAACCGGGCTCGGGGGTGAATGGGTAATCGGGTTTTAGTCTGTATTTCGAGTTTGCACCTAGCGGGCCAGGGAGTTAACTTTTGTTGACTTTTTAACTAATGACCATAATTGAACTTTTATCATTCGTGGGTAGTTTCTAAGGCTTATTTTGAATCGCTTGGTTAATAATTTGTTAGATTTGATTGGTTCGGAGGCTTGTTTGAAAGGCTAATAATTGAGTATTGTTTCTGAAGTTGAGGTTGGTATTGTGGAACCATTGTTGACATAAGGCTTGTTCTTGTTTATTCTATCTCCTTGTTGTTATATATTCATTGTTATATGGTAAGGGAGAGTGTTAATGCATGAAGGGTGATGTCGTGCCATATTTGAGAGTTAATACACGAAGGGTGATGTCGTGCCATATTTGAGAGTTAATGCACAAAAGGTGATGTTGTGCCATTGTCACGCCCCTTTTTTCTCGCGAAATCGGGCTTGTGACATTTGGGAGGACAACTCGTTCCCTCTTGAGAATTGGGTTTTGGATCTTGAAGAGTCGCCACCTAATGATTAAGTGCATTAGGATACTAAGAAGGGTTTGAGTTTGAAGAACTAGAGTTTGGGTAAGGGCTAGAAATTATCTCGAGGGAAGGTGTTAGGCACCCCTCAAGATCCACTAGTGTGGTTCCCGACCATGTTACAATTGTGACTTTACAGAATCAAATAAGCAATAAAGGGCCTCAAATAGAAGAGGATTTTCACATATTATTGCAAGCAAACTGAAAGTTTGAAGAGAATAAAGAAAGCAGAAATTTTAAGAAAAATAGTTCAGACAATAAAACAAGTTAAAAAAGAAAGGTGGTCCTAGGTTTACAAATAATATGGATCACATCAATGCAATACCCGGTAATCACTCCTCAAAAGAGGGGTTACACTTGGTATTAGCGCACCGATCATCATATCCATATCTACCCTTTCCCACCCCGTTAAGGTATTAAGCGCGGAAAGTATCGTTACTTATTGCATGCTAGTACCCGCCTCAATCCTATCAGTCCTGGAGGTATTTAGGACTACTAGTCCTAAAGGAAAGGTAGATTTGGTTTTTCAGAGTTTTAGAAGGATAAAATTCTAGAGCGACAATCAAAACATATAAGGCAGGTATGGGAAAAACACATAATAGTTTAAAGGGCTCGAACGGGCCTCCTTATTTAAAGAAACAAATTGTTTAGTATGACTTACAAATACTGGTTATGGTCTGAATTTAAAGCGTTAGGGTAGTCTGATTCATCACATATTTCTCAGATGAGGAGGCCGAATTAGCCTTCCCTAGTTGTAATTTATCAAAGACTGATGCAGTTAATTAATTATCTATTGGCTTGCCTAGGTGAAACCTATAGGCATGATATCCAATAATGCTTACTCCAATTTTAAAGAAGGCTTACTGATTGTGGAAAACACATAAGTCCTGCAGATGTTAGACGACATTACTACTGATTTTAGACTTGTAGATGAAATAAACGAATCAGATTCAACTGGTTACTCCTATAGGCATGATTTCTAGCCATTGTTGATTCTAAGACGATTATAAAAGTGCAGGAGTCCTATAGACATGATATCTGGAATGAAACTTATTATTACTTAACCTATAACTGTTTGCCTAATGATAGATGTAAAATGCAGAAGTGCCGAAGACCTATAGTCATGATTTCTATATGCAGAAGTACAGAAACTTATAGGCAGGATTTTTATATGATATGCTAAAGTGCAGAAAACCTATAGACATGATCTCTACATATGCAGAGGTGCAGAAAAACCTACAGATAGGATTTCTACCTAATATGCGGAAGTGCAAAAATTGTAAATAGTAACACCTATGAGCATGCTGTCTACCCTTTGCATACATAAGTGACCTCCCCTTTTCACTAGAACCCCATAAGCTATTACAACATAGAACATACCAGAATGAATTAAGAAAAGTAAAATTATATCAGAAATTAAGCTACAATCAAGGAGCCTAATTCAGACTCAAGGTCTAACAATATGAGGTGAACCAGCTTCCAGGATCAGGTTTCCAAAGCCTTATCTTATTTGGGATGTGTCAAAGTTCCTTAAGAGCCTCAAATGGATTCCGGGCAGTGCTTACAACCCAAATATATTGCAGAATTAATAGCATAGTGCAGTATGAAAATGCCAGCCCTCAGATGTCCAAGTTCAGAGGGAACTCAAGGTCCCAAAGCAAGGCTTATAAGAGAGGGGGCAAAACTTAGAATCTAAGAGTAAGTGTAAGTGCACAATGGGGGAACCAGGGAGAGCCATGGCAGGCTGGTGGTCATGCCCAGCAATCAGGAGTGCTGGCATACCCCTGACTAGCCTATTAGCCACATTTTGAGAGTTGGGATCCATTGAGGATCAGGTTCAGACCTAAGCAGCAATTTGGATGCTGTCAGTCCATGAACCTTAACTCAAACACATAGAATGGAGTGGGGGTATAGGGAGTTCATAACAAACAACAGATGCAAAGAAAGAGTAGCATACTCAATACAAAACATGAACAGCAAAGTAGACAGGAGTGTAGCAACTGTAAAATAAACACATAGGGATGGTGATGAAATCAAAATTAAGGCATACCAGTTTTAGGGAAATGAATAAGTGAAAGTTGAAGTCTTGTAAACCAAATTGCAAGCAAACAGTACAAAAGATCTCAGAAGAGAGTAGAGTATTGAAAGAGTATTGTAATTGAGAGGTGTGTGTGTAAAGTGTTGAATTCGAAGTGTTGAACTGAAGGTTCAAGGTGTCTAAGTGCAAAAGGGTCGTGCCCCTTTTATAGTGCAGAAAACAAGTAAGAAAAGGTAAGGGAATAGTTTTCAATCAATCACACAGAATCTTCTTTCAGTTAAGGGATTCTGATTTCAAACGGGTAGAAGATAATTAAGGAAAGAATTGGATTAAAATCTTTTCCAAAGTAGTACAAGAAGGGCAAATACATAGAAACTATTTAAGGAAAGAGTTTGATAGCAACACGGTTTGTGCAAATAAGGAAAGGCAATCAATCATCAGCCAGCAAAAATCAGAAATCGAGTTTTGGTATGAATGAATCCAATTAGAAAAGGTGAAGAAAGGTTTAATTAAAGAAAATCAGTAACAATCAATCGAACCTTATTAAAAGGAATTCTGAATCAATCACAAATTGGCAAAATCTCTTTTGAAGGAAGAATTCCTCATATATAAAGCATACAGACATGTCAAACAAGTAAGAACTGTCATGCTAATTAGAAAGAATCTAGCATAGAAAAGTTCAGAGTCACAAGCAAAGAGGCTCAAATTCAGTACATAGACTCAGACTTAGTTTGAGAGAATCCAGGGTTCCATAATAGAACCCTAGTCCAAATATAAGATCAAACTCGCCAAAAACCCCAAATCCTAGGGTTTTCAACTCGAGTCAGATGCAGAGACGAGAAGACAAATAACTGAAACAGGCTCAGAAGTCTCTTTCAGAGGCGCATGAGAAAACAAATAGGTGGAATAACAGGTTCGAAACAAACATAGTGAAAAGCTGATTTGAAGCATAAAGAACATGTTTTAAGAAAAGCTTGGAACTTAAACAAGTTCAGAAGACAAAGAGGTGGCATAATCTTGAGGAAACAGTAGATGAAACATGTTTAGAAAGAACTTAAACAAAGTTCGGAAGAAGGCAAATAAGAACTAAGAGCTTAGTAAAAATTACAGTAAAGGAACACAGGGTTAAACGAACACACAAGATAAACGTGTGAAAGCATGATATAGAAACCAGTAGAAGAAAGAACGAAGCACAGTAGAAGAATATCCATAATAAGGCAAACCTAAGAACACAGGAGAAGTACATACGAGGTAGAAAAGAGAACATAAAAATATAGCATAGACAGATTCACACAAAGAAAAGAAGAAGAGGAGTCAAAAAACATTTTAAAACTTTTTTCAGAAACCCTAAATCGAAGAGAAATAAATTTTGAAAGAGAAGATTGGGAAAAACATTTTAAAATTCCAGTAGAACACAGATATAGCATAGATCTAAAAAAACAACCAGAGAAAACCTCGAATATCTTAGGATTTCAGAGAAACCCTAGAAATGAGAAAGGCTTGGAAGAAAATCTGATCCTGAGTCGAAAAGACTCATATTGCTTGAACACGCTGGAATAATGACCGGAGAAGCCATAGATCTACAGATCTGAGAAGGATCTGAAGAGAGCCATCGGAGTCGGGCCTCGAAGCTTCGAACAACCATGGTTTGATGGTAGAGGGGGGTGAGTACCAACCATCCATGACCTGAGAAGCCACGGATTCCGGTGGAAACATGGTAGAATAAGGTGGGATATAGCGGTTATTTCGGCTCCTCGTTCGTCCTCTCTAATTGTCTTCCCTTTAACCTCGATTCTTTATTCTGCTTGAGCTCGATTCTTCCCATGTTTGGTCATGTTCTTGACATGTCATTCGTCCCCCGGGCTCTGACCCGTGGGCGCCCTCAACTTTAACCGAGCCAGCGTCAAATCACGTTGACTCTCGTCTTTTCATAGGAAAATCGAGGGTAACTTTAACCCCATTTTACCCGTACACAACCTTAAACCTCTAGCATTGCTTCCTGTAATTTTTCTTCAAGATATCAGAAAACAGAGGAACTTTTATGCATGTTTGTATCGTTTAACCACTTTCCAGCACAACCACACAAGATACAAAATAGGCAATACCTTTTTTTTAACAAGAAAAATAGGCATACTTCTTATTTTATTGCTTTAGATATAAAGAAGATAAAAGTTACTTTAATCACCAAAATATAATAAACACCTGTATTCAGGGGTGTACGAAGGATTTTTGGTAAGCGGTATTAAAATTTGAAAAAATGAATGAATGAATAATCACTATAATGAAAAGCGCTGTCATTTTTTATATTTATACCCAATATTTTTATTTTGTATAGTATTTATATATACATATTTAATAAAAAATTTGACAAAGAGGTGTCACATGACACTGCTTGCCGCATGCTATATCCACCCCTGCCTGCATTATGGTACCCTCAACTTCCATTAGATATACAGGAGCGGACCGAGTAATTTTTATATCTTGTAATTGTACTGAAAAATTTATTAAACATGTATAAAAATTTAATTATACACCCACTAACTAAGGGGTATTATCACTTTTAGCCCGCGCCAGAAACTATTTATATCTGATAGCTAAAAAAATGTATAAAATTTGTATAATTTTTGTATATAACATACAAAATGTATATATGCACAAACAAATATACAAATTTTATATATTTTTTCGGCTATTATTTTTACAGCAGCTATATAGGGTCATTTTTTCAATAATTAAAATAAGCTATGAGCCGATGACAATTCAGAATCTATAAATTTCAAATCTTGACTCCCCGATTATTAAATAATCTTAAAAAATGTTGCTTTTGTACATTGAGACAGCCAAAACTGAACGGTACCTAATCTCCCCTGCATGTGGCTGGCATCATTACTCAAATCTGAACATAGATATGGTTACACCATAAAGTTGCTCAAGAAGTACCACTTTACGTACATATTACCAAGGACGTACTAAACCATTTTGGAACTTGCAATTTTGGTAAAAAGAAAACCAAAAGAAACTTAACTAAGGGAATATTAGAAGCAACTTTCCCTCTTTGGTATGTACTATGTAAAATGTAGGTACACTCCTTCAATAAGCAAGGAGACACAAAAAAAAAATCTCAAACCGTGGACTGCACGCCAGATCATCCTGCCAAAAGGAGGCGGGTAGGAGAAAGGAAAAACAAAATAGAGAAATAAAATGAATTTTTAATCTCTAAAAGAACTTCAACATTTCAACCCGCAGTTCCAATTTTTCTTGGGCAATTTTATATATACTTACTTTTGGAGTCACCATTAAAGATATATCAAAATTGCACAAAATTTGTAAAATTGTACTCGCTCGTATCACGACCCAAAATTCCTTTGTAGGATATCGTAATGACAAGCCTAACACTTTCTGAGTTAATAGCAGAATTTAACCGCAACAACTATTAAACACGATCTATATATTTCTATATAAAACCAACAATCCCAACATGATATACAATATCCCAAAAATCGATAGTACAAGTCCTAAGCTCCGCAGAGTTCACTAGAAATTCTCTAAGTACAACTATTCCAAAATAAAAATAAATAGTATAAAATAAACTTCAGAAGATGACTCTTAGGACTACGAACGTGACGGCATGCATACATTGAGTCTCCACAGCAATGCACGATCGGCTAGCTAATGATCATCAAACTCCGAAGTACCTGGATCTGCACAAAAATATACATAAATATAGCATGAGTACACTATGGCAGTATCCAGTAAGTATCAAGACTAACCTCAGTGGAGTAATGACGAGGGACAGATAAGACACCTACTAGTCTTAATAACATGTACAAGTATGAAAGTGAAACTAATAGGGAGCAATATCAATATAGAGCTAAGCATGGTAATAATAACAAAATAATACTGGCAATAGAAAACTAGAAGCAACAACTATCAACAATGCACAACAGGCAATAATGTCATAAAGTAAGTTGAATACAGTTTAGGTCCAGTGAAACCAAGTAAGGGAGAACATGTAACAACCCAATAAACAACCACCTTCACACAAGATTTATACAAGAATTTTCTCGAGGTATTGCGCCTCATAACCACGATTCGTGGGTTCCAAGTCACGAACCCTAATCACTTGGTATTTTGTGCCCACATTAATGTTCATAACCGCACGTACAACTCAAGTGTCAACACTATTAGTACCTCATATCTGCAGGGACAACTCACGTGCTAAGAGAGTGACAATATCTTATATTCGCACAGACAACTCACATGCTAGCAATTACAATACGTCATAGTCACATGAACAACTCACGTGTCAATAGTACAACTCTCAAACATAAGGCAAGTATACAAGAATACATATAAATAATTAATACATACCAGAATTCATCTTCTTAAACCGATATGAGTGATTAATTATGTGTATGCTTGTGTAAGTGTTCTATCACTACTCGACTCAACAAGTAAGAGCAGAGACAACGAATAGCACATAGGAAACAACACAACAAAAATTAAAATGCATGACTCACTCAAGGTAGGCACACCACTACATAAATATCATTAATATCAATGCCCCCAGGCTATCACAAATCATCACACATCATCCCTGACATAGCCCCTTTATCTCGCCACGTGCGCAACAATAAAGTAAATGCTCGTTTTGTCTCGCCGCACACGCATAATAACATTCCCGCTTTTTATACATACATATATATATATATATATATATATATATATATATATATATATATATAATAACAATAGCATAGATAAATCATGTGCGAACACCCTGACAATCCTCTCAACAATATCACGTGTGCCACAACATAACAATACAATATAACAACTCGCACCACATGTGCCCGTATGCCACAATATTTCCTCAAAACTATTCCAATACCACAACCACACAAGCCCTTGGCTCAACAACACTGAGTACAACAACAACAACAATTACACGAGAGTACGGCAAGTAAATTAACACAAGAATTACAAAACACAAATAAATGGGATAACGGGTTCACAATGAAGGACATAACAAGTAATAATGGTTTCAACAAGAATAACTCAACAATGAGAGAGATACTATGTAACAAAGATATGAACTGAGAGTAACTCAACAATAGGAGAGATAACAGGTAACAATGATTCCAAATAAGGATAAGTCAGCAATGGAAGAGATAACAATAACTTCAATTAAGGATAATCAACTACGAAAGAGATACATGGCAATAAAAGAGGTAACAACTTCAATTAAGGCATATAAGAGTATATTTGGAAATAAAGGTAGAATATGAACCAATCAACTTCAAATAAGACATGTAAGGGTAACTCTAGTAATGGATGATATAACATGATGAGACAACTTCATTTTTAGTGTACATGAGAACCTAAGAGTCTAAGGCAGTCAAATTTTCACATATGAGCCGTGTACACACTCGTCACCTCGTGTACACGTCTTTCACGTAGTTCAAATAGTGCAAACAAACCAATCCCTACGGGGTAATTCCCCCACATAATGTTAGGCAAGACTTACCTCCCTCAATCAATACTCAAAAATAGCATTTTCTACAATTCGCCTCCGCTCGGCACAAATCTAACAAAAATCGATTTAATAACATCAAATAATGCAAGAGAAATCAATTCTAATGAATAAAGCTATGTTCTTTACATAATTTCTTAAAAGTCAACATCGGGCTCGTCCGGTCAAAAATCGGGTCCAATAGTAGATTCCGACAACCCATGACCCCACAAGTTCATATATGTGATTAGTTTCAAAATTCGAATTCAAATCAACTCTCAAAACTCAAAATCTTATTTTTCAAAACTTGACAAAGCTTCACAAATTTTCAGTTTGATTCACATGATTTTGATGCTAATTAAAATCTAAGGTATATTGATGGAATATGATTAGATTTAGATTAGAATCACTTACCCAAAGTTCGTAGATGAAAACTCCTCCTCAAAATCGCCTCATACCAAGTCTAGGGTTCCAAAATATGAAATTGAGACAAAAAAATTCCGTCCTTCAGCTTTTTGTCCAGTTGCAGGCATCGCAAATGCGACCTGGGGTTCGCAAATGTGAAACCCACAAATGTGACGAAACAATCGCAAAAGTGAAAGCCCTCCCATTCGTGTTGTCATCGCAAATGCGATGAATAGTTTGCAATTGCGAATCTGAGACACACTTCGCAAATGCGAACAGCTCACCCGAACCCCCTTCCATCACAAATGCAAACTCTGTGTTCGCAAATGCAAACGTGGCAGACTTAGCTTAATATCGCAAATGTAACATATATCTCGCAAATGTGAGACATGCAACACCTGATCACACTAGTAATATTAAAACTCTCCCAAACACTCTGAAAGGCGTACGAAACTCACCCAAGCCCTCGGAGCTCCAAATCAAATACCAACACAAGTCTACAAACATAACACGAACTCGCTCACGCGATCAAATCATCAAAATAATATCTAAAATCACGATTTGGACCTCAAAACATATGAATTCAGCATAAAACTCAAGAATTTAAAAAAAAACACAATTGTGTGTCTGATTCCTATCAAATCAACTCATAATGACACCAAACTTTGTGGACAAGTTCCAAATGATAAAACGGACCTATTACAAGTTTTGAAATAGAAATTCAAACACGATAGCTATAAAGTCAACCTACAGTTAAAACATGTAAAAATTCTAATTTTTCAAATTGACAACTTTTTAAAAAATAACACAAATTGATTTCGGGCATACGCCCAAGTCCAAAATCACGATACGAACCTATCATAGCCATCAAAATGCCATTTTGGGGTCATTTTTAGAAAAGTCAAATCCATGTCTACATTTTCAACTTAAGCTTCTGAAGTGAGAATCACTCATCCAAATTTATCCTGAAACATCCGAAAATCAAATCCGACCGTGCACGCAAGTCATAATACACAATAAGAAGCTACTCAAGACCTCGAACCACTGAATGGAACCTTAAAGCTCAAAATGACAGGTTGGGTCGTTACAGCTCGGATTTGAAGTAGTTCAATATCTTCAATGCAACTTCAGAAATCAAATATGACGTTCTTCTATCCTTCAAATTTCGAATCTTACTTTCTGAAACATAAAAAATTTCTTCGAATTTCAACAATTCAATGCCCAAATCTACTAGCTGAGTATTAGGGTTGTAGGTTAGGAGGTAGTTGAGTCTTGTCCTACTTCGTACCATTGTGAGACTAGTCTGGTAGGGTTTTTGTCTAACATAGCTAGTGCAATGTTGTGTCTTACTATTTCGTTTTTCAGTGCAGGACCTGTTTACTAGCTATTGCTTTTGCTTTGCATCTTTCTTCTAGATTTCATGTTGCTACGTTCCTATATTTCCTATGATTTCTGTAGTGATACTAATATTGTCTCCTTTTGCCTTTTTGTTTTTTTTGAGCCGAGAGTCTTCCGGAAACCGCATGTCTACTCCTTCGGGGTAGGGGTAAGGTCTGCGTACACACTACCCTCCCCAGACCTCACTAGTGGGATTATACTGGATTGTTATTGTTCTTGTTGTAATGCCCAAATCTACTCACATGAGCTAAATTCGAAACATAACTTTCAAATATCATGAAGATTAAATCTCAATCGTCAAATTATAACAACAAATTTAACAAACCCATTTTACAACTAAAAAGAAGAAACTATAAGCACAAAAAAGAAAAACATAATAGTAAAAAAGATGAGAAAAATGTATGTATCTCAAGTTATCAAAAAGTTAGGTATCAATTAATTTTTCTTTAAGCGAGTACAAATTCAATAAATGAGACAAAACTGAGCACCACATAAAATTTTTAAATTTTGCTTCATACATATTGGATAGTAGTACAAGCTTCTGATTCAACAAATTCTGTAATCTTAGCGTCAAAGGCACGAGAAAGAAGGGATATAAAGATAGACACTACATTATACTCCAATTAAAGTCAATCCATGCCACTTGCACTATAGATGTCATGACCTACATATGGTATACAGGATTCATAATTACTACTCACTGCAAAACGAGGTTACATCTGGATTTACTCAAGCTTTTAATTCCGCCCCTTAGATCTGGCTCTATTCAAACTTTTTTGGTTCACCCAAACATTCCGCATTTGTTCAACTGTTAATGAAAAGTTTTAATGTTAGATTTGATTAATGCTTGAAATTTTTTAAAGCAGCAGTTCTTTCGTTTTCTACTTCATACCGCCAATAGACTACAGGCGATTGAACACGAAATGAGGTTTTCTGTTAAACTTTGCCTCGGGCAAATCCTACATTTGAATGGGAAAAATAAGTTAGAGCAAAGATAAGTACTAGTTTAGAACTCAAACTATTGAACCGCCTCCTAAGTTAAAGCCCAAGGGACAAAATTGTGGCCCAAAAATCTTGACTTTGCCCAAGTCAAACTAAAGCGAACAATACCTTGACAGTTGGGTTTGAACCGTGAAACACTTTTGTAAATCAATTTTTTTTATATCCTTCTACAAATTATAAGTTACGCAACTCCTTTTCTATTAATAAAATTCAATGCCTTTAGGTGGCTTATCCCTCCATAACCTTCAAAAAGACAACAAACACGATTGTAGAGGGGAACATAAACCAAACCTCTACTAATTGAGCTACCCGTACATTTAATTAATACCATCAGCTATTGATGTTTCTTCTATGATTGTACAAAAATAAACTACTTATGGGATTGCTCCTTATCTGAAGACTACAAAAAAGATCAAGTAAGGATCCAATCCTATGTGCAGTAACCAAAAGACAAAAGAATCAGTGTATACCATGTAAAAAATTCTTCCTTTGTTTATGCCTGATCGGAGACATTTGAGCTTTGTCAAGAAAATAGGCTCCAATTGCAGTTTTGGGCAGATTTGCAGATGAATAAAAGATAGCTTCCCCCTCTTCTACTCCCCATTTAGCAAGAACATCGGCGACTCTTCAAAATAGAAGAACAAAGAACTCGACGCTGTTTTGATAGTACAACTCATCGCTGTTTCAGCTGCACTATCTGAGCCTCTAAGTAAGTCAAAATATATAAGAGAACACTCATCTTGAGATGGATAACTACTTAGATGTTTTCCATGCAAAAGATTAACCTTAAATGAGTGGGTTAATGGGCATATATAAAGGAGTAAACTACTTCAGACTATGGACACACATGTTTCCATGATTAACCTGGGAAAAGAACACCATTAACCTTAAAATCAACCGGCTCATCACAACCACAAAATAACATGGGAATAGTTACCCTCAACTAGTATTGCTAGAACTTAGAAGTTCGCAAAAAGTTGATAATTTGTGAAGAAAAAATGAATGACCTTGGCTCTCGAGTCTATCTCAACCCCAACAATTAGCTTATGAGTTGAGAATTGTTTTTAAGAATATATAAGTTCACACTGCTCATACGTTCTCAACTAACGTGGGAATCTAATACCTTTCCCCTCCTCGGCATGCCCAGGATTAGACATTTGAAGTGTGTATAATATAACATGAGAGCACATATCGAATAACCAAGAAAAATAAAGAGATTGGTCTGGTTGTGATAGCATATCAATAAAAACATATATTCGATTTAACTCAATCATGAAAACTAATTGATGAAGTGAGGATTGTTCAAGAAAACGAAATGATATCACTACCTCGTACCCTCAACATGTAAGGGATTCTAACACAATCTAAAAGAATATGTTGCCCCAAATTCTTGAGATAAGTACCCAGGTTTCTGGCTAATGGAAGCAAGCGATAATGGTCGGTCAATTCATAAAACAGGCACAAAACTAGTAGATAAACTTGTATAAAAAATGGCTTCACAGCAAGCTACAATAACTTGATAGCAGAACAGAAAAAAGGGATAACTGGATAAGAGAGGAACAAAGAAACCCGATTGAGCTGTATCCTACTAATTAAAACTTGAATCAACCAAAGACGGAAGCTTGAAAAATGATGGATTAAATCTCAACGAGAAATTAATCCATGGTTCCCCTTCTTACTGTACTTGTTTAAATCAAAACAACAGTAATCAGTTTCCGATGGAAAATAAAAATAAAAATAAATATAGAAGCAATACAACTGTTCCAATAAAAACAAAACTCGAAACATATACATCAGCCACAGAAGTCAAATTTATAATCTCTAAATAAGATCAACAAGTCCTTGCCTCAACTTTTCCGTTGGATTAATAAGACATGTTCTTTGTAACTTTGGGATCATTAAGGTGGAAGACACTGAAACGTGTTCATAAACTAACCTTGAATGATGTTGATCATTGATCAAGATATTTTAAAACGTTAAAGAACTACTAAATGGTTCCGTTTTATGTTTGTGTGCACAAATTTCGTAAATAACACAGTAGAAATTTATTAAAGAACTACGTAGTACCGTAGTAAGGACAATACTAAATCTTATAGAAAATCCTAAACTACACTAGGTAATCGATTTTCTTGAAACGCAACTACAAGAGACAGATTGGGATAAATCCATTTAAACTGGAAAGGTAATAATTATATATAAACCACTGAAACATGAGGTGAATCAGTTTATGCAGAAAACCTCGGAGAAATGCACACAGGTGGAAAACGTTCCATTGTAGCACACAAATATACAAAAAAATGATGGAGAACTTATTAATTACCAGACCCACCATCAATAAAATCCAAATCAGCATGAATGAATTAGCCTGAACAAGCAATTAATTCAGATTCATCCGATATATGAGAGTATTATCGATACGGAGCCAGAATTTTTACTAAGGAGATTTAAAAAAATAAATGCACCAAGTAACCCATGGGATTCAACAGCTACTATATATATATAAAGTAATCCTTGACCTTATATATACGGTCTAATTTTTTCAATGAAATCGACCCGGAATACCATTCCAGTAATATCAGATGCTGAAAAACACATAAGCGCGCAACACAAAACAAAAAGAAATCTAGAGAGAGAAGAAGAGAGTGGTGGGGGTGACAGATAGAGAGTGAGCACGCATAGCTTCAAGCATATACATATATCAATGCAAGAAAACACCATCTGTGCTCACTCTCTTCTGTCACCTCCCTTTTGTTACCCTTAATAGTTAACCTGGATCTACAATTCTCTCCGGCCGACAGAAGACATGAGAAAGAACCCTAGATTTGAAAGAATAGCAGCAGATACTGTTTCATTAGAAAGGAAGAAAAGTAATTTGATGTGTGAGGAGTGATGGAGTGTCTCTTGGCCTTTATATAGCAAGAGTCCCACTCAGTTCCATCACGTAAGGAATAAATGTGTGTTTTATCTCTTTCTTTAACTTATGACCCTATCCCCAAATATAATACTACTCCTCGGTCCTTCCGTTTCCGTTTGTGATCTGTTTTCGTTTTTAGCTTATTTCAAAAAGTATCACTCCTTTTTTTATTTTAAAATATTTTAACTTATAATTGTTACTTTCTTCGTTTTAGCTTATGTGAACCTATTTTTTTTTGTGGTCCGTTCCAAAAAAATGATTCCTTTCTAAATTTGGAAACAATTTAGCTTAATATTATAATTTTACCCTTAATGAGAAGCTTTTATAACCACACAAGTACTCCGGGCCGATTTTAACTTGTTTAGGACCACAAATTCCAAAAATTTTCATTTTCTCTTAAAGTCAGTGTCTAGTCAAACAGGTTCACATAAATTGTAATGGAGAGAGTATTTATCTTTAGTAAAAACAAATTATAACCATTTTATAACACACAACAATAATACCATACCCAATAAAATTCAACAAGTAAAGTTTGGAAAATGTATTGTGTATGCAAACCTTACTCCTACCTTTGGGAATGTCTATTTTATAACACAAGTTTCAAATATTTTATAAGCACATAAATATTATATTTGCTATGAATTTAAATTTATTTGATATATTTTCTTTTTAGTCTATCTCAAAAAAAATTAATATATTTATATTTATAAATAATTTAACTTTTTGAAATAATAACTTTAAACTTGTTATTATGCCAATGTGATTTTTATTGTCACATAAATTTATATCTTATTTTATATTATAAGTTAAAAGTCTTTTTTCTTAAATTAAATATGAACATTAAATAAATATAAAATAATATGTTTATCATAAAATAAAAAAATATTAAACTTGATGCCAACTCAAATAAGTTGATATACATTGATGAAATGGATGTCCTACTTTGGAACTTCCTACATCGCAGGTCTAAACAGACAGGATATATGAGAGAGAAAAGATAAAAACCATTGAATTTGTCGATATCTTTATTTTCCCAATAACTCTTAACTAACTTGCCACAGACCATAAATTCAAATTACTACGTACTGTCGATGCTTCTTGTAATTCTAAATATCTTTTGCCCTTTACGAGCAGCCTTTATCATTTACTGCATCTTCTCTTTCCTTTTTTGTTCGTTTTCCATGGATCTTTATTGGCTTAATATGGTCAGAAGAGCTTTCTCAGTTCATGACAAAAGGATTATATTTGTGATGAAAACAATATTTGTAAAAGCTGATGGTTTATGTCTTCTTTTAAACTGCACAAGTTCAATATAGTATACTCCATCCGATTCACAATAAGTAACCAGTTTATTTTTTTCATTTTGGTTCAAAATAAATATTTAGTTAGGTAATTAAAAAAAATCAATTTATTTTTACTCTTTTACCCTTATATGCATATCCCTAAAAAGTTTTTTCACTCCTCACTATAACTATGTGACCAATATTTAATAAGAGTAGTTTAATCATACTAGATATTTTTGTATAGAATTTAGCATTTTCTTAATAAGCGTGCTAAAAGGAAACTGGTCACTTATTGTGAACCGAAGGGAGTAGCACGTTTGTAATAGTTTTAAAAAGAATTAAACTTAAAAGTTTCTGACATGCTTTGATAACCACAAAAATTTCATGATATATTTAAGATCATAAGTTTTAAAAGTCATTTTTCATTTCTTAAGTTCCATATCAATTTAACTATGCCACATAAATTAAATGAATGAAGTATTAAAAATGCACTTTATGTTTTAACCAGCCTATTTCTTACTTAAATTAGAGTAGCCGTAAAATGTTGTTCAAGTCAGGGATGAAAATCCCAAATGATGATCCCTCTTCCATTCAGCATATTTTATTCGTTTTATTTTATGTTACCTTTGACTGAGCACAAAATTTAAAATAATAATCGTAAATATGTTATGATATTTGTATGGTTATAAAAAAATTTAAAATTTGTGGTCTTGCATATTATATTATTTGTGTGACTATAACAAACTTATTATTAAAGATAAAATGCAGAGTTTAAATTAAACAACTTTTTTAAAATTTTAAATATTTAAAAAATTAAACAAATTAAAAAGAAAGTAGGGATCATATAAATTGGAATGGAGGGTGTAATCTTTTTAACAGTTCTTTAGGTTCCTAAAGTAATTAGGGAGAGTACCATACTACCCTCTACCGAGTTAAAGAAGATAAAACCTATCCATACCTTTAAGGGGAAAAAAAAGACATACTTAAGAAAAGAAGAAGAAAGAAGGACAAAGTATTCGATTAGTTTTGGGTATGAAAAAATCTTTGATAGGGAATATTTCCTTTCGAATGAGGCCTTACGCGACGCGAATTTGAATATAGCCGGACTCTAATACGGATACCGGACATCGGATGAAAAATCCAAAAAAAAAAGTATTCGATTAGTTGTAGTTGCCACGACACATGATATGTTCTGATGAAAGTAGCTGGACTTATACAAAATAAACCTTCTCTTCTTCTTTTATAAAGATAAAGTTAAGTAGAAATAATTTATGAATATATATCTTAACCAATGGGAGATCGAAACATAGAGGTGCGCTAATGTGAAGCCACCGGAGGATCTTCTACTGTGCAAAAGACAGCTTAAAGTATATATGCTTTTATACTAATTAAACAGTAATAGTGGGAAAGAAAAGATAAAAGGGATCTTTGACAATTCTTGAGAAAAGATTTGTCCACTGCGCACTCTATATGAGGGATGTCATACATTCCTCTATTCCTTTCTAAAGTGTTCAATTCCACTTTGTGGGGGATTAGATTTGATTACCTTGTTAAAAGACTTAAAATATGTTAAAACTTTGATTAGGTTGGTTTAATGAAACATTTGTTTCATGATCACGCACACCATCTCACGTAATCGTATGTTCTCTCCTGCTAATTAGCCCAATCATTAATCTCTTAGCCTCTTAATCAGCAATACATCATGCATCCACTAACCCCCCCCCCTCCCTTCACATTTTTCCCTTGGATTTATCTTTTTGAATTATTAGATTAGTGAGTTTAATTTTATAGTAGCTCTAGTGAGTTTTGACAAGAGTGGGTTGCTCCGGTAGTGAGCACCTTCCACTTCCAACCAAGAGGTTGTGAGTTCAAGTCATCCCAAGAGCAAGCTGAGAAGCTCTTGGAGGGAGGGATACCGAGGGTCTATTGGAAACAGCCTCTCTACCTCAGGGTATAGGTAAGGTCTGCGTACACATTACCCTCTCCAAACCCCACTAGTAGAATTATATTGGGTTGTTGTTGTTGTTGAGTTTTATAGTAGCATTTTTTTTACTTTGACGTTAGACACCTGCTCACTTCGCCAAAATAGTTTCAGCAATAGTAATTAGATGTCCGTCACTTTTAAATTTTTTTTTGGCAGAATACATCAACAATCCATTAAATTTGTCAATATATTTTATTTAGACACTCAAACTAATGTATATTTCAATTGATCACCCTAAACACATACTAAAGGGTTCCGATTAGATAACAGTGCGGGCCACAATTACCTCATCTTGCTAAACCGGAAAAGAATAAAAAACAGATAGTTCATTAGAATAATCCAAATGAGGAAAAGCTAGCCAATGCGAAAGGCCAAGGGATCGAGTCAAAATCAGTAAGAATGTGATCACTGATAAGAAAGTTGTGGTTGGGATTCAGCCACTAAAAGAAAGTTCATTCCCTCTTCGACACTTTTCGATGCAGGAAACAACCAACACATGTCATCTTCATTTGGTAACGAAAGAAAATCGCCATTTGTTGCCGAAAGTGAAAGAAAGATATGATAGGATGAGAACATGCTACACCAATTTAAAAAATTCCATTATTCCATCTTTCCTTTTTCTACAGCGTGCGATTTTATCATCTTCTCATGATATAGCCCATTACCTCTGACATTGTCTTCTATAATATATTTCATGAAAAATTCTTAAATGACTTCTATTCAAGGGAATACAAAACAATGGAAAAGACACCAAGGGATCAGAGAAGATAGGGTTTGTGGAAAGCAAAGGTAGATTCAGAATTTAAATTTAATCAGTTCAGCTTTTAGCTTTTTTAAAGTTAAACTTATTATACTATTAATAATATGGTTGTTAATATTTTAATAGGTTTTTACATATACATTAATACTCTGTGTAGAAAGTTATGATTCAGTAGAACCCGTAGCGAAAAATCTCCGTCTGCCCCTGCCTTTTAAATGGTTCAGATTTTTTTGGAACTAGGAGTATATATGAATTTAGAATCTGTTTGACTATATACGTGAGAAGAAAGAATGCAAATCCTTGAAATGGTAGCAGTTGTTAAATAGATTGGACAATTCGTTACATCTTGTCTTGCAAAAATGAGAATCATCATATATTTTATACTGCTAATATTATCCCTCAAAAGGAAATCACTATAATCTATAATTCCAACTGGGTAGAAGAGTACAGAAACTTCAAAAATAAAGGTGCCCTAGCTACAAAACGCAGATATTTTTTTATTGCAAAAAAGGGGATAAGATTCTTGATTCCAAACAAAGATTCAACGGTGGTTTGCCTGCCAATGCTATAAGTGATAAGGACCCACAAGATGCTTATCATGATTGATTCACCATGTAGGAACCATTTTAGACTGGCTAGGGTTTGTACCACTTCTAATTTAGGGCCCATTTCTGTGATGACCCCGACGGTCATCTAGAGTTTTAAACCTTAAATCTGTATTTTGAAGTTTTCAATAGCTTTTTTTAAGTCTTTCTTAATTTGCGTGTGCAGTCCGGGTATTTTTCTGAAAGGCTTTTATCTTAAAAATTGATAAAATATGAAATTTTACCTTAAAAATCCTTCTGAGTTGACTTTGGTCAATATTTTGAGCAAACGGACCCGGTCTATATTTTGATAGTCGCGGTGGGTCCATATCGTGATTTGGGACTTGGGCGTATACACGGAATCGAATTCGGAGACCCCTAGCTCGAGTTATCGCTTTTTGTTGAAAGCTGAAAGTTGAAAGTTTAAAGGTTTAATGACTTTAAAGGTTTGATCAATGTTTGACTTTATTGATATCTGGTTCGTATTTTGGTTCCGGAACCCGGTATAGGTCCATTACTATATTTATGACTTGTCTGTCAACTTTGGTAAAAATGGAGTTAGTTTGACGTGATTCGAACGTTCGGTTGTTAAAATAGCAATTCTAAAGTTTTCTTTAAAATTTCATTTGATTTAGTGTCTGATTTGTAGTTGTATGAGTTATTTGAGCGATTTGATCGCGTGAGCAAGTTCGTATGATATTTTTGGACTTGTGTGTATGTTTTGGTTTGGAGCCCCGTGGGCCCGGGTGAGTTTCAGATAGGCTACGGAGTGAGTTTGGACTTAGAAAAAATGTTGGTGTGATTCAGTTTTGGTGCAGGTTTCTGACCTTGCAATTGTGAGGTTAGTGTTTGCAATTTCGAGGAACCCAGGTTCCTGTCTTGGTCATAATTACGAAGAAAATCTTCGCAATGTGAAGATGGTTGGATCGCATTTGCGATCAAAAGGTCGCATTTTCGGGATGGCCACTATTCGCAATTTCGAACAAATCATCGCAAATGCGATGATAGGAGAGATGGAGCTTCTTCGCAATTGCGAAGTGTGTCTCGGAATTTTTCTCATTCTTTCAAATTTTCAAACTTAGAAAACTCTAGAGGCGATTTTTTCAAGAACTTCTTCCTCAATTCATTTGTAAGTGATTCTAACCTATTTTTTTTCAATCTTTCATTAGATTTCATAATATTTTAACCTAAAATTTAGGATTTTCATGGTGAAAATTGGGGGTTTGAGTAGAATTAGGAATTTTTGTAAAATTGGAATTTCGACCTCAAATTGAGGTCGGATTTCGAAACAAATTACATAACCAGGCTGGGGTTGAATGGGTAATCGGGTTTTGATCTAAATTTCGAATTTGGACAAAGCGGGCACGGGAGTTAACTTTTGTTGACTTTTTCAATAATGACCTCAATTGAACCGTTTTCATTTATGGGTAGTTTTTAAGGCTTATTTTGAATCGTTTGGTTAATAATTTGCTAGATTTAGTTAGTTCAGGGGCTTGTTTGAAAGGCAAAGTCGTGGTTGAGCTTTGAGTTGATTTTTGGAGCGAGGTAAGTGTCGTGGTTAACCTTGACTTGAGGGATTATGACACGTTTGCCTATTTGCTACTTGTTTAAATTTTTGGTACAACGTATATGTGAAGTGACAAGTACTTATGCATTGTTGTTGGGATAAAGCATGCAGTTGGGACTTGTTTCTTGTAATTTATTGCATTCTTTGATTATGATATTCATGCTTAGACTAGTTAATTACTAAATTGATCGTTCTTTCCGCGTTTATGGGCTATCTATGATAATTGAGTATTGTTTCTGAAGTTGACGTTGTTATTGTGGAACCATTGTTAATGTAAGGCATGTTCTTGTTTATTCTGTCTCTCTGTTATTATATGTTCATTGTTATATGGTAAGGGAGAGTGTTAATGCACGAAGGGTAATGCCGTGCCATTTGAGAGTTAATGCACGAAGGGTGGTGTCGTGCCATATTTGAGAGTTAACGTACGAAGGGTGATGTCGTGTTATATTTGAGAGTTAATGCACGAAGGGTGATGCCATGTCGTATCTATTGATTCATGATGAAATTGAGAGTAAAAGCATAAAGGGTGATGTCGTGCCATTATTATTGTTTCATAGTGAGGTTGAGAGTAAGGCACAAAGGGTGATGTCGTGCAGTTTTATTCATTATGTTTATTCCTTTACTAGTTAAAGGCTTATTGACTGTTTTTTGTTATCATTCCCTATTGTAGTTATCGTATCTTGTACCCCTTTCGCATGTCCCCTCCTAATAGGACATGTTTAGCATTTACTTGTTGTTATGTTGTACGTATATTGTTATCTGCACAGGTTTTATTACGTTGGTGTCATGTCATAGACTCATTACTATCTCGTCGAGGTTAGGCTCGACACTTATGGAGTACATTGGGTCGGTTGTAATCATACTACACTCTGCACTTCTTGTGCAGATTTTGGTGCTGGTCCCAGCTAGCCGTGAGGCGTATCAGCTTGGATTAGCTTTTGCTGACTCGAGGTAGATATACTGGCGTCCATAGACCTTGAAGTCTCCTTCCACTTTCCCCTTATTTACTGTTCTTTTCAATCGAGACAATTGTACTTATTTTAGATTCTATTTGTAGAAATTCTAGAAGCTCGTGAACTTGTGACTCCAGATCCGGGTTGTACTTAGATATTATTAGTTTTTATGTTATTCCGCATTCCGCACTGGTTTCATTTAGGTTTAATTGGCTCTACTTATTGAATTGGTTAAAATTGGCTTAAAGATTCTCTAACATTGGCTTGCCTAGCAAGTTAAATGTTATGCGCCATCACGGTTCCAAAGGTGGGGATTCCGGATCGTGACAAGTTGGTATCAGAGCGCTAGGTTGCCTAGGTCTCACAAGTCACGAGCAATCTTAGTAGAGTCTGTAGAATCGGTACGGAGACATCTGTACTTATCTTCCAGAGGCTATGGAGTTTAGGAACAAATTTTACTTATATTATTCTCTGTCGTGCGGTTTTATTCTCTCATTGATAACTGAACTCTTTAACTTTTGTTCTCTCGTAGATGGTGAGAACACGTACTGCATCTTCAGCTGGACAGCAACCGGAGCCCCCAGTGGCAGCTCCTATGAGGGGTAGAGGTAGAGCTCAGCCTAGAGCTCGAGCAGTAGCACCAGCAGTGGAGCCTCAGGTGGATTTTGATGAGGAGGTTCCAGCTCATACTATTACCTATTGAACCGGATCAGATCCCGGAGGGGTTCATGACCTCTCCAGTGATTCAGGATACTCTAGTCCATTTGGTGGGCCTTATGGAGAGTGTGGCCCAAGCCGGTACATTTCCTATGGCACTAACCATCTCTTAGGCTGGGGGAGGAGCACAGACTCCCGTTGCTCACACTCCGGAGCAGATGGCTCCCCAGTATCAAACGTCAGCAGCCCCGCTAGTTGGGATAGTTCAGCTGGTTATTGCGGCACAGGGCGGTGATGGACCCGCAATGTTTTCTAAAGGCTTATTAAGATTGGATAAGTTTACAAAGCTCTTTTTAGTTCACTTTAGTGGTGCACCTTCTGAGGGCCCACAGGATTATCTTGACTGCTGCCATAAGGTGCTGCAGAACATGGGGATAGTTGAGACCAATGTGGTCGATTTTGCTGTGTTTCATATGACGGATTCCGCCAAGAGATGGTGGAAGGATTTTGTATCGACCAGACCAGTTTGGTCGCTTACTCTTACTTGGGACCAATTTTCTCAGCTATTCTTAGAGAAGTTCCTCTCTATCACGCTGAGAGAGGATTACCATAGGCAATTTGAGCATCTCCAGCAGGGCAGTATGATTGTTACTCAGTATGAGACCTGTTTTGTGGATCTAGACTGTCATGTTATTCTTCTGCTTCCTACCTAAAGAGAAAAGGTGAGGAGGTTTATTGAGTGACTCACTCATCCTATCAAGCTACAGATGGCCAAGGAGACTGGGGGTGAGATTTCTTTTCAGACGGCTGATAATGTCTCCAGGTGGATCGAGATGGTTCTTGCACAAGAGAGAGGGCAGGGGTCTGATTCCAACCAGGTAGCCTACAGTGCACCACTATCTCCTATTAGTGCACCTCCGCTCTAGAGCTTTCAGAATGGTTTCTCAGGTCGACAGGGGTCAGTTTCAGGGTCAGCAGTCACAACAGTCGAGGTCCTGTTATACTTGTGGTGATTTGAGGCATATTGCTAGATTTTGCCCTCGGGCACCGAGCAGCTCACAACATCAGGGTTCATGTGCCATGGCCCCGACACCGGGTACTTCACCGCCCGCTCATCCAGCTAGAGGTAGGGGTCAAGCAACTAGAGGTAGAGGTCAGGCCATTAGAGGTGGAGGTCAGGCTACTAGAGGTGGAGGCCAGCCAGCAGCGCCCGTCCTAGAGATGTAGTTTAGAGTGATGGGGCATAGCCCCGATGTTATGCTTTCCCAGCCAAGCCTAAGGTTAAGTCATCTGATGTTGTTATCATAGTTATTGTTCTAGTTTGCCATAGATATGCTTCAGTTCTATTTGATCTCTACTTATTCCTACGTGTCATCCTATTTTCCTTCATATTTGATTATGCCTCGTGATTCTTTGAGTGCTTCTGTGTATGTGTCCACACCTGTGAGAGATCCTATTATTGTATATCATGTTTATCATTTCTGTGTGGTTACCATTGGGAGTCTTGAGACTAGCATAGATCTTCTACTTCTCGATATGGTATATTTTGATGTTATCTTGGGTATGGATTAGTTGTCACCTTATCATGCTATATTGGATTGTCACGCCAAGATGGTGACATTAGCCTTGCCAGGGTTGCCTCGATTAGAGTGGAGGGGGACTCCTGGTCATTCTACCTACAGGGTTATCTCTTATGTAAAGGCTCGGTATATTGTCTAGAAGCGGTGTCTAGATTATTTGGCTTATGTCCGCGATTCTAGTGCGAAGGTTCCTTCTATGGATTCAGTACCATTTGTTCGTGAATTTCCAGAGGTGTTTCCTACAAACCTGTCTGGGATACCACCCAACAGGGATATTGACTTCTGTATTGACTTGGCTCCGGGTACTCAGCCCATTTCTATTCCGCCACCACTAGAGTTGAAAGAATTGAAGGAGCAGTTGCAAGTTTTGGTTGATAAGGGCTTTATTAAACCAAGTATCTCGCCCTGGGTGCGCCTGTGTTGTTTGTGAAGAAGAAAGATGGATCGATGAGGATATGCATAAATTACCGGCAGTTGAACAAAGTCACCATCAAGAACAAGTATCCATTGTCGAGGATTGATGACTTATTTGATCAGCTTCAGGGTGCCAAGGTGTCCTCAAAGATTGATTTGAGGTCTGGCTACCATCAGTTGAGGATCAAGGCATCCGATGTCCCTAAGACAGCTTTTCGGACTTGATATGGGCATTATGAGTTTCTAGTGATGTCATTTGGGCTGACAAATGCCCTAACGACATTTATGGATTTGATGAACCGACTGTTCAAGCCATAATTGGATTCCTTTGTGATTATGTTTATTGATGATATCTTGATCTACTCCCATAGCCGAGAGCATCATGAGTAGCATCTTGGATTGCACTTCAAACTCTGAGAGACAGCCAGTTATATGCCAAAATTTCAAAGTGCGAGTTTTTGTTGGACTCGGTCGCTTTCTTTGGGGCACGTCGTATTAGCAAAGGGCATACAGGTGGATCCTAAGAAGATTGAGGCAGTTCAAAACTGACCTAGACCCACTTCAGCTATGGAAATTCGGAGTTTCTTGGTTTGGCAGAATATTAAAGTCGGTTTGTGTAGGGGTTTTCATCTATAACAGCCCCATTGACCAGGTTGACCTAGAAGGGTGCCCTGTTCAGATGGTCAGATGAGTGTGAGGCGAGCTTTCCGAAGCTCAAGACTGCTTTGACTACGCGCTAGTGTTGGTGTTGCCCATAGGTTCAGGGTCTTACACAGTGTATTGTGATGCATTTCGTATTGTGCTTGGCAGTATTGATGCAGGATGACAGGGTGATTGCATATGTGTCGCAGTAGTTGAAGGTTCAAGACAAAAATTACCTTGTTCATGACTTAGAATTGGCAGTCATTGTTCATGCGCAGAAGATTTGGAGGCACTATCTTTACAGCGTGTGCTTCAGTTCTAGTGCAGGTCTCTGACCTCATAATTGCAAGGTCAGTGTTAGCAATTGCGAGGAACCCAGGTTCCTGTCTTGTCGCAATTGCGTAGAAAATCTTCACAATTGCGTAGATGCATGGATCGCATTTGCGATCAAAAAATCGCATTTGCGGGATGGTCACTGTTCGCAATTGCAAACAAATCATCGTAAATGTGATGATAGCAGAGATGGAGCTTCTTCGCAATTGCGAAGTGTGTCTCGCATTTGCGGGGTTCGCAATAGGTCGCAATTGCGACATCTGCAACTGGTCAAAATCTGAGTTAGACGGGATTTCTCTCATTCTTTCAAATTTTCAAACTTAGAAAACTCTAGAGACGATTTTTCCAAGAACCCTTCTTCCCCAATTCATTGGTAAGTGATTCTAACCTATTTTTTTTCAATCTTCAATTACTTTTCATAAGATTTCAACCTAAAATCTAGGATTTTCATTGTGTAAATTGGTGGTTTGGGTAGAATTAGGGATTTTTGAAAAATTGGAATTTAGACCTCAAATTGAGGTCGAATTTTGAAACTAATTACATAACCGGGATCAGGGGTAAATGGGTAATCGGGTTTTTGTCTGTATTTCGAGTTTGGACCTAGCGGGCCAGGGAGTTAACTTTTGTTGACTTTTTAACTAATGACCATAATTGAACTTTTATCATTCGTGAGTAGTTTCTAAGGCTTATTTTGAATCGCTTGGTTAATAATTTGTTAGATTTGATTGGTTCGTAGGCTTGTTTGAAAGGCTAATAATTGAGTATTGTTTCTGAAGTTGAGGTTGGTATTGTGGAACCATTGTTGACATAAGGCTTGTTCTTGTTTATTCTATCTCTCTGTTGTTATATATTCATTGTTATATGGTAAGGGAGAGTGTTAATGCATGAAGGGTGATGTCGTGCCATATTTGAGAGTTAATACACGAAGGGTGATGTCGTGTCATATTTGAGAGTTAATGCACAAAAGGTGATGTTGTGCCATTGTCGCGCCTCCTTTTTCTCGCGAAATCGGGCTTGTGACATTTGGGAGGACAACTCGTTCCCTCTTGAGAATTGGGTTTTGGATCTTGAAGAGTCGCCACCTAATGATTAAGTGCATTAGGACACTAAGAAGGGTTTGAGTTTGAAGAACCAAAGTTTGGGTAAGGGCTAGAAATTATCTCGAGGGGAAGGTGTTAGGCACCCCTCAAGATCCACTAGTGTGGTTTCCGGCCATGTTACAATTGTGACTTTACAGAATCAAATAAGCAATGAAGGGCCTCAAATAGAAGAGGATTTTCACATATTATTGCAAGCAAACTGAAAGTTTGAAAATAAAGAAAGCAGAAATTTTAAGAAAAATAGTTCAGACAATAAAACAAGTTAAAAAGAAAGGTGGTCCTAGGTTTACAAACAATATGGATCACATCAATGCAATACCCGATAATCACTCCTCAAAAGAGGGGTTACATGTGGTATTAGCGCACCGGTCATCATATCCATATCTACCCTTTCCCACCCCGTTAAGGTATTAAGCGCGGAAAGTATCGTTACTTATTGCATGCTAGTACCCGCCCCAATCCTATCAGTCCCGGAGGAATTTGGGACTACTAGTCCTAAAGGGAAGGGAGATTTGGTTTTTCAGAGTTTTAAAAGGATAAAATTCTAGGGCGACAATCAAAACATATAAGGCAGGTATGGGAAAAACACATAATAGTTTAAAGGGCTCAAACGGGCCTCCTCATTTAAAGAAACAAATTGTTTAGTATGACTTACAAATACTAGTTATGGTCTGAATTTAAAGCGTTAGGGTAGGCTGATTCATCACATATTTCTCAGATGAAGAGGCCAAATTACCCTTCCCTAGTTGTAATTTATCAAAGACTGATGCAGTTAATTAATTATCTACTGGCTTGCCTAGGTGAAACCTATAGGCATGATATCCAACAATGCTTACTCCAATTTTAAAGAAGGCTTACTGATTGTTGAAAACACATAAGTTCTGCAGATGTTAGACGACATTACTAC
Organism: Nicotiana sylvestris; assembly: GCF_000393655.2. Taxonomy (NCBI): domain Eukaryota; kingdom Viridiplantae; phylum Streptophyta; class Magnoliopsida; order Solanales; family Solanaceae; genus Nicotiana; species Nicotiana sylvestris. The sequence goes on along the minus strand of NC_091064.1, from coordinate 175,106,738 downwards.
TGATTTTAGACTTGTAGATGAAATAAACGAATCAAATTCAACTGGTTACTCCTATAGGCAAGATTTCTAGGCGTTGTTGATTCTAAGATGATTATAAAAGTGCAGGAGTCCTATAGACATGATATCTGGAATGAAACTTATTATTACTTAACCTATAACTGTTTGCCTAATGATAGATGTAAAATGCCGAAGTGCTGAAGACCTATAGTCATGATTTCTATATGCAAAAGTGCAGAAACTTATAGGCAGGATTTCTATATGATATGCTAAAGTGCAGAAAACCTATAGACATGATCTCTACATATGCAGAGGTGCAGAAAAACCTACAAACAGGATTTCTACCTGATATGCGAAAGTGCAAAAATTGTAAATAGTAATACCTATGAGCATGCTGTCTACCATTTGCATACATAAGTGACCCTCCCCTTTTCACTAGAACCCCATAAGCTATTACAACATATTACATACCAAAATTAATTAAGAAAAGTAAAATTACATCAGAAATTAAGCTACAACCAAGGAGCCTAATTCAGACTCAAGGTCTAACAATATGGGGTGAACTAGCTTCCAGGATCAGGTTTCCAAAGCCTTATCTTATTTGGGATGTGTCAAAGTTCCTTAAGAGCCTCAAATGGACTCCGGGCAGTGCTTACAACCCAAATATATTGCAGAATTAAGAGAATAGTGCAGTATGAAAATGTCATCCCTCAGATGTCCAAGTTCAGAGGGAACTCAAGGTCCCAAAGCAAGGCTCATAAGAGGGAGGGGGCTGAACTTAGAATCTAAGAGTAAGTGTAAGTGCACAAGGGGGGAACCAGGGAGAGCCATGGCAGGCTAGTGGTCATGCCCAGCAATCAAGAGTGCTGGCATACCCCTGACTAGCCTATTAGCCACATTTTGAGAGTTAGGATCCATTGAGGATCAAGTTCAGACCTAAGCAGCAATTTGGATGTTGTCAGTCCATGAACCTTAACTCAAACACATAGAAGGGAGTGGGGGTATAGGGAGTTCATAACAAACAGCAGATGCAAAGAGAGAGTAGCATACTCAATACAGAACATGAACAGCAAAGTAGACAGGAGTGTAGCAACTGTAAAATAAACACATAGGGATTGTGCTGAAATCGAAATTAAGGCATACCAGTTTTAGGGAAACGAATAAGTGAAAGCTGAAGTCTTGTAAACCAAATTGCAAGCAAACAGTACAAAAGATCTTAGAAGAGAGTAGAGTATTGAAAGAGTATTGTAATATTAAGATGTGTGTTTAAAGTGTTGAATTCGAAGTGTTGAACTGAAGGTTCAAGGTGTCTAAGTGCAGAAGGGTCGTGCCCCTTTTTATAGTGCAGAAAACAAGTAAGAAAAGGTAAGGGAATAGTTTGCAATCAATCACACAGAATCTTCCTTCAGTTAAGGGATTCTGATTTCAAACGGGTAGAAGACAATTAAGGAAAGAATTGGATTAAAATCTTTTCCAAAGTAGTACAAGAAGGGAAAATACATAGAAACTATTTAAGGAAAGAGTTTGATAGCAACACGGTTTGTGCAAATAAGGAAAGGCAATCAATCATCAGCCAGTAAAATCATAAATCGAGTTTTGGTATGAATGAATCCAATCAGAAAAGGTGAAGAAAGGTTTAATTAAAGAAAATCGGTAACAATCAATCGAACCTTATTAAAAGGAATTCTGAATCAATCACAAATTGACAAAATCTCTTTTGAAGGAAGAATTCCTCATAAATAAAGCATATAGACATGTCAAACAAGAAAGAATTGTCATGCTAATTAGAAAGAATCTAGCATAGAAAAGTTCAGAGTCACAAGCAAAGAGGCTCAAATTCAGTACATAGACTCAGACTTAGTTTGAGAGAATCCAGGGTTCCATAATAGAACCCTAGTCCAAATATAAGATCAAACTCGCCAAAAACCCCAAATCCTAGAGTTTTCAACTCGAGTCAGATGCAGAAACGAGAAGACAAATAACTTAAACAGGCTCAGAGGTCTCTTTCAGAGGCTCATGAGAAAACAAACAGGTGGAATAACAGGTTCGAAACAAACATAGTGAAAAGCTGATTTGAAGCATAAAGAATATGTTTTAAGAAAAGCTTGGAACTTAAACAAGTTCAGAAGACAAAGAGGTAGCATAAACTTGAGGAAACAGTAGATGAAACATGTTTAGAAAGAACTCAAACAAAGTCCGGAAGAAGGCAAATAAGAACTAAGAGCTTAGTAAAATTACAGTAAAGGAACACAGGGTTAAACTAACACACAAGATAAACGTGTGAAAGCATGATATAGAAACCAGTAGAAGAAAGAACGGAGCACAGTAGAAGAAAATGCATAATAAGGCAAACCTAAGAACATAGGAGAAGTACATGCGAGGTAGAAAAGAGAACATAAAAACATAGCATAGACAGATTCACACAAAGAAAAGAAGAAGAGGAGTCAGAAAACATTTTAAAACTTTTTTCAGAAACCCTAAATCGAAAAGAAATAAATTTTGAAAGAGAAGATTGGGGAAAGCGTTTTAAAATTCTAGTAGAACACAGATATAGCATATATCTAAGAAAACAACCAGAGAAAACCTCGAACATCTTAGGGTTTCAGAGAAACCTTAGAAATGAAAAAGGCTTGGAAGAAAATCTGATCCTGAGTCGAAAAGGTTCATATTGCTTGAACACGCCGGAATAATGACCGAAGAAGCCATAGATCTACAGATCTGAGAAGGATCTGAAGAGAGCCATCGGAGTCAGGCCTCGAAGCTTCGAAAAACCATGGTTTCATGGTGGAGGGGGGTGAGTACTAACCATTCATGGCCTGAGAAGCCACGGATTCCGGTGGAAACATGGTAGAATAAGGTGGGAGATGGCTAGGGTTTCAGAGAGCTTGAGAGTGTTTTGAGAGACGAAGGGTTTCAAGGTGGCGGGTCAGGTTAGAATGAGGGAGATTAGGGTAGTCGTTTAGGTTTAATTATGGAAGGGCGAGTCTTGATCGTTGATCTTGTGCGATCAACGGTCCAGATTTAAGTGGTAGTTGGGGAACGGGTTGGGTCATTTGTAATTGGGTCGTGGGTTGGATACAAATCGAAATTGGGTTGGTTTTAATTTGGGCGGAATTGGGGTCAAATTGATGTTAAAATTGAAAGGAAATGAGGCTGTAATTGATATAGAAATAGGATAAATGTTAAATAGCCAATTTTCCTCTTTTATTTTATAAAAATAGTGAAAATGAATTTAAAAACAAATTAAAAGTACTGACCCAACTAATAACGCATAAATATTGATTTAAAAATATTGAAACCAATTTTACAATTATAGAAATGCTATTAATCTTAAAATAGGCTATAATTGCAATTATATGCAATTTAGTCTTTTAAATACCAAATAAATTTGTAAATATGTAAAAAAATTATATTAACTATATTTTGGTATAAATATGGGAATAAAATAAATTATTCACCAAAATTGATGATTTTGGGAATAATTACGGATTTTGTACTGCAAAATGGATAGTAAATTGATTTTAAAAACTCTTCAAAAGATTGGAAAAATACTAAAACACTTGGGTATGCTTATGTATGCATATATATGCTATTTTGAAAGTATTTTGTATATAAAAATACATAGGGAAAAATTAGATATCAACAGTTGTCCCTCTTTAACCCGGGAAAGATGAAAGAGTTGTCGGGTAAAGGTATAATGGCCAATTTTGATCGAATGCAACGATTTGAAGAATTTTGACCGAGCTCTGGTTCCTGAGATGCCTACATATCCCTAGTCTTACAGGAATCGGGCCATATGTAGTTCAGGATCCATTGGCGGAATATGCCGATGGAGATTTCGAAAAGCGGACGCGATGTTCGGGTTGAGAAGGATGGTCAGAGTTTGATAGGCTGCGGGAACTGGAGCGCGATCACCCCTGCTGAGATAGCCGTTGCCAGCCGGTTTACCTGCAAATGATCATATATTTTGCATAAATTTAAACGTGATGCAAGTTCCCATTGGACCATGAATGCTGTCCTCGGACGGTTAGGATGACGTCCTCGGACTATGATGCCCTGGGCCATGAAGCGTATGATAAAGGATTCGCAGGCTATGAAATGATGTTCTCAGGCTATGCGAATGATGCCTCCAAACTATGATGCCTTTGAATAATGATATGCAAGAGATAAAATGAGGTCCTCAGGCCATGGCATGGCGTTCTCGGGCTATGCAAATGGTGCCTCCGAACAATGACGCCTTTGGACAATTTGGCGGTCTTTCAGCCCATGAAATGCAGAAGGTAGCGATATTTCAGCCGATGCAAGACGTACATAAAAGATGGCGATATTTCAGTCGATGCAAAAGTGATAAAGTGGCAATATTTTAGTCATGCAGGATGGAGACAGTGCTTAGTCTCGTAAGGCAGAAAGGTAGCATTATGCAATGCAGGGAAATACAGATGGAGGTAGAGCTTAACCTCGGAAGGTAGAAAGGTAGCCTTATGCAATGCAGGAAATGCGGATGGAGGTAGAGCTTAACCTCGGAAGGCAGAAAGGTAGCCTTATGCAATGTAGGAAATGCAGATGGAGGTAGAGCTTAACCCCGGAAGGCATAAAGGTAGCCTTGTGCAATGCAGGAAATGCAGATGGAGACAATGCTTAGTCTCGAAAGGCAGAAAGGTAGCCTTATGCAATACGGGAAATGCAGATGGAGACAATGCTTAGTCTCAGAAGGCAAAAAGGTAGCCTTATGCAAGGAGGAATGTAGATGGAGACAATGCTTAGTCTCGGAAGGCAGAAAGGTAGCCTTATGTAAGGAGGAATGCAGATGGAGACAATGCTTAGTCTCGGAAGGCAGAAAGGTAGCCTTATGCAATGCAGGAAATGCAGATGGAGACAATGCTTAACCTCGGAAGGCAGAAAGGTAGCCTTATGCAATGCAGGGAAATGCAGATGGAGACAATGCTTAGTCTCGGAAGGCAGAAAGGTAGCCTTATGCAATGCAGAGAAATGCAGATGGAGACAATGCTTAGTCTCGGAAGGCAGAAAGGTAGCCTTATGCAAGGGGTAAAAGGGAAAAATGATGATAGAATTTCTTAGCTGATAGCGGATCGAGATATTGCGACTGCTGGGGATACTGTGTCTGCTGGGGATACTGTGTCTGCTGGGAGCACTGTGTGCGGATAGAAGCTGTGAGTAAGTGCAATGGTTCTGAGAGTTATATTCCTGAGCAATGTGAGTCTCATGAGTGTATAGTATATTTGATGATTTTGCAACTCAAGTGCCTGCATTCAAAGAAAAATTGTGAGTTTTGTAAAGAGGGAAGGTTAGTTCGTATTCCCGCTGGCTCTGCTTGACCTGCTCAGCTCCGTTCTGATGATATTGGGCGTATCATTGGGGTAGCGATGCTAAACGAAGCAACTTTGTAACATACATGCATGATTTAGTAAAGAAATATGACAATAAATACATAATTAAGAATAGTTTTCTTTAGATGAACTGACGATGGCGACGTGGTCCAAGATACTGCAACTTCTCTCGCTCCGGAATTTTGAGGGTCCTCCTCAAAATTCTACCCCATTTTACCGGGTTGCTGCTTCCGACGGCTGCTTACGTCGAATGGCTGAAATCACTTCGGAATTTTGAGGGTCCTCCTCAAAATTCTGCCCCAATTTCCAATAGCGGGGGGGAAGATGAAAATTTTATTGAATTATGACCAAACCTGTAGGGCTGCCTACGTATCCCCTCTTAAACGGGAATCAGGTCAGGCGTAGTTCAAATTACATCATATGAGGAAAGCATAAAAGTCACATATAGTATCGTTTTACTGCATTTGAATTGATCGGCTTCGGCCAAACTTCGCCGTCCATTTCTGCCAGTATGAGGGCTCCTCCGGTGAGGACCCGGTGAACCATGTATGGATCCTTCTAGTTGGGAGAGAACTTCCCTTTGGCCTCCTTTTGATGTGGGAAATTTTCTTTAACACCAGCTGCCCCGGTGTAAACTGTCTCGGCTTAACTCTTTTGTTGAAGGCTCTGGACATTCTGTTTTGATAGAGCTGACCGTGGCAAACTGCATTCATTCTCTTTCCGTATATAAGAGCTAGCTACTCGTAGCGACTCTCTACCCATTCTACATCGTCAAGTTCGGCTTCCTGTATGATTCTTAAGGAGGGAATTTCTACCTCGGCGGGAATGACTGCTTCTGTACCATAAACCAACATATAGGGAGTTGCCCCGGTTGATGTGTGGACTGTGGTGTGGTATCCCAACAAGGCAAATGATAACTTCTCATGCCACTGCTTATGCTTTTCTATCATTTTCCTCAGTATCTTCTTGATATTCTTATTGGCGGCTTCTACAGCTCCATTCATCTGAGGTCTGTAAGCTGTAGAATTCTTGTGTTTGATCTTGAAGTTTTCACACATGGCTTTCATCAGGTCACTGTTGAGATTGGAACCATTATTAGTGATGATTGACTCCGGAATTCCGAACCGACAAACAATACAGTCGTGGACAAAATCTGTTACCACTTTCTTAGTCACTGCTTTGTACGATGCTGCTTCAACCCATTTGGTGAAATAATCAATTGCCACTAGAATGAACCTGTGCCATTTGATGCGGCAGGTTGGATAGGTCTGATAACATCCATTCCCCAAGCAGCGAACGGCCATGGCGAGCTTGTTGTAGTAAGCTCGTTTGGAGGCACCTTTATCATGTCTGCATGTGTCTGACAGCGATGGCATTTTCGGACATACTGGATGCAGTTCATTTCCATAGTCATCCAAAAATAACCAGCTCGAAGTATTTTCTTGGCTAAGACAAAGCTGTTCATATACCGACCGTAGGTCCTTGCATGAATTTCCTCCAATAGCCTGGATGCTTCCTTTGCGTTGACACACCTCAATAATCCCAAATCAGGAGTCCTCCTATACAGGATTCCTCCGCTATGAAAGAAGTTGTTAGATAATCTCCAAAGTGTGCGTTTCTGAGTAGGATTTGCGAGTTCTGGATATTCTCCTTTCGTCAAATATTCCTTGATAGCATGAAACCAAGGTTTTCCGTCCGATTCTTCTTCTACATGAGTGCAGTAAGCTGGCTGATCATAGATCTTTACCGGAATAGGATCAATGAAGTTCTTGTCTGGGTGTTGTATCATGGATGATAGGGTAGCCAATGCATCGGCAAATTCATTCTAAACTCTGGGAACATGTTGGAACTCTGTCTTTGTGAACCTTTTCCTCAATTCCTATACATGATGCAGATAAGGGAGTATCTTGGAGTTCTTGGTTGCCCATTCTTTTCGGACCTGATGTATAAGCAGGTCTGAATCTCTGATCACTAGCAATTCCTGAATGTTCATGTCAATGGCCATCTTGAGCCCTAAGATGTAGGCTTCGTACTCGGCCATGTTGTTAGTGCACGAGAACCTGAGCTTTGCAGACACCGGATAATGTTGGCTGGTTTCTGATACTAGGACCGTTCCTATGCCAATTCCTTTGAAGTTTGCTTCTCCGTCGAAAAACATTCTCCAACCATCATAGGGTTCTGCAATATCTTCCCCTATGAAGGATACCTCTTCATCGGGAAAATACATCTTTAGAGGCTCGTATTCTCCATCCATGGGATTTTCAGCAAGATGATCTGCCAGTGCTTGTCCTTTGATTGCCTTCTAAGTCACGTAAACAATGTCGAATTCACTCAGCAGTATTTGCCACTTGGCTAGCTTGCCAGTGGGCATGGGCTTCTGAATGATGTACTTCAAAGGATCCATCCTTGATATGAGGTAAGTGGTATAGGCACAGAAATAGTGCCTCAACGTCTGAGCTACCCAAGTCAGGGCACAACAGGTGCGTTCCAATAGAAAATACTGGGCCTCGTGCGGGGTGAACTTCTTGCTGAGACAATAGATGGCCTGCTCCTTTCTTCCCGTTTCATCATGCTGCCCCAGAACACAACCGAAAGCTCCATCCAATACTGCAAGGTAGAGTAATAGAGGTCTACCCGGCTCGGGCGGGACTAAAACTGGCGGCGTTGACAGGTATTCTTTGATTCTGTCAAAGGCTTTCTGACAATCACCAGTCTATTTGGTAGCGGCGTCCTTCTTCAACATCTTAAAGATTGGCTCACAAATGACAGTGGATTGAACTATGAACCGGCTGATGTAGTTAAGCCTTCCCAAGAAACTCATAACCTCTTTCTTGTTCTTCGGTGGTGGAAATTCTTGGATGGCTTTGACCTTTGACGGATCCAGTTCTATTCCTCGACGACTCACAATGAACCCAAGTAGTCTTCCGGCAGGAACCCCGAATGCACACTTGCGGGATTCAGCTTCAAGTTGTACCTTCTTAGTCTGTTGAAGAACTTTCTCAAATCTTCCATGTGGTCATTGGCTCTCTTGGATTTGACGATGACATCGTCTACATACACCTCGATATCTTTGTGTATTATGTCATGGAAAATAGTACATGGCCCTCATGTAGATGGCCCTAGCGTTCTTTAACCCCGAACGACATCATCTTGTAACAATACATCCCCCACGGCATAATGAAAGTCATTTTCTCCGTGTCTTCCTCATCCATCCATATCTGATGATACCCAGCGAAACAATCAACGAATGACTGCAGTTCATGCTTGGCACAATTATCTAGAATGTGTATGTTCGACAAGGGGAAGTCGTCTTTCGGACTGGCCCGGTTGAGATCCCGGTAGCTGACACAGACACTAACCTTCCCGTCCTTCTTCGGCACTGGCACAATATTGGCTAACCATGTTGGATACTCTACTATCCTGAGAACCTTGGCTTTGACTTGCTTGGTGACTTCTTCCTTGATTTTCAAACTCATGTCAGGTTTGAACTTCCTGAGCTTCTGTTTTACTGGTGGACATGTCGGATCGGTTGGCAGTTTGTGAGCTACAATAGATGTACTGAGACCAGTCATGTCATCATAAGACCAGATGAATATGTCCTCATATTCCCTTAGAAATTCCGTGTACTCTTTCTTTTCTGATGGTGATAGATGAACATTGATTCGTGTTTCTTTGACATTTTCTGCATCTCCCAGGTTGACAATCTCAGTTTTGTCCAGGTTAGACTTAGGTCTGTTCTCAAAATCCTCAACCTCTTTAACAACCTCTTCTGGTATATCATCTTCTTCTGAGTCCATATCCGTTTGTTGCGTTGCCTAGTCGCACGTCACAATCGTCGGTTCATCAAGATAAGTAATAGTAATGCCCAAAGATTTCCAGGCCTGGTGGTTCTGATGAACCAATTGTTGAGGCGTGCTCCTCGGCTCATAGCTTGTATAGAAGGGCTTTCCTCCCCTCCTCCTCGAAAATGACACAACAGTCCATATTATCATCTTCCAAAAACAAATTCCTCATCGCCGCTAGTGCTTCCTCTTCTCCCGACCCATATATGACATTGGCAGGCTGGAAAGTCTGTTCTAAGAGAGGTATTGGATGCTCCAGTGGGTAGTAGGGACTGCACCATGGTGGCGACCAGTGGTTGAATTCCTCCCAAGTGTATTCATATCCCAAACCGAAAGTGGTTCCATGTTTCTTCAACTTGATAGGCTTGGAGATTCTTGCCAAGTCCCTTGCCAGGTTTGTATCCATACCAATTCAGTATACTTTCAATTTTGTTATCCCACCATTTGCCCTTGTCCACGGTGTTGACTCGCTCAATGTGATGGTAGGTTTCTCTACCTATCTTCCTTATTTCTCTGATTGCTGAGATGGTCTGGTGATTATATATGGGATTGCTACCGTCGTCGTGAATAATTACCTCTTGGTGATTCCACTCGAATTTCACTACTTGATGTTGGGTTGATGCCACAGTCCCAACGACATGGATCCAAGGCCGTCCCAATAGAAAGTTGTAAGATGTTGGGACGTCTATCACTTGAAAATCAACGTCGAACCAAGTCGGTCCCATTTGCAGACACAAATTGATTTCCCCAGTAGTGGACCTTTGGGATCCATCGAAAGCTTTGACATTGATGGCTCCATCCTTGATCTCATGCAGGCTCTTTCCCAATGTTCTGAGAGTCACCAATGGAAAAATATTGAGGTTGGACCCTCCGTCAATCAGGACTCTGGTGATGAAATGATCTTTTCACTGTACAGTGATGCGCAAGGCCTTGTTGTGGTTTAGCCTTTCAGGTGGTAGCTCATCTTCGTGGAAAGTGATTTTGTGACTCTCCAATACTTTCCCTACCATGTTTTCCATTTCTCCTCCAGTTATGTTGCTGGGTACATATGCCTCGCTCAGCACCTTTAATAAGGCATTCTTATGTGCATCAGAGCTTTGTAGCAGAGCCAAGATAGAGATCTGGGCTGGTGTTTTGTTCAACTAATCAATAACCGATACTCTTTGGCTTGTATCTTCCTCCAGAGATCATCAGGCCTAGTTTTAGTGACGGTTGGTCGTCCAGAGGCCTACTTACTGGACTCGGCTAGGTGTTCTGGGGTATATACCCTGCCGGTTCTTATCATACCCTGTGCTGCAATTGCTTCTCCAGATTTGGTTTTCCCTTTCCTTCTCGCCTCGGCGGTGTAATCCCATGGTATGGCCTTTGGGTGGAACGGTGTTACGGTTGTCATGGCTACCGGAATGGGAACCTTTGCCTTGGATGGTAACACAACCACTTTGAATGGTACAGGTGTCTTTGGAGACCCAAACTCGACCTCAATAGGTCCTGGTGTCTTTGCAGAAGAAGGTGCTTCGAACTCAAGTGGTATGGACATGTCTACTTCAGCATTTTTAGAAGGCTGGATCTGGACCACAATCGGATTAAGTGTGACTGTTGGTTCCTTTGGCTCGTCACCTTCAGTGATCAATCCGATCGACCCTTTGGGGTCCCAATCGTCCTCTATATCAATCATGTGAACGCCCCCACCCTTGTGGTCAGGCAGAGGGTTGTTGCGGACATTCGGAGCTGGCTCTTTTACTATGATGATCTTGTTGTCAATCAAAGCTTGGATCTTATCTTTCAAAGAGCGGCACTCATCAATGGTATGCCTCTTCATGCCGGAATGGTATGCACAGGTTTTGTTTGGGTTGACCCATTGGGAGGGGTTTTCGGGGTTTACAGCAGGGATGGGGGTGATGTAACCAGTAGTTTTGAGCCTTTCAGACAGTTGGTCGATAGGTTCGGCAATGGCGGTATACTGTTTGGGGGGTCTGCGGTTGAAGTTTGGTCGGGGTCTAGGAAAGCTTTGGCGGGTGGGAGGTGGTTGATAGTGAGAGGGTTGAGTATTGTAGGCTTGATAGACATGTACGGGTTGGGAATATCTAGGTGAAGTGGGTTGATATGTGGGAGGTGGAGGTGATTGGTAAGTAGGTGGTGGAGTTTAGTAAGAGGGCAAAGGTTCTTGGTAATTTTGGGTAGGTTGACATGTGAGTGGAGGTATTGGGTAGGTTTGGTATTCAATTGGGGATTTTGTTCTTTGTGCAACCATCACGGCGCTCACGTCCTTTTTCTTGGACGTGCCACCAGACTGTAGAGCCTTGCTGGTGGCCTGCAAAGTTTCAAAGTTAGTGACCATACCACTTTTGATACCTTCCTCGATCATTTCCTCTAGCTTGATGATGTCGGAAAATTTCTGACTTTCAATCAGCATTAACCTTTCATAGTACTGTGGGTCTTGAGCTCGGATGAAAAACCTGTTCATGTGCTCTTCTTATAAAGGCGATCTGACCTTAGCAGCTTCTGATCTCCAACGAGTAGCATACTCGCGAAATATCTCCGAGGGTTTCTTCTTTAAGTTCTGGATGTAAAACACGTCTGGTGCATTTTTCGCGTTGAACCTGAACCTGTCCATGAAATCAGATGCCATACTTACCCAATTTGACCACTTCTTAGGGTCTTGGTTGATGTACTAAGACAAAGCATCTCCATTCAGACTCCTCATGAAGAGTTTCATGTGAATCTTTTCGTCCCTCCCTACTCCGACCAACTTGTCACAGTATGTCCTCAGATGAACTCTGGGATCCCCGGTACTGTCAAACATTTTGAACTTAGGAGGTTTGTACCTCTCGGGCAGTTTGACATCTGGTTGTATGCAAAGGTCCTCGTAATTCAGTCCCTCAATCCCATTGCTTCCTTCGACACCCTGAACTCGGCTAGTCAGCTTCTTGAGTTCCGCGGCCAGATTCCTGATAAGAGAGTCTTTGTTATCAGACTCAGGTGTGCTTGAAATAGGTTTAGTATAGTGTGGTGTGGTTTCCACGTAGATGGGGGTGTTGTGGGGTTGATCATTTGTGGAGTTTAGTGGTTCAGGAATGAGTAGTGGGGCGTTGTCTGAAGTGTGGCATGTGTTGCAGTGGTGATGGGGAGCGGGTTGGTTTTGTGGTTTCGGGATACTTTGTGGAGGTGTGGGGTTTTGAGTGTTGGCAAAGTTGACATTTGGGGTAGTGAGGGAAAATGACAAATTCGCCAAGTTCTGAACTTGGTCCAGTTCTTCCTGAAACCTCAATAACTTCTGTTCGAGCTGGGAGGCACTTTCCTTGGAAACTTGAATACCCTGAGGAACCTCTACCCTTTCAACTGAGTTCTCCTTTCTGATGTTGCTCAAATCTTCCATCTTGCCCTTATTCTTGTTTTTGATAAGACTTGGAGGAGGAGGAGGTGGAGGGCCCTTAGATCTTGTGGAGTATGATGACGATGCCAGAGTTCACGAACTAACCTTTGGGGAGGGGAATAAACAAAAGGTAAAAACAAAAAAGGTAGCAAGTTAGTGCGGATTATGAGAAGAAAATGTTGCAATATTTAAACACATAGTGCAAGAATATGAATCATGTCCTAATTTGGGAGCCTTATTGTGCCCGAGGTAGGCCTAGCGACAAGTTGATTTGGAGAACTTATAATGCTAAATGCCTCATTTTATTAATAAAAAATCAGGCGAATCCCAAAACGACACTAATAGCAGAAAAATAAATTGTTACTAATGGACGTTGGCCTTATTACATTTTAAAGCAAAAGAAAAGACTCCTAACGACTTGGTCCGAGAAGGACCTTCCCCAGAATCGGCATCTTTAGCTCCATCGAATAGCTTCACCAGCTCACGCAGTCCCAGTAGCAAATAGGCTCTAGCCAAGTATCCTCCTTCATTTTTCTCAGCGTTCTGGCAGTTTTCAATCCTCTGGATGAACTTCCTTTCCAATTCCACTAAACCTCGCTCCAAATACCCTAGTCGCTTGTTGGCGCTGACAGCCATATCTTTCCATTCTTCAATCAACTTTTGATGGGCTTCTTGAATCTCCCGGTGCTCACTTTCGCATTCCCATATCATCTTGCGCAATTGGTTGTACTTCACCTGTGCTTCATCCTTTTCATCGATGATCATGTGACCTCGAACAAACCCAGGTTGGCCCAGACCATTGTGATTATCCTCCTATTTCCTCGGGCAGAGGTGTCATCTCAATCTCCCCAAAGTGAAACACAGACCTATCACAGTTCCAGAACAAAGTAGCAGCTTCTATGATTTTGTTGTTGGGTTGGACCTCCAGGAGAGAAGGCAAATTTCCTAGGTATTTACGGACAAGAGCCTGATTACTAGAGTGAAGATCCTCCCACCAGCTTAGCAACCTTGGGTGGATGTTGGTGACCATGCCAAATCTGGGGACTTCGTGCCTCATTTCTGCAAAACAAAGTGTTAGACCCTTACCCCGCCGGACTCAACTATTTAAACCAATAATTAGCATAAGCAGCATTTAGTTCTCCAAATAAATGCACAGAATATGGTAACGTCCATTTGGGTTCCCAGGAAACCCAGTGGACTTTGGACAAAGCTATCTTAAAGAGTCATTATGTGGACAACATAACTGACTCAGCTAGGTTTTGACAGTGATGCATGCACAATTGAATAGAGTAGGGTTTCTATAAGGTATTAGAATGGTACCCTTGAGCGGAAAACTCAAGAGGGAAAGGCACGGAACCATCGACTACACCGTTGATCGACTGGTTTTACCGCAAATACGCCTTTGCCAAATTTAGGGGGTAATGATATCGGAAAGGCGCAACCACCCATTATAAGCGTTGTTATGGTATTTTGTTTGGCACGAGTGGAATATGATATTGAATATGTAGTTACAAGTTGTCATGTATTTGTACGTTCATAAAGTAATGATCACAATAATTGCCCATAATTACAACAGTATTGAAGGAAAGCGGTAAAGGAAAGCATTAAAGAAAAAAAACAAGGATCCAAGTCAATTTCGCAATAGAAGAGAAATAAAGACATTAAATAAAGGCAATAAAGAAGCAGTAAAGTCACAAATAACATGAAATGGTAAAAGCCTAAAAGAAGTATCCTCATCAGAGTTGCCACGCTGTCGCGCCCCCTTTTTCTCGCAAAATCGGGCTTGTGACATTTGGGAGGACAACTCGTTCCCTCTTGGGAATTGGGTTTTGGATCTTGAAGAGTCACCACCTAATGATTAATAGCATTAGAACACTAAGAAGGGTTTGAGTTTGAAGAACCAGAGTTTGGGTAAGGGCTAGAAATTATCTCGAGGGGAAGGTGTTAGGCACCCCTTAAGATCCACTAGTGTGGTTCCCGGCCATGTTACAATTGTGACTTCACAGAATCAAATAAGCAATTAAGGGCCTCAAATAGAAGAGGATTTTCACATATTATTGCAAGCAAACTGAAAGTTTGAAGAGAATAAAGAAAGCAGAAATTTAAGGAAAATAGTTCAGACAATAAAATAAGTTAAAAAAGAAAGGGGGTCCTAGGTTTACAAACAATATGGATCACATCAATGCAATACCCGGTAATCATTCCTCAAAAGAGGGGTTACACGTGGTATTAGCACACCGGTCATCATATCCATATCTACCTTTTCCCACCCCGTTAAGGTATTAAGCGCGGAAAGTATCGTTACTTATTGCATGCTAGTACCCGCCCCAATCCTATCAGTCCCGGAGGCATTTGAGACTACTAGTCTAAAGGGAAGGGAGATTTGGCTTTTTAGAGTTTTAAAAGAATAAAATTCTAGGGCGACAATCAAAATATTTAAGGCAGGTATGGGGAGAACACATAACAGTTTAAAGGGCTCAAACGGGCCTCCTCATTTAAAGAAACAAATTGTTTAGCATGACTTACAAATACTGGTTATGGTCTGAATTTAAAGCGTTAGGGTAGGCTGATTCATCACATATTTCTCAGATGAGGAGTCTGAATAGCCTTCCCTAGTTGTAATTTATCAAAGACTGATGCAGTTAATTAATTATCTACTGGCTTGCCTAGGTGAAACCTATAGGCATGATATCTAACAATGCTTACTCCGATTTTAAAGAAGGCTTACTGATTGTGGAAAACACATAAGTTCTGTAGATGTTAGACGACATTACTACTGATTTTAGACTTGTAGATGAAATAAACGAATCAGATTCAACTGGTTACTCCTATAGGCATGATTTCTAGGCGTTGTTGATTCTAAGATGATTATAAAAGCGCAGGAGTCCTATAGACATGGTATCTAGAATGAAACTTATTATTACTTAACCTATAACTATTTGCCTAATGATAGATGTAAAATGCAGAAGTGTCGAAGACCTATAGTCATGATTTCTATATGCAGAAGTGCAGAAACATATAGGCAGGATTTCTATATGATATGCTAAAGTGCAGAAAACCTATAGACATGATCTCTACATATGCAGAGGTGAAGAAAAACCTACAAACAGGATTTCTACCTGATATGCGGAAGTGCAGAAATTGTAAATAGTAACACCTATGAGCATGATGTCTACCCTTTGCATACATAAGCGACCCTCCCCTTTTCAACAGAACCCCATAAGCTATTACAACATATTATAGACTAGAATGAATTAAGAAAAGTAAAATTACATGAGAAATTAAGCTACAATCAAGGAGCCTAATTCAGACTCAAGGTCTAACAATATGAGTTGAACCAACTTCCAGGATCAGGTTTCCAAAGCCTTCTCTTATTTGGGATGTGTCAAAGTTCCTTAAGAGCCTCAAATGGACTTCGGGCAGTGCTTACAACCCAAATATATTGCAGAATTAAGAGCATAGTGCAGTGTGGAAATGCCAGCCCTCAGATGTCCAAGTTCAGAGGAAACTCAAGATCCCAAAGCAAGGCTCATAAGAGGGGGGCAGAACTTAGAATCTAAGAGTAAGTGTAAGTGCACAAGGGGGGAACCAGGGAGAGCCATGGCAAGCTGGTGGTCATGCCCAGCAATCAAGAGTGTTGGCATACCCCTGACTAGCATATTAGACACATTTTGAGAGTTGGGATCCATTGAGGATCAGGTTCAGTCCTAAGCAGCAATTTGGATACTGTCAGGCCATGAACCTTAACTCAAACACATAGAAGTGAGTGGGGGTATATGGAGTTCATACCAAATAGCATATGCAAAGAGAGAGTAGCATACTCAATACAGAACATGAACAGCAAAGCAGACATGAGTGTAGCAACTGTAAAATAAACACATAGGGATGGTGCTGAAATCGAAATTAAGGCATACCAGTTTCAGGGAAACGAATAAGTGAAAGCTGAAGTCTTGTAAACCAAATTGCAAGCAAATAGTACAAAAGATCTCAAAAGAGAGTAGAGTATTGAAAGAGTATTGTAATTGAGATGTGTGTAGGTAAAGTGTTGAATTCGAAGTGTTGAACTGAAGGTTCAAGGTGTCTAAGTGCAGAAGGGTCGTGCCCCTTTTATAGTGAAGAAAACAAGTAAAAAAAGGTAAGGGAATAGTTTGCAATCAATCACACAGAATCTCCCTTCAGTTAAGGGATTCTGATTTCAAACGGGTAAAAGACAAAGGAAAGAATTGGATTAAAATCTTTTCCAAAGTAGTACAAGAAGGGCAAATACATAGATCAAACTCTCCAAAAACCCCAAATCCTAGGGTTTTCAACTCGAGTCAGATGCAGAAACGAGAAGACAAATAACTTAAACGGGCTCAAAGGTCTCTTTCAGAGGCTCCTAAGAAAACAAACAAGTGGAATAACAGGTTCGAAACAAACATAGTGAAAAGCTGATTTGAAGCATAAAGAACATGTTTTAAGAAAAGCTTGGAACTTAAACAAGTTCAGAAGACAAAGAGGTAGCATAAACTTGAGGAAACAGTAGATGAAACATGTTTAGAAAGAACTCAAACAAAGTCCGGAAGAAGGCAAATAAGAACTAAGAGCTTAGTAAAATTACAGTAAAGGAACACAGGGTTAAACGAACTCACAAGACAAATGTGTGAAAGCATGATATAGAAACCAGTAGAAGAAAGAACGGAGCATAGTAGAAGAATATGCATAATAAGGCAAACCTAAGAACACAGGAGAAGTACATGCGAGGTAGAAAAGAGAACATAAAAACATAGCATAGACAGATTCACACAAAGAAAATAAGAAGAGGAGTCAGAAAACATTTTAAAACTTTTTTCAGAAACCCTAAATCGAAGAGAAATAAATTTTGAAAGAGAAGATTGGGGAAAACGTTTCAAAATTCCAGTAGAACACAGATATAACATAGATATAAGAAAACAACCAGAGAAAACCTCGAATATCTTAGGGTTTTCAGAGAAACCCTAGAAATGAGAAAGGCTTGGAAGAAAATCTGATCCTGAGTCGAAAAGACTCATATTGCTTGAACACGCCGGAATAATGACCGGAGAAGCCATAGATCTACAGATCTGAGAAGGATCTGAAGAGAGCCATCGAAGTCGGGCCTCGAAGCTTCGAACAACCATGGTTTGATGGTGGAAGGGGGTAAGTACCAACCATCCATGGCCTGAGAAGCCACGGATTCCGGTGAAAACATGGTAGAATAAGGTGGGAGATGGCTACGGTTTTAGAGAGCTTGAGAGTGTTTTGAGAGACGAAGGGTTTCAAGGTGGCGGGTCAGGTTAGAATGAGGGAGATTAGGGTAGTCGTTTAGGTTTAATTATGGAAGGGCGAGTCTTGGCCGTTGATCTTGTGTGATCAACGGTCCAGATTTAAGTGGTAGGTGGGTTGGGTCGTTTGTAATTGGATCGTGGGTTGGATCAGATCGAAACTGGGTTGGTTTTAATTTGGGCGGAATTGGGGTCAAATTGAGGTTAAAATTGAAAGGAAATGAGGCTGTAATTGAAATAGAAATAGGCAAAATGTTAAATAGCCAATTTTCCTCTTTTATTTTATAAAAATAGTGAAAAAGACTTTAAAAATAAATTAAAAGTACTGACCCAACTAATAACGCATAAATATTTATTGAAAAATATTAAAACCAATTTTACAATTATAGAAATGCTATTAATCTTAAAATAGGCTATAATTGCAATTATATGCAATTTAGTCTTTTAAATACCAAATAAATTTGTAAATTGTACAAAAAATTTCTTAACTATATTTTGGTATAAATATGGGAATAAAATAAATTATTCACCAAAATTGATGATTTTGGGAATAATTACGGATTTTGTACTACTAAAATTGATAGTAAATTGATTTTAAAAACTCTTCAAAAGATTGGAAAAATACTAAAATACTTGGGTATGCTTATGTATGCATATATATGCTATTTTGAAAGTATTTTATATATAAAAATACATAGGAAAAAATTGGGTATCAACAGTCGTATTTGAGAGTTAATGCACGAAGGGTGATGCCATATCGTATCTATTGATTCATGATGAAATTGAGAGTAAAAATACGAAGGGTGATGTCGTGCCGTTATTATTGTTTCATAATGAGGTTGAGAGTAAAGGCACGAAGGGTGATGCCATGTAGTTTTATTCATTATGTTTATTCCTTTACTAGTTAAAGGCTTTTTGATTGTTTCTTGTTATCATTCCCTGCTGCAGTTATCGTATCTTGTACCCCTTTCACATGTCCCCTCCCAAAAGTACATGTTTAGCCTTTACTTGTTGTTATGGTGTACGTGTATTGTTATTTGCACAGGTTTATTTACATGGGTGTCCTGTCATAGTCTCGTCACTACCTTGGCGAGGTTAGGCTCGACAATTACGGAGTACATTGAGTCGGTTGTACTTATACTACACTCTGTACTTTTTGTGCAGATTTTGGTACTGGTCCCACCTGCCCCTAAGGCTTATCTGCTCGGATTAGCTTTTGGACTCGAGGTAGATTTGCTGGCGTCCGCAGAACTTGAAGTCCTCTTCTAATTTTCCTTTAGTTACTGTTCTTTTCATTCGAGACTGTTGTACTTATTTTAGACTCTGATTGTAGAAATTCTAGAAGCTCATAAACTTGTGACTCCAGATCCGTGTTGTACTTAGATATTATTGATTTTTACGTTATTCCGCATTGGTTTCATTTCGGTTTAATTGGTTCTGCTTATTGAATTGATTAAAATTGGCTTAAATATTCACTAACGTTGGCTTGTCTAGCAAGTGAAATGTTAGGTGCCATCACGGTTCCGAAGGTGGGGATTCCGGGTCGTGACAGTTTCGCCAAAAAAAAATTACAAAAATTCAAAAAAAAAAAAACTTTTTTTCCAGAATTAGTGTTTGATTATGAAAATTTCAAATTCAACTTGAAGTTGAATTCCAAAATTTTTCGTAATTCGAAAAACTCCAAAAAAAAACTTTTTTCAATTCAAATCCTTGAGAAAAATTCAAAAACAACTCCAATTTGCATTCAATTTCAAACACAACTCAAATTTTCAAATACCATTTTCAACTTGAAAAAAAAAATTCACTTTTCTCCGGAATTTCACAATTATTATGTCCTGCCCACTTAATATTTCTTCGATAAATTTAACTTTTATATTTAGAGAGGATAAAAGAAATTTCACACAATCAACTATTTTAAAGATAGTTATATGTAAATTCTTATAAAATATTAAATTTGTAATCTGAAGTCAATTTATTGTCATAACAGGCCAAATACAATAATAGTTTAACTCTTTTTTACATTATCAGTGTATATAAGTAAAAAAAAGTTGCAATAATTTTTTTTTTAAAAGAAAAACAAATCAGATCTATGTTGGGGTGGGGGTGGAATAAAGGTGAAACTCGGCACACAAGCATAACCATCAGTAGGGGTGTACAAAGAAAACCGACAAACCGCACCAACCCGATAATCCGAGTCAAATCGAGAAAAAAAACCCAACTATGGTTTGGTTTGGTTTGATTTGGTTTGGTATTGGAAAAAAAACCCGACCATAATTGATTTGATTTGGTTTTAACTAAAGAAAGTCAAACCGAAACCAAACCAACCCGACATTACATATATAGAAATTTTAGATATATTTAATATATAAATATACTTATTGTGATATAATTTATAAAAATTTCTTAAACATTTTCATACTTTTATCTTTTAAGGTATTATTTCAAGGTTGGACTTAGAACTTTTGAATGTTCCAATAAGTTTTATAGCCATTAACATTAGTAAATTAAATAACGCCAACAAAAGCCCAAACCAAAATCAAATCAATAGTAATGCTAACAAAAGACATTCAATTCAATACTACGAATGTGAATGTATTGAATATCTATTTTTTGTTTTGCAATAATTTAGATAAAAATGCATAACCTATTTTTATTTTTATTTTTGCGTTTAATCATGTAATTAATACTCCCTTATTAGTCTACTTATTTTAGCATGACTTAATACTTTTAGATTATGTTTATTTTTATTATGGCTTTTTAATTAGCAATATTTATATTACGTAATTTTATTGTCTTTATTGGTAAATATTTTAGGATAATGCCATGACACATCTCATATTTTGTATTATTTTCTTGAAAAATACTTTATATAGTTGTATCTTACTAGGATTAAAGAAATATTTTGAGCACAATTTATATATTTTGTTCTACGAAGTTTTTATCGGGAAAAAAACCCGAAAACCCGAAAATCCGAAAAAATTCGAGAAAAATCGAGAGCGAAAAACCCAAGTTTTATTGGTTTGGTCTTTAGATTTAATAACCTGACACAATTGATTTAATTTGATAATTATAAAATTCGAACCAACCCGACCTATATACACCCCTAATCATCAGTACAAAAAAGGGAAAGGTTTTCAGAGTCTTGCCTATTAAACACATTGCCACTTCCCGAAAGGGAAGTTCTGTTATTCAATCAGTGGCAGCATTTGCCAAATGAAATCGCACACGTATAGATTGGCAAATAACTTTTAGGGGTCGTTTAGTTACAGGAATAAGAAATTATCACAAATTTGTATGGGTCCAAATTTAAACAATCACGATCGTTGATGAGTACGACAAACGATGAAATTTTCGTAACTCGACATCCTGCAAAGGACGACCTACAGGCGAACAAGAGATTGTACGACTCTTGCAGTAGTGCAGGCCCATTAAGGGATATTAGGAATATTCTTTCGAATATTCCTTATAACTTGTCTTTTATGGCTTAGAAGGGTTTTGTCCCTTATATATAGAGCGTAAAACAACCTTGTAAGCTCTCGGGGCATTTTTCCTAACTGATACTACTTGTTATAGCACTTGCTTACAAAAAATAATTGGTAAGATTATTGTTTAAGGTTTTGTCTTGATGAGATAAAGAATTCTTATCCTCCATACTCGCCTTGTCTATCTTTTGTTCTAGAGATTATTATACTTAGCTAAGATTTACCCCTTCATTTTCTTTGATTGATTTATTCAAAAAGGTTCTGATATCTTTTGAGTCAAATAATTTGGCGCCGTCTGTGGAGATTTCTATAGCTGAGATCTTAGTTTCGTCTAGATCCTTGAAAGAAATAATCACCTATTCTTAGCCTCGCAAAAGCCAACAATGGCAGGAAAGGGAGAAGCAAGATTAAAGGCAATAGTAGGTGTCACGAATAACCTCCTAAATTCCCTCAATGAAGCCGGTAGGGAAGACAACGAAAGTGCAACGCGAAGTGCTACATTTGAGGGAGAGATCTCACCCCCCCCCCCCCCCCGCACGAGGGCTTGATTGTCTCGCGCGAGAGGGAAACCTCAACATCCGCAGCAGGAGAAGCACCACCAGTTGTGAAAAGGATATTAGAAGAATGGTTGACAAACACCTTGAGCAATATACTCGACAAACCTGTTCAAAGGGATATCGAAGGCGCAATACCCGCAGAAACCGCGATTGTCGCTGATGAGCCAGAAACTCCATGAACAGGTAATACTTATATTGTCGTTGATGCAGGCAACGATGCACTTGCGGCCATTTTAAATAAAATGGAAGAGATGAAAAATGAGAACAAAACACTCCGCGACCAGATGAAAAAGCATCAGGAAAGGGTTGATAAAATATCGGGCGCTCCGAAGTTGCTACCAAAACGTGATGTGGGCCGATTCATTAAACAGCTATACAGCGAAGGGGAAGATCCCCACTCTATTCCAAAAACCTTAAAAATGCTGTCATATTTGAAAATATATGATGGCACCACAGACTCGGAGGATCACTTAATCCATTACGTTACTGCAGTAAAAGGTAACGATCTATCGAAAGAACAGGTGCTATCGGTGTTGCTGAAAAAGTTCGGCGAAACTCTGACAGGGGGAGCGCTGACATGGTATTCCCAACTACCAACACGATCGATATCAATGTTCAAAGAAATGGCAGATAAGTTCATCATCGCTCACCCGGGAGCGAAAAAAGCTGAGGCCAGGGTAAATGACATCTTCGCCGTCAAGCAGACGACAGGCGAGGGACTTCGGGATTTCCTAGCCCGATTCAATAGGGTAAGAATAATCCTACCAAATGTGTCAGAAGGGATGGCAGTAGCAGCTTTCCAAAATGGGTTAAACAGAAATGGGTCAAAAGCAACCAAAAAGCTGCTAAGTAGACTCATGAAATACCCCCCCCCCTCCCCCACCACGCGGGAAGAGATTCATAATGCCTATTGCGCCGAAGTAAGGGCAGACGAGGATGACCTGAACGGACCGATCTAGTGACTAACATCGGTCCAAACCGAAACAAGGAAAGATCGTCGCAATGGTGACCTAAGGGACCAACTACCCCGTTTCAATCGAGAAAGGCACCGGCCCTATATCCGAACATCTAACCCACCTCATTCACGACATGCAGATGATGTACCTCGACACACCACACCACCCCAAAACGAAACAGGTATGCCTCCACTGTTATCTGCTCATAACTTTTGTGTTTCTCCTTCAGAAATAGTGTACACACTGGAAAAGCTCGGCATAAAGGTGCAGTGGATGCAAAAGATGAAGTCGAATACGAGCACCCGGAAATCGAACATTTTGTGTGAATTCCCCCAGGAAATGGGACACAAGAACGAGGACTGCATAGGTCTACGACAGGAAGTGGTAAGAATGCTAAACCAGGGACACCTGAAAGAACTACTGAGTGATCGAGGATGGGTTAACTTCGCTCGTCAACCTCAAGGACCTCCAAAACCACCATCATCAGCTCGTATCATACAAATGATCATTGGCAGCGGCGATGATATAGTAATCAACCATGTGAAATTCACCACCACACACAAACTCAAAAAGGACAGTCGCCTATGAACGGTGTGAAGACCTCGAAGATAGTACATCTTCGATAAGTCAGATACCAACGGTTTGTCTTTCCCTCACTATGATGCTTTGGTTATAAATTTATGCATCGCGGATACTGATGTAAAGAGAATAATGGTGGATGATGGAAGCGGCACGTGTATTATTCACCCGCGAGTCCTCATACAGATGAGGCTCGAGGATAAAATAGTACCGCATTGCATAACGCTAACAGGTTTTAATAATGCAGTGGAACAAACCTCTAGAGAGATAGTGCTACCCGTTCTGGTAGGAGGAGTCACCCTGGAGACAACGTTCCACGTCATGAACCAGGAAACATCCTAAACCGCCATCATAAGGCGTCCATGGATACACGCCATGCAAGCTATCCCGTCAAGTTTCTATCAAGCAATCAAATTTCCTACCCCATGGGGGATATTCAGCATCTGAGGCGAGCAACGCACCACCCAAGAAGGCTACTGAATCTCCCAAGATTGCACACACACCAAACAACTAAAGGGGAAAAGTGCGGAAGCATAGCAATCAGCCATATCAGGAACCAAACCCGACGTACAAATATAGGCCATCAAAGACCCATATGTCGAAGAAGCTTGCAAGGCAACCTTAAAAGACCTCGACCCCGTCCAACTGGACAACACAGATAGCACAAAAAAGGCTTATATCGGACACAACCTCTCAGAACCAGGTATGTACCATGTGTTCTTAACTAACAATGTCGATTTGTTTGCCTTTTCCCATTCAGATATGCCAGGAATCCCAAGGGGCATCGCCACACAGAGGATGAATGTCGACCCCCTTTACCCGCCAATACAGCAAATGAGGAGAAAGTTCAATGCCACCATTAGTGAGGCGGTCAGCGAAGAAGTCGATAAATTACTCACTAATGGTTCCACCCGAGAATCAAAATATCCCCAATGGGTCGCCAATATGGTCATGGTGAAAAAGAAGAATGGGAAATGGCGGATATGTGTCGACTTCACCGACCTGAATAAAGCATGCCCAAAAGATTCATTTCTGTTACCACATATCGACCAACCCATCGATGCAACGGCATGACATGAACTACTGAGCTTCTTAGACGCTTATTCTGGTTACAACCAAATTCTAATGGCTGAAGAGGACCAAGAAAAGACCACTTTCATCACTCACCGAGGAACGTACTGTTACAAAGTCATGTCGTTCGGACTCAAGAACGTAGGGGCGACATACCAAAGGTTAGTCACCAAGATGTTCAAAGAACAACTCGGTAAGACCACAAATGTTTACATCGACAACATGCTAGTGAAGTCGAAAAAGAAAGAGGATCACATCGGTCATCTAAAGAAAGCCTTCGATATATTGAGGCAGTATGGAATAAAATTGAGTCCCAAAAAATGTGCCTTCGGCATAACCTCAGGGAAGTTCCTTGTTTTTCTGGTGTCACAAAGGGGTATCGAAGTCAACCAGGATCAGATCAGAGCCATCGAAGGAATACCGGAGACATTAACCAGCAAGAAGCAGGTGCAGAAATTAACAGGTCGAATCGCCGCCCTGTCGAGGTTTATTTCACGATCATCGGACAGATGCCATAAATTATTCAATGTGCTAAGGAAAGATCACGAACTACAGTGGAATTTAGAATGCGTCGATGCCTTGAGAAGGCTAAAAGCGTATCTGTCCTCGCCACCACTACTCGTCAAGGCAGACTCGAGAGAATGCCTACTGGTATACCTAGCAGTATCCGAAGTTGCGGTAAGTGCAGTCTTGATCCATGAAAACAAAGGTAAGTAATCCCCAATTTACTATATCAGCAAAACCTTAATTGATGCCGAAATGAGGTACCCTCACCTTGAGAAACTAGCTCTGGCATTAGTCGTAGCTTCACGAAAGCTTAGACCATATTTTCAATGTCACCCCATAAAAGTGGTGACAACCTTCCCCCTCAGGGGCATCCTACACAAACCTGAACTATCAGTTAGGTTGGCCAAATGGGCCATAGAATTAAGCGAGCACGATATAACATACCAACTGTGAACTGCTATTAAGTCGCAGGTGCTCGCCGATTTCATCACCAATTTCAGCACGCAAATATTACCTGAAGTAGAGTAGGAGGCGCTCCGCGCTTCAGCACATTCCGACCTCTGGTTCCTCTACACCGACGGTGCATCTAATGCATCGGGATCGGGACTGGGACTCATCCTCGAAGTCCCTACGGGTAAAGTAATTCGCCATTCCATACGATGCCCCGAGATGACTAATAACGAGGCCGAGTATGAAGCTATGATTGCAGGATTAAAATTAACCCTCAAATATGGCGCTCGACGACTCGTCCTCCATTGCGATTCTCAACTCGTGGTGAACCAAGTCACTGAGACTTTCCAAATCAAAGAATAGAGACTACAAAAATACCAGTTAGAAATTCACAAACTGCTGCCAGAATTCGATGAATGCCGCCTCGACCAAATAGCTAGAGCGCAGAACACCGAAGCAGATGGTCTCGCTAAACTAGTGGTAGCCACCAGAAATATCAACAAGGAAAACGTGGTCACTCTTCTCCATTCCGCAATAGACCAGGTCGAGGTATATTCTGTAAACCTAACTTGGGACTGGCGCAACTGTATCGTAACATATTTGCAGGACGGAACGCTCCCACAAGATAAAAAAGAAGCCAAAAAGCATCGAATACAAGCAGCCAGATACATCCTCGTAAACTGTCATCTTTACAAGAGAACGTTCGGCGGTCCCCTGGCCAAGTGTCTTGGGCCAAACCAAATAAGGCAAGTACTAGAAGAAGTACACGAGGGTCACTGCGGCGCCCATACGTCAAACCGTGCCCTCGTCCTATGCCTTGTCCGCGCCGGATACTACTGGCCTACCATGAAAAAAGAGGTCGCGGATTACGTTAGGAAGTGTGAACAATGTCAAAAGTACGCCCCTATGATACACCAAGCAGGAGAACTCCTGCATTCCATCACTTCGCCATGGCCATTCATAAAGTGGGGGATGGATATTGTCGGACCCCTTCCGGCAGGACGAGGTAAGGTACGTTTCCTTTTGGTTTTAACTGACTATTTTTCTAAATAGGTAGAAGCAGGTGCGTACACTCAAATACGCGAGCAAGAGGTTATCGCATTCATATGGAAAAATATAATATGCCGCTTCGACATTCCCAAAAAAATTAGCTGTGACAACGGACCTCAGTTTTTCGGAAAGAAAACGACCAAGTTTTTCGAAAAATGGCACATCAAGCGAAGACTCCCCACACCGTACCATCCCGCCGGCAATGGCCAAGTCGAATCCTCCAATAAAATGATACTGAATATATTGAAAAAGAAGCTTGAGGACGCCAAAGGGCTATGGCCTGAACTACTACCAGAAGTACTATGCACATACCGTACTACGCCAAAAACTAGCACAGGCGAGACGCCATACTCACTAGTCTACGAGACTGACGCAGTCATACCCGTCGAAGTCGGAGAACCTAGCTTGAGATACTCCAACGAAAGCAGCCCGAGCAACGATGAAAGTAGGCTACAAGATCTGGATGAAGTCGAAGAACTAAGGGATATGGCCTACGTAAGAATGGTAGCCAAAAACAACAAGTAGAAAGGTACTATAACAAGAAGGCCAAAATACGACCGCTCAAGGTCGGAGACTATGTCCTCAAAGCTAAAACACAAGCAGCGAAAGACCCTAACGAGGGAAAACTATAAAAAAATTGGGATGGACCGTACAAAATCACAACGGCAGCAAACAAAAGAGCATTCCAGTTAGAGACAATGGAAGGAAAACAACTCCAAAATAATTGGAACGTCGCCCATCTCAAATACTTCCACTTCTGGGGGAAAAACGCCACCTAATTCGTACTCTATTTCCCTCATCTGGGTTTTGTCCCAATCGGGTTTTCTTGGTGAGCTTTTTAATGAGGTGGCAAGGGGTACGCCTCGAGGTCCAAAGTATTATTCATGACCCTTCCCGTCGACGCGATCTCCAGGCCAAGTAATGAAGGGACTGGATATAGATAATTAAATCTCCATTGTATGTACAAAGTCGACATGTATTTCCTACAAGGATATAATTAAATCTCCGTTGTGTGTACAAAGTCGACATATGTTTCCTACAAGAATATAATAAAATCTCCAGTATATGTATAAAGTTGACAGGTATTTCCTACAGGAATATGATCAGACCAATGTATGAGCGGAAATCCTAATGGTCAAGGCCATCAATGAAAATATGAGTTCGACCTCATTCAAACTACGATGGGATCCCACCTCGACGACAAGTCGAAGGTAACATCGCAATGGCCAAGGCCATCGACGAAAATATGAGTTCGACCTTATTCGAACTACGACGGGATCCTACTTCGACGACAGTTCGAATGCAACATCCCAATGGCTAAGGCCATCGACCAATATATGAGTTCGACCTCATTTGAACTAAGACGGGATCCTACCTCGATGACAGTTCGAAGGTAATATCCCAATGGACAAGGCCATCGACGAAAATATGAGTTTGACCTAATTCGAAGTACGACAGGATCCCACCTCGACGAAAGTTCGAAGGTAACATCCCAATAGCCAAGGCCATCGACGAAAATATGAGTTCGACCTCATTCAAACTACGACGGGATCCTACCTCGATGACAGTTCAAAGGTAACATCCCAATGGCCAAGGACATTAACGAAAATATGAGTTCGACCTTATTCGAACTACGACAGGGGTCTCACCTCGATGATAGTTTGAAAGTAACATCCCAATCATCAAGGCCATCGATGAAAATATGAGTTCGACCTCATTCGAACTACGACGGGATCCTTCCTCGATGAGAATTTGAAGGTAACATCCTAATGGCCAAGGCCATCGACAAAAATATGAGTTCGACCTTATTCAAACTACGACAGGATCCTACCTCGATGGCAGTTTGAAGGTAACATCCCAATGTCCAAGGTCATCGACGAAAATATGAGTTCGACCTCATTCGAACTATGACGGGATCCTACCTCGATGACAGTTTGAAGGTTACATTCCAATGGCCCAGGCCATCGACGAAAATATGAGTTCGACCTCATTCGAACTATGATGGGATCCTACCACGATGACAGTTCGAAGGTAACATCCCAATAGCCAAGGACATCAACGAAAATATGAGTTCGACCTCATTCGAACTACAACGGGATCCCACCTCGATGACAGTTTGAAAGTAAAATCCCAATAGCCAAGGCCATCGACGAAAATATGAGTTCGACTTCACTCGAACTACGATGGGATCCCATTTCGACGATCGTTCGAAAGTAGCATCCCAAAGGCTAAAGCCACTGGATACAATAGACTTAACAGTAATCGACTTACAGAGATCGACCTCACCCAAAAGCAAAATCGACTTAACAGTACGACAGGTACCCTGGATACAATAGATATTACAGAGATCATCACCGAATCGACAAAACAAATTCTACATTACATCAAAATGTTACTTACACCTATCTTTACAACAGGCTCCAGCATGACCCTTACAAAAGTCCCAAAGCAAAAAGTAAGTACAAACAAAAAGTTACACATTATCCCCGGTTGGATACGCATCTTCGTACCAAGAGTCAGAAGCAACGTAAGCCTAACGACGAAATGAAAAATAAAGGCACCTACCCACAAAGCCATGCCGGCGACTTTCTGAGACAACTCCATGTCGCTCATCGCTCTAAGCATCTCGCTCTTATGGGCAGTACATAGAGGGGCTAAAATAGACGCCACTTGATCGCAGTTCGACAACAAGTTATAGTCCCACGGGATAACTATGTGACGATCAGATCCTTCCACTCTGACCTCCACGTGAGTATGGCGACCTACGAACTCGCGAATGTCCTCCGGGTCGACATCTGAACCTGAGCCTTCGCCCTCGATATGCCAGCCTCCTCCAACGTTGGATGATGTGCCACCCTTAACGGAGCGCACGGAGCCGGCCCCTGGGTAAATTCCTTTCATTTGGGGAGATCTCCCCGCTAAGATGGCATCGGCCATAAATATGGGTACAGGTGCCGTTTGCGATGCCCTACTTCTACCGGCGTCCACGGACACATCCTTCCCAATTTCCATTCTCCTCCCTTTTCTCGGTAACGACTCATCCCCGTTAGAGGATTCGTCCAAGAGGTGCGGGGTCGGTACAGAAGAAGCCTCCTTTCTCACGACCATGTCCCGAGAGGGAGCTTCCATTTGAATCGGTTGAGGACAACCCCCGCGAATAGACTCAGTCAAAGTAAACTGCATTCCTGCAGCAGTGACAGCCTGCCGGAACGCAGGGACTGGCGCCTTTCGCCTAGAAGCTCCTCGACCTGTCGTCATGAAGAGTTGTATCAATAGGCGACGATGTATAACCAACAAAGTGATAAGGGGAAAACATTTACCGGATGGAACTCTTGGGCCATAATATTTTATGAAATCGGGCCAATCTCGGGGTTTCGCTGCATGGGGCAACAGACGGGCTACCCAATCCCGTATGCCCGCAATAGGGCGGGGCAGACTTCCCATAGCTGCAAACAAACCCTATAATGAACGAAGATGAAGAGAAAGAGTAAAATGAGTGGCGACACTTACGAGTCTCGTTCCACCGCTCCGGGAACCTAGCGGAGTCAGAAATAATGTATTCAGTTTTGACAAAGAAATAATTATGCCAAACTTGCGATTTGTCGATCGTCGGTCCCAACCACCAGCCCTTTTGTTCCACGGTGCCTTAGATGCACCATAGTACCCCTATGGAAGCTGGGCGAGAACAGGTGCAAGAGGTGGTGAATAGTAACCTCGCATTCCGCCAACTCCGCATACTTTGTCAACAGCAGGAGTATCTTGAGCATATATGGCAAAGTTGTGCTGGGCAAACTTGGTAGAACCTACAGAACTCTTCTGTTAATGGGAGGAGGGGGAAGAATAACCAATCACGAAACGGTACTCGTAGAAAGCGCAGTACCCGGGTCTACGGACCTCTACGAAATTCCTTCCCGCTGGAACCATGTCAACATGAGCGGGGATGCCATACTTTGCACGAAGAGCATCAATATGAAGTTGTTCCATTTCAAAGAGTACGGGGTAGGAGTAAAAGGAGGATCTTTGAGGAAGTCGCTTCGAGACATGGGGTGTCTCGGCAGCAACTCCTCCACCGTAGGAAGGCTATCCCCTTCTTCCACCACCATATCCTCACTGCCTAAGGGGGGTGCCACGAACAACGGGGCGGCCTCAGAAACCCCCTCACGAGATTGATGTGATCTTGGCATATTTTCGATGAAAGAGGTGTTAAAACAACAAAAAAAAGGTTGCGAGCGAAGAATGGGAGAAGAAGAAGCAGAAGGCTGTTAGGACAAACTCGGAGGGATGAGGAGGGGTAATCAGAAATGAAATGGCCAAGAATTTTTGAAAAAATAAACCCTCCACCTATTTATAGAATTGGGTGGCGCCAGAATCGAAGCGGAAGGTCGCAGAGTGGCACCGAAATCGAAGCGACAAGCCATCAATCCCTGTCTCGAAAACACGCATAATGATGACGCACGTGGAGATGACGTCATTTTCTGGTAAAATACATTACCTGATGTCTTGCTAAGCACGTTGACCTCCCACTATTGGCCAGGCCGTAACGCCTCGTAGGGTCAGATTTCTCCGTAAGAACGTGTGGTGTCCGCTCATCAAGGACGCACCAAGTTGCAACCTCGACAAGCGGAGGGACTAACTGTATGGGTCCAAATTTGAACAACCACGACCATTTATGAATACGACAAACGACGAGATCCTCGTAGCTCGACATCCTGCAGAGGACGACCTACAGGCGAACAAGAGACTGTACGACTCTTGCAGTAGTGCAGGCCCATTAGGGGATATTAGGAATACTCTTTCGAATATTCCCTATAACTTGTCTTTTAGGGCTTAGAAGGGTTTTGTCCCTTATATATAGAGCGTAAAACAACCTTGTAAGCTCTCGGGGCATTTTTCCTAACTGATACTACTTGCTATAGCACTTGCTTGCAAAAAACGATTGGTAGGATTATTGTTTAAGGTTTTGTCTTGATGAGATAACGAATTCTTATCCTCCATACTCTCTTTGTCTATCTTTTGTTCTAGAGATTATTATAGTTAGCTAAGATTTACCTCTTTATTTTTTTTGATTGATTTATTCAAAAAGATTCCGATATCTTTTGAGTCAAACAAAACTCACATAAAAATTGAGATTGATTTTGTCCAGTGTTTGATTTGTGAATACTAATTAAAATCACAATAAAACTTATACCAAAATCATAGGATTATCTGTCTTCCTTTGTAGTTTGTATCGTGCATTCCTCGCTGTTCCATTATTTCCTTCAACCTTTCTATATGATAAATCGTACTACCAACTTTCAAGCCTTTATATAGATAAATAATGGTTATTAATTTGTACTACTACTTATCTTATGTAAAATTAACTATAATTATTAGTACTTCTCTTTAAGTTGAATTGTTACTTCTTTTAAAAAGAAATTACACCAAAACATTTTATTCTCTCCAAAACTATAGTACAGCTGACTTGAAAGATATCTTTTAAATTAATCTAGTTGTGATATAGGATGAATTGCTTGTCCTAATTGCCGTTAACTATGACAATTTCACCTTACAATTGCGAGAAGAACTTGGTGATCTTGACTCATTTAAACAGTATTCTTTTTTTTTTTGTGCGTCGAAAAAGATTATGTAGGATAACATTTTCAGTTCTTCTTTTCTGTTCCAAGTAATCGAACTTAGATCCATCCCATGCTAGCTTCCCCTTGTTAAAATAGCACGGGCTAGCCAGTTTTCGTACTGGTCATTCAAAAATAGCCAGTATTTGTCAAGTCATTGAAAAATAGCCAATATTTTGCTGCAACAGAGACCGGTCCAGCATAATATACTGGAGTTCTGTGCACCTGTGTATGAACCTCCAGCATATTATATTGGACCGGTATACTTTGTTGGCTTCAGTATAATCCCGTATATTATACAGGAATTCCAGTATATTATGCTGGAGTATTTTTCAGATTTTGAACAGTGTTTTCGTTCAGATTTATCTTTACATGAAAAGTGGCTAAATATCGATGACTTGTGAAACGACTGTGACTTTTTTTGAATGACCACTTATAAATTTAGCTATTTTTGAATTTCTCCCCTTCCCCTTGCACCACAAAGCCCGTATATAAAAAAAGGAAAAGGGGTGGGAGAGAAAGGTAAATATAATGAAGGTATATTTGGTTGCTATTGTATTTGTCAAATTGTGATTCTCCTATTCGTACAAGAGTAAACTAACAAACAGCTAAGACTTCCATTTTGATCCATTTATCATCCATGAATTTTAGAAATTAATTTGTGACCTTCACTTATTTATAATCGATAGATCCTGTCAATGTATATATAGAGATATGGAAAAATAGAAAAACACATCCAAATCATTCAGTTTAAATTTTGGATCTGTCATCTTGTCCCATCCCAAAGTATGATCTAAGAACAAAGAAAAATATAAGAAACAAAACCAGTTGCTCTAAATTTTAGCATACTGTATGTTCACGGGCTGTAACTTGGGCCTGTTAACCAGAGTAGTGGCAATGGGTCAACAAAATTTTCTGGGCCAAGATTAGATCAAACTGGAGAAATTCAAAAATAGCCAGATTTACAACTGGTCATTCAAAAATAGACTAGTTTCAAAAGTAATCGAAATTTAGTCATTTTTCATGTAAAGATAAATCTGAGCGAAAATATTGTTCAAAACCCGGAAAATACGCCAGTATATTATACTGGAGTTCCATCATAAGTATACTTGAACTCCAGCATATTATACTGGAGTTCCAGGATAAGTATGCTGGAACTCCAGCATAATATGATGGAGTTCCAGCATAAGTACACTAGAACTCCAGCATAATATACTGGAATTCCAGCAAGTATACCGGTCCAGCATAATATACTGGAGCCAGCAAAGTATACTGGTCCAGCATAATATGTTGGAGTTCATACACAGGTGCACCGAACTCCGGTATATTATGCTGGACCGGTCTCTGTTGCAGCAAAAGAGTGGCTATTTTTCATTGACTTGGTAAACGTTGGCTATTTTTGAATGACCAGTCCGAAAATTGGCTATACCGTGCTATTTTTATCCAGAAGTGGCTTTCTAACCAGTCTATATTACAGTTCATCAAACTTCTATACTATTTGTAAGGACCTTTATACAAATAGTAGATTAAATTTACTATTTATTGTCACGACCAAAAACTCAACCCGTCGTGATGGCGCCTATCATGGAACTAGGTCAGCCTCAACTCAACAAACCAACACAACAACACTAAGTTTAAAAACATTTAACGGAAGCTTTTAACATTTAAAGAAACTATTTGAAACATAAGAAATTCTAAGATAAGATACAATCCAGCCCAAAACCAGGGTGTGACAGAGTGCATGAGCATCTAGAGAAATACATAGTCTATTATAATATCTAAAGGAGCAACTGAAATACAACTGGAGAATAAGGAGGAGAGCCAAGGCCTGGGAACGCCGTGCAGATACCTCAATAATCTCCTAAGCCTGGAGCCTCAATCAACAACCGCCAATGGGTCCAAAAGTGCATGAATTTGCATACAAGGTGCAGGGGGTAATGTGAGTATACCAACTCAGTAAGTAATAAGTCTAAACTATGGACTGACAGGTAGTGACAAACTCAACCTCAACAGATATAATAGAAACAACGTACAGAAACGTAGGCATGCTTTAAGTTAAATAGACAGTTCAAAGTAATAAGGTGAATACAAATTTGAACAGTTTAAAAATATATAACTCAACTGCCTCTAAATGCCAATACACCGACGGTGTTAAATGCACAATGTACTCTCACTCTCAAGTGCTCAACCACTCGGTACTGAATATGGCCATCCGGCCCAGGGAAATCCATCCCGGAACATATACAACACTGACTGTAAGTTACTCAGTACCGAGGAAAAAGGGGCAATCCAACCCTGAGGAGAAATCCATCTCCAAGTATATATATAAACACTCAACCACTCGATACCGTATATGGCCATCCGGCCCAGGAAAATCCATTCTGGAACATACTCATCACTTACTATAAGTCACTTGGTACCGAGTAAAAAGGGTAATCTAACCCTGTGGAGAAATTCATCTACAGTTATCAATACTTCGGACAAATCCATGTCCAGGAAAATCCATCCCTCAATAATATCATCCGCGCCAACTCTGGGTGTGCAGACTCCGGAGGGGCTCCTACGGCCAAAGCGCTATCATAATCAATATAACTGTTGCGGCAACCCGACCCCATAACTGTCACTCATAATTAGGCTCTCGGTCTTTCTCAGTCATTACTCTCCAGTCTCACCCACGGGCTCACAATGTCATGGAATCTAGCTCGAAAACAATGTTATGATATACCAATAAAAATAACTGAGACTAAAATACAATATGAAATGCATGAATATGACTGAGTACAAAATAACAGTGAAATCAGTAAATGACAGCAAGAAACGACCACTAGGGGTCCTAACAGTATCGACATGAAGCCCTAACATGATATCTAGTATGTTTTGCAGCTCAATTACTTTATTACATAATGGAAACACGGATATCAACAAGAATGAGTCATTTAACGGTGCTATGGAATGAACCAGGTCACGATTCTCACAGTGCATGCCTACACACCCATTACTTGGCATGTGCGTCACCTCAATACCAACCACATAGCACGTAGCTCGGGGTTTCGAACCCTTTGAACCAAGTTTGAAAGCGTTACTGTGACGACCCGGCCGGTCGTCTTAAGAATTAACGCCCCGATCCCCTATTAACTGCTTTCCCCAAGTTTAATTCTGCTAATTTGATTCGCCGGGATGTTCGGTTGTGAGTTTCGGAGAGTTTTGGGACACTTAGTCCCTAAATGAGAGCTTAAGTCTTGGAAAGTTGACCGTAGTCGGAACAGTGTGAAGATGGCCTCGGAATGGAAATCTGATGGTTCTGTTAGCTTCGTTGGGTGATTTTGGGGTTAGGAGCGTGTTTGGAATGTATTTTGGAGGTCCGTAGCTAATTTAGGCTTGAAATGCCGAAAGTTGAAATTTTGGAAGTTTCCGGTTCGATAGTGAGATTTGGATCCGAGAGTCGGAATGGAATTCCGACAGTTGCAGTAGTTCCGTTATGTCATTTTGGGTGTGCATATAAAGTTTCAGGTCATTCGGACGAGATTTGGTAGACTTTTTGATCGAAAATGTGTTTTTAGAGTTTTTGCAATTTTTAAGCTTGAATTCGTTGAAAA
Source organism: Nicotiana sylvestris (assembly GCF_000393655.2). Taxonomy (NCBI): domain Eukaryota; kingdom Viridiplantae; phylum Streptophyta; class Magnoliopsida; order Solanales; family Solanaceae; genus Nicotiana; species Nicotiana sylvestris. The sequence continues at coordinate 175,071,036 of NC_091064.1, read as the reverse complement.
ATAGGTGTTTTAATGTTTTTTATAGCGTTCCGAAGGTTGGAACAAGTTTGACTCATGTTATGAGATATGTTCGTAGGTTTGGTTGAGGTCCCGGGGGCCTCGGGTGTATTTCGGATGCTCAACGGGTCATTTTCAGTTGATAAAAAGTTGTAGAAATTCAGGTTCAGGTGTTGCACACTTTTCTTCATCACGATCGCAGCCATCCATTCGCGATTGCATAGTGTAATTTTGGAGGGGGGCCAATTCCTTCTTCGCGATCGCATCACTTGACTCACGATCGCATAGCACTGCCTCATTCCTCTTTCGCGTTTACTGCTGCCCCTTCGCGTTCGCGTAATAGAAACTGAGTCGGTGGCTCAGTAGCCCAATTTATTCTTCGCGTTCACGTGTCTTCAACCGTGATGGCGTAAGGCCATCTCTTCCTCTTTCGCGATCGCATGCCTCCTGTTGCGTTCGCATAGACCATTTCCTGGAGCCTTCATTTTCACTCTTCGCGATCGCATGCCTTCTTTCGCAATCGCGATGTACAATACACCTGGGCAGATATAAAATTTCAAAATCGAGGGTTTAGCCATTTTATCAAAACTTAAGCTTGGGAGCTCGGATTTGAGCGAGATTTTGAGGGATTTTCAGAGATATCAATAGGGTAACGATTCTAAACTCCTTTTTGCTTGTAACCCACTAATCTAAGCATGAATTCCTCCTTTAATTTCGGATTTTGAATGAAAATTTGATAAAACTTCTTAGGCCAAATTGTTGGGTTTTGATGGGGCATTTGACATCGGATTTGGATAATTTTAGTATGGTTGGACTCGTGAGAGTACGGGGTTTTGAAAATACAAATTTTACCCGATTTCAAGACGTGAACCCGAGGGGCATTTTGGTTATTTTACATAATTTCGCGTATTAGCTTATAATTTTATTATAGAATCAGCTTCTTGAAGTATTATTTACATTATAAAATGGAATTGAATAAATTTGGGTCATTTGGAGTCGGATACTCGTGACAAAAGCGTGGTTTCTAGTTGATTTTGAGCCGGTTCGAGGTAAGTGGCTTGTCTAACCTTGTGTGGGGGACCTTCTCCTTAGGATTGATATATTTGGTAATTGAAATGCCTTGTACGTGAGGTGACGAGTGCGTACTTGTGCAAATTGTTGAAAATCTGATTTTCTTTAAGTACTTATCAGTATGTCCCTTATCCTGTTTTTATTACTTGTGCTATTAAACCTGTTGTTAGCTTAGAAAAGCATGTCTAAGTGATTTAATTGCTTTAATTGTTCAAATCTGTTTACCTGAACTCCGTGCAGCATGCTAGGCTAGAATTATTTGTTGCCTTAATATGAAATTTCCCTTCTCTGAATATTCTTGTTGCCGCTGTGTATTTACATTGGGACTACGGATGTGGGATTCCGGTAGCTCCCCCTTGTCTGTTTACTTTGGGACTGCGGGTTAGATTCCCAATAGACCCCCCTGCACATTTACTTTGGGACTGCGGGTTGGATACCCGATAGATCCACCTGCACATTTACTTTGGGACTGCGGGTTAGATTCCCGATATATCCCCCTGCACATTTACTTTGGGATTGCGGGTTAGATTCCCGATCGATCCCCCTACACAGTTATATGGAACTACGGGAATGCACCGGTAGATTCCCCCAATACTGGGTATTTATATTTGGGGACTACGGATCGAGATTTCCGGTAATCCCCCGCACATTGACAGTTGGACTACGGGATGGTATCTCGGGAGATCCTTCGGACATATATATATGATGTACTACGGGACGGTATCCCGGGAGATCCACTGGATAGTTGTGATTAGGACTACAGGAAGGTATCCTGGAAGGTGCCCCGGTTGTTATCTTTGTGTTGAGCTGTATTTCTTTCCGTGGCTTGTGTTGTCTCTGTTCTAGTTGTTGTTGTTCTGTCAATTCTATGTTATTTCTTACTGTTGCACTTATCTATACTGTTTTATTCCACATTGTTAACCCTTATATTGTATTTAACCTCTGTAGGGCCCTGACCTTCCTCGTCACTACCCAACCGAGGTTAGACTTGGCACTTATTGAGTACCGCTGTGGTGTAATCATGCCCCTTCTGCGCATGTTTTTCATGTGCAGTTCCAGGTACCGCTGATCAGGCCTACTATTGTTGAGAGAGGCAACTGCTTAGAGACTCCGAGGTACATCTGCCGCGTCCGCAAACCAAGGAGTCCCTTTCTACTCCTGCCTTTAGTACGTAGCCCTTCTGTACTTTTCTGTTCTTTATTAGAAATTCCGGAGTTAGAGCTATGTAGTACTTCTTTTCTTAGCTTGTGATTCGTGGGTTTCCGGGTCTTGGATTTGGATGTTGTTTTTGAGATTTATATATGGTGTATGTCGAGCGACATATTTTAACACTATTATTGCCTTATTTCTGTTTTTAAATTGTTTTACTTCCGCAAGTTTTGGTTATCTTCCGCAATTTAGGCTTACCTAGTAGTAGAGACTAGGTGCCATCACGACAGTTCACGGAGGGAGAACTGGGGTCATGATAGTTACTTACCTCAAACCGAGCAAAATCCTACTCTGCAATTCCCTTGCCTCTCGACTCGGCCTCTGAATGCCCCGAATCTAGCCACAAGCAATATAATACGATCAATATAGACTAAAGGAACCAATTCCACAAGAAAAATACCAAATTATAGGCTAAATCCTGAAATTTACTCAAATCCAGCGCCCAGGCCCATGCCTGGAAATCCGACAAAAATCAAAGCTAGAAAGCACATTCATTCACGAGTCTACCCATACCAATTTCATAAAAATCCGACATCATTTGGTCCCTCAAATCCCCAAATTACTCTCTCTAAATTCCCAAGCCCTAACCCCTTATTTCACTTCAAAAATCCTACTAGTTCGGTGGGAAACCAACGGGAAAACACCATAGCTAATGATAATAGAGCTCAAGCAACTTACCTCAGTGAAAACCCTTGAATACCCTTCAAAATCACCCCAAAAGCTCCAAGGTCCGACTTGAAAATGGTGGAAATGAGCAAAAATTCGCGAAGTCTTCTTTATACATTCTGCCCAGCAATACCGCGCCTGCGGTCCAAATCTCGCTTCTGCGATGCCACACCTGCGGAAAATCCATCGCAGGTGCGGAACCCACTTAAAATCCTAACCTCACTCCTGCAGCCTCAAGACTACATCTGCGCATACATAGGTGCGAAATTCATCACGCTTTTGCGGTCCCACCTCGCACCTGCGCCCTTGGGTCCGCTTCTATGACCTCCGCAGGTGTGGGAATGCCATCGCACCTGCGCCCTCTGCCCAGCTCAGCCTTGTCCACTTCTACGGCTCAGTTTTCGCTTCTGCAGGCTCGCACCTGCGGCTCCCACTCCGCAGGTGCGGTTATGATAGCTGAGTTCCAACTTCAGCAACTCCTCCAATTTCCAAACTCGTTCCGTTGATCACCCGAAATCAATCCGAGACCCTTACAACCTCAACCGAACATACCAACATATCCTATAACATCATACAAACTTAGTCGAACCTTCGAATTATCCAAAACAACATCAAAACACCAAATTACACTCAGATTCAAGCCTAAGATCTTCTAAACTTCCGAATTCCACAAACGATGCTGAAACTTATCAAACCACATCCGAATGACCTCAAATTTTGCACACAAGTCAAAAATGACACCACGAACATATTTCAAATTTCGGAATTTCATTCCGACCCCGATATCAAAATTTCCACTACCGGCCAAAATCACCAAAATTCCAACTTTCGCTAATTCAAGCCTAATTCTACTACGGACCTCCAAATCATATTCCGGACGCGCGGAGTTTAGCCGATTCGTGCTTTGTCTTCTTCTATTTGGGAATTTAGAGTTCTTTTCGACAGAATCAAACTAACTTCAACAATCCAGAGCAATTCCATGTCGCCTCTCTTTTTCTTTTTCTTTATTTTTGCTTTGTCTTCTTCTATTTAGGAATTTAGAGTTCTTTTCGATTGAACCAAATCAACTTCATCAATCTAGAGCAATTCCACGTGATATCCACGCCACAACTTTATCTTTCGCGATGAAGAAGAACATTTCTTTTAATATATTTCAATGTATTACGCTGTATTTTTATGTATTTCATCGTATTCATTGTCTTTTTTTCATTGTAATTTAATGTATCTCGCTGTATTCCATGTATTTTATTGTATTCTTTGTCTTTTTTTTATTATATATAAAATATATCCCGCTGTATTCTATGTATTTCATTGTATTCACTGTCTCGCTATATGCCATGAATGTATTCATAAATTTTTTTTAATTAATATAATTTATGTATTCAGACGTATTATATAATTTCTCTGAAGATTGCTATGTTTTGGGATATTTTTTGGTTGAGAATCTTTTTTATAACTGAAAATACAAAATTTGTGTGTTATAATTGAGTTTGTTGAGTTATATTAGGAGTCTATTATGTTAATTGATTCACTTTCCGTTTTTAAAATAGTGTAATCCCCTATTTCACGCCGTGAATACAGTCGAATACAGTCTAATACAATAATCTGTCCAGCTGTAATCTCATGTTTCACTCCATGAATACAGTCAAATACACTCGAATACAACAACTGATTAGCTGGACTTCCTTGATTCACGGCTATTTTTACTATTATTCATGAATACAATAGCTTAAATACATCAAATACAACTTATAACCATATAAAAGGTATCTATAATCCGTAATATAGCAAATGATATCTATACATAGCTAATTACTACTAAAAGATAGTGCTTTATGAAAATTTTCCTATATTTTTAACCTAAGTCCCATGTACTTTCTTCCCTATGTATCCACTCAAGTTCTATTTAGACGTGAAACATTCTCCGTCATATAGCTGTGTTGCTATATGATATAAGGAAACAAAAATGATTACATTTTCAAAATGATGGTCGTATGTAGAATGCAAAGTACAATGGTCAACTTATTTACTTTTTGGCATGATATCAAACAGTAATTTCTTAACTTTTGAAGAAAAACTTTCAACTTTAGAAACTATATGAGATTTAATTACTTAATGAGATTTAGATATGCAACCAAACTTGATAAGAGGGAGAATGAATGGTTTGTAAAATTTAATTTCCTTGAAGGAAAAAAGGGTATTAGTGCCATCTTTTTGTAAGGGTTAGACGGTTAGAGAAAAATTTGTCGTGGGATAGCCACTTTTTAGAGTGGTATTTATTTTTTATCTAACATTTTTAATGTGAGCAGAAGTAGTCACTAGTCTATTAAAATTAATAAAAAAAAGACGATAGTGTCCTTACTCCTATTCCTCCGACTAAGTTCAGGACTAGTTGTCCTTAATTTATGAGCTTGTAAGTGTCACACCTCCTTTTTACCCACCCGAGGGGGATATAAGGGAGTTTTTCCAATTAAAGTGATATTATTCGAAATGGATTTATTTATTTATCAGAGTCGCCACTTGGGATAGTTTATTTGGTATCCCAAGTCACCAGTTTATTTTAAAATCCCAAATCGAGGAAATTCGACTTTTATTTTTAAAGTCTGCGAACCAGAAATTCTAGATAAGGAATTTTGTTAACCCGGGAGAAGGTGTTAGGCATTCTCGGGTTCCGTGGTTCGAGCACGGTCGCTTAAACTATTAAAATTGGCCTATTATCTGATTTATTACATGTTTTAGCCTATGATGCATTTTTAGCTTTAGAACCGCTTTTAATTATTTTTGAAACGCTTTTAGGAATATTCAACGCCATTTAAAATATGCCTTGAATCACGCCACATGAAATGCACCCGCAGTTTGAGACACGTTCTATTTAAAGTTGTTGAGAATTGGAGTTGGGTCACATGAAATGCACACTCGAGTTTAAGGAAATTAATTTAAATAGCGCGCCTAAAGCAACTACGCACTTTCAAGTTAATGACAAAGTTTGCGAGGACCATGAAAAATTCAACTAATGTCACACATCGATTTCTAAAGGGTTAAAATTAATTAAGTGAGGGCATGAGTTTTGAGATTTATTTGACATGGCACGCCTCGAATTATTCTAACAAAAAGGGTTTCTAAATTTAGTTTTGAGGGTCATAACCTATTGGTGTTATTTAATATGGCACACCTCAACTAATTAATGGACCTAGTTAACTGATCAAAAGACTAAGGGAATTTTTAAGCAAACGTTTAAGCTAAACTTTAATAACTAATGGATTAACTAAATGAAACCAGACATTTGGTTATTAAAGGGCCCAAGTCGATTGGAGGCCCAATTGCCGCTTGCCAAGTACGTGACAAGCACAAGAACACAACTGGGCTTAACATGAAGCCCAGATTGAGAATCTAATTGCTGAGGGGGAAATTTAGCATAACTGGGCCAACGCTGACAACCCAGTGTAGTGATTCAGCACTAACCCTTAAGGCAAAACATTTTTCCATGAAGATCTTAAATTTGCACAAATACTGATAATCCTTGAACAGATGCAAAGCATATTTTTGATGCTGACATATATTCTAAAATGAAGGTACAATTTCTGACGTGATAACAGCTCACACGTAGATCGTTTCATCATTTAACATCCCAAATTTAAATTACACACATTACATTTAACCATTTCAAATTGTACATCCTACTTTTATAATGAAAAGAAACACAAGAGCAAGCTTTTTCTCATTTTTCCAAGACAAAATAAAACCTTCATTTTCAAAGAACATACAAATCATACAGATTTGAAAACCCAGAATCACTACTAATCATCATTGAACTAGCACCCTTAATGGCTATAGTAGAGTGTTACAACCATTCGAATCAGCTATCAAAATACAACAACATGTGCTAAATTTGTTCAAATGCTTAAACCAACATCTAAAAGAGGTAAATAACCATAAGTTAATTAACTGTAATCTTGCAATCACTACCATCTTGAGCCAATGTGATCAAAAGCCTAACAAAAAGAGTTTTCTATCCTCCTAAGACCACCTTATAACAATCCACATCCAAACATATGGCAGATAGTTTCAAACCCAAATGAAACTAAAATGATAAAAAACCTACAGTCTAGATATAAACTTTATACATATTTTAACATTCACGGCTGTAATGTTATGAACAAAATCTTATGAAATCAACATGCTAATTATTCTGAAATCCAATAGTCACCAGTACTCAACTAATAACATAAATAAACTAAACAGAATGCAAGAAGAGAAGATTGAACTTCTACAGAATTAAGTGAGTTTAAAAGCCTAGAAGAGACATTTGGTCTTCACAGAGGCCATAGATTTCCAATTCAGTTTACAACTGCAGATCCTTTCATCATTCCAAGTGAGATTCAGTAAATACCTGGTTACAGCAATCAAAAACAAGGAAAATTGAGCTTGAAATTTAAGAGGAAACAACAGCAATAGGTCAGCAATGGAACAATGATAAAACCAGCAAATCAAACCAAGCTTTCAAATCAACTTAAACCCTTTTTTAACCCAGATGCACGACTTGGAAACTTTTAGAAGCTCCAATCAACCAAAAGGAATCAAAGAAACAGAAGCCAAGAAAATTTCCAGCAAATTTCAGTTCTTTGAGTTTTTTAAGAGGCTCAGCCGTTACTAAATTCTTTGGTGTTTTTTTTCGTCTCTCAAAAAAAATCTTCCTTGATTAAGAAGTTACACCCTTTTATAGGAAAACTTTAGGGTAGCAGAAATGAGTCAAGTTATTGCCCTTACTCCTTTTTAAATTCTCATTTTTGCCAGTTAATCCCTACATTTAAATTCTATTTTTTAAAACAGTCCCAAACCCTACCTTCCTAGAAGTTTCCCAATCAGTTATGAGAGATTCTCTAACCTAAAAACCCTGAATTACCCTTGTAACCCCTGTTAATTACCCCAGCATAAATATAGGTCAATTTGGACCCAAGACTAACCAGACGTGGGTTTACCAAACCCGGGCTAATCCCCTTTTCTTTGAGCCTCTAATTAATAGAGCCCAATTCAATCGAAATCCAACAGAGAGATTGAAGAAAAGGAACAACTCGGAGTTATATGAACTCTGGGAACCAAAGATTCCAAATAAAGCAAAACAAAACAGGAGGAAAATTTAAGAGAGAACTAAAACAAAAGAAACAAAATATACTGGTTAGAATTACGGACATGTAGAAAAGATTTTAAAATAAAAAGGAAAAGAAACAGAAGAAGATGAAGAACTAGGAATGAAACGAAAAGAAAAATGAAAGAAAGAGAAACTGAAATACCTAAACCCAGGCAGGCAAGACCTTGAACGATTCCTGGAACTCTCGATTTTGACCGAAATAGACATTAATCGTGTGTTCTCAACGAAAACGCACGAATAAAATCAACTTCAGCCTCAAATCCTTCGCTGAAACTACTAATTTGGAGGGGATTTAGAGTTTCCACCTCAGATTTGAAATTCGACGAGATGTAGAGGGCTTCAAAGGATGTGTTTTTGGGTTATGGAAAGAGGATGGGCTAAGGGCTACATGGTGTAAATTTGGGGCCGATTTGAGGCGACGCTAGGGTTTCTTTGAAGGTTTTTGAAGAGGAGATGGGTGAGAGAGATGGAAAGGGGGGGGGGGGGGTCGAGCCATTCAGACAATTATATATTGTCAAACGAGCCAATTCTCGACCGTTTGATCAAGAGAAATCAATGGCTCCGATTAGGGATTGAAAACATCGTTGTTTGGTCAATTGAAGAGGCGGACCGGGTATGCGGTGGTCTGGGCCGAATTTTGAGACGGGTCTGGGTACAATTCATTTGGGCTTGGGGTATTTAACTAGAATGGCCCAAAACCAGACCTTCTTTTATTTCCTTTCTTTTTTCTTTCAATTTCTTATTTTCTTTTCTTTTCCAAATTAAAATAAAAATCGAAATTAATTCTTAACCTATCAAATTATATTAAATACTCAACATAATATTTACAACAATTAATTAAGTCCTAAATTTAAAGTAGAACTTATAAAATTCAAAATAAAAGAGTTAAAATGCCAAAAATGAGCTATTTTTTGTGATTTTTTTATTTTTATAAAATAATTTACTGATTAATCTAAATGTAAAATTAAATCCTAAATGTAAATGCAATGTATTTTTGTATTTTTCATGAATTAAATAAAATTAAACATGCACACAAAAATGCAAATAATCAGAAAAATTCTACAATAATTCCTAAAATAACAAATAATTAAAAGAAGAATCTAGTTCTTTGGAATTCTGTAGGAGTAATTCATGTGAGGCAAAAATCACGTGCTCACAGAAAGTCTAAGTTAAAGACTACCTATCCTTAGTTTTTGAGCTTGTAACTCTAAGTTTAGGACTACCTGTCCTTACCTTTTGAACTTGTAACTCTAAATTCAGGACTACATGTCCTTATTTTTTGAACTTGGAATTCTAAGTTTAGGATTACCTGTCCTTAATTTCTGTGCTTGTAACTCTAAGTTAAGGACTACCCCTCCTTAATTTTTGAACTTTCAAATCTAATTTCAGGACCAAGTATCCTTAATTTTTAAACTTCCAACTCTAAGTTCAGGACCAAGTGTCCTTAACTTATGAGCTTGTTACTGTAAGTTCAGAACTAGCTGTCCTTAATTTATGAACTTGTAAGTCTAAATTAAGGATTATATGTCCTTAATTTTTGAGCTTATAACTCTAAATTTAGGACTATTTGTCCTTAACTTTTGAACTTGTAACTCTAAGTTCAGGATGACATGCCCTTAGTTTCTGTGCTTGTAACTCTAAGTTAAGGACTACCTGTCCTTAATTTTTGAACTTCCAACTCTAACTTGAGGACCAAATGACCTTAATTTTTGTAGGTTTCAGCGAATTATAACAGAAGAGTATTTTCGTCTGGACAGGAAAAAGTTTATTAAAGCAGTAACTAAAGACTAAAAATATTTTAAATAGTGACTTAAAAATAAATACATATCTTATTACTGGTTAACTGTGCACTTTCCGATCTAAATTAGGTCCAAGAAGCCCAATAGAAAATCTAGCCCACAATTTTGTGGAATCCACGTCACCTATTTTTGCTTTACCACCCCAAGCGACGCCGTATGGATCCCATTTTAACTCCCAATTTCGGGTCAAAATAGTAATTTCTAATACAGAAACCAAAAATAAAATAAAATGGAAAGTAATCCAAAACAGAATTCGGAAAGACCATAAAAAAACCACAACACTAGAGTCTCAATCTTTCTCTTTTCCTCTTTCCTGAACTCCTGCGGCGTAGATCCGAGGAGTTTCAGACAAAACCCTAACCCCCCAATCGCTTTTACCCACTTTTGCTTTCACTCTCTCTTTCATATTCCTCAGATCTTTTCCTCATCTCTATCAGGTTAGCTATGCTTTTTTTCCCTTTAATATTTTAATGTATTTCTTGTAATCTTTGTTTGTGTATTGAAGATTGAATCTTGATGATTGATTGTTGGTCTGACTACAACTGGGTTTTGGGTTATGTAGCTGTTTTTGACTATTTTGGATAGAGATCTGTTTGATGAGTATGATTTTCTTGATTGGATAAATACCATCTTAGTTTGTTATCTGGTTGGGACATGAGCAGTTTCATTTCTCCTACTTCTTGAATTAAAAATCTTTTAAGTATTGTGCAAAAAGATGCTAGGAAATTAAGGTGGTGGTCCTTAGGACCTTGGATTTGTCTACACGTGGAGTTCCTTATGGAATCAGACAATCATTGGATTGATGCAATATGTTCTTTAAGTAATGGGTGTTCTGTAAGAAGTTCACTCAGTTCTGGATGTATTTGCTCCTCGGGAAAACTGAATAGTTGGATACTTATTATGTATAGGAAGTAAATGTGGGGATTATAATGCCTTTCTCTGCCATCTGCTCTTTGTCTTTTGTGTAAAGCTTGGCATGCTTCTCTTCGTTAGCCATCACTACCATATGTTCTTCTAAAAATGAAGCACTTACACGCATGCTCGTTTCTGCCTTTGTCGCATTGACCTAGCATCATATAACCTGAAAGGTTGGTTAGCAGTTGGCTGCTATTTAGCTTGTATGTTAAAACAATTGATTTTCACGTGTTCTCCTCTTTTTGTGCTTTGTGCTTCTTCATAAAAGAAAGAAAACATACATTCGGTTGTGCTCTCCTCCTTTTTCAATGGTAGAGAGGAAGAACCGATAATCTTATTGATGCTGTAGGTATTTGACATCTGTGATATTTTCATAGTAAGGTTTTGGTTTTTCCTTTTTATTTAGTTCAAGATTGTTTCATGGATTCCCATAAGAGTAATACCATAGTTCTCTTATTTGCTACAGTCATGGCTGGCTTGGCACCGGAAGGTTCTCAATTTGATGCTCGTCAGTATGATGCCAAAATGACTGAGCTGTAAGTAGTTTGCTCTGAATTTTAATTTCTACACTGATAGGGCAGCAGAAAACCACACTTGTATTTTATTTTCGTTCCTCCTTAGGTGCTTTAGCTATCACTTGTGACTATGTTGTATTCCTTGTCTTTGCTTGCTCATTTTATTTTTCATTTTTTGGATGCTTGACATGCTGAAACAGGCTCGGGACTGAGCAGGAAGAGTTCTTCACATCATATGATGAGGTTTATGACAGTTTTGATGCCATGGGTTTGCAAGAAAACCTTCTTAGGGGAATTTATGCTTATGGTAAATGCACTTCTTAATAGCACATATGGTTTTTCTTCTCCTTTGCTAGATTTAGCAGGGCATTTAACACCTGGCTTGAATTGCTTGAAGGTTTTGAGAAGCCATCTGCTATCCAGCAAAGGGGTATTGTTCCATTTTGCAAGGGTCTTGATGTGATCCAACAGGCACAATCTGGAACCGGAAAGACGGCAACTTTCTGCTCTGGAGTTCTCCAGCAGCTTGATTACAGCTTAGTCGAATGTCAGGCTCTGGTTCTGGCTCCAACCCGTGAGCTCGCCCAACAGATTGAGAAGGTTATGCGAGCACTTGGTGACTATCTTGGTGTGAAGGTTCATGCCTGTGTAGGAGGTACCAGTGTCCGTGAGGATCAGCGTATCCTTCAAAGTGGTGTTCATGTGGTGGTCGGTACTCCTGGCCGTGTCTTTGACATGTTGCGCAGGCAGTCTCTTCGCCCTGACCACATCAAGATGTTTGTTCTGGATGAAGCTGATGAAATGCTCTCAAGAGGTTTCAAGGATCAGGTTGCTGTTTTCTCCTTTCATTTCTTACTTCATTATTTTTTTCTGTTCTATAGGTGGAATTTTCTTATTTATTAGGTTTTGGTATTGGGTAGTGCACAAATATGAGAATATTTTTTTTTTTGGGGGGGGGGGGAATAAAATAAGTATATATGTGTCGGAAAAGTTTTGCTGGTTTTCCCCCTCTTATTTCCTGTAGGAGAGTCCTGTGGGCCTGACCTATAAGCTGATTTATTGCTCACAAACACTGTCTTATTTGATTTTTATTATTTCCAGATTTATGATATTTTCCAATTGCTGCCACCAAAGATTCAAGTGGGTGTTTTCTCTGCCACTATGCCACCAGAAGCCCTTGAAATTACTAGGAAGTTCATGAACAAGCCTGTGAGGATTCTTGTGAAGCGTGATGAGCTTACGCTGGAAGGTATCAAGCAATTTTATGTCAATGTTGATAAGGAGGAGTGGAAGCTTGAAACTCTTTGTGATCTTTACGAGACCTTAGCCATCACCCAGAGTGTTATCTTTGTTAACACCAGGCGTAAGGTAGATTGGCTCACTGACAAAATGCGCAGCCGTGATCACACAGTATCTGCAACTCACGGAGACATGGACCAGAATACCAGAGATATCATTATGCGAGAGTTCCGATCTGGGTCGTCTCGTGTGCTCATCACCACTGATCTTCTGGCGCGTGGTATTGATGTGCAGCAAGTTTCCCTTGTGATTAACTACGACCTTCCAACTCAGCCAGAGAACTACCTGCATCGTATTGGTCGTAGTGGACGTTTTGGAAGGAAGGGTGTTGCTATCAACTTTGTCACAAAGGATGATGAAAGGATGCTTTTTGACATTCAGAAGTTTTATAATGTTGTCATCGAGGAGTTGCCAGCCAATGTGGCCGATCTCCTTTGAAGCTGTTTTGGTTCTGTGAGGTGAATTCTTCCTTACATGAAGTAATTTAATATCTTATTCTTAGGTTAGTTAGAATTCTACCGGGCTTAGAATTGGGAAATGCAGGTGCCATGATTCACCATGGAACCCGTAAATTTCCAATTTTGGTTGGACTATCTACTATCAATTTTATCGGTTTGGCTTTTGTATTGTAAGTCATACAGTAACTTCAGTTTTTTGATGTTCTTTAAATTTTATTGAGAGTTAACTCTTGACCTTGTTATTGTGTATGAGGAAAGCTTTTAGAGGCAAATTGTTTTATTTGAATTGTGTGATAGTTTCAAGCTTTGTGGTGCTTTTGTGTAGTTTGCTTTTGATTTGAGAGAGAAACATTGTAAATGGAAGATGGTGCATGTGTTGACGTATATTGTATTTGAGACTTGTTAGCTTCCATGTGATCATTAATCCTGGATTGGTGCAATGGACGGCCTCTCCATCCTCTTGTTTGACATGTGTAGTGAGTGGTTAAAGAAAAATGAGACTTATTTTCTTGACTCACAAGTCTCAAGCAGTGTTTTAAAAGGCTTTTTTAGAACTCGCATCGGGACTCGTCCCGGGCCCCTAGGCAGGGCACTATCAAAACGTCTTAAGACTCATGTGTGGGGTTTAGTTTCGTGAAGTTTATGCCCCCAAGCGCACGACTATGAGACCTAAACATGCCTAACACTTACTCGGGACTCGCCTAATAGTTCCTATACAAATCATGTGTTGAATTCATTAATTAGTACGGTTAACTCTCCTTTAACAAATAAATGATTAGAGTTCTTTTTATCCATAGGAATATGAAAATTGTGAATAACTCAAATAACGAACCATAATATTGCATATTATTGAGAACATCGTGAGGGTGAATCTCATTTGAATATTTCTTCTAAAAATAGATGACCAATATTTATATCTTTACTTGATAGATCTTTATGTCTTAGTTCTATGCCTCTCAAAATTATTATATATTTATTATTTTACTATTTAAAAATAGTTTTATGTTTACTCATGAAGGAGTAATATTTTTAATTACAGTGTTGATAAAATTTATTGAGAATTTACTTTAAGGAGGTAAAATATGCATTTTGATAATACTTTTTAAGAAATTATAACTTTTTAATTATTTGAAAGTTAAGACGTTGTAGTTAATTTATATTTCATAGTAACTTTAATAGTATTGCATTATTTATACTTATAAAACAAGTTAGATATTTTAATTTATATGAGTTTCTTTAATTCTTTTTAGTTTTCTTGAACTTTTTAATGTATCTTTTATATTTATTTTTTTGTGTTATAATGCTATATTATTAATTCATAAATAAAAAAAATTCAAGATTTACGGGGCTTACGCCCCATGTCTCGAAACTTTCGTCTCGCCCGTATTAAGTAAACCGTCTTATGCTCTCACCTTTTAAAACACTGATCTCAAAGTATAGATCCAGTAATACTGATCCGTTCACAACAGAAGCTGCCGCATCAAGTTGTTGGAACTATTGCCCTCTATGTGGTTTCTGGAGTCTAGGACGTTGTGTGATAATTTCCCCAATATTTTATAGGAAAGAAAAGGCCATTAGACTTTCCTAATTACCCAGCAGACTTATAAGTTTTGAACATGCACCCAATTGAGCCTATCATTTTTTATTTTGGTTTAACCATTAAGTATCCACACCTCATCGGTTGATTAATCCGGATTCATACTAGGTATGCCCCCTAAAGGAGTAAAACGCCCCCTATTGAGTTTACAATTTTATGGTTCGAACCCGACAGGGTAGCTCAACAGCATCCGAGACCTAAAGCAAAGCATTAATAAGGAGCCTTACTATATATATATATATAGATATATATAACATTGATTACATCACAATTGAAATCGGAGAATCCAGAAAACATACTACCTCTGTCCCAACTTATGTGACTTTTTTTTAGTGATCACTTTCTATATTTGGTAACAATTCAACTTTAGATTTTTCTTTTTACCCTCGATGAGATAATTTCTAGCCCATAAATTTCTGTGATTTATTTTAGATTACAAGTTTCACAAGTCTTCCTTTATTTCATGAATTCCATGTCCAGTCAAATCCTTTCAATAAATTGGGACGGAGAGAGTGTAATTTATGTAAGAAAAATAAATAATAAGTTAGATTATTAGATATAGTTACGTGACTAACTAATGAATAGAGAAATATAATTCATAAAAACATAAAATAAGATTGACAAAAAACTATTTTTGTTATATTAATTAGAGGAAGAAATTGAGTTATTAAAAATTAATATGACCATAAAAAATTATCAATAATAAGAAATAATTATATAAATAATATACTGCAATATATAGAGAAAGTAGTAATTTTGGGGCCCTTGAATTTTTGGGGCCCCCTGAAACCCGAGATCTGGTTGAGTAGAGGGATCCAAATTGTCATTTTCTGCTTGTACCATTTTTTTGTGTGTGTGAATAATCCTGAAAAATATTATAAATAGTAAGTTTTGGACCCGCTCAGGACTCGAAACATTGAGCTCTGTTAGTTTAAATTTTGAATTTATCTTTGTCCATGCATAATATATAACCTAAGATGAACAATTAAAGAAATCATATAAGAAATAGAAATCATTTGCTCTAAATTTAAGAAAACTTTAATGTATGCGGTAAAATCGGGGGCCCAATTTCTCCGTTATTGGGTCGCCTCGCGGGCATGATTCTCAAGGCTCGAATCCAAGGTCAAGACCCACCCTCGGAAGTCGTCGGGTATCGGCCCCGGGAGGCATTGCGTACCAACGTCTATAGTACGGGAGATGGGAGTTCCCAAGATGAACGGATAGAGCTAGCAGAACCTGGTATCGCGTCTGGCCGTCCAATCTCCATACCTTTATAATTAATGCACTCTTGTACCACGTTTGGATATCTCCTCCTATATAAGGGGGATCCTTGGCACTTTATAAACTCTGTTACTCCAACCTTTCTACACAAGATCAATAACAACTCTCTCTCTCTCTCTCTCTTTTCTCTCTAACTTACCCGCTCGAGATCATCACTTTCATTTATTGCTTTCATACTTGTTCTTCATTTATTGCTTGATATCGGCCATAAAGAGCCTCCTTTAATTATATTCTAATTGTTAGTCCCTTCCCGGTTACCCCCGATAGCATGAGCCCGAGCCCAAGCGTCGACCTCGAGGCCCTATCGGTTAGCCGAGGCCCGGATAGCTAACCCCTCGGTTTGATCATAGCTCTATTCTAGTTCAAGTTTTATCTTTTATCTTCATATATCTAGCATCAACTGCTTTAACAGCTAGCATAAAAATAGATCACGCATTTTTAGAGTCCCATCAGCAAATTTAATTGTTATTACCATTTTCACGGTAAACAGTTTGACGCCCACCGTAGGGCTAAAAATAATAGTGATTATTTTCTTGTTGGTTTCACTATATAACGCAAGTTATCTTTCACACTTTTTCTTGACCAAGATCTTCGATTTCAGTACAAAATATCTGGCTCGGTGAATAGAATGGGGAACCAGAACCTCGAAAACAACAAAGAGAAGGACATGACTACTCCAGATGTCGGTACACCACCAAACTTGACCCGGGTGGAAGGGGAGGCTCTCCGACATGACATCCACATGATTACTGGAGGAACCAACGTTCCCCAAGGACCCATGTTCAAACGAACGAGAACGTCCATCACGAAATAGGGATCGACCCGAAACCGCGTGCCCTAAGACACCCTCTCGTTCAACGAGGAGGACCTCGAGGCTATGATATAACCGCACAATGATGCACTAATGATCTTGTTTATTTTAAACAATACCAGGATAAAGCGCGTGCTCGTGGATCCAGGCAGCTCGGCCAACATAATTAGATCAGAGGTAGTAGAACAACTGGGGCTGCTCAATCGAGTCGCCCCTTTCCCTCGAGTCCTCCATGGCTTCAACATGACTGACGAAGTAGCGAAAGGAGATATCACCCTCCCGATCGACACATCCGGCGTGATTTAGAACACTAAGTTCCAAGTCATCGACGACGACATAAGGTACAATGTATTACTCTGCAGGACTTGGATACACAACATGAGGGCAGTACCGTCAACCTTACACTAGGTGATAAAGTTTCCCACGAAGGACGGCATCACGATCATACATGGAGAATAGCAGGCAGCGAAAGAAATGTTCGTAGTCCACCATAAGGCGCTGATCCCCACGTGCCTGATCTCGGATGAGGTTAGGAACACACAGGCCCCCGAGGACGACGAGGAAGATTTCTTCGCTCCTCGAACCTTCATCGTCCCCGAAGAATCGGACGTGACTAAATCGACAGTTGAAGAGCTGGAGCAAACCATTTTAATCGAGCACCTCCCGGATCGTAAGGTATACTTGGGAACGGGGTTGACCCCCGAACTCAGGACAGGGTTCATTCAATTTCTTAGTAACAATATCGACTGTTTCGCTTGGTTCCACTTAGATATGACAGGAATTCCGCCGGAAATAACCTCCCACAGGCTGAGCGTCGATCCCAAATTTAAACCCGTGAAGTAGAAGAAAAGACCACAGTCCGAGGTAAAACATGCCTTCATCAAAGAAAAGGTAACGAAACTTCTTAAAATCAGATCCATTAGAGAGGTAAAGTACCTCGAATGGCTGGCCAACGTAGTAATAGTGCCTAAAAGAGGAAACAAGCTAAGAATGTACGTAGATTATAAAGACTTGAATAAGGCATGCCCCAAAGATTCCTTCCCATTGCCTAATATCGATCGTCTGATCGATGCTACGGTCGGCCACGAGACCCTCACTTTTCTCGATGCCTACTCGGGGTATAATCAAATCCAGATGAACCCCGAGGACGGAAAAAACCTCGTCCGTCACAAAGTAGGGTACCTACTGCTACAACGTAATGCCTGTCACACCTCCTTTTTCCGCCCCCGCGAGGGGTGAAGGGAGTTCTTTCCAATTAAAGGACAGTCGAAACAGGATTTATTTATTTATTTCAGAGTCGCCACTTGGGAGATTTAGGGTGTCCCAAGTCACCAATTTTAATCCCGAATCGAGGAAAAGAATGACTCTATATTACAGTCCGCGAACCAGAAATCCGGATAAGGAATTCTGTTAACCCGGGAGAAGGTATTAGGCATTCCCGAATTCCGTGGTTTTAGCACGGTCGCTCAATTGTCATATTTGGCTCATTTGTCTGATTTTTAAACAATTAAGAACTTATATGCAAATTTAACTTTTAAAACCGCTTTTATCATTATTTATTTTATACAAAATTGCAACGTCGTGAAAACGCATCTCGAACCACGCCACAACCAGTGCACACGTGATTTTTTGACGCATTTTGACTTCGTCAAGATCGTGATTTGGGTTACATAAATGTACACCCGTATTTAAGAAAATAACCTTATTAAATATGCGCCAAAATACTACGCGTTATGATACTATTATGTAGGACTGTGAATTTTACTAAATCGCCCATCTCGGAATCTAGGTATTTTCTTATATTAAAAAAAGATTGGAGGACTGCAATTTTTTGTATTATTTATATTTATTTATTTGTTAGCGAGATCCTCCCTTATTTTATGAATACCCTTTAATGACTACATCTTTATTATTACTAAGTTTGTCCATAATTATGAAGTCAATCTCTACATACTTAAAAATAACATATTAATTACTAATTCAAAACAAATATTAATGGAAAATAATATTACTAAAATGATAATTACGAACAACATGGAATTTCCCAAAAAGTAAAAAAACTAATTATCCCATAGTTGGATTAAAACATATTGTTAGTATGACTTAAGCTTATTGAAATTAATTATTTACAAATACTGAAAATTAAAAAAAAAACTTGATTATTAAACCATATTTCTAGAAGTTAAACAATGTAAACTTAACTAACTTTGTTTTAATTCACATCATGTCCTAATACTTGATTCGCAAACTAATTCATGTTTTAACTGAAATTAACTACATGATTCCGATTAACTTAATGTTGACAAAAAAAAAACCTTATGAATAATGAATTAATCAATTTTTGCCAAACTGATTCAATAACGCCATTTTTTACGTTATTTCTTCTATTTTGATTATTAAACAGTTTTAATTAGTAATCCGTCTTGAATATATTTCCTAATAATCCGGTTAAGGCGTTATTTAATATATCGCTATAACATGTCTAATTATGCCAAATGACAGTGATTGACAGAATAATAATACATGAATAATCTAAATACAATACAAAAAAAAATTAAAACTAAATTAAAAATTTAACATTCCGTTCTTCATTTCAGCTTACAAAATGCCAAAATTACAGTTGTGTACCTGGTATTGCCAATATAAGAAGAAGAAAGTCAGCCACGCAGTAATAACAATACAGCACAACAACAAAAGTCCAATAGCAGTAACAACCCAGGAACAGAGTTTGCAAACCGGTGGAGTATTAAACTCAAAACAAAAGCTTCAAGCTTTGATGAAAAACAATTAATTCTGATTTCAAACAATGAAAGAAAGCAAAAGATTTTTTTTTTGAAAGTTTAAATATTTTTTCGGAATTTTCTCTCTCTTAAATGTTCAGCCCTTTTTTTCTCTCTCTTATTTTCTTTCTGTTCAGATTCGTTCTTTTCTTCTGTATTCTCCTTATCTCCCGTCTGTTCATGTGTCTTTAAGACTTCCTATATATAATCCCAACCCTTTAATCAATTAAAATCAATCTCTTTCTCTACCAAACCCATTATCTTCCCACTCATCCCAATTACATTAAATAAATATATCACACCACCCCATTATATTTTGTCCCCCATGCCTAACATAAAATAATACAAGATTCCCCCACTAAATTTTGTCTTGTCCCCCCTTTATATTAAATAACCATATCACAACCCACCCCATTTCATTTTGTCCCCCATGCTTCATATAAACAATTACAAAATGTACAATTCCTAAACTACCCCTCCGACCCTATTACAAATTACTATTTTACCCCCGAAAGTACTATAAATTACCAAACTACCCATCAGCTATAACACATCAATTAATCAAACTTAACCAAAATATAGACAATATGATTAATTTTTAACAATGTTCAAACAACAAATTTCATGAACATGATTTCTTCAACATTTCAACAACAAATCACATGAACACAAATTGAACAACAAAGAACAACTAAAATTTGATTGAACAATATTTTAGCAACAAACAATCCTATTTTCGGATTCAACAACAACAACAAACAAGTATATTTAGATTTCTAAATTCAATAATATTGAACTTAAAATCAACTACTCTAAAAACATTACAACAAACAATTCCTATATTAAACTTAAACAAGATTATGAGACAAATTCAAGAAATAATCATAAATGATAAACAAGAAATCAAACTATACAACATTCGGATTCAAGAACAATTAAACAAAGTATGGACATGAATTAAATTTATTTTGAACAAAAACAACATGACGGATTCAAATGATTAAACCAACATACTTCCCTATCACAACTAAATTCTTTTAGGCAAATAACAAAACAAAACCTAAGAAGAAACAATTATGAATTTAAGCTTGAACTTAACAATATTAACAATTTCTAACAATACATAAACACATGAAACAAATTGAAGAAATAGTTAATTAAATTTCAATTTGAATCTAACAAACATCAAACTAACAAATATTCACTTAAACAATAATACAAACATGAAATGAATATGAAAACAACTAATTAAACTTCTATTTTGAAATCTGAAAATTAATTTTAACAAAGCACATGAACATGAACAAACTAGAAAAATGATTTCAACGATGAACAACGAACAAAACAAGAATTGAATTCTTTAACGATTTTGGATCCGGAAAATATCAAACAAAAATATGGACAAAAATAAAACTCAAAAACAACTAACCAGAGATGAATCAACGACGAACTTTGATTGTAAACAAATCTGTCCGAGCCTCGACCAAAGCTCGAACAAAGGACGACGAAGAAGAAGTAGAAGCAGCCCGCAGCTACTGCCGCGACGAGCAGCAGCAGCAGTCCGTCCAACACCTGCTACGACGAGCAGCAGCAGCACGACGTCGAGAAGCAGAAGCAGCGGCGGAGGAAGGAGGAGCAGCGGCAACGGCTGGCAGTGTTCGCGGCAACGGAGGAGCTGGAGCAGTTGGAACGATGAAGTGAGCAGCATCGCGGCAGCAGTAGCTCGAAGGAAGGAGGAGAAGTAGCTGCGACGAAGCCGACGGGGACGAAGGCAGCTGAAGCAGCTGTGTGAGCAGCAGCAGCAGTTCGTCGAGCTCCAACTCGAGAAGCCATGGACGTCGAGCTCCACCTCGTCGTACTGGTCTACTTGGACGTGAAGTAGAGGGCAGCTATGGTCGAGCTTTGAGCTCGCCATGGATGACGAAGCTCGATGGAGCTTTGGTCGCTTAGGTTCTTGAGGTCGTTCATGGGAGGTCAGCTTGGAGGTGTTTGGTGAGTGTGTGTGTGAG
This sequence comes from Nicotiana sylvestris, assembly GCF_000393655.2. NCBI lineage: Eukaryota > Viridiplantae > Streptophyta > Magnoliopsida > Solanales > Solanaceae > Nicotiana > Nicotiana sylvestris. Next base: position 175,049,480 of record NC_091064.1, on the reverse strand, counting down.
TGTGATGTGGGGATGAAGGGAATGGGAGAGGGGCAGCCATGGTTGGAAGGGAGGTGAGCTTGAGGAAGAAGAAGAAGATAGGAGAGGGGGGGGCGGATGGTTTAGATCTTTTTTAGGGTTTTCTTTTGTTTTTTTTTTTGTTTTGTTTTGTGTTGTTTGTAAGATAATAGGGGTGTTGGGTTATGGACTGGGTCGACCCAGTTCGAAATGGACTGGGTTGTAGGGAAGATTGGGCCATTTTTTGGGCATATGGCTTGAAATCGAAGAAGAGGCTCAATTCCGACTTTCTTTATATTTTCGCTCTCTTTCTTCTTTTATTTCTCTAAAACTAAATTATAAAAATACTTAAACTATTATTAAGAATTAAATTAAGTTATAAAAGCGCAAATTAACTCCCAATAACAATTAACGCACAATTAAGTAATAATTAAGCATAAAATTGTATATTTGGACATTAAATGCTAAAAATGCAAACGATGCCTATTTTTGTAATTTTAATTTTTGTAAAACAAATTTAATTACTAACAATTGTAGAATTAAATCCTACATGCAAAATGCGACATATTTTTGTATTTTTATTAATTTAGCAAATAAACACGCACAGACAAATACAAATAATTATTCAAAATATCACAAAATTGCACACCAAAGAAAAATCATTTTATTTTTGAATTTTTGGGAGTAATTCTCATATAGGGCAAAAATCACGTGCTTACAATGCTCTTCGGGCTAAAAAATGCAGGGGCAACGTACCAGCGCCTAGTTAATAAAATGTTCGAGCATTAAGTAGGTAAATCAATGGAGGTATATATTAATGATATGCTAGGTAAGTCCCTGCGCGCAGAGGACCATTTGACCCATTTGCAGGAAACTTTCTACATCCTCAGAAGTTACAACATGAAGCTCAACCCCGAGAAGTGCGCCTTCGGAGTGGGTTCGGGCAAATTCCTGGGCTTCATGGTTTCAAACAGGGGGATCGAGATCAATCCCGACAAAACAAAGGCCATCGAAGAAATCACGGTGGCGAAGAATGTAAAGGCCGTCCAACGGCTAACAGTGCGGATAGCGGCCCTGGGCAGATTCATATCAAGGTCATCAGACAAAAGCCATCATTTCTTCTCTTTACTCAAAAGAAAGAGCAACTTTGAATGGACTCCAGAATGCCAACACACCCTAGAAGAACTAAAGCAATACCTGACTAGCCCACCTTTGCTGCACATTCCAAAGGAGGATGAAACACTATACCTGTACATGGCCGTGTTTGAAATAGCGGTAAGCAGCGTACTGGTTCGAGAGGAGAAAGGTACATAATTTTCTGTTTATTATGTAAGTCGAACCCTGGGGGACGCCGAAACCCGGTATCCCCATGTAAAAAAATTGGCTCTCGCGCTGATAAGCGCCTCGCGTAAGCTGAAGCCCTATTTTTAATGTCACCGTATCTGTGTTCTGTCGACGTACCCCCTCCGGAGCATACTGCATAAACCTGAGATATCAGGCTGATTGGCCAAATGGGCCATCGAACTCGGAGGGTATGATATCGAGTTTCAACCTCGAACAGCTATTAAGTCCCAAATTCTGGTGGACTTCGTGGATGATTTCTCGCCATCCCTCATACCCGAGGTATAGAGGGAACTTTTATTTAATTAGGCACGTCCTCCGGGGTATGGACCCTATTCACAGACAGTGCCACAAACATAAGAGGATCCGAGCTCGGTATAGTCCTAAAGCCACCCGTTGGCGGCGTAATAAGATAATCCATAAAAACCGCAAAATTGACTAACAATAAAGCCGAGTACGAGGCTATCATTGCAGGTTTAGAATTGGCCAAAAGCTTGCAAGCCGAGACCGTCGAGGTGAAATGCGATTCGCTCCTCATAGTAAGCCAGGTGAATGGGAGCTACGAAGCTCGAAAGGACAGGATGCAGAGGTACTTGGACAAAATCCAAATCGCATTACGTCGCTTCAAAGAATGGACCTTAGTCCATATACCTCGAGAGCAGAATAGCGAGCAGATGCCCTCGCAAATTTGGGATCTTCTGCTGAAGAAGAGGACCTACTCCCCGGAGCTATTGTCCAATTGATTAAATCAGTGGTCGAGGAAGGTCATGTAGAGATTAATTCCACTAGTCTAACATGGGATTGGAGAAATAAGTATATTGATTATTTAAGAGACGGGAAGCTGCCGCAGATCCAAAAGAGTTGAGGGCCCTGTGAACCAAAGCAGCCCGGTTCTCGCTCGACGAAAATGAGACTCTGTACAGGAGAACTTTTGATGGCCCCCTGGCGGTATGCTTAGGGCCAGATGACACATATTACGTACTCTGAGAGATCCACGAGGGTATCTGTGGAAATCATTCCGGCACCGACTCTTTGATCCGGAAGGTGATTAGAGCAGGCTACTATTGGGACATCATGGAAAAAGACACCAGAGAATTCGTCCAAAAGTGCGACAAATTCCAGAGATTCGCTCCCATGATCCACCAACCCGACGAGCAATTACATTCAGTTTTATCGCCATGACCATTCATGAAATGGGGAATTGACATCGTCGGCCCTTTGCTGACGGCACCCGGTAAGGCAAGATTCATTTTATTTATGACTGACTACTTTTCAAAATGGGTGGAAGCACAGGCCTTCAAAAAATAAGATAAAAGGAAGTCATCAATTTCATATAGGATCACATCATACGCCGATTCAGAATCCCATCCGAAATAACGTGCGACAATGGAAGGCAGTTCATCGGGGGCAAGGTAACACAGTTCCTTGAAGACAACAAAATCAAGAGAATCCTGTCGACGCCTTACCATCCATGTGCAAATGGCCAGGCCGAATCCACGAATAAAACCACCATTCAGAACTTAAAGAAGAAATTAGAAAGCGCCAAGGGAAAATGGAGAGAAACGCTGCCCGAGGTGCTATGGGCATATTGAACAATTTCAAAATCAAGCACCGGGGAAACACCTTTCTCTCTAGTATACGGCGCCGAGGCTTTGATACCAGTGGAAGTCGGGGAGCCGAGCGCCAGATTTTAGCACACTATTGAGGACTCGAACAACGAGGCCATAACAACGGCCCTCGAACTACTTGATGAAAAGCGAGAAGCCTCACTGATCCAGATGGCTGCCCAGAAGCAGAGAATCGAAAGATACTATAACAGGAGAAAAAATCTCTGGTACTTCGGGATCTGGGACTTAGTCCTAAGGAAGGTTACTCTCAACACTCAAAACCCTAATGAAGGGAAGCTGGTCCAGAACTAGGAAGGACCGTACTGTGTCCTTGGAAAAGTCGGCAAGGGATCCTATAAGCTTGGCACCATAGAGGGTGAACATCTTCCGAGCAACTGGAATATGTTGATGCTAAAACGGTATTACTTCTAGGGCACCCGATCAAAAAATTCCATAAAAATCCTCGAGCAAACGTTGCACTCTTTTCCTTCGACTGAGCTTTTGTCCCAAAAAGGGTTTCATCGACAAGGTTTTTAACAAGGCAACATCCACGCGCTACCTAAGGAGGACCCAACAAGATTACAAGGCTTTCTTTTGCAATCAACCCCGAACACTGGAGGGCACCCTATTGAAAGGTCCTCCACTCGGAGGAACCAGGGAACGACTAACTAAATTCCAATAGGAAACAATGTACCGGGCCAAACAGTCAAAAGAGCCGTGTCCGCACAAGCCGGGCTCACGGCAACAAAACAACATGTACTTATGCCAAACAATCAAAGAATATCTTTCGCCAAAGCATCTTGTAATCCAAAGAAAATTCAGCATTTACATAGTGAGGATCCCTCCGCCGAGAACGCTCTGAAATACTCGGAGACTAGAGTCAATAATTCGGCACCCGCATGGCCTCAGGGTCAGAGCTCCATATTCATAAGCCCTCAATGAGGTAACTCCGAGCTTACGGGTAACGGCCTCCGAGCCTAAGCAAACTCGATGACTCGGAGACTATCACCAATCGCCATTCGTTAAAAAACCTGGGGCCATAAGACCCCAAGAGGGCAGACTAGATCTCAAATAAATACTCGCACTGAGTATCAACAACTACACCTGTAAGACCTCAACGACATGGAAAAACTGTAAGATCTCAACAGGCATGGAAAAACTGTAAGACCTCAATAGGCATGAAAAACTGTAAGACCTCAACAGGCATGAAAATACTGTAAGACCTCAATAGGCATGAAAATACTGTAAGACCTCATAAGACATGAAATTTTTGTAAGACCTTACTGCAGGCATAAACTCAATCCCGAAGTTTAGGCTATATGTCGCATTTGTAAGACTCCCAAAAGGGCATACCCTCGATATAGATGCCTAAACTACCACACTGGGATCAGAAATGGCTCCGGCCAAACAAAAATGACTATGGTCATACAGCTGTACCAGCCGAATGAACGCGACTCGGGGACGCCCGACCGTCACTATAAATCACACGCCATTACTTCAAATCTACTTCAAAAAGAACCGATATAAAAGCCGTTTTGCTTCCACCAGAGTTGACCATTTGCCTAGAGTATCCTCTGATCACTCTCCTCTAGTAATCTTCTTAGAAGATTATAATACTCGCAGGCCTGGGGTCTTTCGTTTCCAAAGAATGTGGATTCGGCATTCTGATTTTCACATTGATCTCAACCATGCTCGGGAAATCCTTTTCAAGTCTTCTCCAGGAAGATTGACTCGACAAATAAAGCACTGAATTGGCGAACTATTTCAGAATATAGAAATGCCGAAAACGAAGAAGGCCAATTTGCTCTTGAACAGAGTTGGTCTGCTGATAAGAAAATTCCGTTAGATTCGGCCAAGAGTAACCTTGAAAGACTTCTGCTTTACGAAGAAAGATAGAGAATAAGCACCTTGAAACAAATTCAGAACTTGTCTCTGTATGGCAGGAAGCTCTCAATTTATTTCATACATTACTTTCTTCTCAAGGTTCGGTGCTTGAAGATGAGATCCTTGAGAACATCCTCTCTCTAGTCACAGAGGAAGATAATAAGATGCTTATGAGCCCTCCTAATATGGAAGAAGTTCAAAAGGTAATTTTGAGCATGTCGGCGCGCACTAACCCAAAAAAAGGTCTCCCATATCCTTTAAAGCCTGATAGCTTTCCCGAATCAGGTAATTTTGAACGTCTGTCTTCGCGTAAGAGCCACTGTCGCCAGCTAAAAATATTGAAAGCTTGAGGATCAAAATGAGCTCGAGTCGTAACCTGATTCGGAGACCGAACCCAAAATAGTTAACTATACATGCCTAAGGGCAAAGCGTAAGAGCCGTCGTCGCCAGCCCACGCAAATACAAACTTGAGGGTCAATAGCGCTCGAGTCGAAACCTGCCTTGGAGACTGAACCCAAAATAGTTAAAACACAAATGCCCAAAGGCAAAATGCGAGAACCATTGTTGCCCGCCTATGCAAATACTGAAGCTTGAGGGTTGAATAAGCTCGAGACAAAGCCCGACTCGGAGAATAAACCTAAAACAGTTGAGAGAAGCTTAAGAGCTCTAATGCCAGCTTACATTAAATGTCGCATCGACCAGGCCCGTAAAAGCCCCTGAGCCTACCTAACGAGCCCCAAGGCCGTATCACGAATCTATAAATTCTTTCCAACTCTAAAAACAAGAACACCCAGCCGAATTCCGGACAAAAAGGGGAGTGGAAGAAACAAAGCCACAAGGTTTACTTTATACATATGCCAGTATGAAAGTACTATATACAAACAGGGAAATCGACAGGAAAATAAATAGGATCCTAATATATTGCCGAGCCTACATTCTCAATGGCTCCCCAAGGGTTGAACCCTGACAACTACGAGTCCCCCGACGACCCCTTCTAAATGGCATCTTCTCTCTCCGGGGATCCACCCTCATTTTTAGCACCACCCGAGCTGCCATCCGACATACCTCTAATGGTCTACTTTTGGGAAACCGGCCAGGCACGATCCACAGCTCGAGGTAAATTCGGGCTAGTCCCCTTAAACGCCCTCTTAATGCAAGCATTTGCGACAATAGCTCCATCCCCGTGCGAGGATACAAGTGCCTCGGCTTCGGCTTTGATCCGAGACAGTGCAACCACCAGTTCGGAATGGAGACCTCTGTGCTTGTCACTATCCTCCTTCGCATCCCAGAGCTGACGCTCGACTAAGGTTACCTTCCCTTGGAGGATGTCCCTCTCAGAAGTCATTTCATTTATGTACCGACTAAGCTCGGAAATTTCAGCATCTCTGGCCCAAAGCTCCCCTCTCAGCAGGGCGTTTTCCTTGTCAAACTGCACAAATCAGGTCCGAGATGTTAAAAGCAATAGAATCTCACAAAGATTCAAAATAATAGTAAATGGGGGATGAGTAACCTTCTCGGTAAGATAGGCTTTCTCAGGCTCACGACGGTTCACCTCATCTTGGTACTGGGTGAGAGCCTAGCTATAAAGCGCTTTAGCCTGAACCCACGAAAAAGGACAAGTTAGAAAAACAAAGATCGGAGCAGCCCAGAGCGGCGGACGAGGTTAGCAAAAATTACCCGCTCGCAAAGTCTGCCCATCTCGCCGAAAATGAATGAAGCATCAACCTCGAGACCTCCCTCGAGAACGGTCGGCAACCTCCCAAGTGCATCTCCGCCTTTGACTAGTGCACCTGCTCCATAAGGCTCTTCACACGGGGCATCTTGCACTCCATGCAGCGGTAGGATCACTCCGTGAGGGGAATCAACAACGATCACAGGGCTAATAGGACCAGTCAAAGCCTCTGTCCCTTGTTCACCTTGGATCCCAAAGCCGGGCCCCTCTGAACTGCCCAACAAGGGCGCCTCAACTCAGGGAGAATTCTGGCCACTAGCCAACTTGGGGGTAGTGCTCAATACTCTATCTGTTGCCTCCCCACCGTAAAGGTGGGCCACAATGGCATCAGGCTCCGGTTCGGAAGCCTCCATCCCCACGTCCCGAAGATTGGCCAAGTCTATACGCTCCTCGAGGGCCGTTGGGAAGTTGCTTTCCCCTTCACATTCGGCTCGAGGATTTCCTGCCGTCTCCGAGGTCAGAGATTCCAGGTCAACCTTGGATTTTTCCGCCTTAACCCTCTTGAACTCCGAAGGCCCGACCGGCAGACCCCCCTGCCATCTCTTCTTTTCGCCAGGCACTAGGACGCCCCCTTCAACGGGTGGTGCCTCCTTTGTCAAAGGGACTTCCCCCAGACCTATGCAAATACAGAAGTTAAATACAAAGAACGAAGAATGATACTAATAGCAATTTGCGTCAAAGTATGCAGATGCAACAAGGTTCAAAGTTTACCATAATCTTTGGCTTCCCACCGAGATCGGGATAAATCTCGCCACACTCGTTTGGCATATGGGCAAATTGAGTATAAGCGGCCGACCCAGCCCTGTAGGTCCGAAACCGCACCAGGGTAGAAATTGAGCATAATCTTTAGATGCTTGAAGAAATATTGCCAACAAGAAGCGAAGGAAGACCCGACATCGCATTTACTTACGCCCAGCGTTCCACTTCTCAAGGAACGACATCTTTTCCGCCGGAATCAGGTCAGAAGTCCTCACTCGGACGAATCGGCTTATCCATCCTTCGTTCCCAAGCTCTTCGGTGCAGGCAAAAAGGGACCTCGGGGCTCGACAGCGAAGCTTGATTAAGCCCCCTCGGAGGAGACAGGGGTTATACATACGGATCAGGTGGTTGAGAGTGAAGGGCATCTCCTCTATCACGTTTGAGTAATGCCTGATCATATAAATAATGCGCCAGAATGAAGGATGAATTTGGCCCATAGTTACCTGGTAACATCGACAGAAGTCGAGAATTACGAGGTCGATCGGGGGCGAGGATGGCCCCACCGGCCCCAAAATGAATGGATAGGTGTACACACTCAGAAATTCGGCTTTGTGAGCCGTAATATCTTCCTCCCGAGCAGGAATCTCAACAAGCACGGTATCCCCCTCTAGAGGCAATCAGCCCTCACTCTCTCGACGTCCATTATCGAGCTGATATACCGAGTCACGAGCTCGTGACGCTCTGGCTTCGAGGAAGGTCTCTCGACCTTGAAATCGGAGGTCATCGCAAAATATCCTGGGACGCATTCCTCAGTACGAGGAGGTGTAGCCACTTCGCCTTGAGAAAGAAATGTAGAGGATGAGCACGCAACCTCCTAGGAAGCAGAGGCAGATGCTTTCGCCATCCTTAGAAGATTCTGAAGGAAGAAAAAGAGTGCGTTCCTGAGAGAGAACGAGAGCAAAGGAAGAACGAACCTTATCAGGGGTTTGAGCACACAATGGGTTATAAAAAGGAAGAAGGGGAGTATCTATAAAAGCACTGTGTGCGTATTGAAGGAGGCCAAGAGGCAGCCAACTGCCATAGTCAATGCGGAAACCTGTAGGAGCAGGGTGCGTGTTGCATCTTGGCACCTCGTAGCCGTCGCCGATTACAAGAACATCGAAGGAGGAAGAAATTCAAGGTCGTTTCTTATCGTTTCTTACCGCTTTCACTCTAAGAAATATAGAGACTATCTGTATGCGGTAAAATCGGGGGCCTGATTTCCCCGTCATTAGGTCGCCTCGCGGGCATGCTTCTCGAGGCTCGAAGCCAAGGTCGATACCCACCCTCGGGAGTCGTCGGGTACCGACCCCGAGGGGCATTGTGTACCAACGGCTATAGTACGGGAGAGGGGAGTTCCCAAGATGAACATATAGCGCTGGCAGAACCTGGTATCGTGTCTGGCTGTCCCATCTCCATACCTTTATAATTAATGCACTCTTGTACCATGTTTGGATATCCCCTCCTATATAAGGGGGATCCTTGGCATTTTGTAAACTCTGTTACTCCAACCTTTCTACACAAGATCAATAACAACTTTCTCTCTTTTCTTTCTAACTTACCCGCTCAAGGTCATCACTTTCCTTTATTGCTTTCATAGTTGTTCTTCATTTATTGCTTGATATCAGCCATAAAAGCCTCCTTTAATTATATTCTAACTGTTAGTCCCTTCCCGGTTACCCCGATAGCTTGAGCCCGAGCCCAAGCATCGACCTCGAGGCCCTATCGGTTAGCCCGAGACCCGGATAGCTAACCCCTCGGTTTGATCATAGCTCTATTCTAGTTCGCGTTTTATCTTTTATCTTCATATATCTAGCATCAACTACTTTAACAACTAGCATAAAAATAGATTACATATTTTTAGAGTTCCATAAACAAATTTAATTATTATTACCATTTTCATAGTAAACATTTAACAATTTCTTTATTGAACAATATGGGAAGCACAACCCAACAGGCCTCATGGCTAGTTTAGAAAATATTGAAAGCTAGAAAATACTATGGGGAAGCTCGCTGGCTAGAAGGTGATGTATTGAATATTGAGCACTTCTATATTTGAACATGTATATCTGAAGTTTAGAGGTGATTGGTTTGCAACAATATTTCATCACCAAAAATGGACCTTTATTCCGTATCTAGCTACATATGGCAGGCTACTTAGTAAAGAAAGTTTAGCACTATGGGGTTGTTTGGACAATATGGTTTGCTCTTTATGCAATGCAGGAATTGAGACTCTAATCACTTGTTTTTTGGATGCCCTTTCTCAATTAACCTTTAGAGCTCTTTTGGCTTACCCGTTACAAGAATAGGGAAGTCCAAAGCTCTCGATTCCTGCCTATCTATTTAGAAACAAATGCGGCTAAAATTTCAAAATTCATAACCAAGTTAAGGTTCAAACCCAAATCCTTCATGATACATGTACTGCAGCCGACCGGTAGGCTGTAAAGAGCGCTAGTGTACCAATCTCTCTCATAAAATTATCTATATCTGTTTGATTTTGCATATTATTTATAGTTATATTTAATACAATTTCCCGACCAAGCGGTCTTGGATAAGGTGTGTCCACACCTATTCGGTGGTTGTAATTCGCATAAAAATGAAGTACCTCATATGAAACATACAGATGAAACTTAGATGCTTACATTTACATACTGCTTGCAAAATATTGGATGTAGTCTCAAAGAGCCATTCAAGTTAAAGAAGATCTTGTTCGAAGCCGTTGTAGAGAGAAACCTGAGTGAAAAATAGAGAGTATGATATACTAAGCAATCACGTGAATGTTGGGACAACAACTGTCTAACTATCCAAGTAATAACTAGTGGTCGTAATTGTGCGATGCGCGATCAATATTAAAAAATATTAATTAAATTAAATTGTAATCGGACTTGTTTGAACATATTAGATCGTATTGCTTTAAAAATTTCAATTGTCATCTTATTTGTTAATACGACATACCTAATAATAAAATTATTATTAAATTAAAGGGACTTATATAGTCATTGAATAATTTTTTTGTTCTATATTTTTCTTTAAAACTCCAAATTTGTTAACTCAAAGAGAGTAACTAATTATTAACAATACATAATGCATAATTTAATTTTTTTAAAATTTAAATTCAAAAAGAAAACTAATTATTACTTAACCTAATTAACTTTGTCCTAAATTGCCAAGTTGCCTATTGTGAGGATGTGGAGCCTTTTACCTTTCCTTTTAATAATATACAGAAGATATAGATGTTAGTACCCGCGCGATGTGCGGACAATTTGAAAGAATATTAATCTTATGAAGTTTTTTTGTGTGGCTAGAACGACAAAATTTATATTTTAATTAAGTAGTAGCATTACATATATATGATGCCTCAGTAGAGGCATCCAAAATGGCCGCTAGCCATATTACAAAAACTATTAAGGTTCCCAAGTTCGGCTAGTTTGTTTAGTAGTTTTTTAGTATATTGGTAGATACTAGTCTAATAGTAGGTGCCCCAACTTTGTCTTGCTGAAGCAACTTCCAAAAAAATTCGGTGGGTGGAGCATTGTTAATAAGGGAGTATTACTTGATTGCTTGGACCCTTCCTTTGCCAAATCATGAGCGAGTCTGTTCCCCTCACGGAAATTGTGCCGGATCATTGGATTCTCTAGCTCCTTCAGTAAGAACCTGCACTCATTAACAAGGTTAGAGTAGAGCAAACAATTATTATTGAAAAGCAATTAAGGTATTTCAGTAGCATCATTTTCAATTTCTAAGCTATTGAAATTATGATTTTTTGCTAGGAGAAGTCCACTTATTAGAGCAGAGAATTCCATGTATGTGGATGTGTATCCATAAGCGGGTATTTTGTAGCCCAGGATCCAGTTTCCGAATTTATCCCGAAATATTTCACCAATCTCGCTTTTGTTATAGTTACCCTTGAACATCCCATCATTGTTGCTATGTTGACAATGCGGGGCTTCATTTCACCGTTATTGGGGAGGTGTTGATGTTATTGGTAGTAGACATAGTGGTGTATTTATATTCCATACAACCTATAGTCAAAAAATTTAGGGTAAGAAGCTTAGAGAGGTTGTTGAAATGGTTATTGTTTCTGTTCAACCAAAGGTGCCAAATAGAAAACGGGAAGAATTCGTTTCAAGTGATGTTTAGGTGGTCCACATGAATGGTCCATTCTTTAAGATTAATAAGCCAGCGGTCAGAGTTGTAGTCCGAAATTTAGTTTCGTGGGCTTACTTTCTCCCAAAAGGCCTTGGCTATTGGGCATTCGAAGATAATGTGAGTTAATGATTCGTCATGTCACGACCCAATTTCATTATAGGTCATGATGGCATCCAACACCATTGTCAGGCAAGCCAACGCGAAAATATTAATAAGTTCTCATCTTACTTTACCAAAACAAATATAGCAATTTCTTAATTTGAAGTTAAAATAAGTGATAATTAGTAATGTACCAAAAATAATTATACAATTCCCAAAAGAATAGTCTACTGATGTGTGTGCCAAGACCTGACGTTACAAGTACGAGGGCATCTAGTAGAATATACAAAAGTGTAAATCTATCCTACTTCCTAAAATAGAGTAGACATCCAAAAGTAAAGAGAGACTCTATCAAGCTTCTAAACGGCATAGGAAGGGAGCAGCTCACCGTGGAAGTCTCGGACTATGATCAGGAACGTGCACCAGTCTGATAGCCTGATGTACCTGCCTCAAATCCTATACAATTAAGTACATAAGCGTAGTATGAGTACATAAACAATATGTATCCAGTAAGTATCCCGTCTAATCTCGAAGAAGTAGAGACGAGAGGTCGACTTGATACTTACTAGGGTCAAATAATATAATAAAGTTTTATACTAAGCATGCATGTCACAGATAATATCAATGTATAGCAAGAAGTGATGAGCCATGCCTAGATAATTTCACAGTTAGCCATTTATATTTCAGAGCATTTAACAAAGTTAGTCATGAATAAGATTTCACATAAATATCATGCGCACGTTATGCCGAGATCATACGGCCCGATCCAACAGAAAAGAAACTGTATATTGCCAAAGGATCGAATGGCGCGAACCATAGATGCATCTATTTCTACCGAGGCGATCGGCCCGATCCACAAATATCAATTATTATCAAGAAAGTGCATAAAGGCGCATTTATATTCAAATAATTCATACAAGTGTTCAAACAAGTGCATACGTTCACATAGAATCATTTCCAAGTCTCTAGCATATCTTAAGTGATCTCATTAGCATGAAAGGATATAAACATTTACAAATATGGCATGATACTGGTCCTAAACTACCCGGACAATTAACATAGTAGTAGCTACGTACGGACTCTCGTCACCTAGTGCGTACGTAGCCCTCGCATTTAGTGGCAATTTGTTCAATTATTACACCTATGAGGACAATTCACTGTTACAAGGTTAGAAAGGAGACTTACCCCGCTCCGAAGCGTACTTCCAATACCAAGAACATGCTTAAACCTCAATTTGGAGCCGACCGATCCAAAACTAATTAAACGAGGTAGGAACTAGTCAATACAAGCTCACAAGTTCGCATTCTAACTATTAAAGAAACTTTCCAACTCTAAACACAAGTTTTCTAAAATTTGACCCCGAGCCCACGCGCCCGGATTTCGAAATTTTTCGAATAAAGTTGTTCTTTGTAACCTAAGGATCAATAATATATGATTTCTACTTCATTTCATAACAAATTTCGTGGTTAAATCTAACTTTTATCAAATCCCTAGGTTTTGCTCTAACCCTATGATTTTTCCTTAATCTTTGTGTATTAATCTACCCAAGACTCAAGTATTAAACTAAAAATAAGTGGGATGAACTTACCTCAAGATTCTAGGTGAGATATCTCTCTTTGGAAGCTCCCAAATCCCCCAAACAATGGTGGAAATGTGTAAAAAATGACACATTCCCATATTAAATGAAGGCACTACCTTCAGCGATTTTTGCACCTGCGGTTAAGGGACCACATCTGCGGTCTCGCTTCTGCGAGAGGGGGTCCGTATGTGCGAAATTGGGCCAGGGAGTTGGGACAGCTTCTGCGGCATTGGAGCCGCTCCTGCGAAACCGCTTTTGCGGAGAAAGAGCCACATTTGCGATTCCTGGGCTCTTTCCCTTGGCCGCTTCTGCGATGTGTCAACCGCACCTGCGGTTGACCAACTGCAGGTGCGGTTATGACAGGTAGCTGGAGCTTCAGCTCCTTGCCATTTGTTCCAACATCACTCGAGTCTCGTCCGATTGATGCTCGGGGCCCTCAACTCCGTCCGAACATACGAACAAGTTAGAAATTATAAAACGGACTCGCTCGAACCCTCGGAATGGCTGAAACAACGCTAAATCTAAGAATCACCCCTTAAAACCAATTGAATCAAACTTATGAACTTCAAGTTTTTAAATTCACTTCTAACGCGCCGAAACATACTTATGCTACTCGGATTGACACTAAATTTTGCGAGCAAGGCTTATACGTTATATTGGACCTGTACCGGGCTCTAGAACCAACATACGAGCCCGATACCAACATGATCAAGCATTATTCAATTTCATTAAATCCTTAGAATTTGAGTTTAACAATTTCTAATAAAAATTCTTACTCAGGCTATGGATCTCGGAATTCGATTCCGAGCATACGCCTAGGTCCCATATTTTCCTACGGACCCTCCTGGACCGTCAAAACACAAGTCCGGGTCCATTTACTCGATATGTTGACCAAAGTAAAACTTAGCCTTTTAAGAAAATCTTAGGGAATCAGGTGTGCCTATTTCAACCCAAACTCTTCCAAATCCCGAACCAACCATCCCCGCAGGTCGTAAATTAGTTAAAGCAAGCACGGGAAGACTTATTTAGGGGAATGGGGTCCTAAAAGAAAAATGACCAATTGGTTCATTGAATTATCCACCTCTTAAACAAATATTTGTCCTCAAACAGACATAGAAAAGTACATAAGCTAGGAAAAAGATGGGGGTATCTGCTCTGCATGTCCTCCTCGGACTCCCAGGTCGCCTCCTCAACTGTTTGGCCCATCCACTGGACCTTTACCACGGAATCCTCTTGGATCTCAACTGGCGATCCTGCCTATCAATAATGGCAACTGGTTCCTCCTCATAACCCAGACTCTCATCCAGCTGAATACTACTGAAGTCTAACACATGGGACGAGTCGGCGTGTTACTTCCGCAACATCCATACATGGAAAACTGGATGAACACCCGATAAGCTGGGGGGTAAAACCAGCTCGTAAGCAACCTCCCCAACTCGCCTCAACACCTCAAATGGGCCAATAAACCTTGGGCTCAGCTTGCCCTTCTTCCCGAATCTCATAACACCCTTCATTGGCGAGAAATTCAAGAGGACATTCTCGCTAACCATGAATGATACATCACGCGCCTTCTAATCCGCGTAACTCTTCTGTCTGGACTGAGTTGTGTGAAGCCTCTCCTGAATTAACTTTGCCTTTTCCAAGGCATCTTGCACCAAGTCTGTACCATACAACTTAGACTCTTCAGGCTCAAACCACCCGATAGGAGAACGACATCGCCGACCATATAAATCCTCAAAATGGAGCCATCTCTATGCTGGACTGATAGCTGTTGTTGTAAGAAAACTCTGCCAAGGGAAAGAACTGATCCCACTGTCCTCCAAAATCAATCACACATGCTCTGAGCATGTCCTCCAAAATCTGAACTGTCCGCTCTAACTGTCTGTCGATCTGAGGATGGAATGGTGTGCTAAGCTCCACACGGGTCCCCAACTCACTCTGAATGGCTCTCCAGAAATGGGAAGTGAACTGAGGGCCTCTATCTGGTATAATGGAAAAGGGACACCGTGCAACTGGACTATCTCCCGAATGTAAATCTGAGCCAATCTCTCTGAAGTGTAGGTAGTCACCACCGGAATAAAGTGTGCCGACTTGGTCAACCTATCAACAATGACCCACACTACATCAAACTTCCGCAAGGTCTGGGGCAACCCAACTACGAAGTCCATAGTAATGCGCTCCCACTTCCATTCAGGTATATGCATCTGCTGAAGTAGGCCACCTGGCCTCTGGTGTTCATACTTAACTTGCTGGCAATTCAAGCACCTAGACACATACTCCACTATGTTTTTCTTCATCCTTCGCCACCAATAATGCTGCCTTAAGTCACGATACATCTTCGTAGTACCCAGATGAATGGAATACCGCAAACCGTGTGCCTCCTATAGAATCCTCTCCCTCAGACCATCAATATTAGGTACACATAGGCGACCTTGGAGTCGCAGAACACCATCCTCGCCCATAGAAATCACCTTGGCACTACCCTGTAGCACTATCTCTCTGAGAACCACCAAGTATGGGTCATCGAACTGCCGAGCCTTGATCTGTCCCAATAATGAAGACTGGGCAACAACACACGTAAGGACTCGACTGGGCTCTAAAATATCTAACCTCACAAGTCTGTTAGCCAAGGACTGAATGTCCAAGGCTAGTGGCCTCTCCTCTGTTGAAATGAATGCCAAGCTACCCATACTCTTTGCTTTCCTACTTAAGGAATCTGTGACCACATTTTCCTTGTCCGGATGATAAAAAATGGTGATGTCATAATCCTTCAGTAACTCAAGCCATCTACGCTACCTCAAATTGAGATCCCTTTGCTTGAACAAATGTTGTAAGCTGCGATGATCAGTGTAAACCTCATATGACACCCCATATAGATAATGTCTCCATATCTTAAGAGCATGAACAATCGTCGCCAACTCTAGATCATGCACAAGATAATTCTTCTCATGAATCTTTAGCTGGCGTGAAGCATATGCAATAACTCGCCCCTTCTGCATCAATACACAACCTAAGCCAATGCTTGAAGCGTCACAATATACTATATATATCCCTGAATCGGAAGGCAACACAAGAACTGGTGTTGTAGTCAAAGTTGTCTTGAGCTTCTGAAAGCTCGCCTTACAATCATCGGACCAACGGAAAGGAGCACCCTCCTGGGTCAATCTAGTCAGAGGTGATGCAATAGATGAAAACCCTGCACGAATTGTCTGTAATAACCTGCTAACCCCAGGAAACTCCTGATCTTGGTCACTGAAGTAGGACGTGGCCAACTCTGAACTGCCTCAATCTTCTTGGGATCCACCTTAATACCCTCTCCTGACACAATATGCCCCAAGAATGCCACTGACTCTAGCCAAAACTCACACTTGGAGAACTTAGCATACAGCTTCTGCTCCCGCAAGGTCTGAAGCACTACTCTCAAATGCTGCTCGTGCTCCCCCAGGCTACATGAGTATATCAAGATGTCGTCACTGAAGACGATGACGAAAGAATCAATATAAGGTCTGAACACCCTATTCATCAGGTCCATAAATGCTGCTGGGGCATTAGTCAAGCCAAAGGATTCACTAGAAACTCATAATGACCATATCTAGCACGGAAAGCAGTCTTCGAAACATCTGAGTCCCGAATCCTCTACTGATGGTACCCTGATCTCAAGTCGATCTTAGAGAACACCCTAGCACCCTGCAACTAGTCAAACAAATCATCAATGCACGACAATAGGTACTTGTTCTTGATGGTAACCTTATTCAACTGGCGGTAATCAATGCACATCCGCATGGTCCCATCCTTCTTCTTTACAAACAACACTGGTGCACCCTAAGGTGACACACTTGGTCTAATAATCCCCTTTTCTAACAACTCCTCAAGCTGCTCCTTCAACTCTTTCAACTATTTCGGAGCCATACGGTACGACGGAATAGATATAGGTTGGGTACCTAGAGCCAAATCAATACAGAAATCAATATCACGATCCAGTGGCATGCCAGGAAGATAAGAAGGAGATACATCGACAAACTCCTGAACTACTGGAATTGAATCAATCGTCGGAGCGGCGGTGGTGTCCCGAACATAGGCCAAATAAGCCAAACACCCCTTCTCGACCATATGCCGAGCCTTTAGGAAAAAGATAACTCAACTAGATGTATCAACTGTGGAACCCTTCCACTCCAACCCTGGCAACCCTAGCATTGCTAATGTAACAGTCTTGGCATGGCAATCAAGGACGGCGTGGTATGGGAATAACCATCCATGCCCATGATGACCTCAAAGTCGATCATATCAAGTAACTGGAGATCTGCTCTAGTCTCGAAACCATAGAATGTGACCACACAGGACCAGCAGATCCAATCCACAACCACAGAATCACCCACAAGAGTGGACACATGAACAGGAGTGCCTAAAGGCTCAGAAGGAATGACTAGAAGATGAGCAAGTAGAGATGATACATATGAATAGGTAGACCCTAGATCAAATAATACCGAAGCATCTCTACTACAGACGGAAATAATACCTGTGATAACGGCATCTGAGGCCAATGCATCTGGCATGGCCGGAAGGGCATAGAACCTGGCTGGAGCGCCGGCTGGCTGGCCTCCACCCGACTGAATAGTAGCTGGCTGACCTCTCCCTATCTGGCCTACACCTCTAGGACGACCTCTACTAGTCTGCCCCTACCTCTAGACAGCTGGGCAACCGGTGCTAAAATCATAGGCTGCTGACCCTACTATACTGCCTTGCCCCAAAGCCTGGGGTAGTATCTCCTCATATGACCAATGTCTCCGCACTCAAAAAAACCCCGCGACACGACGACCTGCTGCCCTGATGGCTGACCCTGATGGCATGTAGACCCACTAGAAGAAGCCTGGATAGCTAGTGGACGGTATGAACTCTCCGGCATAGCACTGAAATAGGAACCTAAAGAACCCTGGGGACTTGAATACCCACTGGAGGAACTCTAAATAGTTGGCGGGTGATAAGAACTCTCTGGCATGGAACTAAAATAGGGGCGCGCTGGAGCACCTCGAGCAGGTGGTGTGCTGAATATGGGAGTCTGCTAAGCTGACCCCTCCTAAACTGACCTCTACCCCTCACCGGGGCACCTCTAAACTCTCCGGAGAATCTAGACCTCTTATCCTGCTGTATCTTCTCCCTACCCCTCAAATGGTAGCCCTCAATCCTCCGAGCAATCTCCACTACTAGTTGATAAGAAGTCCCCATCTCCACCTCTCAGGCCATGTTGGCCTTAAAGCCAGAATGTAACCTTGCAACGAACCTTCGTACCCTCTCTGCATCAGTACGAAGTATCATCAATGCATGGTGCGATAACTCAGAAAACCTCGCCTCGTAATTAGTCACAGACATATGACCCTACTCAAGCTGCTCAAACTGATACCGCAACTCTTCTCTCTCAAAGGGTGGAATATACCTATCCAAGAATAACTGTGTGAACTAGCCCCAAGTGATGGGAGGCTGGCCTGCCAAGAGCATAGGACTGCCACCATCTACGGGCCTTGCCCTCTAGCTAAAAAGTAGTGAAGTCAACCCCATGCGACTCTAATATACTCATGTTGTGCAGTCTATCCCTGCACCTATCAATGAAATCCTGGGCATCCTCATGATGCTCACCCCTAAAGATAGGAGGGTGAAGTCTAGTCTATCTATCCAACAACTTTTGCGGGTCACTATCCGCAGATGGTATGGGCTCAGGCACCACTGTAGCAACTGGCTGAGCCCTATCCACCAGTAGTGCACCCGGAGTATGATACACTGCAGCTACATGACCAGAAGCCTAAGCAGTAGGGGTCTGTGTTCCCCCTCCTGCCTGTGATGTAGTTGGATCCGCTAGAAATAAACCAGCCTGAGTCATGGTGTCCATGAACTGCAGCATACGACCTATGATCTCTTGGAAACCCGGTGCTGTCATAAAGTCCGTCGGGGTAGGCTCAGCTGCGGGCACCTCGCCCTGCTCCTTAATGATAGGATCTCCCGCAGGATCCATCAGTGGTAGTATTGGAACAGCTCTGGGATGTCCTCGTCCCCTACCTCAGGCCAGTGCCCCCCGGCCTCTACCACGACCTCTAGCAATGGGGGGAGCAGCCTTTCCCGGGTCTAGAACATCTGTCGTGCGTGTCCTCACCATCTGCGAGAGAATAGAAGAGGAAATTTAGTATACCAACCACTGCACGATTGGAAATGAATAAAGAGTAGTTTCCTAACACCCTATAGCCTCTCGAAGATAAATATGGACGTCTCTATACCGATCCGCAAGACTCTATTAGGTTTGCCCATGACTTGTGAGACCTACGTGAACCTAGTGCTCTAATACCATGATTTCACGACCCAATTTCATTATAGGTCGTGATGGCGCCCAACGCCATTGTCAGGCAAGCCAACGCGGAAATATTAATAAGTTCTCATTTTACTTTACCAAAATAAATATAGCAATTTTTAATTTGAAGTTAAAACAAGTGATAATTAGTAACGTACCAAAAATAATTATACAGTTCCCAAAAGAATAGTCTACTTAATGTGTATGCCAAGACCTGATGTCACAAGTACATGGGCATCTAGTAGAATATACAAAAAGAATAAATCTATCCTATAGCCTGAAATAGAGTAGACAGCCAAAAGTAAAGAGAGACTCCATCAAGCTGCTGAACGACATAGAAATGGAGAAGCTCACCGTGGAAGTCTCGGACTATGATCAGGAAAGCGCACCAGTCTGATAGCCAGATGTACCTGCCTCAGATCCTGTACGATTAAGTACAAAAGCGTAGTATGAGTACATAAACAATATGTACCCAGTAATTATCCCGTATAATCTCGAAGAAGTAGAGACGAGAGGTCGACTTGATACTTACTAGAGTCAAATATATAATAAAGTTTTATACCAAGCATGGATGTCACAGATAATATCAGTTTATTGCAAGAAATGATGAGCCATGCCTAGATAGTATCACACTTAGCCATTTACATTTCAGAGCATTTAACAAAGTAAGTCATGAATAAGATTTCACATAAATATCATGCGCACGTTATGCCGAGGTCGTACGGCCCAGTCCAACATAATAGAAACTGTACACTGCCAGAGGGTCGAATGGCGCGAGCCATAGATGCATCTATTTCTACCGAGGCGATCAGCCCGAACCACAAATACCAATTATCATCAAGAAGGTTCATAAAGGCGCATTTATATTCAAATAATTCATACAAGTGTTCAAACAAGTGCATACGTTCACATAGGTTCATTTCCAAGTCTCTAGCATATTTTAAGTGATCTCATTAGCATGAAAGGATTAAACATTTACAAATATGGCATGATACGGGTCCTAAACTACCCGGACAATTAACATAGTAGTAGCTACGTATGGATTCTCGTCACCTAGTGCGTATGTAGCCCCCGCATTTAGTGAATATTTGTTCAATTATTACACCTATGGGGACAATTCCCTCTTTCAAGGTTAGAAAGGAGACTTACCTCACTCCGAAGCGTACTTCCAATACCAAGAATGTGCTTGAACCTCAATTTGGAGCCGAACGATCCAAAACTAATTAAACGAGGTAGGAACTAGTCAATACGAGCTCACAAGTTCACATTCTAACTATTAAAGAAACTTCCCAACCCTAAATACAAGTTTTCTAAAATCCGATTCCGGGCCCACACGCCCGGATTTTGAAATTTTTCAAATAAAGTTGTTCTTTGTAACCTAATAATCAATAATATATGCTATCTACTTTATTTCATAACAAATTTCGTAGTTAAATCTAACTTTTATCAAAACCCTAGGTTTTGCTCTAACCCCATGATTTTTCCTTAATCTTTGTGTGTTAATCTACCCAAGACTCAAGTATTAAACTAGAAATAAGTGGGATGAACTTATCTCAAGATGCTAGGTGGAATATCTATCTTTGGAAGCTCCGAAATCGCCCAAACAATGGTGGAAATGTATAAAAAATGATACATTCCCATATTAAATGAAGGTACTGCCTTTAGCGATTTCCGCACCTACGGTTAGGGGACCACATCTGCGGTCTCGCTTCTACGAGAGGGGATCCGCATCTGCGGAATTGGGCCAGGGGATGGGACCGCTTCTGCGGCATTGGAGCCGCTCCTACGAAGCCTCTTCTGCATAGAAGGAAACACATCTGCAGTTCCTTAGTTCCTGGGCTCCTTCCCTTGGCCACTTCTATGATGTATCAACAGCACCTGTGGTCTTGCACCTGTGGCTAACCAACCGCAGGTGCTGTTATGACAGATAGCTAGAGCTTCAGCTCCTTGCCATTTTTTCCAACTTCACTCGAGCCTCGTCCGATTTACGCCCAGGCCCCCCGGGTCATGTCCGAATATACTAACAAGTTTGAAATCATAAAACGGACTCACTCAAACCCTCGGAATGCCCAAAACAATGCTAAATATAAGAATCATCCCCTAAAACCAATTGAATCAAACTTATGAACTTCAAGTTCTTAAATTCACTTCTAACGCGCCGAAATGTACTTATGCTACTCGGATTGACACTAAATTTTGCGGGAAAGTCTTAAATATTATATTGGACATGTATCGGGATTTGGAACCAACATGCGGGCCTAATACCAACATGATCAAGCATTATTTAATTTCATTAAATCCTTAAATTTCAATTTAATAATTTCTAACAAAAATTCATTACTCGGGCTAGGGACCTCGGAATTTGATTCCGGGCACATGACCAAGTCTTATATTTTTCTACGGACCCTCCAGGACCATCAAAATATAAGTCCGTATCCGTTTACTTGATATGTTGACCAAAGTCAAACTTAGCCTTTTAAGAAAATCTTAGGAAATCAAGTGTGCTTATTTCAACCCAAACTCTTCCAAATACCGAACCAACCATCCTCGCAGGTCATAAATTAGTTAAAGCAAGCGCGGGAAGTCTTATTTAGGGGAATGTGGTACTAAAAGCAAAACGACCAATCGGGTCGTTACACGTCAGCTCCTTTACATATTGAGCAGACAGGGTCAATATTCAAGCCTATATGATGTAGATATTTGTTTTTGGGTAGTCGGTTATGGGAGCATTTCTATAAGAAAAATTTTATCTTGTTAAGAGTATTTAACTTCCAGATCCAGTGGAATCTATAGTTGATATTGCTCCGTGAGGACATAATTTTATAGGTTGTTTTGGTAGTAAAGGAGCCATTGGACATGAGAGCCCAAACCGGAATATCTTTTGCACCCTATAATTCTAGAATATTAATAGAGTGTATTTTTTGGGTGATGTGAAGAGGGAGATAAAAGGACAGTTTTGACAAATCTCATCAATTATTATCCCAAAGATCTTTGACTTTAAGGGTAGAGTCTTGTTGTGTTAAAGGTTCATGGATAACAGAGCTGAGCGGAGGGAGGTTAGGAATCCATGCTGATGACCAACAATTAATATTTCTTGGCCCAATTATCCATTAAAGATCCTTCAAGAAGTACTTCCATCCCTTTAGGATGTTAGACCAGATAAAGGAATGGGATGTGAGGTTCTTTTTATGGCTATATTTACTGATAAGAGTGGTGGCCCATATAGAGGTAGGGTTGGAGAAGAGGCGCCCGGATATACTGGAGAGTAGCGCTATGTTTTTGTCCTTTACTTTTTCTTTATACCTAGACCCTCGTTTTGCTTAGACTAATTAATAGTATCCCATTTAACATAGTGTATTTTCTTCCTAGTTGTTGTAGTGCCACATATGAAGTCACGTTGGATCTTGTCAATTTTTTTGTGGATGGAGGAGGGGAGTAGGATGTATTGTATGGAGTGGTTTGGAAGGGAATAGAGAGTGGATTTGGCTAGTGTTGTTCTACCAACAATGGATAAAAAGTTTATTTTCCATCCGGCTAGCCAGGAATTTATGTTGTCAATGTTGTACTCGAGGTCAGAAGCTTTTGTTTTTTGTGGGAGGATTGGGAATCCTAAATATTTTTCAAAGCTATTACTAGTATTGATATTGAGAATATTAGCAAGACGGTTTTGGGTATGAGAGTCATAGTTCTTGGAGAAGACTATTTTGGACTTACTAGAGTTAATTTTTTGACCCAAAAGCTAGCTAAATAATGTCAGACAATGGTTTATGATCTGAACTAACTTAATATTGCCATTTGATACTAGGGTGAGGTCATCTACATAAAAAAAGATGAGAGAGGGGTTTCCCTGATTGACTAACTTGAATGGGGTCCCGTTGACCAATGTTGACCTGGTGGCATATGTATTTAGAGAGGAGTTCCATACATAATATGAAAATATAAGAGGACATTGGATCTCCTTGTCTAATGCCTCTGGTTGGGTTGAAAAACCCTGTCTTAGAGCCATTGATTAGGATTGCAATTCTGGAGGTACTGACACAACTCATGATGAGCTTGGTCATATACGGTGGGAGCTTGAAAAAGTGAAGGGCTCGATAGATGAAGGACCATTCTAGTGTATCAAAAGCTTTCTCAAGGTCAATTTTTAAGAGAAGTTTACCCTGATGTCCTCTATGTTTTTTGGAAATGGTTCATGATTTCTTGAATGATGATGGCATTGTCACTAGTATGTCTTTATTTTAAGCAGCTAGATTGGCAGGGGCTAATAAGCTTATCTAAAAAAGGTTTCATCCTATTGACAATGATTTTTGTGATTACTTTGTAGATGGTGTTACATAGACCTATAAGTCAAAAGTTATTTAGGTTATTAGCATTTTGAAATTTAGGAATTAGGAAAATGTGGATTGAGTTAAGATTCTCAAGAATGAAAAAGGGTTTTTATACTTCGTGGCAGTAGGATATGACCGAGTCTTTTACAAGATGCCAATATTTTTGGTAGAAAAAATGGTGGATGCCGCCTGGGCTGGGTGCTTTAAGTGGTTTGAAGGAAAAAATGGCTCACATAATCTCATAGTCTTGCAGAGGGCGATCTAGTGGAGTGAGGTCAATGTTGTCAAAACTAGTAGGGGAGTCAAGAATATATTTCTGTCGAGTAACTATGTGCTCGGAGGTGAATACATTTTGGAAGTGGGTTAAGGTATGGTTTAGAATTTGTTACGGGTCAATTATCCAGGAACCCTCACTATTTTTAAAATAGGCAATATTATTAGTGCGTCGACGGTTGACGACGCTAATGTGGAAGAATTTGGTGTTAGCGTCACTATCATTAATCCAATTAATGTGAGAGCGTATTTTCCAGTAATCTTCCTCAATTCTAAGAAGGTTGTTGTATTCGTTAATGAGGTCTTTTTCTAAAAGCTGTAGGAACATGCTAGTGAGGGTAATGCGGGGAGGCCTAAGTTCCATTAATTCTGGCTAGAATCTATCGATTCTTTTTATTGGTATTGCCAATAATAACTTTTGCCCATTCGGTAGCTTGAAGCTAGAAGGTTTTAGTAGCTTCCATTAAGGGTTTTCTATGCCAACTATTTTTTAATAAATTTTCAAAGCTGTGATGGTGGCACCAGAAGGTTTCAAACTTGAAGGGTTTGTTGCCCGGTCGAGGGATTCTCCTGGTAATATTTAGAAATAGGGGTGTGTGGACAGAATGTGTTCTAGGTTAGTGGGTTACTGAGGCGTCAGGATATTATTCTACCCATTGATCATTAGCTAAATATCTGTCAAGTCTGTCTAAAATTAATCCATTAGTTCTAACCCCACAGTTCGTCCAAGTGTTCTTAGCCCCTTTATAACCAAGATCTATTAGTTGGCAGTGGTTGATACAAGACCAAAAATTGGAAATACAGTTAGTGTTGATTGGTCTACCACCCCATTTATCATCCTGGAATAGGACCTTGTTAAAGTATCCCCTAGTAGCCATGATCCAGAATAGTTGGAAGCAATGGACTGGAGGTTATCCCAAAGGTTACTACGAATATTAATAGCAGTACTAGCGTAAATAGTACTAAAAAGCCAAGGGGGGTGATCAGGGTGTACCTGCAGTATGTTATGGATTTACTGTTGCTCTTTGCTAATAAGGTTAACGGTGACAAGGTTCTAGAACCAAAGAATGACGATACCTCCAGCAAATCCAATAGCAGGGACTTCCAACATGTCGATGAAGTGAAAAGTATACCTAATCTCTACATGGTTAGCCATTTTTGTTTCTAGTAGGGAAACCATGCAAGGGTTGTGCGTGTGGAGGAGTTCCCTAAAATTTCTCTTAAAATCTTTGTTATTTGCACCACGTATATTCCAGACAATTAAACTTATAGGGCTATTCATTTGAGCTAGGTAGGGGGATGGTTGGTCTTCTTGCAATATCTAGGTGTATATCCTCAGAGATGGACTCAGGACCACTGCGAAATTCCCTGTTGCTTCTAGAAGGGGAGGGCGGATTGTTATGGAGCACCTGAAGAGGGTTACTGGGCATTTGAATATGTATTTCCTATCTTCCATCTCCTGAAAGAGTATGAGAGATGCTTCTCTGATGCTTGAAATTTCGGTGAACAATCTCCTGTAGTGAGGAACTATTAGTTCCTCTATTAACTCGTCTTCCATCTCCTGTTCCTCTTATTCTGGTTCGCTGGGAGGGGGTGGTTGTTGGTGATGGATGTCTATTGGTATTGGGTGATGCTAGGGGATAGTTTGCCATGGCAAGAAAATGGGGTTGTACATTACTTGCTCCTCGGGCTTGAAATATGAAAGTTGGTAGATTAGATTCATGTTGTTGAGTGGATTGAAGTGGTGTGGAAGATTCAAGTGGGCTTGTATGTTGTTGAAAAGTGCAAGAGCTATGGCGGGGGCTAGTGGGTCGAGTATGTTAGCCATCTACATGTGATTGATGTAGTTCTTCATGGCAAGAGCCATTCCTTCGAATATGAGTTGGTCTAGGAAGTTCGGATTTTGAAGAACAATCCATAATTTTTTGCCATTGATATTCATAGGGAAGAAGGCCGCATGTCCCCGAAGATATTGTTCTATCCAAAACATTGGGTCTTGGTTTGGAGGGTGGTGGTGATACATAAATGGGTGGTCGGAAGGGTATTTGAGGCGGGAAGGGAGGTATATTTGCCATTAGAAGTTGTTGGGAGGTTTTCAGTAGAGTGAGGAACATTTGTGGAGTTGTGAGGAGTGGAAGTAGTTTATATAGAGGAAGTGGTAGTATTGCTTGAGTGAGTGTTTAGAGGTAATAATTGCAAATCTATTATTGAAGATTTTATTTGCATGTGGTTTGTGGTGTCTTGGGGAGGAGGATCAATGGTGATTGGTTCTTCAAGGTTTATTGATACTTGGACAGTGGGTTCGGTCAAGTGTGTGGCAAAGTTGTGGGTTGTTTGAAGATTTGGGTGATCAATTAGATTTGTATTAGTATTTAGGTTAGGTGTCAGTAGGTTAGGATTTAGTGTGTTGCATGGTTTTTCTATGCCAATTGAAAAAACCGGATTGGCTTGTGTGACATTTGGAGATAGAGATCGCCTAGGAGATATCGAAGAGGTGATTTTGGAATAATGTCTGTCTTTGAGTTCATCTGTTAGGGTCTTGTAGTTGAGGGAATAATTATCTTCCTACATTAAAGAGGATAATTTATTAAAGGTATGAATGCTATGAATTTCTTCTTTTATGGGAGCATGCATTAGATTTGTGGACAAGTGAGCCAAGGCTTTTGAGTTTTCAAAGTCTTGGGAAGAGGATGTGGTGTTGTAGTTAATTAATGAAGGCTCTGAAGACGAAGAGACAACATTTAAATCAATTTTTTATTATTTATAAACATGTTTTTGAGTGTTAAGGTACTTACCTGATACTGCAACAAAAATTTTAACGTCTATACTTGTTTTGGAATCTGAGGATGCATCACAGATTTGCTCTTTTGTAATGGGTGTAGCTTCTCTATCTTTCTTGGTTTGTTGAAGTTTCTTCTTTTTGGGAAGGAGATCGTATGCCAAGTATCGTTTGGTAGATGTTATATTTATACGAGCTTTGGTTTTCCATAACTACTGGCTCTTTAGGATGTATGGGCAGGATGGATCAGTGTGCCCTAGTCGGCCACATTTTTTGCATAAATTTTTTTCTCTTTCATATGATAATTGTTGGAGATGAGATCCAATTAAGATGCTAGGTTGGATAGGATTCTCAGTGGAAGCTCTACGCATAGTCTTTCATAGTGACCCCTTAGTGTTGTACTGGTCCATCCATCTACTTTTAGTAGTTTTTCAATAGAATTCCCAATCTTCTTTAGTATTACTCCATCATAGAATTTCGTAGAAAGTTGTGGTAGGCATACTCATACGTCGGCGTGAATATTTTTTTTCCTTCTATAAAGTTTGGTTTCCATTGTTTAACTGACAAGAAGTGACCATTAATGAACCAAAGTCCATTTTGTAGGACTTGGATCTTATTTTCATCTTCGGTGAACTTTATCAAAAAGTAGTCATGGCCTAGGTCGATAAGAGGGAATGCTTCTGTGGGTTTCCATAATTTGATGATTTTATCCTTTAGATATTGGTGTTGTATACACTTCTCAATTAATTTGATTATTATGGAGTATTTTCAAGGAGAATACATACGATTTCGATCTTCATCGGTTAATTGGATGCGTTTGATGCCTTTGATGTTCATATCTGTTATATCTTCTTCCTTGATCTCTTATTATATAATATATCATATTATTTTAATAAATATTAGTTGTTATTTAATTATTTATTGTAGTGTACAGAAATGTAATGAAAATTAAAGGATACGCGTCAAATAGTAATTAAATAAATTGCTTGTTCCTTATTTATTTTTTATTAAATTAGCAAGTACTTAGTACTATACATTTGCTAATATGACTTTTATTAACTTATTAATTGGCTTAATATTTTGATGGTAATTCTCTTTTAATATAAAATTGACTTCATCCCATTTTTCATTTTTACCAAATTGGAGCTCGGGGAGAGGCGATTTTCGAGAGATTTTTAGAGAAAACAACGGGGTAAGTGTTCTTAACTTAATTTTGGTTAGATTACCCGAATCTATTACTAGTTTTGACATTTAATTGGTGATTTTAGTTGGGAAAATCTTGAAAACCCTCTTGGTTTAATTTGAAGATTTGAGAGTCGAGTTGATGTCGGATTTTAGTAAAATTGGTATGGTTGGACTCGTGGTTGGATGAGGTTTTATATTCCGTAATTTTTGTCGGGTTCCAAGACGTGGGCCCTACGGGCGAATTTTGAGTGCAATTTCGGATTTTTAATGAAAAATGTAGAATTTCATATGGAATTAATTCCTATAATTTTTATTAACTGAATCGAATTATTGTGGCTAGATTCGAGGCATTCGGAGGTCGATTTGAGGGACAAAGGCATCGCGAGCTAGAGGATTAGCCGGTTCAAGGTGAGTAATGATTGTAAATGATGTCTTGAGGGTTTGAAACCCCAGATTTGCACATCATAGTGCTATATTGAGGTAAGACACGCGCTGGATGATGAGCGCGGGGTCTTTTACTACCGGCGATTGTGACTTGGTCCATCCCGATTGATGATTTTACCGCATATTTGATTGAAACTTATTTGCTATCATCATGATTTGGGTTGATTGCCATACTTGGGCTTCGTGCCAATTATTTGAATCCTTTGGGAATTTTTATCAATATTTCCTCACTATTTGACTTATATTTAAACTCAGTCCTGTTGATAATTATTGTTTTACAAACTCAGCCGCTTTTATGTAGATTTGAAAACTCAAATAATATTTCTAAATGGTATTTTGGGCTGAGAACTACTGTTTTGCAAATGCCCGAGGGGCTTATGATGATTTCTGGACTGAGTGAGGCCGAGGGCCATATATGAGGATATGCTGAGTGATATGAGGCCGAGGGCCTGAGATACTATTTATGCCATGAAGTGGCTTGAGTGATGTGAGGCCGAGTGATATGAGGCCGAGGGCCTGAGATACTATTTATGCCATGAGGTGGCTTGAGTGATGTGAGGCCGAGCAATATGAGGCCGAGGGCCTGAGATACTTTATATGCCACGCGGTGACTTGAGTGATGTGAGGATATGCTAAGTGATGATTCCACGAGGTGGCTTGATATAGTGCGTGGGCCGTAAGGGCCCCCTCTGGAGTCTGCACACCCACAGTGAGCGCGGGTACCCATTGTTCAGAGTAATTGATACTATGCCCGAGGGGCTGATATGAGTGATTGTGAGGTAGCCCGAGGGGTTGATACTATTCTGAGAGTGAGCCCGAGGGGCTGTTACTGTTCTGATATTGAGCCTGAGGGGCTGGCACTGTTCTGATATTGAGTCCGAGGGGCTGGTTCTGTTATTATGCCCGAGGGGCAGTTTGTTGTACATGTTTTGCCCGAGGGGCTTTTACATTTCTATCATTTTTGTTACTCACTTGTAAACTACTTGCTTTACTTGTAGGAAAAAGGGATTTTCACTTGATTTCTTACTGTTTTACTGTTTAAAGTGATTTTACTGCTTCAGCATGGAATGCCTTGTGTTTTTGCGTGATTTCTTGCCTTCAGTCTTTATTTATCATTATTACTCACTGAGTCGGAGTACTCACATTACTCCCTGCACCTTGTGTGCAGATTCAGGTATGTTTTATTTGATCGGAGGTAGAGTCATCAGGGTTTAGCAAGGTAGTTGCCGGCGTTCGCAACACTACTTTTCTCTCTCCTCATTTCATTAGTCTGTATTTGTATACTCCAGGCTTTTAGTTGTATTTATACCCTAGTAGATGCTCGTGACTTGTACCCCGGTTAGGGTTGTGTCGGGTTGTGCTTCCATTAATTATATCATTAAATCATATTTAAACTATTTATTAATGTTTAACTATTTTTGAAAAGGCGATATGGGTTTGTTGGCTGGCCTTGTCTTCACGAGAGGCGCCATCACGACCGGAGTGGGGTTTGGGTCGTGACAAGTTGGTATCAGAGCCTAGGTTACATAGGTCTCACAAGTCATGAGCAGGTTTAGTAGAGTCTCGCGGATCGGTACAGAGACATTTGTATTTATCCTCGAGAGGCTGCAGAACCTTTAGGAAAACTTCATATTCTTGAATTCTTATCGTCCGTCCTTTGATTCAGCTTGAAATGTAACTCTTTGAATTTCTTCCACGTGTTCGTATGCGCGCATGAGCGCTCAGTATCAGATATGCCTTGATGGCTTGTGATTCCCTGATCGAGGGGCGAGCTACGATCTCTGTGTGTTGATGTTGGGCCAGTCTGGAGGACTTGAGGCCGGAGTTTTGCCTATAGCTTGAGCACCGAGGTGCTGATTGTGTGAGCAAGTATTTTTGAACTTATATGTTCGGTAGTGTCCCTATTAGTGGGAGTGATGGCTGGATAACTATGTGATGAGTATGTTAGTACTGCGAGATGTATCCATCTTGATTTGAGGTATAGCCCCAAGTTATGGGTGTGCAAAGAGTCTTTTCATGTGTCCTAGTTGGGAGTGAAGTAAATTTCATGTTGCGGTATGAGTTCAGTATCAGGAAGACTAAGTGACTGCGTAATTGTTATGACGGTGGAAGGTATACATAAATGTTAGTTTAAGGCGAAGAAGGTGGGTTATCTCATGCGAAGTGTTCTGAGGTTGTACAATCCTTATGTGTCTGTTAGATTTGCGAGTGAAGGATACGTGTTGCAACTTAAATTGGGTCACTTAGTAAGTGGGTGTAACTATTGCGAGAGTGGAATGCGAGATTTGCAGAAGAGTTAAAATTCTAGATGATCTGTGTTTTCACAAGCTTATAAAAGATTTGAGTTTAATCTCATTATGGTATCATGGCATCAATAGAGTATAATCGTTATGAGTTATTGAGCGTGTGTTGATCTATGGCTTCGAGCCAAGTGGGGGAGTCCGCTATTGAATAGTTGATTGCACGGTTATGTGCTCTAATGGTTCCAGTTCTAGGCGTATTTGTAAATTAGTTGTGGCTCGAGTAAAGGAAATTTCAATAAAGGCTATGTTATGCTTTATGGGTGTACGAGAATCGAGGAATGATTTGAGTTGTGGTTAGTAACGAATGCTCGGTGCATAGAGCAGGAAATTGCTTGGTTATATTGGAATGAGGTCACATTCTACAGTGTCGGAGTGCAAATGAAGCACAGGTTGTTCGGTTCGTTTAATCAATCTAACTGCAATTTGAGTAGAGTGGATGCCTCTAGAGAATGGTCCTATTGTGTTCCAAATTTTACATGCAATAATTGGAGGCTTTCAAGTTGTACTTATGGATAGAAACTGAGTTTTCCTTGGAAGATGTCGAGACTTGTGGTGTTTTCCATATTAATTGTGGGATTCTATGTATCAGTATCAGGAGGTAACAGATTTAGATCCGCAGGAAGTTCTTCAGAGCGAAGTATTTCGAATGTGGTGCTTTTAGGAATATTTAAGAGAGAATATCAAGTTGAAGATGCATCAGAAGGAAATTTAGATAGATGGGGTAGCTTGATAGTAGAACGAATCGGTATGGTAAGGATATGATTAATTCCTGGTGTGTGTTCGAGGTAATAAGTTCTTTCAGGTATTTTGCGGCAATGCTCTTAGGTTTTGATGGCTTTCTTAGCTTGATTGAGTTAGAAGGATTCAGTCCTGATAGGTCTGATTTGTGCAAAGGGAACTCGGAGAGTTCTTGATGGTTTTACCGCGGTTTGGAGATGTATATTTTCTATGGGCATACGTAGCATGGGATGTATAGTGATTTTCTTCTAGATGGGACCAATGGAAAGTTCTTGACTGGTTGAGTACGTAGATGTTTGTAGCTCGGAAGGGATATGAATTTCTCGCGGTTATCCTAGAGTGGTACGATTTATACGGTATGTTAGGTAAGAGTGAGATTTGCATATGTAAGGTCACAGTTCAGATTTGAATGGAAGGTCATAAATTCTTAGGCAGCACGAGCAATTTCAGATAATTAGAGAAATGAACTTCAGATGATTTGAGAAGGGATCTCTAGATGATTAAGGAAATGGTAATGCTAATTGAGGTGATTTGACGAGGGTATATGTTCTAGAAAGAGTCAATGTGATTGAGTTGATAGTACTTCAGTAGTATTGCAACACTTCTCGTCAGGTTAGCAGCTGATATTCGGGTTTGCTTGGCAGCACCGAAGAATCTTAGAGTATCTCCCGTGGGGTGATTGGGTACTAGAGGTGAGTTATATATGAGAGTGGCGGAATTGGGATCAGATGTGGTAATTCATGTGTTTTATGGACTTTGAGACTGGGAGTTCTCATATACAGGTTAGCTTGTGGTTGTGGATGGCAAAATGTGGGTAAGTTAGTCAGATATTAGTATGTGCTATGATTCAGTCATTGTGGACCTTCGAAGGATTATTTATCTGTTGTGTGTAACTGGAGTTGATGTTTGGTCTATTGGTAGACCTATATGGGATATGTGTCCGGCATCGAGACGGTTTTGTTGACTTCAAGTTGCTGTTGGTGAAGGATGTGTGGCTTCGGTTATTTTGAGCTATTAGCAATTATGGGGATCTATGCGTTACCTTTCTGTGTTGTGAGACAATACGATCTGTTGGTTATAGGCACCTATGGTGCGGTTCTATCGGAGTTTCATAATGGAAGTCGAGCGGGAAGAGTAATTTGGTATTGCTCGATGAACAACATATCGGTTATGTCCTATCGAGTGTGCGTGGTGTATGTTATTTGCTTCACCGTGAGTATGATGAATTGCTTTGGTTCCATATATCAAATTGTGCGTGGTTGTCGATTTCGAGCATAGTGACTTAAAGTGGTTCCATGTGGAGCATTGTTTAAATAAGGTCGCGCATTGCAGTGAATATATGTGGAGGTATGACCTTGCAAGATAGATTCGTGTGTTCTGTTCCTATGATGTGAGACGGGTTCTCAGTCTTGTGTTGTGGTGGTACTAGTGAACTTGAGGTTCAGCTCTTTCATTTGAGTCATTTTCATGATTTGAGTATGTTCGGATTATTGCGTATTGATGCGTGTATTGTGCAAGTTGTGGCTTAGGTCTGTATGGATGTGTCATGTCACCAGAGTAATGTGTTGGATTAGAGGAGATCATTGGGGATCATTAATAAATACAAACGGATTCGATTTCAGCATGTTTGATGGGTAAATATCGAGGTTTGATTCAGAAATTTGCTATGGTCCTTGCCAAAGGAGAAGTAACCTTATGGATGACTGATTTGAGAGATGGTTATGATTTATTGCGTGTTTCATTTATCATTGGCAGTATATGGAAGTGTTGGAATGAGACTTTAGTTGATAAGAGGTTTCTATCGGTATTCGGATATTGTGTGCAGCTGCTGTGAATGGAAGTTATCGCTACATGTGTTTGAGTTACGTGGTATATCGGATAATTGCACTTGAGGTTGCAGGCATGGGTTACTACATCTAGTTCGGGTCTATTCAAAGTATAGGTGTGAGGTTTTGATCGTATTGATATTTTCAGAAGTGAAAATGTGGTTCTATGGTTTATGGGCTAGATTGGATTGTGTAGTTTTAGTTAAATGGTGTTATCGGACCTATATGAGATAGGGTGACGTGGGATCACCCTAGGTTATATGCATGGTAAGGTTATTCAGCGATTGGTGGGCTTTTAGAACAGCTCTGGGTACGTTCGAGGACGAACGTGTGTTTAAGTGGGGGAGGATGTAACGACTCGACCGGTCGTTTTGAACTTTTTCTCTTTGATTGCCAGTTCCTGGGCATGACTTGCCCCGTGTAACGTATTATGACTGATGTAGATCGTTGGTTTTGGTTTTCAGGAAAAATCGGAATGAATTTGAAGGAACAGTCTCAGTTGAAAGCTTTGAATTTAAAAGGTTGACTAAGAGTTGACTTATTTGTATATGAGCTCGTATCGGAAATTTTATGATTTGGATAGTTTCGTTGGGTGATTTATGACTTAGGAGCGCGATCGGAATGCATTTTGGAAGTCCGTGGAAGGATTTGGCTTGAATTGGCAAAGTTAATATTTTGGCAAATTCCAGTTGATAGGTGAGATTTTGATTTGATGGTCGGAATGGAATTTCGAGAATTGGATTGTGTAGTTTTAGTTAAACGGTGTTATCGGACCTATATGAGATAGGGTGACGTGGGATCACCCTAGGTTATATGCATGGTAAGGTTATTCAGCGATTGGTGGGCTTTTAGAACAGCTCTGGGTACGTTCGAGGACGAACGTGTGTTTAAGTGGGGGAGGATGTAACGACTCGACCGGTCGTTTTGAACTTTTGCTCTTTGATTGCCAGTTCCTGGGCATGACTTGCCCCATGTAACGTATTATGACCGATGTAGATCGTTGGTTTTGGTTTTCAGGAAAAATCGGAATGAATTTGAAGGAACAGTCTCAGTTGAAAGCTTTGAATTTAAAAGGTTGACTAAGAGTTGACTTATTTGTATATGAGCTCGTATCAGAAATTTTATGATTTGTATAGTTTCGTTGGGTGATTTATGACTTAGGAGCGCGATCGGAATGCATTTTGGAAGTCCGTGGAAGGATTTGGCTTGAATTGGCAAAGTTAATATTTTGGCGAATTCCAGTTGATAGGTGAGATTTTGATCTGATGGTTGGAATGGAATTCCGAGAGTTGATATAGCTTTGTTATGTCATTTGTGATGTGTGTGCAAAATTTTAGGTCATTTGGACATCGTTTGGTCGACTTTTTGATCGAATTCGGATTTCGGAAGTTTTGGAATTCTTAGCTTGAATCCGAGGGTGATTTGATGTTTTGATGTTGTTTTGAGCGTTCCGAAGGTTGGAACAAGTTTGAATTATGTTATGGGGTTTGTTGGCATGTTTGGTCGGGGTCCCATGAGGCTCGGATATGTTTTGGAAGAGTTTTTGGAAGATTTTGGCGTTTTGATTATAAGCATGTACTGATCCAAAGGTCCATTTTTAGTTCTAGAGATCGAAATTTGATTTCGAGACTTCCAGAATTTTGATAATGAATTATAGGACTGATCTGGAAAGTTTGATCTAATTTCATCAAGTCGCGATTGGGTTTTTGACACGAAACATGAGTTAATTGTTTAACGAGCGAAATGGGTATTGAATTGAGCAAATGAGCTCCGAATTGAGTTTCGACTGAAGGGCTATGTTTGTATTATTATTTGTGACTCATAGGAACAAGAATTATCAAATTCCGAGTTCGCATGATGGAGTTAGAGCCCTTTTAGTGAAAAGAAAAGCTGCTGCAATTTTCTGGGCAGTTTCTGCATTTTTCGCACGTGTGAACAGTAACCGCACCTGCGTGAACAGTATTCGTGTACAGTACCATGTACATTCAACATGAACAGTATCCATATACAGTACATATGAATAGTACCCCCATACAGTACATATGAACAGTACCCCGTATACAGTACCAATGAACAGTACCGTGAACAGTAACCACGGAAAACTGGACAGAATGTTGAGTTCTGAAAATGGGACCCATTTTCCATTTTTACCAAATTGGAGCTCGGGGAGAGGCGATTTTCGGAAGATTTTCAGAGAAAACAACGGGGTAAGTGTTCTTAACTTAATTTTGGTTAGATTACCCGAATCTATTACTAGTTTTGGCATTTAATTGGTGATTTTAGTTGGGAAAATCTTGAAAACCCTCTTGGTTTAATTTGAAGATTTGATGATCGAGTTAATGTCGGATTTTAGTAAAATTGGTATGGTTAGACTCGTGGTTGGATGAGGTTCATATTCCGTAATTTTTGTCGGGTTCCGAGACGTGAGCCCTACGGGCGAATTTTGAGTGCAATTTCGGATTTTTAATGAAAAATGTAGAATTTCATATGGAATTAATTCCTATAATTTTTATTAACTGAATCGAATTATTATGGCTAGATTCGAGGCATTCGGAGGTCGATTTGAGAGACAAAGGCATCGCGAGCTAGAGGATTAGCCGGTTCGAGGTGAGTAATGATTGTAAATGATGTCTTGAGGGTTTGAAACCCCAGATTTGCACATCGTAGTGCTATATTGAGGTGAGACGTGTTGGATGATGAGCGCGGGGTCTTTTACTACCGGGGATTGTGATTTGGTCCATCCCGATTGATGATTTTACCACATATTTGATTGAAACTTATTTGTTATCATCATGATTTGGGATGATTGCCATACTTGGGCTTCGTGCCAATTATTTGAATCCTTTGGGAATTTTTATCACTATTTCCTCACTGTTTTGACTTATATTTAAACTCAGTCCTGTTGATAATTATTGTTTTACAAACTCAGCCGCTTTTATGCAGATTTGAAAACTCAAATTATATTCCTAAATGGTATTTTGGGCTGAGAACTACTGTTTTACAAATGCCCGAGGGGCTTATGCTGATTTCCGGACTGAGTGAGGCTGAGGGCCATATGTGAGGATATGCTGAGTGATATGAGGCCGGGGGCCTGAGATACTATTTATGCCACGATGTGGCTTGAGTGATGTGAGGCCGAGGGCCTGAGATACTATTTATGCCACGAGGTGGCTTGAGTGATGTGAGGCCGAGTGATATGAGGTCGAGGGCCTGAGATACTTTATATGCCACGCGGTGGCTTGAGTGATGTGAGGATATGCTGAGTGATGATTCCACGAGGTGACTTGATATAGCGCTTGGGTCGTAACGGGCCCCTTCGGAGTCTGCACACCCACAGTGAGCGCGGGTACCCATTGTTCTAAGTGATTGATACTATGCCCGAGGGGCTGATATGAGTGATTGTGAGGTAGCCCAAGGGGCTGATACTATTCTGAGAGTGAGCCCGAGGGGCTATTACTGTTCTGATATTGAGCCCGAGGGGCTGGTTCTGTTGATATTATGCCCGAGGGGCGATTTGTTGTACATGTTTTGCCCGAGGGACGGTTTGTTGTACATTTCTATCATTTTTGTTATGCACTTGTAAACTACTTGCTTTACTTGTTGGAAAAGGGGATTTTCACTTAATTTCTCACTGTTTTACTGTTTAAAGTGATTTTACTGCTTCAGCATGGAATGCCTTGTGTTTTTGCATGATTTCTTGCCTTCAACCTTTATTTATTATTAATACTCACTGAGTCAGAGTACTCACATTACTCCCTGCACCATGTGTGCAGATTCAAGTATATTTTGGTTGATCGGAGGCAGAGTCATCAGGGTTTAGCAAGGTAGCTGTCGGCGTTCGCAGCACTGCTTTTCTCTCTCCTCATTTCATTAGTCTGTATTTGTACACTCCATGCTTTCAATTGTATTTATACCCTAGTAGATGCTCGTGACTTTTGACACCCCGGTTAGGGCTGTGTCGGGTTGTGCTTTCGTTAATTATATCATTAAATTATATTTAAACTGTTTATTAATATTTAACTATTTTTGAAAAGGCGATATGGGTTTGTTGGCTGGCCTTGTCTTCATGAGAGGCGCCATCACGATTGGAGCGGGGTTTGGGTCGTGACAATTTTATCTCAACTCAAATATTTCTATATATTAATTTGAAATAGTACTTTTTCTTTAAATTCGAAATCAAATTATTTTCTATTTAAGAAAATATTTATAGTATTTTATAGATATAGACTACCATATTAGGAAGAAACTACTCTCAATTTGAATTGACAGTTTTGTTTTTCTTATTTTTGTTTTTTATTTTAGAAAATTTTAAAACATCAAATTTGTTAATTCAAAAAGAGTAACTAATTATTAGCAACACATAATGCATAATTCAATTTTTTTAAAAAAATTTAAATTCATAATAAAAATTAATTATTACCTAACCTATCTAACTTTGTCCTAAATTGTCAAGTGAACTATTGTGAGGTTGCCACTTGGCTTAATGTGGAAGGCTTTTTTCTCTTTATTTAATAATCTATATAGATTCGAAGTAATATTTTTATCTTTAAATTCAAAATCAAATTATTTTCTATATAAGAAATATTTGTAGTATTTTATAGATACAGACTACCATATTAGGAAGAAACTACTCCCCAATTTGAATTGGCAATTTTATTTTTCTTATTTTTGTTTTTTATTTTAGAATAATTTTAAAACTCCAAATTTGTTAATTCAAAGAGAGTAACTAAATATTAACAACACATAATGTATAATTTAAATTGTTTAAATTTAAATTTTAAAAAAAATTAATTATTACCTAGCCTAACTAATTTTGTCCTAAATAGCCAAATGGCCTATTGTGAGGTTGCCACTTGGCTTAATGTGAAGGTTTTTCCTTTTTAAAAAAATAATATATAGATAGATTTTTTTATTATTTATTATATTATTATCAATAATATTGCATGAATTTTAATCAATAAATACACTTTTTTATTTATAAAAAATGAAAATTATTCAAACAAAAGAAAAAAAAATTAACTAACCTAAATCAACTGTAACGATCCGACCGGTCATTTTGAGCTCTAGCATGTCGTTCAACAGTTTAAGACCTTGAGTAGATTCACTTCATGTATTATGACTTGTACGTGCGGTCGGAATTGAATTTCGTGAAGTTCGGAGTTGATTAAGATGGAACATTCTCATTTCGGAAGCTTTAAGTTGGAAGAGTTGACCAAAGTTTGATTTTTGAGTAAACATTGGAATCGGGATTTGACGGTTCCGATAGGTTCGTATGATGTTTTTGGACTTGGGTATATGTTCAGTTTGAGTATCGGGTCATCCGGGAGCATTTCGGCGCCTAGCATGGAAAATTGGCATTTTGGAAGAATTTCATAAATTTTTGTTGAAGTGTATTTTAATGTTATCGATGTTCGTTTGGGATTCCGAGCCTGGGAATAGCTCCATATGGTGATTCTGGTCTTAAAAGCGCATCCAGATGTGGATTTGGCGGTCCGTAAGTTATTTCGGGGTCATTTGGAGAAAGTTGAAAATTTGAAGGTTTTTGTGAAGTTTGACCGGGAGTGGGCTTTTTGGTGTCAGGGTTCAAATTCTAATTCTAGAAGTTGGATTAGGTCTGTAATGTCAAATGTGACTTGTGTGTAAAATTTGAGGTCAATTTGACGTGATTTGATAGGTTTCTGCATTGGATGTGGAAGTTAGAAGTTCAATAGTCCATTAGGCTTGAATCGATGCGCAATTTGTAGTTTTGATGATGTTTGGTATGATTTGAGTACTCGAGCACGCCTGTGTAATATTATGGAACTGGTTGGTGTGATTGGACGGAATCCCGGGGGGCCTCGGGTATGTTTCGGGATAGTTTCAGACGAAGTTTGGATGAATGGACGTTGCTAGTTTGCTGGTGCTGGTTTTGTTCTTTGCGAACGCAGAAGGAGAGACGCGCTCGTGAAGAAGGAATTTGGACTGGGGCCTTTTGTTCTTCGTGTTCGTGATATGGAGGTCACATTCGTGAAGCGGGCAGTGGTGCTTCACGTTCGCGGGCCCTATCTCACATTCACGTAGAGGAACTGGAGGGCAGGAGTTGGTTGTGCTTTGCGAATGCGAGATAGGGCCCGCGAAGGAGGTCATACTGGGCAGTGTGGTTTTATAAACGGGAGTTTGGCTATTTTTATTTCATTTTCTCCATGAGAGCCGCCCTTGGAGCGATTTTGGAGCACCATTTTCAGCGTCAATCACAAGGTAAGTGATTCCCACCTATTTCAAGTTAAATATAGGGTGTATATATGGATTTAAACATGGAAATTCGTAGAAATTTGGGATTTCGAAGAAAAACCTAAAAATAGGTATTTTGGAATTTTGACTGCGAAATTGGGCATGAAATTGGGAATAAGTCATATATTTGAGTTCGTAGTGTTATGGGTAAAAATTATCTTTGAATATTTTTGGAATCTGGGCTCGTGAG
Organism: Nicotiana sylvestris; assembly: GCF_000393655.2. Classification (NCBI taxonomy): domain Eukaryota; kingdom Viridiplantae; phylum Streptophyta; class Magnoliopsida; order Solanales; family Solanaceae; genus Nicotiana; species Nicotiana sylvestris. Next base: position 175,009,684 of record NC_091064.1, on the reverse strand, counting down.
CCCGTGGGTTGACTTTATTGACTTTTCAAGCGGAGTGGGGAATCATTATAAATTGTTAAATTGTAAGTATTGGAGTATCTTTTGATTAGTTTGTATGTTGTTTGACTAGTTTTGGAGCGACAAGCATCGATTTGAGTTGTTAGAGAGGATTTGGAGCTGGTTATGAAACTTCGGAGAGAGGTAAGTCTCCTGTCTAACTCTGTGAGGTAGAAACTACCCCTAGGTTATGTAATTGTTATGTGCTACTAGTTGTGGGTGTTACGTACGCACGAGGCGACGAGAGTAACGTAGCTAAAGCATGTTATGTCCGGGTAGACTTAGAATTTTATCATGCAATATTTGAATTACTTGAACTTATTCTGCTGGCTTAGTTAATCGAAATCATAATTGAACTTGATTTGGAAATTACATATATCTTAGGCCAAGCATTATCACTTTGAGTTGTTACCAAAATATTTGAGAAATGGTAAATGTTATACTCACTTGTACTCTTGTACTGCATTGTAAGCGTGTATATTATAATTCGGGAATTTCCTTCCCTTCTTATGGAGCGGGCCGAATGCCTCGGCAATATATAGATACATCAATAGTTCCTGTCGCACGACCCTCGGCAGTGTACACATTATTCTGGACCGAGCCGAACGACCTCAGCAAAATCGTGCATTTTATCGCTAGTAGTTCGAATATTCACAAGATAAACCTTTCACTGATGCCCAAAATTTTATGGTGTTTCTTATTTATTTGGTATTAACACTTGGCATTTTTTTGAGATATTAAGGTAAAATACAAGATCGAGAAATTTATGCTCTAAAAGGATTAACTGGAACATTATGATATTACAGATTTACTCCACTATTGTTGTGCACTTCATACCTGCTATAAATGATTATTTATTTATTTGGACCTCTAGTAAGTATCGATGTCTATCCCTTGTCACTACTTCTCAGGGGTTAGGCTAGATACTTACTGGGTACGCGTTGATTTACGTACTCATGCTGCACTTCTGCACTAAATGTGTAGGATTTGACAAGTCACTTGGTGATCATTTGGCGCGTAGGCGCATGTGTTGAGGAGACTTTATATGAGCTGCAATTTAGGTTACGCATCGCAGCCCACCTAGTTTCCCATTCTACCATTTATTTTAACCTATCTTATTTATATTCTGGACAGATGTTGTATTATTGTTGTACTCATTAGAAAAACGCTCATGCACTCGTGACACCGGATTTTGGGGGTTTCTACTAAATGTTTGGTATGGTTGTTCACATAATTACTATCATTTCACCCTTTAAATTTTATTTCATGCTATTTAATTAACAGAAATTATGATGTCGAAAGTAATAGAATGATTAAATAAATTGATAAATCAACGTTGGCTTGCCTGATAGCGGCGTTAGGCTCCATCACGACCTATTAGGGATTTTGGATCGTGACAGCTTTGTATCAGAGCATTAGGTTCACTTGGGTCTCACGATCTTGCGGATCGGTATGAAGACGTCTGTACTTATCTTCGAGAGGCTACAAGGCTGTTAGGAGAACTTTCCTTCTTGATTCCTCATCATGCGATTTGATTCCTTTGAGGCTTATGCCTTTATTTTCTTCCTACTCATTCTTATACGATGTTGAGCGCTCGTGTTGATTGGGCATTGAGGAGTTGCAGTGGTACTACATACGCGAGGCAGGATATTTCTCCCTACGCATTTGAGCAAGTTATTATTGTCTTCTTGCGGAAGGATGTTCCGTTATTTCAGCTCAGTAGCTGTATTTCTGATGGTTTTAAGGCTATGCATAGGATTGATATGATGTTCATGAGTTTTTATCGCACCGTGTTGGTGTAATGGTAGAGTGATTATTTATGGATTGCGGTAGTGAATGACTCAAAAGGAGGAGTTCTCAGTATATGATTTGGAGGTTCGACATTTAATTCCAGCAAAGGAAAGGCAAATCGGACTATGGATGTTCATGTTTTGGTTGATGGAGTAACGAGGATTGTTATCTTCGAGCGTGGTGGAATTTTTATTGTGATGTGATGTCGTCGTCCTTGTTTATGGTTTGCCACTATTATGGTCTTCTTCGATTCGCCTTTGGGGTAGGGTATTGTGAAATGGTGTCGGGAAAGCGGTTGTTAGAGATAGCAATGTGTTGCGATTCAGAATCGAATCGGTATTTCTAATGTTGATGGCTCAAGAAAGATGATCTTCTAGGAGGTTTAGAGTTGGTAGTAATTCATTAGTTCCGGTGCTATAGGTATGGATTTTATTTGAGGCAACATTTGGGCTGCAAAGTATAAGGAAAGACCTAGCGGGAGGTGTCTCCCGATGAATGAATTCCTAGCAGACAAAGTATGAAAAGCGGAGGTTGAGAAGTTGCTTAAAGGAAATGGTTTGATCGAAGTGGGAGTGGCAGAGTAGCATGTGGATTCTATGGTAGGATAGCCACGTACCTTGAGGAAGATTAGAGCGAATTGGGAGGCATGGAGAAAAGTGACTAGGTCCATAGATTATAAATGGAAGGGTGGCTATTGTACGAAGAAAGATTGAATATGGCGGAAAGGAGTTTGCTTGAAACAAAGAGGGGTGTGAAGATTTGATTATCAATTCGGATACAACATGGCTTTGAGTTTGGAATGTATTGTTGAACTTTTAGTAAACGTCAATGGGGGAAGGAACAGACTTGTATGCTAGTGAATGAGCAAAGGCTCAGGAGGGTTTACTAATTTTGTGGTAGTTATACCTAGTGCAACGTCATTGGGAGATGTCGGCAAGGAATACCACATGAGGTTTATCACCTGTGAATAGGTTAGCGGTCGAGTATGTGATCGTGACTGATAATTTGGAATGTTTAATGAAAATCTTAACAAAAGACTTCGAGAAATTTGGTGGGTTAACGGTGCGAGATCATGGTAATTTGGAAGGAAGAATCTTCGTGGATTCTAGGGTTATGTAATTGTAGCTTCAAACTAAGTGAGGGAACCCCACCATTTACGATTGGATTGCATGTTTGTCTTTGTAAAGACCCGACCAGTCTCTTTGAGCTCTAGCGCATCGTTCGGTAGTTTGAGGCCACGAGCAGCTTCACTTCAGGTATTATGACTCGTACGCGTGGTCGGAATTGAATTCTGGAAAGTTCGGAGTTGATTTGGAAAGAAAATTCTTATTTCGGAAGCTTTAAGTTAGAAGAATTGACTAAGGATTTATTTTGAGTAAACGACCTCGGAATCGAGATTTGAAGATCCAGCAAGTTTGTATGATGATTTTGGACTTGGCCATATGTCTGGATCGCGTTTTGGATGACCCGGGAGCGTTTCGGCCCCTATTGTGGAAGTTAGCATTTTTGGAAGAATTTCATAAATTTGGGTTGAAGAACATTTCAGTGTTATTGATGTCTGTTTGGGATTTCGAGTCTGGGAATAGCTCCGTATGGTGATCCTGTTATTGGGAGCATGATCGGAAGTGGATTTGGAGGTTCGTAGGTCATTTTTGAGTCATTTGGATAAAGCTAGAAATTTGAAGGTTTTTGAGAAGTTTGACCAGAAGTGGACTTTTTGATATCGGGGTTGGATTTCGATTTTGGAAGTTGGAATAGGTCCATAATGTCGAATATGACTTGGGTGCAAAATTTGAGGTCTATCGGACGTGATTGGATAGGTTTCAGCGTCGAATGTTGAAGTTTGAAGTTCTAAAGTTAATTAAGCTTGAATTGGGTTGTGATTCATGATTTTGATGTTGTTTGATGTGATTTGCAGGCTCGACTAAGTTCGTAATGTTTTTTGGGACATGTTAGTATAATTGGCTAAGGTCCCGAGGGCCTCTTTGGAATCCAAATGATAAACGGATCGAGTTGGACTTGGAAGAAAGCCTGAGAGCTGCTGTCACCTGGTGTAACCGCACTTGTGAGGTTTTGGCCATAGGTGCGGAGAAGCAGAAGCGACCATGAGGGTCGCAGATGCGATTTGGACTGAAAGTGCGGAGACCGCAGATGGGGTCATCTCGCCGCAGAAGCGGGACCGCACCTGCGGAAGGGAAAGTGCAGGAGCGGAATGGGGCAGCTTGTGGAAGACCACATAAACGGTAGTTGGGGCTTTACCTTCGGAAGCGCAGAAGCGGTCAAGTGACTGCAGGTGCAAAAGTTGGGGCTGGCAGTGTGTCTCTTTAAAACGAGGGTTTGGCTCATTTCAACCCCATTTCCTCCATGGGAGCTGATTTTGGAGCAACTTGGGAGTACCATTTTCACCACCAAGCATGAGATATGTGGTTTATACAAGTTTTGAGTTAAATACATCGATTATGTAAAGATTTTAACAAGGAAATTAATAGAAATTTGGGGTTTTGGTGGAAAAACCTAGAATATGTATTTTTGGATTGTTACCACGAATTTGGTCATGAAATTAAGAGTAAATTATATATTTGAGTTTGTGAGGTTATGGGTAAAGTTTATCTTCGAAAAATTTCGGAATCGGGCACGTGAGCCTGAGGGCGATTTTGTCAACTTTTCGAGCGAAGTTGGGAATTTATATAAAATGAATTGTTATAAGTATTAGGGTATATTTTCATTGGTTTGTCCATTATTTGGCTAGTTTTGGAGCGTTAGGCATCGGTTTGAGTCGTCGCAGGGCTTGGAAGCCGGCTATGGAATTTTGGAGAGAGGTAAGTATCCTTTCTAACCTTGTAAGAGGGAATTATTTCCATAGGTGAAATAATTAAATATGTGCTTCTATTTGTGGAGGACTACGTACGCACGAGGTGACGAGGGTCCGTGCGTAGTTACTATTATGCTAATTGTCCGGGTAGTTTAGGACCCGTATAATGCTATACTTGAAATGCTTGCATCCTTACTTGTTATCATAATCACTTAAGTCATGCTAGAAATTGGTAAAATAAATATAGACGGTTATATTCACTTACTTAAGCATTTGTATGAAATACTTGACTGTAAATAGGCAAATCTGTGTTTTCTTGAAAATAAATTGTTATTTGTGGATTGGGCCGATCACCTCAGTAGTAAATAGATGCATCTATGGTTCGCGCCATTCGATTCTCCGGTAGTGCACATTATATTATTATGTTGGATCGGGTCGTACGACCTCGACATGGTTTGTGCATGCTTGTATTGCTTGCCTTGAGATTTACAAAAATTTGATATTGCCTCCCTGGCCTGAGATAAATTGATAAATGATGAAATATAGATTTTTTTGGAAATCTATTACTATTAAAAGAATTGTTTACCTGCTTCATGATTAAATGAGTTTACAGACGCTTTACAAAATCTATCATTTTCCACATTATTGATATTTTATTATTGGACCACTAGTAAGTGTCGAAGTCGACCTCTCGTTACTATTTCTTTGAGGTTAGACTGGATACTTACTGGGTACGCGTTGTTTTCGTACTCATACTATACTTGTTGTGTATTTTTGTTGCACAGGCACATGTATGTCTAGTGGCCTCATTGGGCACATCGACATGGTTGTCACATAGACTTAAGTGAGCTGCATCTCTCGAGACGACCCGCAGCCAGTAGAGTCTCCTTCAGATTATTGTACCTTCTTTTCTGTCCTATTTGTATTCCGGACAGTTATTGTATTACATTTTATTTCCTAGAAATTACTCATGCACTTGTGACACCAGGTTCTGGGATGACTATAGGATTATTCTGTATTTAAATTTGTTAAAGATATCATTATTTTTCTCCGTAAAGTTCATTATATATTGTTTAACGTAAGGAAAATAAATGATTTGCAAAATACTAAAATGAGAATTTAAGTAACTTCTTGGTGTTGGCTTGCCTGAGAGTGGTGTCCGGCGCCATCACAATCCTTAGTGGATTTTGGGTCGTGACAACATGGTGTCTGAGCACTAGGTTCCCTTAGGTCTTACGAGTCATGAGCAGGTCTAGTAGAGTCTTGCGGATCGGTACGGAGACGTCTGTACTTATCTTCGAGAGGCTACAGGGCTGTTAGGAGCACTTCCCTTCTCTATTCCTCATCGTGCGGTTCAATTCCTTTGAGGCTTATGTTTTTTATTCCCTTACTATTCAATCTTATGCGACGTGAAGTGCTTGTTATCAATAGGGAATTGAAGAATCGTAATGGTACTAAAGATGCGGTGCGGGATGTTTCTCCTGCATAGTTGTTTGGGCTATAGTCATCGCCTTGCAGAAGGATATTCTATCATTTCAGCTCAGTAACTGTACTTCGGAGAGCTTTTAGGCTATGCACAGGTTGCTAAGATGCTCGTGAACGGTTATTGCACAGTATTGATGCGATTGTAGAATACATGCCTACGTGTCAGGGTAGTGAATAACTTGAAAGGAGGTCTACTCAGAGCATGATTCAGAGATTCAGTATTTTATTTCTAGCAGAGAAAAAGCAATTGGGCTATAATTGTTCAGGTTTAGGTTGATAGAGTAACGAGACTGGGTATTTTTGAGCATGGTGGAACTTTTATCTGCGATGTGGTATTGTCGTCCTTGATTGAATGTGTGGAGTTCGCCGCTATTATGGTCTTCTTCGATTCACCTTTGGGGCAGGGTGTTGTGAAATAGAGTCGGGGAAGCGGCTATCAGATATTTGCGGTGTGTAGTGATTCAGGATTTAGTTAGTGTTTCTGGTGTCGATGGCTTGAGAAAGATGATCTTCAGAAAGGTTTAAAGTTAGTAGCAATTTATTGGTTCAAGTGTTACAGAGATAGATTTTTGACTTAAGGCAACAATTGGGCAGCGAAGGATGAGGAAGGACATATGGGAAGTGTCTTGTGGTGATTAAACCTCTATAAGGCTAAGTGTGGGAAACATGAGTCGAGTAGTTTCTTAAAGGAGTGAGTTTGACCAAAGTGGGAGAGTGGCAGAGTAGCGTATAGGTCTGCGGTAGGATGACTACACACCCGGAGAAAAAGTCTAGAGTGATTTGGGATTCAAGGTGGACACTGATTGGGTCTACGGGCTTAAAACAAATTTTTGGCTATTATACGGCGGGAGACTGGATGCAACAGAAAGGAGTTGCTTTATATGAATGAGGATACAACATGACTTTGGATTTGGGGGTATTGTCGCACATTTAGTGGATGTCCATAAGGAGCGATCGGACTTGTACAGCTAGTGAATGAGCATGGGCTTAGGACGAGTTACAAATTTTGGAGTAATTGTATAGTGTAGCATCGTTGGGAGATGTTGGCATGTAATTTTGACAGGTGGGTTATCTCCTATGAGCAGGTTAGCGGTCTTGTGGTGTTGACAAAGTTTCTGTGAAGAATTCTAATAACTATCCAGTAAGAGTTCGAATATGTGAATGTTGCTAGAGATGAAGAGTGTTCATGAAATGCTAACGGAAGGATTTCGAAGAATTTGGCAGTTGATTGTGCAAGTTCATGTCATCAATGAAGAAAGAATCTTGGTGGGTGCCAGAGTTGTGTAATGAGTAGCTCCAAGCTAAGTGGGAGAGTCCCACCACATACGGTTGGATTGCATGGTCGTCTGTTTATGAGATTTCTAGCGGTCGGTATATTGGTGAGTTATTGTAGTTATGGGAAAAGAATATAAGTGGTAATTTGAGCAAAGTATTTGATAAATGTGTTCTATAATTGGCCCTATTGACTCATGTTTAGGCTTTGGGAAAATTCTGGGCCTATGCTTCGCACAGAGATGATTTATAAGGGAAGTGATTCAGTCGGGTGCTTCATTGAGGTGGGTGTTCAGGTGCTAGCGAAGCTTTGGAGTTGATTATATTCGGGACCAAGCTATAGTGAGTGACTCTCAACAAAGGCCCTAGTGAATTCGAAGGTTAAAAATGCGGTGTCTAAGGATTTCAAGCCCGCGGTATGGTTAATAATCGAGCTTTTGCAGTGGATATTGATAAGAGGCTCAAAATGTTATATGATATTTTTGGCTTGCAGTGTAGCATTTGAAGGAAGAGAGAAAAATGACTTCAGATTCATAGAGGAATTTTCGAAATGGGTGTATCAATTAAGGATACGAACATGCGCACAAGGAGGGTATGAGATGGTTTGTGGGATTTGAGACAACATGGTCTCGTGATACAAGGCCACTCGGGATGAGTGCGTATTGAGTTATTATGTTTTGAATGGAGTTATTATTATTTCTAGGACAAAAATAAGGATAAATTAGAAGAAGTTAGATTGGTTAGCCTTTGTGGAATTGGCATATTGGTGGTAGTGATCAGTTCTTTCAACGTGATTAAGTTATGCTTGTGATTGGTGACGGTATGTGCGAGGGCTTGACGGCCGCCGTTATTGATTTTATTTGGAAGCATTCAAGTATTATGGGCTGTTATGTGTAGGTGGATCTCGAAAGGGTTATGGTGGTTTAGACCACTACTTGAGGATTTGCATATTCTGTGGTTATGAGAATTCACTCGTGTGTTGCTATGGTTATCTTGGAATGAGTTAGGTCAAAAGTCTTTATATGATGAAGTGTTTACCCTATTAGTAGTCCAGGAGTTATGGTGAAATTCTTGTACTATCGCATATTGGCATGTTTGGTGCAATGAGCAATATGAAATTTGAAAGTGAGGATCAAGGTTGCGGTTCGGTATTGGCAAGGATGTCATGAGCTCGAATGAGCAAGAAATGATTTAGATGTCTAAAGTTAGCTAGTATTGTTTTCAGCGTCACCTAAGATCGATGTTATGTCAGAGGCTTTGCATCCTGGTTACGGGGTCTTGATTTGCTTTACACACATTGTGTTACTGATGGTATGGAAGTGCAGACTTGTTACCTGGTGTGGAGGGTCGTGGGGGCGTATCTCACGGGAAGATTGCATAAGTGTGGCATATAGTCACTTGATTGATTGAAGGATTAAACCAAATATGAAGGTTGTGGTGATATTGCTAATTTGAGAATTTATGCCTGGAGGGTGCTCGGTTCATTGGATTGTGGATTGTAGAGATTTGGTCCGGTTATGAGGGTTGTTCTTGTGAGTTATGGGAAAAAGGGTTATTATGGACCCTTGAAAGGCTATTAGCCTAGTACGGTGCGATCAGAATCAGTTTGAGGTCGGTGGATGGATTTGAATGTGAATGAGGGCTATATATCAGGCTGGATGAGTTCATTTTAGCATAGCGCTCCTTATGGGAGGAGTATTCGGACGTTGGATGTTGTTTCTTCGTCGGCTATTTTATGTAATATTATATTGAGCCGTGTGAGTTGCGAAGCGGTTTGATAAATTTCTTATGTGTTGAGGTTCCGCGTAGTGATGGTGTTATGTGAGCAGGATGACTCTTGAGATTCAGATCATATATCGCGCCTCAGTAGTGCTTAAGTTTTGTAGCACATGGCACTGTCTGTCTCCCCAGGAATGGTATTATTCACTTAGCGTGCTTGTGGCCGATATTCGATATTTTGTAGTAATGAGCAATTTAGCTTGGTAAGTATCTCTTTATATGAATTTTATGTATGGATCGGGTTGCACGCCGCAACAGTGTGATGTTGAGTACAGTCCCCTATATTCTATTTTGTGTGTTTTGCTTCCCATTTTTTGAGGAAAGTTCATATTAGTTGAGTGAGTTGAGTAGTCCCTTCTAGAGTTTGTTTTCTAATGTATCACGTTCAAGTTTGTAGCTTATTGGCATGTTGTGGCATCATATGAGACTTTTAGTCATTTCTGGGCTGGCTTATTGCTTGAGCAGTTTGTACTAGGTGAGAACAGATTAATGGATCTAGGATCAGTGCAATTGGATTATATGAAGTATATTAAAGAGCAAACACCATTATTTGGTTCAGAATGAGGTGATGGTTCTCGTCATGAGTATAGACTCAATGATTTGTTGACTCAACAGTTGGTTATGAATTTCTACACATCTCCTCCATTGTGGCGGTATTTCAAAGGGGTTAGAATAGGATTTATATATGTCATGAGGTGCATTGGGAGCATCAGATTCGTGGAATTTCAGCTATTGTTATCAGAGGATGTTGTTATGGTCATGTGCATTATGAAGTGCATAGTGTGAATTCAGCAAAGGTATGCAATCATGTATCGGTGCATTGTGCAATGATTGATACAGTGTTCATATGTTGGAAGCAGGTCTGGCAGAGAATTCCGGATGTTGGAATTGGGCTCTAAGCTTATTTGTTGGAATATGAGAGAATATGTCCAAATTTGCTCGAGCTAATATGCTCAACTGAGTTGTGATAGCACGGGAAGGTGCACGAGGTGTTAACTAGTGATTTCGGACAACTCCAGCGCAGTTCTTAGTGTGTCCGAGTACGAACGTATGTTTAAGTGGGAGAGAATGTAACGACCAGGCCACTCGTTTGAGCTCTAGTACATCGTTCGGTAGTTTGAGGCCATGAGCAGTTTCACTTCAGGTGTTATGACTCGTACGCGTGGTCAGAATTGAATTCCGGGAAGTTCGGAGTTGATTTGGAAAGAAAATTCTCATTTCAGAAGCTTTAAGTTGGAAGAATTGACTAAGGATTGATTTTGAGTAAATGACCTCAGAATTGGGATTTGAAGGTTCCAGCAGGTTCGTATGATGATTTTGGACTTTGGCGTATGTCTGGATCGCATTTTGGATGACCCGGGAGCATTTCAGTGCCTATTGTGGAAGTTCGCATTTTTGGAAGAATTTCATGAATTTGGGTTGAAGCGCATATCAGTGTTATCGATGTCCGTTTGGGATTTCGAGTCTGGGAATAGCTCTGTATGGTGATCCTGATATTGGGAGCGCGATCGAAGTGGATTTGGAGGTCCGTAGGTCATTTTGGAGTCATTTGGCTAAAGTTAGAAATTTGAAGGTTTTGAGAAGTTTGACCCGAAGTGGACTTTTTGATATCGGGGTCGGATTTTGATTTCGGAAGTTGGAGTAGGTGCGTAATGTCGAATATGACTTAGGTGTAAAATTTGAGGTCAATCAGACGTGATTGGATAGGTTTTGGCATTGAGTGTTGAAGTCTGAAATTCTAAAGTTCATTAAGCTTGAATTGGATTTTAATTCGTGATTTTGATGTTGTTTGATGTGATTTGATGGCTTAACTAAGTTCGTAATGTATTTTAGGACGCGTTAGTACAATTGGCTAAGGCCCTGAGGGCCTCTGGTGGAATCTGGATGGTAAACGGATCGAGTTGGACTTGGAAGAAAGGCTGAGGGCTGCTGTCACCTAGTGTAATCGTAGCAACGAGGTTCTGGCCGCAGGTGCGGAATCGCAGAAGTGGCCATGAGGGTCGCATATGCCATTTGGGCTGGAAGTGCTGAGACCACAGAAGCGGGACCGCACCTGCGGAAGGGAAAGCACAGGAGTACAAGGGGGCAGCTTGTGGAAGACCGCAGAAGTGGTAGTTGGGGCCACATCTGTGGAACCACAGAAGCGGTCAAGTGACCACATGTGCGAAAGTCGGGGCTAGCAGCGTGTCTCTTTAAAACGAGGGTTTGGCTCATTTCAACCCCATTTTCTCCATGGGAGCTGATTTTGGAGCAATTTGGAAGTGCCATTTTCATCACCAAGCATGAGGTAAGTGGTTTATACAAGTTTTGAGTTAAGACATCGATTACGTATAGATTTTAATATGGAAATTAGTAGAAATTTTGAATTTTGGTGGAAAACCCTAGAATTTGCATTTTTGGATTGTTACCACGAATTTGGGCGTGAAATTGAGAGTAAATTATATATTTGATGTCGTGAGGTTTTGGGTAAATTTTATCTCCGAAATTTTTTTGAATCCGGGGACATGGGCCAAAGGGCGATTTTGTCAACTTTTCGAGCGGAGTTGGGAATTTATCTAAAATTGAATTGTTATAAGTATTAGGGTATATTTTCATTGGTTTGTCCATTATTTGGCTAATTTTGGAGCGTTGGGCATCGGTTTGAGTCTTCGGAAGGGCTTGGAAGCCGGCTATGGAATTTCGGAGCGAGGTAACTCTCCTTTCTAACCTTGTAAGAGGGAATTATTCGCATAAGTGAAATAATTGAATATGTGCTTCTATTTGTGGGGGTCTATGCGGTGACGAAGGTCCGTGCGTAGCTATTATTATGCTAATTGTCTGGGTAGATTAGGACCTGTATCATGCTATACTTGAAATGCTTGCGTTCTTACTTGTTATTATAATCACTTAAGTCATGCTGGAAATTGGTAAAACAAATATAGGCGGTTATAATCACTTACTTAAGAATTTGTATGAAATACTTGACTGTAAATGGGCAAATGTGTGTTTTCTTGAAAATAAATTGTTATTAGTGGATCTGGCCGATCGCCTCGATAGTAAATAGATACATCTATGGTTCGCGGCATTCGACCCTCTGGCAGTGCATATTTTATTATTATGTTGGATTGGGCCGTACGACTTCGACATGATTTGCACATGCTTGTATTGCTTGCTTTAAGATTTACAAAAATTTGATATTGCCTCCCTCGCCTACGATAAATTGATAAATGATGAAATATAGATTTTTTTGGAAATCTATTATTATTAAAAGAATTATTTACCTGATTCATGATTAAATGAGTTTACAGGCGCTTTACAAAATCTATGATTTTTCACATTATTGATTTTTGATTATTGGACCACTAGTGAGTGTCGAAGTCGACCCCTCATTACTATTTCTTCGAGGTTAGACTGGATACTTACTAGGTACACGTTGTTTTACTCATACTACACTTGTTGTGCATTTTTGTTTCATATGCACATGTATATCTAGTGGCATTATTGGGCGCAGCGGCATGGTTGACACGGAGACTTAGGTGAGCTGCATCGCTCGAGACGACCTGCAGCCAGCAAAGTCTCCTTCAGAGTATTGTACCTTCTTTTCTGTCTAATTTATATTCCGGATAGTTATTGTATTATATTTTATTTTCTAGAAATTGCTCATGCACTTGTGACATCGAATTTCTGGGATGACTATGGGATTATTCAGTATTTAAATTTGTTAAAGATATAATTATTTTTCTCAGTGAAGTTTATTATATTGTTTAATGTAAGGAAAAGAAATGATTTCAAAAATACTAAAATGAGAATTTAAGTAACTTCTTGGTATTGGCTTGCCTAACACTGGTGTCCGGCGCCATCACGACCCTTAGTGAAATTTGGGTCGTGAAAGTTTTCTTGTGCGATTTCTGGTTATCGGTGTATTGGTGGGTTATTATGACTAAGGAAAGAAAATATTAGTGGTAATTCGAGACAAGGATTTGAGGAATGTGTGTTATATTTGGCCTTATTGATTCATGTTCAGGTTTTAGGAAACTCAGAGTTTATGCTTCTTGTGGGTGTAATGTACAAGGAAAAAAATTCAGTCGGTTGCTTCTTTGATAGGGTGTTCACGTGCTAGCAGCACACTAGAGTTTGGCTTATATTCGGGACCAAGCCAGAGTGGGTGACTCTCAACACTGGTCCTAGTGGGTTCAAGAATTTGAGTGCAGTGCCTAAGAACTTGGAGTGTTCTATGTTACCATTAGGTATGCAGTGCAATATTGGAGTAAAGGAAGGAATAAATTCGGATTCGCGGAAGGTCTTGCAGAATGGGTGTATCAGTTGGAGATGCTATTGTGCGCGTAAAGAGAATATGAGATAATTCATGAGTAATGAGAAGATGTGGCCTCGTGATGCAGGTCACTCGGGACGAGTGCGAATTTGGTTCTTTACATTTTTGAATGGAGCTATTATTATTTCTGAGGCAAGTTGAGAATAAATTGGAAGAAGTTGGGTCGGTTAGTAATGGTTGAATCAACATGATTGTGGCAGTGATCAGTTCCTTCAGCGTGAAGTTATGCATGTGGTTTGTGGTTGTATGCGTGGGCTTGAGTGTTACCACAACTTGATTGATTTGGGAGGTATTTGATTCAAATGGCCTTGTGGTGTGAATGGATTCCGGAAGAGTCATGGCGATTTAGATCGTGACTTGATGTTTGTATTTTTTTCGCAGTTTGAGAATTCAGTTGCGTGTTGCTTGGTTCTTCTGAAATGAGCTAAGCGAAAGTTTTATAGCCAATAAAGTGTTTATTCCACTAGTAGTTCAAGGGTTATGGTGGATACGTGTATTATCGTGTAGCAGCATGATAGGTGAAGTGAGAAGCATGGGAAGTGGAAGTTGAAGGTCAAGGTTGCGGTTCAGTATTGATAGAATGTCACGAGCTCAGATGAGCAGGGGTGAATTCAGATGTTCAGAGTGAGGTGGCATTTTCTTTTGTGTCACCTGAGAATGGTGTTCTGTGGAAGAGGCTTTGTGTATTAACTTGTGGATTTTTGATTCGCTTTATAGAATTAGAACGGTTGGTGGTATGGATGTGCGGATTTTGCTGCCTGAGCGGAAGGTCATGGGAGTGTACCCCATGGGGAGATTTGTATAAGTGTGACATGCTATCCACTAGATTGTTAAAGATTGAAACCAAGTATGGAGGTTATGGTAATATGGTAAATGCGAGATTTTATGCCTGAGAGGCGTTCTATTCCTTTGGTTGTGGATCATAGGAGTTTGTTGCGGATTTGATGGTTGTTCTTATGTATGATGAATAGGTCATGGTGGATCCTTCAAAGGCTATTAGCCTAGTATGGTATGATCAGAATCGGCTTGAGGTCCGTTGATGGGTCTAAATGTGGATGTGTGCTCTCGCCAGGACAAGTGTGTTCATTCAACATAGAATTTCTTATGGAGGAGTCTTTGGGCATTTGATGTTATTTTTGTCATCAACTATTTCATGTAATACTCTATTGTGCCATGTGGTTTGTGAGACAGCTTGATTATTCGCACATGTGTTGAGGTCCCGCATAGCTATGGTGTTGTGTGAGCAGGATGGCTCTCGAGATGCAGATCATATACCGCACCTTAGTTGTGATTGGTTTTCGTAGCGTATGGCACTATCTGTTTTCCTAGGATTTGTATTATGCACTTAGCGTGCTTATGGTCGATATTCGAGCATTTCATAAGTATAAGCATTACGACTTGATGTGTATTTTCTTCTTGATTGTTATGTGTAGATCTGTTGGCACGTCACCACGGGTATGTTGTGTGGATCGGGTTGCACGCTGCAACATTGTCATGTTTGGATTAGGTTACACGCCATAACAGTCTCACATTGGATCAGGTTGCACACTGCAACAGTGAGATGTTGAGCATAGTTCCTAACACTCATTATATGTGACGTGTTCATCCCCAAGGTAGGTTTATAGCACCTATTCGACCGATTTATTCGTCACGCAGGCATGGTAATTCCCCGTCAGAGTTCGTTCTTCCTTATGAGTTATATTCGAGTTTGTAGCTTGTTGGTGCATTGTTGGTGTTATATGAGATTTTGGCAGTGTTTGAGATTGCTATCGCGTGAGCGGCTTATACTGGATGAGACGAGGTTATTGGACCTGGGATTAATGCGATCAGAGTTATGACGGGTTTATTAAAGAGAAAATATCGTTATTCAAGTTAGAATGAGGTAATGGTCCTTGTCAGGAGGAGAGACTCCATGATCTGTCGATTCGGCAAGTGGTTATTAGTTTCTATGCATCTCTTTCATCGTGGCGGTATTGCGAGAGTTATATCAGAGCTTATATGTGTTATGAGGTGTATTACGAGCATCGGATTCGTGAAATTGCAGTTATTATTATCGGAGGATGTTATTATGGTCATGTGAATTATGCGGTGCATGGTGTGAATTCAGCAAAGGTATACGATCATGTTTTGGTATAGTGTGTAGTGATTGATACATTGTTCGTATGTTAGAATCAGGTCTTGTAGAGAAATTTGGAGGTTGAAATTTAGTTCTAAGGCTTATTGACTAAATAAAAAGGGAGAATCTTTAGTATAGCTTAAGCTAATATGCTCAACTAGGTTGTGACAACACAGGTAGGTGCACGAGATGTTAAACAGTGATTTTGTACAACTCTGGAGCAGTCCTTAGTACGTTCGAGGACGAACGTATGTTTAAGTAGGGGAGAATGTAATGACCTGATCGGTCATTTTTAGCTCTAGCGCATTGTTCGGAAGTTTGAGACCTTGAGTAGCTTCACTTCATGTATTATGACTTGTACGTATGGTAGAAAATTAATTTCGGAAAGTTCGGAGTTGATTCGAATGGAAAATTCTCATTTCAGAATCTTTAAGTTGGAAGAGTTGACCAAGGCTTGACTTTTGAGTAAATGACCTTAGAATCGGGATTTGAAGGTTCCGATAGGTTCATATAATGATTTCAGATTTGGACGTTTGTTCGGGTTGAGTATCGGGTCGCCCAAGAGCATTTCGGTGCCTCTTATGGAAAGTTAGCATTTTAGAAGAATTTCATAAATTTGGGTTGAAGTGTATTTTAATGTTATCGATGTTTGTTTGGGATTTCGAGCCTAGGAATAGCTCCATATTGTGATTCTAGTCTTAGGAGCGCATCCGAATGTGGATTTGGAGGTCTGTAGGTCATTTCGGGGTCATTTGGCAAATGTTAGAAATTTAAAGGTTTTTGGGAAGTTTGATTGGGAGTGAACTTTTTGATATCGGGTTTGGATCCCGATTCCTGAAGTTGGAGTAGGTCCGTAATGTTAAATGTAACTTGTGTGTAAAATTTCAGGTTAACCGGACGTGATTTGATAGGTTTCGGTCTCGGATGTGAAAGTTAGAAGTTCAATAGTTCATTAGGCTTCAATCGATGCACAATTTTTAGTTTTGATGTTGTTTAGTATTATTTGAAGCCTCTAGCAGGTCTGTATTATGTTATGGAATTGGTTGGTGTGATTGGACGGAGTCCCGGGGGCCTCGGGTGTGTTGCGGGATGGTTTCGGATCAAGTTTGGATGAATGGTTGTTGCTGGTTTTGTTCTTCGCGAACATGGAGGGAGAGACGTGTTCGTGAAGAAGGAATTGGAACTTGGGCCTTTTGTCCTTCAAGTTCGCGATATGGAGGTCGCATTCACAAAGAGTTGGGCAGTGGTGCTTCGCGTTCGCGAGCCCTATCTTGTGTTCGCGTAGAGGAACTGGAGGGCAGGAGCTGGTTGTGCTTCGCGAACGCGAGGGACTTGTCGCATTCTCAAAGGAGGTCGGACTGGGCAGTGTGGTTTTATAAACGGGAGTTTGGCCATTTTCATTTCATTTCCTCCATGGGAGCCGACCTTGAAGCGATTTTGGAGCACCATTTTCAACGTCAATAATAAGGTAAGTGATTCCCACCTATTTCATGTTAAATATAGGGTTTATATATGCATTTAAACATGGAAATTAGTAAAAATTTGGGATTTTGAAGAAAAACCTAGAAATTGGTATTTTTGGATTTTGACCACGAATTTGGACATGGAATTGGGAATAAATCATATTTGATTCGTAGTGTTATGGGTAAAGGTTATCTTCGAACCTTTTGGAATTCGGGTGTGCGAACCCGAGGGTTGACTTTATTGACTTTTCGAGCGGAGTTGGGAATCATTATAAATTGTTAAATTGTAAATATTGGAGTATATTTTGATTAGTTTGCACATTATTTGACTAGTTTTGGAGCGACGGGCATCGGTTTGAGTTGTTAGAGAGGCTTGAGAGCCGGTTATGGAACTTCAGAGCGAGGTAAGTCTCATGTCTAACTTTGTGAGGGGGAAAGTACTCCTAGGTGATGTAATTGTTATGTTCTACTAGTTGTGGGTGCTACGTACGCACGAGGTGACGAGTGTCCATACATAAATAAAGCATGTTATGTCCGGGTAGACTTAGGATTTTATCATACAATATTTGAATTACTTGAATTTATTCTGCTGGCTTAGTTAATTGAAATAATAACTGAACTTGATTTATAAATTACATATATCTTAGGCCAAGTCTTATCAATTTGAGTTGTTAGCAAAATATTTGAGAAATGGTAAAGGTTATACTCACATGTACTCATGTATTGTATTGTAAGCGTGTGTCTCGTAATTCGGGAATTTCCTTCCCTTCTAGTGGAGCGGGCCGAATGCTGTGGTAGTATATAGATGCATCTATGGTTCGTGCCGCACAACCCTCGGCAGTGTGCATATTATTCCGGATCGGGCCGAACGACCTCGGCAGAATTATGCGTTATATCGCTAGTAATTCGAATATTCACAAGATAAACCTTTCACTGACGCCCAACATTTTATGGTATTTCTTATTTATTTGGTATTAACACTTGGCATTTTTTTGAGATATTAAGGTAAAATACAAGATCCAGAAATTAATGCTCTAAAAGGATTAATTGGAACATTATGATATTACAGATTTACTTCACTATTGTTGTACACTTCATACCTGTTATGAATTATCATTTATTTATTTGGACCTCTAGTAAGTATCAATGTCGACCTCTCGTCACTACTTCTCCGTGGTTAGGCTAGATACTTACTGGGTATGCGTTGATTTACGTACTCATGCTGCACTTCTGCACTAAATGTACAGGATTTGACAGGTCACTTGGTGATTATTTTGGTGCGTAGGCGTATCTGTTGAGGAGACTTTATGTGAGCTGCAATTCAGGTTACGCATCGTAGCCCACCTAGTTTCCCATTCTACCATTTATTTTACCCTGTCTTATTTATATTCTGGACAAATGTTGTATTATTGTTGTGCTCATTAGAAAAATGCTCATGCACTCGTGACACCGGATTTTGGGGGTTTCTACTAAATGTTTGGTATGGTTGTTCACATAATTACTATCATTTCACCCTTTAAATTTTATTTCATACTATTTAATTAACAGAAATTATGATGTCGAAAGTAATAGAATGAGTAAATAAATTGATAAATCAACGTTGGCTTGCCTGATAGCGGCGTTAGGCTCCATCACGACCAATTGGGACTTTGGTCGTGACACCAATACTCACCCGTGTTTGAGTAGTTAATTTTAGGTAGTTAATTTTTTTATGTCTTTTTTTCAATTTTTTTTCTTTGCTTTAAATAATTTTTTGAAATTCCAATTTGAATGGACAATTAATTTTTGTTTTTATTATAAAATATTTTATTTTATTATTTTATAAATATTGAAATTCAAAAATAATAACCATTAACTAATTATTAACTAAATAACTAATTATTAACTACTTATGCCATGTGATTTTTTTCTAGGATGTTACTTGGCTTAAGAAGAGGGCTTTTTCCTATCCTTTAAATAATATATAGATATAAATTTTTATTATTTATGACATTATTTTTAATAATATTGTCTGAATTTAAGTAAATAAATACATTTTTTATTTACAAAAAGAGAAAATTATTTAAACAAACGAAACAAAAAAATTAACTTACCTAAACCAACACTCACCTATGTTTGAGTAGTTAATTTTAGGTAGTTAATTTCTTTATGTCTTTTTTTTCAATTTTCTTTTTTCTTTTATTTTTAAATAATTTTTTGAATCTCTAGTTTGAATGGACATTTTTTTAAAAATTTTTTATTATAAAATATTTTTTTAAGTATTTTATAGATATTTAAATTCAGAAATAATAATCAATAACTAATTATTAACTATATAACCAATTATTAACTAAATAACTAATTATTAACTACTTATGCCATGTGGCTTTTTCTAGGCTGCCACTTGGCTTAAGGAAAGGACTTTTTCCTCTCTTTTTAATAATATATAGGTAATATAATCTTTCTGACAAAATGGGACTTGGTAATATCTAAAACATTTATTACCTAATGAGATTTTTTGGTAAAGGGGTTGATTATATTATCAACTAAACTGTCAAAGTAGGTACATCCGAGGAGTAACTAGAATTCCCTACAGTATATAAATATTATTTTTGTAACGACCTGACTGGTAATTTTACTTTCTAGAATCCCGTTCTCCTAAATAAGACTTCTCGTACTTGTTTTTACTAATTTATGACTTGCGGGGATGGTTGGTTCGGGATTTGGAAGAGTTTGGATTGAAATCAGAACACTTGGTTCCTTAAGGTTGGCTTAAAAGTCCAAGTGAGACTTCGGTCAACATTTGGAGTAAACAACCTCGGAATCAGATTTGACAGTTCCAATAGGTTCGTATGATGATTTCGGACTTGGGCGTATGTTCGGATCGGGTTTGGATGACCTCGGGAGTGTTTCAACGCCTAATAGCGAAAGTTGGTTCTTCAAGAACTTTGAAGTTCTTTAAATTGGGTTTGGAGCGGGTTTTGGTGATATCAAGGTCTGAATTGAATTTCGAGTTCAGGAATAGTTCTGTAATATCATTTAAGACTTGCATGTAAAATTTGGTGTCATTCCGAGTAGTATAAGTACGTTTCGGCACATTGGAAGTAAATGGAAGAACTTGAAGTTCATAAGTTTGATTCAATTGGTTTTAGGATGTGATTCTTAGTTTTAATGTTGTTTCGGGCGTTCTGAGAGTTCGAGCGAGTCTGTTTTATGATTCTAAACTTATAAGTATGTTCGGGCGGGGCCCCAGGGTCCCCGAGCGTCAATCGGACGAGGCCCGGACCAAGTTGAAAGTTGGAGCAAGAGCTAAAGCTCCAGCCACTGTCATAACCGCATCTGCGGTTGGTCAGCCGTAGGTGCGAGATCGTAGGTGCGGACAACACCTCACAGATGCGGCCCAAGGAGAGGAGCCCAAGATCCGCAGATGCGGCTCCTTTTCCACAAAAGCGGGACCGCAGAAGAGGGATCCCGTCTGCAGAAGCGACCCCAACCGGCCCATCCAATTCGGAAGAAGCGGACACCTGGTCCGCAGAAGCGGATCCGCAGGTGCGTCCTTACACCGCAAATGCGAAAATCGCTGGTGTAATGAGGTTCAATTAATACGTGACTTAAGCCATTTTCACTCATTTTCTCTCACTCTTTGGGCGATTATTGGAGCTTTTTTAGAGGGATTTCCACCTAGCTTTTGGAGGTAAGTAATTTCTACCTATTGTGGGTTCAATACATAGATTTTAGGTAGATTTTAACATGAAAATTTGTAGAAATCATGGGATAGATGAAAACCTAGGGTATGACAAGAATGAGATTTTACCACGAAATTGACCATATAACGTAGTAATATTTATGTTCCTTAGGTTATGGGTAACAACATCCTTCGAAAATTGCCAAAATCCGAGCACGTGGGCCCGGGGGTGAATTTTAAGAATCTTATATTTGGGGTTAGGTAATCACGTTAATAGTTAGAATATGAACTTTTGAACCTATAATGATTGGTTTTTACACTATTTGAATAGTTTTGGATCATTCAGCTCTGGTTTGAGGGTTTGAGCGCATTCTTGATTTTAAATAGGCTTGAGACGAGGTAAGTCTCTTTTCTAACCTTGTAAGAGGGAAATTCCCCCTAGGTGAACTAAATTAATATATGATTATTTGTGGGGGCTATATACGTACGAAGTGACGAGAGTCCGTACGTAGCTACTATTCTTGTTATGTCCGGGTAGTTCTAGGCTTACACCATACTTTGTGGGTACCGTTATCCGAACATAATTGTTGGTTTGCATTGAATGGAACTAAGTTGAGGATTTCAAGATTTCAAGTAAATTATTATTTTGAAAATAATTGAGAAGAATTACGTTATATATATATATATATATAACCACGTTACAAGTATATTCCGCGAGCGGGGTGACTATTTCCACTACTCTCATGGGAGTGGGTCGGTCGTCGCAGTAGGTTAATAGATGCATCTATGGTACACGTCATTCGACCCTCGGCAGTGCACAATTTATATTTTTATATTGGATCGGGTCAAGCGTCCTCAGTTGAAGTTATGTGTGATAATAAAAGTAGAAGTCCCTTTTTATAATTGGTATAAATTTACTGCTTTAGAGATCATGTGTTTTAAATGAAGGAAGTGTTATCACACATAATTATATTGTTGGCCCTAGTAAGTGTCGAAGTTGACCCCTCGTCACTACTTATTCGAGGTTAGACTAGATACTTACTAGGTACATATTTTTATGTACCCACACTACACTTCTGTACTTCATTGTACATGATTTGAGGCAGGTGCATCTGGCCACCAGTCCGGTGCGTAGACTAGATTCCCCTGCTTGAGACTTCCCGGTGAGCTGCCCCTTTTGTGCTATTCTGCAGCAGCTGGAGTCTCTCTTATGTCTTTATTTTCTTTCTATTTCCTTTCAGATAGTGGGCTAGCATGGTTTTGTATATTCTACTAGATTGCCCACATACTTGTGACATCAAGTCTTGGCACACACACTAGTAGATTTATAATTTTGGTTTACTTACATGATTACAATTCGTACTTATTGCTTCCATTAATTTATGTCATAATTTCAAACTTCTAAATCTTTTAACAAATAAGGAGAAGCTATCACTTACTAATTTATTTAAAACGGGAATTCACTAGATGATCAATGTTGGTTTGCCTAACAACGGTGTTGGGCGCCATCACGACCTATAATAGAATTTGGGTCGTGGCAACATGGTATCAGAGCACTAGGTTCACGTAGATCTCATAAGTTATGGGCAGTCCTAATAGAGTCTTATGGGTCGGTGCGGATATGTCTGTACTTATCTTCGAGAGACTACAGGGTGTTGGGAAACTACTCTTTATTCATCTTCTATCGTCTAGTTGATGGTATACTAAGTTTTCTTTTTTCATTCTCTCATAGATGGTCAGGACGCGTACAACAGACATTTCAAACCCGGGAGGAGCTGCTCCCCCTATTGGTAGCAGCCAAAGTAGAGGCCGGAGGAGGGCATCGACCCGAGAGAGGGGACAAGGGCATCCCAAAGCTGCCCCAGTAGCCCCACCATTGGATCTAGTGGAGAATCCCATAATGAAGGAGCAGGGCGAGGTGCCTGTTCCAGAGCCAGCCCTGGTAGATTTCATGACAGCACCGAGCTTTCAGGAGGTCATGGGCCGTATGCTACTGTTCGTGGACACTATGACTTAGGCTGGGCATGTATGTTTCCAACAAACCCAGCCACATCTCAGGTGGGAAGGGGATCACAGACCCCTACTACTGAGGCTCCTAGGCATGCATTTACAGTATATCAGACTCCAGGTATACTACCCATACGCGAGGCCCAGCCAGTTATCATAGCAGCACCTAAGCCTAGACCAGCTGCGGACAGCGACCCATAGAAGCTATTGGACAGATGGACTAGACTACACCATCCTATCTTCAGGGGTGAGCGACATGATGACCCCCGGGACTTCATTGATCGGTGCAGGGACAGACTGCACAACATAAGGATATTAGAGTCCCATGGAGTAGATTTCACTACTTTCTAGTTGGAGGCATGGCCCGTAGATGGTGGCAGTCTTACCTTCTTGGCAGACCAGCGGGTTCTCCTCCCATGACTTGGGATCAATTTACACAGCTTCTATTGGACATGTATATTCCACCCTCTCAGAGAGAAGAGTTGTGGTGTCAGTTTGAGCAACTCGAGCAGGGTCAGATATATGTGACAAATTATGAGGCGAGATTTTTTGAGTTGTCTCGCTATGCACTTATGATACTTCCTACGGACGTAGAGAGAGTGTGGAGATTTGTTGTAGGGTTACACTCCCACTATTTAGGCTAGCATGGCATAGAGGTTAAGATGGGTAATTATTATCAGCTAGTGGTAGAGATTGCTTAGAGGATTGAGGGCTACCGCTAGAGGGTAGAGAGTAGATGCAGTAGGACAAGTGGAACCTATTCTTGGGAGAGTTTAGAGGTGTCCCGGCTAGGGGCAGAGGTTAGTTTGGAAGGGGTCAGCAAAGCAGGCCCACATATCCAGCACCACCACCACCTCCTCGGGGTGCTCCAACGCGAACCTACTTCAGTGCTATGCCAATGAGCTCTTATTGCCCACAGGTTCATCAAGGTTCTTCCACTACCTATTTCAGTGCCATCCCAAAGAGTTCATACCACCTACCAACCATTTAGGTCCTTTCCAGTAGGTATTTAGGCCATCAGAGTTAGACTTCGGGGTAGCAGTCTATGGCATCGAGGGGTTGTTACGAGTGTGGGGACTCGGGTCAAGGCAGTACAACAGGGTCATCAGCCTATGATTATAGCACCAGCCATCCAACCGCCTAGAGGTGGAGGACAGGTAGGTAGGGGCCGTCCTAGAGGTGGAGGCCAGTCAGCTATTGTTCAGCTAGGCGGAGGCCAGCCAGCCGGCGCTCCAGCTAGATTCTATGCTTTTTTTGGCCAGACCAGATGTAGTAGCCTCAAATATCGTGATCACAGGTATTATTTCTGTATGCGGTAGGGATCCTTCGGTATTATTTGATCCAAGGTCTACCTATTCATATGTGTCATCTCTGTTTGCTCATTTCTTGGATATTCCTCGTGAGTCTTTGGGTACTCCTATTTGTGTGTCCACTCTTGTGGGCGATTCTGTGGTTGTAAATCGGATCTACCGATCCTGTGTGGTTACATTATGTGGTTACAAGACTATAGAAGACCTTCTATTACTTGATACGATCGACTTTGAGGTCATCCTGGGCATGGACTGGTTATCCCCATATTACGCCATCCTTGATTGTCATGCCAAGACTATTACTTTAGCGATGCCAAAGTTGCCGAGATTGGATTGCAAGGGTTCCTCCGTTAGCACATCTAGTCGGGTTATCTCTTTTCTAAAGGCTCGAGAAGGGGTGTTTGGCTTATCTAGCATATGTTCGAGACACCACTGTAGAGTCTCCGACGATTGATTCAGTGGGAGTAGTCCAGGAGTTTGCCGATGTGTTTCCTTCTAACCTTCCAAGCATGCCTCCAGATCTTGATATTGATTTCTGTATTGATTTGGCTCCAAGTACCTAGCCTATATCTATTCCACCGTACCGTATGGCTCCGAAAGAGCTGAAGGAGTAGCTTGAGGAGTTATTGGCAAAGGGGTGTATCAGATCGAGTGTATCACCTTGAGGTGCACCAGTGTTATTTTGAAGAAAAAAGATGGAACTATGCGGATGTGCATTGATTACCGCCAGTTGATCAAAGTTACTATCAAGAACAAGTACTTGTTGCCGCGTATTAATGATTTGTTTGACCAGTTACAGGGTGCTAGGGTGTTTCCCAGATAGACTTCAGATAGGGGTACCATCATGAGTTTCTACTAATATCTTTCGGCTTGAATAATTCCCCAGCGACGTTTATGGATTTGATGAACCAGGTGTTCAGGCCTTATATTGATTCTGTCATTATTGTCTTCATTGATGACATCTTGATTTACTCACGTAGCCTGGGGGAGCACGAGCAGCATTTGAGAGTGGTGCTTCATACATTGCGAGAACAGAAGATGTATGCTAAGTTCTCCAAGTGTGAGTTTTGGCTAGAGTCCGTGGCATTCTTAGGGCATGTTGTATCAGGAGAGGGTATTAAGGTGGGTCCGAAGAAGATTGAGGCAGTTTAGAGTTGGCCTCGTCCCACTTCGGTAATTAAGATCAGGAGTTTCCCAGGGTTAGCAGGTTATTATTACTGATTTGTGTCAGGCTTTTCATCTATTATGGCACCTTTAACTAGATTGACCCAGAAGGGTGCTCTATTTCGTTGGTCCGATGATTGTGAGTCGAGCTTTCAGAAGCTCAAGACAGCTTTGACCACGACACCAGTTCTAGTGTTGTCTTCCAGTTCGGGGATGTATACGATTTATTGCGTGCTTCACGCGTTGACTTGGGTTGTGTCTTGATGTAGGAGGGGCGAGTTATTGCATATGCTTCACGTCAGCTAAAGATTCATAAGAATAATTACCCTGTAATAGATTTGGAGTTGGCCGCGATTATTCATGATATTAAGATATGGGGGCATTATCTGTATGGGGTATCATGTGAGGTTTATACTGATCATCGCAGCTTACAGCATTTGTTTAAGCAAATGGATCTCAATTTGAGACAGTTTAGATGGCTTGAGTTACTGAAGGATTATGACATCACCATTCTTTATCATCCGGGCAAGGAAAAAGTGGTCGTGGATGCCTTAACCAAGAAGGCAGAGAGTATGCGTAGCTTGGCATTCATTCCAGCAGAGGAGAGGCCACTAGCCTTGGACATTCAGTCCTTGGCTAACAGACTTGTGAGTTTGGACGTTTTAGAGCCCAGACGAGTCCTTGTGTGTGTTGTTGCCCAGTCTTCATTATTGGGGCAAATCAAGGCTTGATAGTTTGATGATCCGCAATTGGCAGTTCTTAGAGAGACGGTATACAGGGTGGTGCCAAAGAGGTTTCTATTGGCGAGGATGGTGTTTTGTGTCTCTAGGGTCACCTATGTGTTCCTAATGTCAATGGCTTGAGGGAGAGGATCCTAGAGGAGGCACACAGTTCTCAGTATTCTATTCATCCAGGTGCTACGAAGATAAATCATGACTTGATACATCATTATTGGTGGTGGCGGATAAAGAAAGACATAGTTGAGTATGTCGCTAGGTGCTTAAATTGAGAGCAGGTTAAGTATGAACATCAGATGCTAGGTGGCCTACTTTAGCAGATGACTATACCTGAGTGGAAATGGGAGCACATTACTATGAACTTCATAGTTAGATTTCTGCACACCTTGCGGAAGTTTGATGCAGTTTGGGTCATTGTCGACAGCTTGACCAAGTCGGCACACTTAATTCCGGTTGTGACTACATATACTTTAGAGAAGTTGGCCCGGATTTATATTCGGGAGATATTTTGGTTGCACGGTGTGCCCATTTCCATTATATCAGATGGAAGCCCTCAGTTCACTTCACATTTCTGGAGAGCCGTACAGAGTAAGTTGGGGACCCGTGTAGAGTTCAACACAACATTTCATCCATAGACCAATGGGCAGTCAGAGCGAATAGTTCAGATACTGGAGGACATGCTAAGAGCATGTGTGATTGACTTTTGAGGACAGTGGGATTAGTTCTTGCCTTTGGCCAAGTTCGCTTACAACAACAGTTACCAGTACATCATCGAGATGGCTCCATTTGAGGCTTTATATGGTTGGCGATGTCATTCTCCTATCGAGTGGTTTGAGCCCGACAAGGCTAACTTATATGGTACTAATTTGGTAAAAGATGCCTTGGAAAAGGTAAAGTTGATCCAGGAGCAACTTTGCACAACATAGTCCAGACAAAAGAGCTACGCAGATCAGAAGGCGTGTGATGTATCACTTATTATCAGTGAGAAGGTTCTCTTGAAAGTCTCGCCAATGAAGGGTATTATGAGATTCGGAAAGAAGGGGAAGTTCAGCCCAAGGTTTATAGGCCCATTGAGGTGTTAAGGCGAATTGGGAGGGTTCTTTTAAGCTTGCTTTACCTCTCCACCTATCAGGGGTTCATCCAGTTTTTCACGTGTCTATGCTCCAGAGATACCACACCGACTTGTCACATGTGCTAGACTTTAGCACTATTCAGCTAGATGAGAGCTTGGGTTATGAGGAGGAGCCAGTTGCTATTGTTGCTATACAGGATCGCCAGTTGAGATCCAATAGGATTTCCGCGGTAAAGGTTGAGTGGAGGGGCCAATCAGTCGGGGAGGTGACCTCGGAGTCCTAGGAGAACATGCGGAGCAGATATCCACACTTATTCAACACTTCAGGTATGAATCTAAACCCGTTCGAGGACGAATGTTTGTTTAAAAGGTGGAGAATATAATGACCCGGCCGGTCATTTTCCTTTCTAGAACTCTGTTCCCCTAAATAAGACTTCCCATACTTGCTTTTACTGATTTATGACTTGCGGGGATGATTGGTTCGGGATTTGAAAGAGTTTGGATTGAAATCGGAACACTTGGTTCCTTAAGGTTGGCTTAAAAGGCCAAGTTTGACTTCGGTCAACATTTTGAGTAAACGACCTCAGAATCGAGATTTGATGGTTTCAATAGGCTCGTATGATGATTTCGGACTTGGGCGTATGTTCGGATTGAGTTTTGGATGACCCGAGAGCATTTCAGCGCCTTATAGTGAAAGTTGGTTCTTGAAGAACTTTGAAGTTCTTTAAATTTGGTTGGGAGCGGGTTTTAGTGATATCGAGGTCTGAATTGAATTTTGAGATCGGGAATAGTTCCATAATGCCATTTAAGACTTGCATGTAAAATTTGGTGTCATTCAGAGTAGTATAAGTACATTTTGGCACATTGGAAGTAAATTGAAGAACTAGAAGTTCATAAGTTTGATTCAATTGGTTTTAGGGTGTGATTCTTAGTTTTAAAGTTGTTTCGGGCGTTCGAGTTCGAGCGAGTCTATTTTATGATTCCAAACTTATTGGTAAGTTCGGGCGGGGCCCCGGGGGCCCCGCACATCAATCAGACGAGGCCCGAACCAAGTTGAAAGTTGGAGCAAGAGCTGAAGCTCCCGCAGCTGCGATTGATCAGCCACATGTGCGAGATTCGTAGGTGCGCACAATGCCTCGCAGATGCGGACCAAGGAGAGGAGCCCAGGATCCACAGATGCGGCTCCTTTTCTAAAAAAGCGGGAGACCGTCCGCAGAAGCGGACACCTGGTCTGCAGAAGCGAATCCGCAGGTGCGAAAATCGCTTTTTGAGAGGGATTTCCACCTAACATTTGGAGGCAAATAATTTCTACCTATTGTGAGTTCAATACATATATTTTGGGTAGATTTCAACATGAAAATTTGTTGAAATCATGGGATAGATGAAAAACCTAGGGTTTGACAAGAATGAGATTTTTACCACGAAATTGACCATGAGAATTAGTAATAATCACATATTTATGTTCCTTAGGTTATGAGTAACAACTTCCTTCAAAAATTTCCGGAATTCAGGCACGTGGGCCCGGGGGTAAATTTTAGGAATCTTTCCTTTGGGGTTGAGTAATCATGTTAATAGTTAGAATATGAACTTTTGAACCTATAATGATTGGTTTTTACACTATTTGAATAGTTTTGGATCGTTCGGCTCCGGCTTGAGGGCTTGAGTGCATTCTTGAGTTGGAAGTAGGCTTGAAACGAGGTAAGTCTCTTTTATAACCTTATAAGAGGGAAATTCCCCCTAGGTGAACTAAATTAATATATGATTATTTGTGGAGGCTACGTACGCACGAAGTGACGAGACTCCGTACATAGCTACTATTCTTGTTATGTCCAGGTAGTTCTAGGCTTACACTATGCTTTGTGGGTACTGTTATCTAAACATAATTATTGATTTGCATTGAATGGGACTAAGTTGAGGATTTCAAGATTTCAAGTAAATTATTATTTTGAAAAGAATTGAGAATAATTACGTTATATTTATATTTAACCGCGTTGCAAGTATATTCCGCGAGCGGGGTGACTATTTCCACTACTCTCATGGGAGCAGGTCGTTTGTCGCGGCAGGTTAATATATGCATCAATGGTTCGTGCCGTTCGACCCTCGGCAATGCACATTTTACATTTTTATGTTGGATCGAGTTGAACGTCCTCGG
Organism: Nicotiana sylvestris; assembly: GCF_000393655.2. Lineage (NCBI taxonomy): Eukaryota > Viridiplantae > Streptophyta > Magnoliopsida > Solanales > Solanaceae > Nicotiana > Nicotiana sylvestris. Next base: position 174,980,512 of record NC_091064.1, on the reverse strand, counting down.
TGGAATTTATATTTGATAATAGAACTGGAAGTCCCTTTTTATAATTGGTATAAATTTACTGCTTTAGAGATCATTTGTCTTAAAAGAAGGAAGTTTTTTGGGCTCTTAAGATGGAAGAACTGTTTAGTTATTTCTTGTTCTGTATTTATTGTTAGTTCTGTGCTTGTGTAGGATCACACATTATTATATTGTTGGCCCTAGTAAGTGTCGAATTCGACCTCTCGGCACTACTTCTTTGAGGTTAGACTAGATACTTATTGGATACATATTTTTATGTACTCATGCTACACTCGGTACTTGATTGTATAGGATTTGAGGCAGGTGCATCTGGCCACCAGTCCGGCGCGTAGACTTGATTCCCCAGCTTGAGACTTACCGGTCATGAGCTGCCCCTTTTGAGTCGTTCTGCAGTAGCTGGAGTCTCTCTTATGTCTTTATTTTCTTTCTATTTCCTTTCAGACAGTAGGCTAGCATGGTTTTGTATATTCTACTAGATTTCCCACATACTTGTGACATCAAGTCTTGGCACACATACACTAGTAGACTTATGTTTTGGTTTACTTACATGATTACGATTTGTACTTATTGCTTCCATTTATTTATGTTATAATTTCAAACTCCTAAATCTTTTAATAAATAAGGAGAAGCTATCACTTACTAATTTATTTAAAATGGGAATTCACTAGTTGATCAGTGTTGGCTTGCCTAACAATGGTGTTGGGAGCCATCACGGCCTATAATGGAATTTGGATCGTGGCAACATGGTATCAGAGCACTAGGTTCACGTAGGTCTCACAAGTTATGGGCAGTCCTAGTAGAGTCTTGCGGATCGGTGCAGAGACGTTTGTACTTATCTTCGAGAGGCTAAAGGGTGTTAGGAAAGTACTCTTTACTCATCTCCTATTGTGCAGTTGATGGTATACTAAGTTTCCTTCTTCTGTTCTCTCATAGATGGTGAGGATGCGTACAGCGGACGTTCTAGACCCGGGAGGAGTTGCTCCCCCTGTTGCTAGAGGCAGAGGCCGGGAGAGGGCACCAGCCCGAGGGAGGGCAAGAGGGCGTCCTAGAGCTGCTCCAGTAGCACCACCAACGGATCCAATGGAGGATCCCATCATGGAAGAGCAAGGCGAGGTGCCTATTCTAGAGCCAGCCCCCGTAGATTTCATGACAACACCGGGCTTTTAGGAGGTCATGGGTCGTACTAGGGTGGCGATGAACCCCTCCAGGACCTGAGCTGGTCTAATAGGTGCAGTCTGAGTTGGAACCTTCTTATTAAGTCTACCTGAGGCTCCACTACTGGTGCGGCTACTCGAGCTCTAGGCTGAGCTCTGTCCCATCCTCGGCCTCTGGAGTGACCTCGACCTTATCCTCTGCCCCTCGTAGGAGCTGCCACTGGGGCCTCCGGCTGTTGTCCAGCTGAAGATGCAGTACGTGTTCTCGCCATCTGCGAGAGAACAAGAGTAGAAGAGTTCAATTATCAATGAGAGAATAAGATCGCACAACAGAGAAAAATAGAAGTGAAATTTGTACCGATCTTCCAGACATTACTAAGCCTGCTCATGACTTGTGAGACCTAGGCAACCTAGTGCTCTGATACTAACTTGTCACGACCCGAAATTCCCACCTTGGGGATCGTGATGGCGCCTAACATTTCACTTGCTAGGCAAGTCAATGTTAGAGGGTCTTTAAGCCAATTCTTAATCAATTCAAATAAGTAAAACCAATTAAACTGAAACTAAACCAATACGGAATGACATAAAACCAATAATATCCAAGTACAACCCGGATCTGGAGTCACAAGTTCACGAGCTTCTTGAATTTCTATAAACAGGGTTTGAAATAAGTACAATTGTCTCGAAAAAAAAGAATAGTAAATAGGGGAAAGTGGAAGGGGACTTCAACGTCTGCGAATGCTAGCAGATCTACCTCAAGTCTCCAAATGTTAATCTGAGCTGAAACACCTCACAGACAGTTGGGACCAATACCAAAATATGCACAAGAAGTGCATCGTGTAGTATGAGTACTACCGACTCAATGTACTCCGTAAGAATCGGGCCTAACCTTGACGAGGTAGTGACGAGACTATGACAAGAAACCCATGTAATCAAACCCGTGCAAATAACAATATATGTACAACATAACAACAAATAAAGCTAAACATGTACAATTGGGGTGGGGGGACATGCAAAAGGGGTACAAGATAGGATAACTACATCAGGGAATGATAACAAGAAACAATAAATAAGCCTTTAACCAGTAAAACGAGTAAACATAATGAATAAAACTATACGGCATCAACTTCGTGTTTTTACTCTCAACCTCACTATGAAACAATAATAATGGCACGACATCACCCTTCGTGCTGCTTTTACTCTCACTTTCATCATAAATCAAAAGATAAGTCAAGGCATCACCCTTCGTGCATTAACTCTCAAATATGGCACGACATCACCCTTCGTGCATTAACTCTCAAATATGGCACGGCATCACCCGTCGTGCATTAACTCTCAAACATGGTACAAAATCACCCTTCGTGCATTCACACTCTCCCTTACCATATAATAATAGGGAGAAGAAATAAACAAGGACAAACTTTACGTCAAACAATGGTTCCACAAAACCAACCTCAACTTCAGAAACCATACTCAAGTATCATAGACAGTCCATAAATGAAGAAAGAACAATCAATTTAGTAATTAAACTAGTCTAAGCAAGGATATCATGATCAAATAAAGCAATAAATTACAAGAACAAGTCTCACCCGCATGCTTTAACCCAACAATAATGCATAAGTACTCGTTACCTCACATATACGTTGTACCCAATATCTATACATATAGCAAATAGGCAAACAAGTCCTAATCCCTCAAGTCAAGGTTAACCACGACACTTACCTCGCTCCAAAGATCAACTCAAACCTCAACCACAGCTTTGCCTTTCATACAAGCCTCCAAACCAACCAAATCTAACAAATTACCAACCAAATGATTCAAAATAAGCCTTAGGAACAACCCACAATTGCAAAAGATTCAATTTAGATCATTATTGAAAAAGTCAACAAAAGTCAACTCCCGGGTCCGCTTGGTCCAAAACCAAAATTCGGACCAACACTCGATTACCCATTCACCCCCGAGATCGTTATGTAATTTGTTTCGAAATCCGATCTCAATTTGAGGTGTAAATTCTAATTTTACAAAAATCCCTAATTCTACCCAAACCTCCAATTTCTACCATGAAAATCCTAGATTTTAGGTTAAAATCTTATGAAATATAATGGAAGATTGAAAGAAAATAGTATAGAATCACTTACCAATGAATTGGAGAAGAAGAGCTCTTGGGAAAGTCGCCTTTAGGGTTTTCTAGGTTTGAAAATTTGAAGAATGAGATAAAATCCCGTCTAACCCAGATTTTGACCAGGCACAGATGTTGCGATTACGGCCTGGGATTCGCAACTGCGAACCCCACAAATGCGAGAAACCCTTCATAATTGCGAAGGTACCCCATTTATGCTATCATCGCATTTGCGAACACTGACCTCACAGTTGTGAGGTCACAGACCTGCACCAGAACTGAAGTGCACCAGTATTGTTTCTAAGTCCAAACTCAATCCGTAGCCTATCCGAAACTCACCCGAGCCCTCGAAGCTCCAAACCAAACATGCACACAAGTCCAAAAATATCATACAAACTTGCTCACGATTAAGTTGCCAAAATAACACTTAGAACTACGAATCAGACACCAAATCAAATGAAATTTTCAAGAAAACTTTAGAATTGTTATTTTAACAACCAGATGTCTGAATCACGTCAAAACAACTCTATTTTTCACCAAATTTGATAGACAAGTCATAAATATAGTAACAGACCTATTCTGGTTCCGAAATAAAAATACGGATCCAGTACCAACAAAGTCACATATTTGTCAAACCTTTAAAGTCATTAAGCCTTTAAACTTTCAGATTTCGACAAAAAGTTATAATTCGAGCTAGGGACCTCTGAATTTGATTCCGGGCAGACGCCCAAGTCCCAAATCACGATACAGACACACATGGACCGTTAAAACACGGATTCGGGACCGTTTTCTCAAACGTTGTCCAAAGTCAACCCAAATGAATTTTAAGGTAAAATTTCAAATTTTATCAAATTTTAACATAAAAGCCTTTCGAAAAAAATACCCGAACTGCACACACAAATTGAGAAAAACTTAAAAAAGCTATTGGAGGCTTCGAAACACAAAATTAGGGTTTAAAACTCTAGATGATCTATCGGGTCATCACATTCTCCACCTCTAAAACAACTGTTCGTCCTCGAACGGACCTAGAAAAATACTTGGGCTGGTGAAAAAGTGTGGGTATATACTCCGCATGTCCGACTCGGACTCCCAAGTAGCCTTCTTGACAGGCCGACCTCTCCACTGCACTCGAGCTGAAGGGTAAAATTTTGACCTCAACTGACTAACTTGTCGGGCTACATTAGCCACCAGCTAATCCTCATAAGTCAAATCCTTGTCCAACTGGACTGTGCTGAAATCTAACACATGGGACGGATCACCGTGATAATTCTGGAGCATGGAAACATGGAACACCGGATGGACTGCTGATAAACTAGGTGGCAATATGAGCTTGTAAGCCACCTCACCCACTCTCTGAAGAATCTCAAAAGGTCCAATATACCAAGGGCTCAACTTTCCCTTGTTTCCGAACCTCATTGCACCCTTCATGGGTGAAACCCGGAGCAATACCCTCTCTCCGAACACAAATGCAACATCGTGAACCCTACGGTAGGCATAACTCTTCTGCATGGACTGAGCTATGGGAAGTTGATCATGAATAATCTTGACCTTATACAAGGCATCCTGTGCCAAATCCGTATGCAATAACCGAGCCTCCCGGCTCGAACCATCTAACTGGTGATCGACACCACCTCATGTATAATGCCTCATATGGAGCCATCTGAATGCTCGACTGGTAGTTGTTGTTGTAGGCAAACTACGCAAGTGGCAAGAACTGATCCCAAGAACCCCCGAAATCTATGACACAAGCGCAGGTCATATCCTCCAATATTTGAATATTACGCTCAGACTGTTTGTCCGTCTGAGAATGAAATGTTGTGCTAAACTCAACCTTCGTGCCTAACTCACGTTGTACAACCCTCTAGAAGTGCGAGGTTCGATCAGAAATGATGGACACGGGCACATCGTGAAGATGCACAATCTCATAGATGTAAATCTCATCCAACCGCTCTAAAGAATAGGTAACAGCCGCAGGAATGAAATAAGATAACTTGGTCAGCCTGTCCACAATGACCCATACCACATCAAACTTCCTCTGAGTCCGTGGGAGTCCAAAAACAAAATCCATAGTGATACGCTCCCACTTCCACTCAGGAATCTCAAACTTCTGAAACAAACCACCAGGTCTCTGGTGCTCATACTTTACTTGCTAACAATTTAGACACCGAGCTACATATGCAACTATATCCTTCTTCATCTTTTTTCACCAATAATGTTGCTGCAAGTCTTGATACATCTTGGCGCAACCTGGATGAATAGAATACCGAGAACTGTGGGTCTCCTCAAGAATCAACTCACGAAGTCAGTCTACATCGGGCAAACAAATACGACCTTGCATCCTTAAAACTCCATCATCTCTAATAGTAACCTGCTTGGCACCACTGTGCCACACTATGTACCCAAGGACAAGAAAATAAGGGTCATCATACTGCCACTCCCTGATGCGCTCATATAAGGAAGATCAAGCAACTGTACAAGCTAGAACATGACTGGGCTTTGAAACATCTAACCTCACGAACTGATTGGTCAAAGCCTGAACATCTGATGCAAGCGGTCTCTCACTGACTGGGATGTACGCAAGGCTTCCTATACTCACTACCTTTCTACTCAAGGCATCAACTACCACATTGGCCTTCCGGGGATGATACAAGATGGTGATATCATTGTCTTTCAATAGCTCCAACCACCTCTTCTGCCTCAAATTCAGCTCCTTTTGTTTGAACAAATACTGTAGACTTCGATGATCTGTGAATACCTCGCACGACATGCCATAAAGATAGTGCCTCCAAATCTTCAGCGCATAAATAATGGCTGCCAACTCTAAGTCATAAACATGGTAATTTTTCTCATGAACCTTCAATTGTCGCGACGCATATCCAATCATCATGCCATCCTGCATCAATACTACACCTAGCCCAACACGAGATGCATCACAATACATCATGTAAGATCCTGAACCTATGGGCAACACCAACACTGGTGTCGTAGTCAAAGCAGACTTGAGCTTCTAAAAGCTCTTCTCACACTCGTATGACCATCTAAATGGGGCACCCTTCTGGGTTAACCTGGTCAATGGGGCTGTTATAGATGAAAACCCCTCCACAAACCGACAATAAATAACCCACCAAACCCAAGATACTCTAGATCTCCGTAAATGAAGTGGGCATAGGCCAGTTTTGAACTGCCTTAATCTTCTTAGGATCCATCTGTATGCCCTCTGCCGATACAACATGCCCCAAGAAAGTGAATGAGTTCAACTAAAACCCACACTTTGATAATTTGGCATACAACTAGCTATCTCTCAGAGTCTGAAGTACGATCCAAAGATGCTGCTCGTGCTCCTCTCGACTGCTGAAGTAGATCAAGATATCATAAATAAACACAATCACAAAGGAATTCAAATAGGTCTTGAACACCTAGTTTATCAAATCCATAAATGTTGTTGGGGCATTTATTAAGTCAAATGACAGCACTAGAAACTCATAATACCCATACCGAGTCCAAAAAGCTGTCTTAGGGACATCAGATGCCTCAATCCTCAACTGATGGTAACCAGACCTCAAATCAATCTTTGAAAACACCTTAGCACCCTGAAGCTAATCAAATAAGTCATCAATCATCGGCAATGGACACTTGTTCATAATTGTGACTTTGTTCAATTATCGGTAATCTATGCACATCCTCATCGATCCATCTTTCTTTTTCACAAACAATATAGGCGCATCCCAGGGTGAGACACTTGGTTTAATGAATCCCTTATCAAGAAAATCTTGCAATTGCTACTTCAATTCCTTCAACTCTAGCGGGGCCATATGGTATGGCGGAATAGAAATGGGCTGAGTGCCTAGAGCCAAATCAATACAGAAGTCAATATCTCTGCCAGGTGGCATCCCCAGAAGATCTGCAGGAAACACCTCTGGAAACTCATGAACAACTAGTACTGAATCCATGGAAGGAACCTCCGCACTAGTATCGCGGACATAATCCAAATAAGCTAGACACCCTTCTCGACCATATGCCTAGCCTTCACATAAGAGATAATCCTACTGGTAGAATAGCCGGGAGTCACTCTCCGCTCTAATTGAGGAAACCACGGCAAGGCTAAGGTCACCATCTTAGCGTGACAATCCAATATAGCATGATAAGGTGACAACCAATCCATACCTAAGATAACGTCAAAATCTACCATATCGAGAAGTAGAAGATCTACACTAGTTTCAAGACTCCTAATGGTAACCACGCATGAATGATAGACACGATCTACAATAATAGAATCTCCCACATGTGTGGATACATACACAAGAGCACTAAAAGAATCACGAGGTATAACTAGATATGAAGCAAAATAGGATGACACGTAGGAATAAGTAGAGTCCGGATCAAATAGAACTGAAGCATCTCTATGGAAAACTAGAACAATACTTGTGATAACAACGTCAAATGACTCAGCCTTAGACCTGGCTGGGAAAGCATAACATCAAGGATGGGCCCTTCCACTCTAAACTACGTCTCTAGGACGACTTCTAGCTGGCTGGACTCCGCCTCTAGCATCCTGATCTCCACCTCTAGCGGCCTGATCTCCACCTCTAATGGCATGACCTCCACATCTAGATACATGACCCTTACCTCTAGCTGGCTAAGAAGACGGTGAAGCAACCAGTGCCAGAACCATGGCACGAGAACCCTGGTATTGTGAGTTGCCCGGTGCTCGAGGGAAGAATCTAGCAATGTGCCTCAGAACACCACTAGTATAACAGGACCTCAACTATTGTGGCTGTTGACCCTGAAACTGACCCTATCGACCTGGGTAACCACCCTAAAAGCTCTAGAGTGGAGGTGCACTAATAGGAGCTGGTGGTACGTTATAGGCTAGCTAGTCGGAATGAGACATATAAGGACCACGACCACCTGAAGCACCATGGGATGCTGGAGCGCTGAATGAAATTGCCTAGGAGGATGGACTCTACCAAAGGTACCCCTGTCTAAATATGAGGCACCACTGAAACCATCGGAATGACGAGGCCTCTTATCAGACCCCTGCCATCTCTCTTCTGAAAGAACCATCTCGATCCGCCTAGCGACATTAGCATCTGTCTGGAAAGAAATCTCACCCCTAGTCTCCTTGGCTATCTGTATCTTGATAGGGGCGGGCAAGTCCCTCAATAAACCTCCTCACCCTCTCTCTCTCTCTCTCTTAGTACGAAGCAGAAGAAGAGTATGACGGGCTAGGTCCACAAAACGGGTCTCATACTGAGTGAGTGACATACTGCCCTACTGGATACACTCAATTTGCCTGCGGTAATCCTCTCTCAGTGTAATAGGAAGGAACTTCTCAAGAAATAGCTGATAGAACTGGTCCCAAGTAAGACCAGGTGACCCAGCTGGTCTGGTAGATACATAATCCTTTCACGACCTCTTGGCAGAACCCGTCATCTGAAACACAGCAAAATCGACCCATTGGTCTTAACTATACCTATGTTCTACAACATCTCATGGCAGCGGTCAAGATAATCATGTGGGTCTTTAGAAGGTGCACTACTGAAGTGAACTGGGAAGAGCTTGGTAAACTTGTCTAATCTCAATATGCCCTCAGAAGACATGGTTGGTTCATTAACAACCTGTGCCACAACAACCGACTGAACTACCCCAACTGGCGGGGCTGCTGGAGTCTGATACTGGGGAGCCATTTGCTCTAGAGTGTGAGTAGCGGGAGTCTGTGCTCCTCCCCCGGTTTGAGAGATAGCTGGTGCCGTAGGAAACATACCGGCCTGGGCCACACTCTCCATAAGGACAACCAAACGGACTAGAGCATTCTGAAGTACTAGGGTGGCGATGAACCCCTCGGGGGACCTGAGCTGGTCCAATAGGTAAAGTCTGACCTAGAACCTTCTTATCAAAGTAGGCTCCACTACTGGTGCAACTACTCGAGCTCTAGACTGAGCTTTGCCCCATCATCGGCCTCATCCTATGCCTCTCGTAGGAGCTGCCACTAGGGGCTCCGGCTATTGTCCAGCTGAAGATGTAGTACATGTTCTCACCATCTGCGAGAGAACAAGAGTAGAAGAGTTTAATTATAAATGAGAGAATAAGATTGCACAACAGAGAAGAATAGAAGTGAAATTTGTACCGATCCTCCAGACACTACTAAGCCTACTCGTGACTTGTGAAACCTAGGCAACCTAGTGCTCTGATACTAACTTATCACGACCCGGAATTCCCACCTTGGGGACTGTGATGGCACCTAACATTTCACTTGCTAGGCAAGCCAATGTTATAGGATCTTTAAGCCAATTCTTAATCAATTCAAATAAGTAAAACTAATTAAACTGAAATTAAACCAATACGGAATGCGGAATGACATAAAACCAATATATCTAAGTACAACCTGGATCTGGAGTCACAAGTTCACGAGCTTCTAGAATTTCTATAAACAGGGTTTGAAATTAGTACAACTGTCTCGAAAGAAAAGAACAGTAAATAGGGGAAAGTGGAAAGGGACTTCAAGATCTGCGAATGCTAGCAGATCTACCTCGAGTCTCCAAATGTTAATCCGAGCTGAAATGCCTCACAAGCAATTGGGACCAATACCAAAATCTACACAGGAAGTGCAGAGTGTAGTATGAGTACAATCGACCCAATGTACTCCATAAGTGTCGAGTCTAACCTTGACGAGGTAGTGATAAGGCTATGACAAGATACCCGCGTAATCAAACCTATGCAAATAACAATATATGTACAACATAACAACAAATAAAGCTAAACATATACTATTGAGATGGGAAATGCGAAAGGGGTACAAGATACAATAACAACAGCATGGAATGACAACAAGAAACAATAATTAAGCCTTTAACCAGTAAAGCGAGTAAACATAATGAATAAAACTGCACGACATCACCTTTTGTGCTTTTACTCTCAACCTCACTATGAAACAATAATAATGGCATGGTATCACCCTTCATGCTGCTTTTACTCTCACTTTCATCATAAATCGAAAGATAAGTCAAGGCATCACCCTTCGTGCATTAACTCTCAAATATGGCATGGCATCACCCTTCGTGCATTAACTCTCAAATATGGCACGGAATCACCCTTCTTGCATTAACTCTCAAACATGACACAATATCACCCTTCGTGCATTAACACTCTCCCTTACCATATAACAATGAACATATAATAATAGGGAGATGAAATAAACAAGGACAAACTTTACGTCAAACAATGGTTCCACAAAACCAACCTCAACTTCAGAAACGATATTCAATTATCATAGACAATCTATAAATGCTGAAAGAGCAATCAATTTAGTAATTAAACTAGTCTAAGCATGGATATCATGATCAAAGAAAGCCATAAATTACAAGAAACAAGTCCCACCCTCATGCTTAACCCAACAACAATGCATAAGTACTCGTCACCTCACATATACGTTGTACCCAATATCTAAACATATAGCAAATAGGCAAACAAGTCCTAATCCCTCAAGTCAAGGTTAACAACGACACTTACCTCGCTCCAAAGATCAACTCAAATCTCAACCATAGCTTTGCCTTTCAAACATGCCTCCAAACCAACCAAATCTAGCAAATTACCAACCAAACAATTCAAAATAAGCCTTAAGAACTACCCACGATTGCAAAAGATTCATTTTTTGTCATTATTGAAAAAGTCAACAAAAGTCAACTCCCGGGATTGCTTGGTCCAAACCCAAAATTCGGACGAAAACTCGATTACCCATTCACCTTCGAGCTTGGTTGTGTAATTTGTTTAGAAATCCAACCTCAATTTGAGGTCTAAATTCCAATTTTGCAAGAATCCCTAATTCTACCCAAACCCCCAATTTCTACTATATATCTAGATTTTAAGTTGAAATCTTATGAAATGTAATGGAAGATTAAAAGAAAATAGGTTAGAATCACTTACCAATGAATTGGGGAAGAAGAGATCTTGGGAAAATTGCCTCTAAGGTTTTCTAGGTTTGAAAATTTGATGAATGAGAGAAAATCCCGTCTAACTCAGATTTTGACCAGGTGCAGATGTCGCAATTGCAACCTGGGGGTTGCAATTGCAAACCCAGAAAATGTGAGAAACCCTTCGCAATTGAGATGGTCCCCCATTTATGCTATCATCGCATTTGCGATGATTTGTCCGCAAATGGGAACTATGGTCCTCCGCATTTGTGACCCCTTTGATAGTAAATGCGAACCCTAGCTGACCCATCCCTTTTCGCAAATGCAAATATTTGTTCTCAATTGCGAGCCAATCAGGAATTTGAATTCTTCGCAATTGCGAACACTGACCTCACAATTGCAAGGTCAAAGACCTACAGCAGAACTGAAGCACACCAGCATTGTTTCTAAGTCCAAACTCACTCCGTAGCCTATCCAAAACTCACCCGAGCCCTCGGGGATCCAAACCAAACATGCACACAAGTCCAAAAACATCATACGAAGTTTCTCGAGTGATCAAATCACTAAAATAATACATAGAACTATGAATCGGACACCAAATCAAATGAAGTTTTTAGAAAAACTTTAGAATTGCTATTTTAACAACCGGATGTCTGAATCATGTCAAACCAACTCTGTTTTTCACCGAATTTTGACAGACAAGTCATAAATATAGTAAAGGACCTATAGCGGATTTCAAAAATAAAATACGGATCCGATATCAACAAAGTCAAACATTGGTCAAACCTTTAAAGTCATTAAGCCTTTAAACTTTCAAATCTCGACAAAAAGTGATAACTCGAGCTACGGATCTCCAAATTCGATTTCGGGCATATGACCAAGTCCCAAATCACGATACGGACCCACCGGGACCATCAAAACAGGAATCTAGGTCTGTTTGCTTAAAACATTAATCGAAGTCAACCCAAATAGATTTTAAGGCAAAATTTCATATTTTATCAATTTTTAACATAAAATCCTTTAGGAAAAAATATACTCGGACTATGCACGCAAATCGAGAAAGGCTTAAAGAAGCTATTGGAGGCTTTGAAACACAAAATTAAGGTTTAAAACTCTAGATGACCTATCGATCATCACATATAACTACTAAGTTCAACCTATTTTATAATTGTATCCTTAGAGGCCATTTCGTAGGGAATAAGTTATCCCAGGATTAATTATCAGGATTAGTTATCCCATCCTCCCATAGGAATAAAAATAACACTACAATTTCGGGATAATTAATCTTGAGATTAGTTATACCGCGATTTTGTCTCAACCAAATATGAGATAAACTTATCTCAAATTTAATTCCGGAATTAATTATCCTTCATTCCTCATACCAAACAAGCTCCTAGAATATCATTTACACATTATGGGGACAGCTATGGGAGAAAGAGATGCCTTTTATACATCCTTATATCATTGGCATTGACTCCCTTGTCCAAATCCCTTTGGAAAGTTACCCTTTATGTCTTTTTATGGAAATTCTAACACCTTTCTGCCCCTCTTCTCAGCCCCACCATCCCACAAAAAAGCCTTATTTTTTTCTCTCCATGTCAGAGCCTTTTAATGTCAAGTTTATTAACAATGTCTTTGTTTGCTAACTCTATCCAGAAGCTCAGTCCTCAGCTCGTGAGATATTCACATCATGATTCTTAAGTAACAACTTAATCAAGAAAAAGAAGTGAAAACAAGAAACTGATGCAAACACCAGAGGAACTGCCAGCATAGTTATCCTTCCAAAACAAAATATATTTCCTTCTCCTTCCTTTGCTAGTAGATTAGCTACCCTGTTCTGCTCCATATAGTCGTGCTTCGCTACTGTTCTTCCCATTCTTTGGATCAATAACCTGCATTCAGAGATAATAGAGGCATAAGCATCATTTCCCACTTTAAGCATTATTATAACCTCCATAGAGTCTGTGGCTATTTTTAGTGGTGTCATTGTAGTATAGTGGTAAGTATTCCCGCCTGTCACACATGTGACCCGAGTTCGTTCTCTGGCAAAGACGCTAAAATTTGACGAGCACAAAATACGCACTTAAATTGTGCTCGCTAGTCAAAGATAGTATAGATTAGTTACCACTTGGATTGGAATTAAACAATGTTTGAATAATCTTTAGTTAATTACTATTCAGGAAAATTAACACTTGATTTGATATATATTACTACGATTAATTATTAAAGTTAAAGCAAATAACAATTGATCACTAAAGATAGCAAGTGAGTACTAAGAAATATCAATGAGGAAAATAAGGGCAATTGACTAGATAGGTGCACGATAACTGACCCGGGATTCAATTCTTGAGTTAATTCACTCTATATACGATTGATTCTTACGAATTAAACTGATTATCAGATTACACTTGAAGCTAATATTCCTCTTTTAATTAAATATTAATTTCTGTAATTAACCCAATTGAAGCAAGGTAAACAATTGTGACAATAAAATGATGTTTATGATCTAAAGGGTAACTTCTCACGAATACTCCCTATTTTCTAGTTCAAATAACAATTCAAGAGGCTCCTTCGATTACCTATTTGAATCATGAAATTAAACTAGACCATAAGATGTGAAGAAATTCAATATCAAACTCCTTTTTCGATTAAGCAAAATACTAAATAACTCCACAATACATATCAAAGCTCCATCAATTAATTCTAGCAATTATCAAGAATCGAATCCCTAATCAAGTTATTGAAACACCATATCTATCAACACCCAAATGTAAATTACTCCATAGCAATAGAGTAAGATATCTCAAATAAGTTTAAGAACAAAGAAAACATCAATCTAATGATTTGATACAAACTCTCGTATTGCACAAATTGTAGATTGAAATCTTGATGAATTCTTGAGTCTTCCTCCTTGGGTGCATCACGACCCAAGTTCTCCCTCCGTGAACCGTCGTGACAGCACCTACTCTCTATGACTAGGTAAGTTTAACATTTGCAGAAATGAAATGAAACATAAAAGCTAACAACTAACAGGAAATTTTAAATAAGAAATTAAGATGCAGCTCAGCATATACAATAATCACTCTCGAAATGTACACATCTATCCCAAGACCCGGAACACCGTGAGTCGCAAACTACAGAATGAAAATAGTATCTCTACACTCGAGAGCCTAACAAAAGAGAAATACATGGATGTGTTTGACATGGGGAAAAGTATAAAGGGAATCCGAGGTCCGCGGATGGGCATATATACCTTGAAGTCTCCAAAGCTGCCTCGACTCACTAATAATGCAGCGGATAAGCAGTACCTGAATCTGCACACGAAAAACATGTGCAGGAAAGGGCATGAGTACACCACAACGGTACGTAGTAAGTGCCAAACCTAACCTCGGTCGAAGGTCAAGACCCTACTGGTGTATGTATGTATGTATGTATGTATGTATGTATGTATGTATGTATGTATATATATATGTATGTATGTATATATATATATATATATATATAATAAAAACAAGATAGAATGAAATATTGCGGTAAAATAAAGACTGAAATTTATCAAGAATGAAATCACAGAAAATAATAGCTCAGTACACAGAGATAACAATAGGGGAATCTCCCGAGATACTGTCTCGTAGTCCCAACATAAATGTGCAGGGGGGTCTCCCGGAATACCGTTCCGTAGTCCCAAAGTAAATATGTAAGACAGGGGAGGATCTCCTGGAATATCGTTCCATAGGCCCAAAGTATATATGTAGTACATGGAGATCTCCTAGAATACTGTGTCGTAGTCCCAAAGTAAATATGTAGCTCAACCAACGGGAAAAACAGTTACAGCAAGAAAGCCTACAGTTTAGACTAAGTTCAAGTCAAGGAAAGGCAGGAAATTCACTAAACATACTGCACAGAGTTCAGATAAATAGCTAAGGCTAGTAGAAATGTTATCCTAAGCTAACAGGATACTACACATGCTGATGTAACTCAATAAGAAGGAAAATAGGTTTTTACTTAGCAGAAATCAGGTTTTTACAACAATTAGCCCATGTACGTACTCTTCACCTCACGTACACGGTGCTCACATATCAAAACAGTACCAAATCCTAAGAAGCGTTCCCTCACACAAGGTTAGGCAAGCCACGTATTTCGAACCAAACTCAAATCAATTTGTAACAATGCTCTCCAAATGGCCCAAATCTAGCCAACATCTATTATATAACATAAATATAACTATAAGGAACTAATCTAGCTAATGAAATCAAAGCTAAAGCAAGAAATTGGAAAAATTGCCGAAAAAGCTTCCCCAGGACCACATCTCGGAATCGGGTAAAAGTTACAAAATATGAACACTCATTCACTCATGAGTCTAACCATACCAAATTTACTCAAATACGATAACAAAATCCATTCATAACCTAAGAATCCCAACTCAAGAGTTCTTCCTTTTTTCCCCCCAATTTCTCATCCCAATTCACAAATTAGATGGTAAAATTAAAGATGTAATCATGGGATTTAACCAAAACCAAGTAATAATCACTTAACCCAATCAACTCCACGATAATCCCTTCAAGAATCGCCCAAATTTGTGGTCTCTAACTCAAAATATGAAAAATGGGTTCAAACTCTCATTTTTGAAATTAATATTGTCTGCCCAGATTTTCTTCTTCGCGAACGCGGCCACTCTCTCATGTTCGCGTATAACAAAATTCCACTGACCAATCTTTCCTCCTTCGTGAACGCGAGGGACCACTCGTGAACGCGTACCTATTCACTTGCTGACCCTACGCAAACGCGGGACCCCCTTCGCAAATGCGTAGGCTTTGTGCCTGACGCTCCATCTGCCCGTTCCTCTACGCAAACGCAGAGGCTTAAGCTTCCACATCTTCGCGAACGTGGTGACCATATCGCAAATGCGAAGAACAACTCAGTTGTCTTTCCCCAGATGGTCTACGCGATCGCAAGACCTCTCTCGCAAACGCGATGAAGGAATGGTCTGCAACAAAACACCAGAAATCTGCTATCTCCCAAAGTCCCAAAATGACCCATTGAGCATCCGAAACACCCCCGAGGCCCCTGGGACCTCAACCAAACATACCAACCAATCCAAAAATGCCATACGAACTTAGTCGAGCCCTCAAATCACATCAAACAATGCTAAAATCACGAATCATCCTCCAATTCAAACTTAAAGAACTTGAAACTTTAAATTTCTACAACTGATGTCAGAACCTATCAAACCACGTCCGATTGATCCCAAATTTTGCACAAAAGTCATATTCAACATTACGGACCTACCCCAACTTTCAGAATCAGAGTATGACCCCGATATCAAAAATTCCACTACCGGTCCAAAACTCCAAAAATTCAAGTTTCTTCATTTCAAGCCTAAATAAGATACGGACCTCCAAAACACAATCCAGACACGCCCCTAAGCCCAAAATCACCCAATGGATCTAACGAAATTGACGAAACTCCATTCCGGAGTTGTCTTCACATAGTTCTAATTACGGTCAAAATCCTAAGATTTAAGCCTCCGTTTAAGGGCTAAGTGTCCCAAAATACTCCAAAAACCCAAAACAAAACCTCCCGGCAAGTCACATAAGCAGAATAAGATACGGGAGAAGCAATAAATAGGGGATCAGGGCTATAACTCTCAAAACGACCGGCTGGGTCATTACAAGGTGGCTCTCCAATCTTCTCTAGGTCAAAAGATCCTGCAAAATGGTACATTTAAGCCGTCCTCAAAACCCCATCCGGACGAAACTACCATTTTTTAGCCAAAATAGGAAAAACACTCTAATAATTTTGTACAGTTGTGTCGCGCCTATAGAATATTCCAGAACACTTCACAAAATGAAATATGGGCATATTTTTCACTGTCACACCGCGCCTCGCGACACCCCATGCGATATGGCTATGCATTTTACTTAGAGTGAAATCATTTCTTCAATTTTGTCATTCGGACTTGGTCCTTAACCCCCGAATGTGATTTCGGCTTAATTGTTTGGGCTTCTATTCAGACTTCAAAGCTTCAATTTGTTCGATTTAGCTCCAAATTACCTCAATAGCTCGGAATCATTTCCTACAAGACATAAAACACATAATAAGTGTAAATCACTATCGTTTAAGCTCAAACACACATAAAATGCAATAATTAGAGTGCAATCTTATGGCTAAAATACGCATTTCTAGCCTACCATCAGTAATTAGTATTCCCTACAATATATGAATATTGTTTTATAGTATTACTATTACATTCCAAAATGGTTCTAGGAAAATTAGTTCCTAGGATATCTGCCCAAAAGACTTCATTTGCAAACACCGGAGGAACTGCCAACATAGTTGTCCTTCCAAAAAAAATTCTTTCTTGCTCTTTCCTTTGCTAGTAGATTAGCTACCATGTTCTGCTCCATGTAGCCATGCTTCACCACTTTTCTTCCCATCCTTTGGATCAACAACCTGCATTAAGAGATAATAGAATCATAAGCATCATTTCCCACTTTAAGCATTCTTATGACCTTCATAGAGTCTGGCTATTTTCAGTGGTGATAGGCCTCTTTGATCTGTAATTTGAAATCCCTGTAGTAGGTCCATTATCCTAGGATCCAATCACCACCGGATAAGAGAAAGTATGAAAAAAATGCAATGATAAGAGAAAATATGAGGAAAAAATTCTTGTTGAAGGATAAACTATCTATACTATATTAAAAATACGAAATCCCTAAGTGAAGTGTCGTTCGCCTTTTTTACCCTTTAAAATTAAATTTCGTATTGGTAATTGAAATATTTTCCTAATATTTAGGACTTTGAAAACAACTAACATTTTAGTTATTTATAACGACCCAGCCGGTCGTTTCATGAGTTACCGCACTGTTTCCCCCATTTCTACTTGTTTATATGTTGTTCAGCTGTATTTCATTGCATCGTGTTGGTTAGTTTGGGTTTGGGTGGTTTTATAGACAAATGAGACACTTAGTCTCTTAAGTTGGCCTTTTAAGTTGGAAAAGTTAATCGGAAGTTGACTTGTAAGTAAAGGATTCCAGAATTTGGTTTTTATGATTCGGATAGCTTCGAGAGGTGATTTGGGACTTAGGAGCATGATCGGAATGGGTTTTGGAGGTCTGGGGTAGATTTAGGCTTGAATTGGCGAAATTAGAATTTTAGCGTTTTCGGTTGGTAGTGGAAATTTTGATATAGGGGTCGGAATGGAATTACAGAAGTTGGAATAGGTCCGTTATGTCATTTGGGACGTGAGCGCAAAATTTCAGGTCATTCGGACGAAGTTTGATAAATATTTTGATCGAAAGCGGAATTTGGAAGGTTTTGAAATTCTTAGGCTTGAATCCAATGAAGATTTGATGTTTTGATGTTGTTTGAGCGTTACGAGGGTTGGAACAAGTTTGGATAATGTTATAGGATATGTTGGCATGTTTGGTTGAGGTCCTAAGGGCCTCGGATGAGTTTCGGATGGTTAAATGGATCAAATCCTTGTTTTGAAAGTTGCAGATTATCCTTCAGTTCTGTTGCAGAAGTTTCTTCTTCGCGATCGCGTAGAGCATTTGTAGAGGAAGTTCAGGTTGTTCTTCATGTTCACATATTTGGAGTTGCGATCGCGAGAGTTTTTCAGGTAAAGCATCGCAAATGCTTGGGTTAAGTCGCGTTCGCATAAGGTTAAGTGGACCAGAGTTTGACCACACGTTTGTTCATTGCGAACGCGGTCCCTGGTTCACGATCACGTAGGAGTAGGGCTGTTGTGTATCGCGTTCACGTAGAAAGTGATGCATTCGCGTAGGGTTAATTGTGAGTCAGCAAAGTTTGTGCTTCGCGATCGTGATGGTCTTCCCGCGATCGCGATTAAGGAAAATTACCTGGGCAGAATGTTTAAATAGCCATGTTCGCGATTTTTGGTCTATCTTCCACCATTTTTGAGCAATTTTGGAGCTTTTTGAGAAGAATTGAAGAGGGAATCAAGGGGAAACACTTGAAGGTAAGATCTTTAGACTCAATACTCGATCCTATTGTGATTTCTACCTAATTAGACATGAAATTTGTGGAATCTAAAGCCTAAAATTAGGGAGTTAGGGCTTGAAATTGGAGGCTTTGATTTGAGAATTTGAGGGGTCGTTTGTGGTCGTATTTTAATGTATTTGATATATATGACCTCATGAAGGTGTAAGGATTCTAGTTTTGTGATTTTTATCGGAATTCGAGTCGTGGGCCCGGGGTCGAATTTGGCCAATTTCGGGATTTTTTATATAAATTGGTTATTTTTGAGTGGGCTTTGTTCCCTTAGCATATTTTGATGGTATAAATCTATTTTTGGTCAGATTTGGAGCATCCGGAGGTCGAGTCGAGAGGCAAAGGCATTGCGGGCTAGAGTTTGGATCAGATTGAGGTAAGTAATGATTGTAAATGTTGTCCTGAGGGTGTGGAACCCCTAATTTCACATTGTTGTACTACTTTGAGGTGATGGAGACGCTAGATGACGAGCGTAGGGTCGTGCACCATTGGGGATTGTGACTTAGTCCGTCCCGTACGACTGTTAAGTCGCGTATTTGATTAAAACATGTTTGATATCATTGTGTTTTGGAAATTGTTATCATGTTTTGGGGTTGAATGCCATATTTGGGCCTCATGCAAACTATTTTGGACCCTAAGGGGCTTTTTACTATTATTCCTTACTCTTTTGACTTCATAATTGTACTTAGTCATGTTGTATTCTACTATTTTATAACTCAGCCATATTTACTCCGTTTTGATATTTTAAATGATATTTTGGGCTGAGCATCATGTTTTACTATCGCCCGAGTGGCTTGAGAGATTTATGACTGAGTGAGGCCAAGGGCCTGTGTTGTAAGGATATTATGGGATCGGGCTACGCGTCGTAGCAAGTTGTACTGATTCATGATTATGAGGCCGAGGGCCTGAGTTGTTAAGCCACGAGGTGGCTTGTTATGAGGCCGAGGGCCAGTTTGATTATGCCACGAGATGGCTTGTTATAGAGCTTGGGCTGTAGGAGCCCCTCCGGAGTGTAAACACCCCCAGTGAGCGCGGGTACCTAGTGTGAGATATGATATTGCCCTAGGGGATGTTGTTGTTTCATGTTATTGCCTGAGGGGCTGATTACGAGTGATTGTGAGATAGCCCAAGGGGCTGGTTCTATTGATATTTTGCCCAAGGGGCGGTTGTGGTACATGTTTTGCCCGAGGGGCTGTTTACGTTTTTATCCTTTTTCTTACTGTTTTCACTCGTTTGAAACTATTGAAAGATGTTTTAAAAAGGTTTTACTGAACTGAAATATTTTACGCATTTTATTTCTTTACTGCATTGATATGGACTTATACTATTTTTTTATGTTGTAGCGTTATGCTGTGGTTTACGTGTTTACTTACTGCTCATCTGCCTTTACTTTTATTACTTACTGAGTTGGCGTACTCACATTACTCCCTGCACCCTGTGTGCAGATCCAAAAGTCTCGGGTCGTGATAGCGAGTGTTGATCAGCTTTCCAGCTGGTCTCCGGAGTTGACTAGGTAGCTTAGCGTTCGCAGCCTAGTGCTTCTCCTTCCTATCTTATTCACTTTTGTATTAGTATTTGTCTTCAGACTATGTTGTCTTTTCTTATTCCTAGACGAGTTGTAGTTACTCATGACTGGTGACACCCCGATGTCGGGCTGTGTTGTGTTTTCGCACTGTCTACTTTAACTTATATTATGGGATTTTAGCTATTTAATGGTTTTAAATGACTTATTATAAATGTTTGGTTGGTTTTGGGGTTTGTGTCGGCTGGCCTAGTTTCACGATAGGCGCCATCACGACCGAGTCCATTTTAGGGTCGTGACAAGTTGGTATTAGAGCCTAGGTTACATAGGTCTCACGAGTCATGAGCAGGTTTAGTAGAGTCTCGCGAATCGGTATGGAGACGTCTGTATTTATCCTTGGGAGGATGTAGAACCTTTAGGAAAACTTCATATTCTTGAATTCTTGTCGTGCGAATCTATTGATCCTATTATTAAACTTCTATTATTCTATTCTCTCACAGATGGTGGGGACACGTGCTACCGGTCAGGATGGAAGACCACCAGTACCACCAACTGGGGCCACTAGAGGCCGAGGACACGGTCGAGGCTATAGTAGGGGTAGGGGTGTCACCCACACAGTAGCTAGGGCAGCACCTGCAAATCCACCAATCACCCCAAATCATGATCAGGTCCCGATTGCGGACGCTCTAGCAGCACCAGCTCAGGCATCGGTTGTGCCTATTGTGATTCCAGGCCTCTAGGAGGACCTGGCCCAGATTCTATCAGTGTGCACTGGCCTAGCTCAGGCAGTCTTCGTTACTACAGCTGCAACTACTTCTCAGGCCGGGGGAGGTACTCAGACTCTTGCCGCTCGCGCACCTGAGCAGGTCGTGTAGGGACTTCAGACACTGGGGGAACCTCCAGCCCAGCCGATTACAGCTACTCAGGACTATGTAGCTCCTGTTATGCTAGAGGACGAGTAGCGTAGATTGGAGAGGTTTGGTAGACTCCAGCCTCTGTCTTTCAATGGTGCATAGAGCGGGATGCTTAGGGTTTCTTGGACAAGTGTTAGAGGATGCTTCAGACCGCAGATATTCTGGAGACTAGTGGGGTCTCATTCACTACTTTTCAGTTCTCTAGAGCTACACTTACTTGGTGGGAGGCTTACGAGAGGCGTAGGTCGGTTGACGCAATACCCCTTTCTTGGCAACAGTTTTACATTCTCTTTCTGGAGAAGTTTGTACCTGAGTCTCGTCGAGAGGAGCTGCGCAGGCAGTTCGAGCAGCTTCGGCAGGGTGATATATCTATTACGCAATACGAGATGCGGTTCTCTGAGTTAGCTCGTCATGCGGTCTGGTTGGTTCCCACAGATCGAGAGAGGATCAGGAGGTTTATAGATGGCCTCGGTTTTTAACTTCGGTTGCTTATGACCAGAGAGAGAGTATCTGGTGCTACATTTGATGAGGTTGTTGACATAGCTCGACAGATTGAGATGGTTCGTGGTCAGGAGAGGATTGAGAGGGAGGCTAAGAGGCATCGTGGTCAGGGTGGATTCAGTGGTACTCCTCATGGGGGTCAGTTTCAGCACAATAGAGGTCATCCATTCAGGCATGCTCAGTCAGCTTGCGCCAGGTTATCGTGGGCATCATCAGGTCATGGTTCTCACAGTTCTCATCAGGGCCATTCGTCACTCAGTGCCCTTCCAGCTTAAAGCTTGTCCCATGCTCTACTAGTTTAGGGCTCTTCTATTCCAGGTTCTTCTGCTAGTCATCCCGGTGCTAGGGGTTCCCTTTAGTCCCCATATCCAGCACCAGGGAGTTGTTATGAGGTGGAGAGTTGGGTCACATGTGGAGGTTGTGTCCTTGTCGTCTTAGGGGTTCATCTCAGTAGAGGAGTCAGCCATCGACTTCAGCACCAGTTACCTCACCACCCACCACCCAACTAGCTAGGGGTGGAGTACAGTCAGCTAGGGGTCACTATAGAGGGGGAGGTCGATCAGGTAGTGGTTAGGCCCATTTCTATGTACTCCCAGCTAGACCCGATATTATTGCTTTAGATGCTGTGATTACAGGTATTATCTTAGTCTGCCATAGAGATGCCTCTGTGTTATTTGATACCGGTTCCACTTTTTCATATGTGTCATCATATTTTGCTCATTATTTAGATACACTACGTGAGTCTCTTGTTTCATCTATTCGTGTATCTACTCCGGTGGGTGATACTATTGTTGTGGACCGTGTGTACCGGTCATGTGTGGTGACTATTGGAGGTTTGGAGACCTGATTGGCCCTTTTGTTACTTTGTATGGTGGACTTTGATGTGATATTTGGCATTGATTGGCTATCTCCGTGTCGTGCTATATTAGACTGTCATGCTAAGATAGTGACGTTGGCTATGCTGGGTGTTCCACAGATTGAGTGGCGAGGTTCGACTGATTTTGTCCCCAGTAGGGTGATTTCGTTCTTGAAGGCCCAGTGGATGGTTGGGAAAGGTTGTCTTTCATACTTAGCCTTAGTGAGGGATATTAGTGCAGAGACTCCTAGTATTGATTCTATTTCTGTAATGAGGGATTTTCCCAATGTATTTCCTGTAGACCTGTCGGGCATGCCATAGGACAAGGATATTGATTTCGATATTGATTTGGTGCCGGGCACTCAGCCCATTTCTATCCTACCATATCGTATGGCACCAGCAGAGTTAAAGGAGCACTTTAGGAGCTCCTTAATAAGGGGTTTATTTGTCCTAGTGTGTCGCCTTGGGGTGCGCCTATTCTATTTGTGAAGAAGAAGGATGGCACGATGAGGAGGTGTATTGATTACAGGCAGTTGAACAAAGTTACAATCAAGAATGAGTATCCTTTGCCTCGTATCGATAATTTTTTTTAACCAGCTTCAGGAAGCGAGAGTGTTCTCCAAGATTGATTTCCATTCAGGTTTTCACCAGTTGAAGACCGGGGACTCCGATATTCATAAGACAGCTTTCAGGACCCGATATGGTCATTATGAGTTCCTTGTGATGCCTTTTGGGCTGACCAATGCCACAACATCGTTCATACATTTGATGAACAACGTGTTTCGGCCTTATCTCGACTCATTCGTGATTATTTTCATTGATGATATTCTGGTATACTCACGTAGTCAGGAGGAGCACGTGAAGCATTTGAGAGTTGTGTTACAGAGGTTGAGGGAGGAGAAGCTTTATGCAAAGTTCTCCAAGTGTGAGTTCTGGCTCAGTTCAGTGGCTTTCTTGGGGCACGTGGTGTCCAGTGAGGGTATTCAGGTAGATCTGAAGAAGAAAGAGGCGGTTCAGAGTTGTCCCAGACCATCCTCAGCCACAAAATTCATAGCTTTCTTGGTTTGGTAGGCTATTAACGTCGATTCGTTAGGGTTTTTCATCTATAGCATCAACCTTGACCAAATTGACTCAAAAGGGTGCTCCATTCAGGTGGTCGGATGAGTGTAAGGTGAGCTTTTAGAAGCTCAAGACTGCTTGACAACAGCTCCAGTGTTAGTTTTATCATCAGCTTCAGGTTCATATACAGTGTATTGTGATGCTTCAAGAGTGGGTATTGGGTGTGTGTTGATGCAGGAGGGTAGAGTCATTGCTTATACTTCTCGTCAGTTGAAGCCCCATGAGAAAAACTACCCCTTTCATGATCTAGAGTTGGCTACCATTGTTCACGTATTGAAGATTTGGAGGCATTATCTTTATAGTGTATCTTGTGAGGTGCTTACTGATCATCGTAGCCTCCAGCACTTGTTCAAACAGAAGGATCTCAATTTAAGGCAGCGGAGATGGTTGGAGCTGCTAAAGGACTATGATATCACTATCTTGAACCATCTGGGGAAGGCCAACGTAGTAGATGATGCTTTGAGTAGGAAGGCAGTGAGTATGGGGAGTTTGGTGTATATTCCTGTTGGGAAGAGACTTCTTGTAGTTGATGTTCAGGCCTTGGCCAATTGGTTCGTGAGGTTGGATATTTCAGAGCCAAGTCGGGTATTGGCTTGTGTGATTTCTTGGTCTTCCTTGTTTGATCTCATCAGAGAGAGCTAGTATGATGATCCTTATTTTCTTGTCCTTAGGGACAGGGTTCAGCACAATGAAGCCAGAGATGTGACTATTGGTGATGATGGGGTGTTGAGGATGCAGGGCCGGATATGCATGCCCAATATGGATGGGCTTCGGGAGCTAATTCTAGATGAGGCCCATATCTCGTGGTATTCCATCCATTCGGGTTTTGCAAAGATGTATCAGGATCTGAGACAGCATTATTGGTGGAGGAGGATGAAGAAGGACATTGTGGGATATGCAGTTCGGTGTCTCAATTGTCAGTAGTTGAAATATGAGCATCAGAGATCGGGTGGCTTGCTTCAGTAGATGGATATTCCAGAGTAGAAGTGGGAGCGGATCACCATGGACTTCGTAGTTGGGGTCCCACGGACTTTAAAGAAGTTCGATGCTATTTGGGTAATTGTGGATCGGCTTACCAAGTCCGTACACTTTATTCCTGTGTGTACTACCTATTTTTCAGAGCGATTGGCAGATATCTATATCTGGGAGATTGTTCGTTTGCATGGTGTCCCAGTTTACATCATTTCAAATAGAGGTACTCAGTTTACTTTGCAGTTTGGAGGGCCGTGCAGAGAGAGTTGGCTACTCAGGTTGAGTTGAGCACACTTTTTCACCCTCAAATGGACAGGCAATCCGAACGCACTATTCAGATATTGGAGGACATGTTACGTGCTTGTTTCATTGATTTTGGAGGGTCATAGGATCATTTTATACCGCTCACGGAGTTTGCTTATAATAACAGTTATCAGTCAAGTATTCAGATGGCTCCATATGAGGCTTTATATGGGAGACGGTGTAGATCTCCAGTCGGTTGGTTTGAGCTGGGTGAGGCTAGGCTTTTGGGTACAGACTTGGTGTAGGATGCTTTGGAGAAGGTGAAGGTGATTCAGGAGCGACTTCGTATAGCGCAGTCGAGACAAAAGAGTTATACTGATAGGAAGGTTCGTGATGTGTCCTATATGGTTGGTGAGAAGGTTCTACTGAAGGTTTCACCCATGAAGGGCTTTATGAGATTTGAGAAGAAGGGTAAATTGATTCCTCGGTTCATTGGTCCTTTTGAGGTGCTTTGGAGGATTGGGGAGGTGGCTTATGAGCTTGCTTTGCTACCCAGCTTATCGAGTGTGCATCCAGTATTTCATGTTTTTATGCTCCGGAAGTATATTGGTGATCCGTCTCATGTTTTGGATTTCAGCACGGTTCAATTGGACAGTGATTTGACTTATGATGTGGAATCAGTCGCTATTTTGGAACGTGAGGTTCGAAAGTTGAGATCAAAGAATATAGCTTCAGTGAAAGTGCAGTGGAGAGGTCGGCCCGCGGAGGAGGCTACCTGGGAGACCGAGCGGGAAATGCGGAGCAGATATCCTTACCTAATTGAGGCTTCAAGTATGTTTCTTGACTCGTTCGAGGATGAACGTTTGTTTAAGAGGGGAAGGATGTAACGACCCGGCCAGTTTTTTTATGAGTTACTGCTCCATTTCCACCATTTCTACTTCTTTATGTGTTGTTCAGCTGTATTTCATTGCATCGTGTTGGTTAGTTTGGGTTTGGAGTGGTTTTGTAGAGAAATGAGACACTTAGTTTCTTAAGTTGGCCTTTTAGTTGGAAAATTTAACCGAAAGTTGACTTGTAAGTAAACGATCCTAGAATTTGGTTTTTATGATTTGGATAGCTCAGGAGGTGATTTAGGATTTAGGAGCGTGATCGGAATGGGTTTTGGAGGTCCGGGGTAGATTTAGGCTTGAATTGGCGAAATTGGAATTTTGGCGTTTTCCGGTTGGTAGTTGAAATTTTGATATAGGGATAGGAATGGAATTCCAGAAGTTAGAGTAGGTCCGTTGTGGAATTTAGGACGTGTGTGCAAAATTTCAAGTCATTCGGACGAGGTTTGATAGACTTTTTGATCGAAAGCGGAATTTGGAAGTTTTTGGAATTCTTAGGCTTGAATCTGATGATGATTTGATGTTTTGATGTTGTTTTGTGCGTTCTGAGGGTTGGAACAAGTTTGAATGATGTTATGGGACGTGTTGCATGTTTGGTTGAGGTCCCGAGGGCCTCAGGTGAGTTTCGGGTGGTTAAACGGATCTAATCCTTATTTTGAAAGTTGTAGATTTTCCTTCAGTTCTGTTGCAGAAATTTCTTCTTCGCGATCGCATGAGGAGGCTCGCGATCGCGTAGAGCATTTGTAGAGGCAGTCCAGGTTGTTCTTCGCGTTTGCGTATTTGGAGCTGCGATCGAGAGAGTTGTTCAGGTAAAGCATCGCGAACGCGTGGGTTAATTCGCATTCGCGTAAGGTTAAGTGGATTAGAGTTTGACCACGCATTTGTTCATCACGAACGCGGTCCCTGGTTCGCGATCGCGTAGGAGTAGGGCTGATGTGTATCGCGTTCGCATGGGAATAGACGCGTTCACGTAGGGTTAATTCTGAGTTAGCAAAGTTTGTGTTTCACGATCGCGATGGTCTTCCTGCGATCGCGATTAAGGAAATTAACCTGGGCAGAATATTTGAATAGCCATGTTCGCCATTTTTGGTCTATCTTCCACCATTTTTGAGCAATTTTTGAGCTTTTTGAGAAGGATTGAAGAGGGAATCAACGGGAAACACTCGGAGGTAAGAATTTTGGACTCAATACTCGATCCTATTATGATTTCTACCTAATTAGACATGAAATTTGTGGAATCTAAAGTCTAAAATTGGGGAGTTAGAGCTTGAAATTGAAGACTTTGATTTGAGGATTTGAGGGGCCGTTTGTGGTCGGATTTTGATGTATCTGATATGTATGAACTCGTGAGAGTGTAAGAATTCTAGTTTTTTTATTTTTATCGAAATCCTAGATGTGGGCCCGGGGGTCGGGTTTGGCCAATTTCGGGATTTTTAATGTAAATTGGTTATTTTCGAGTGGGCTTTGTTCCCTTACCATATTTTGATGGTATAAATCTGTTTTTGGTTAGATTTGGAGCATCCGGAGGCCGAGTCGAGAGGCAAAGGCATTGCGGGCTAGAGTTTAGATCGGATTGAGGTAAGTAATAATTGTAAATACTGTCCTGAGGGTACGAAACCCCGGATTTCACATCATTGTGCTACTTTGAGGTGACGCATACGCTAGATGACGAGCGTGGGGTCGTGCACCATTAGGGATTGTGACTTAGTCTGTCCCATACGACTGTTAAGTCATGTATTTGATTAAAACCTATTTGATATCATTGTGTTTTGGAAATTATTATCATGTTTTGGGGCTAAATGCCATATTTGGCCTTGTGCCAATGGCTTTGGACCCTTAGGGGCTTTTTACTGCTACTCCTCACTGTTTTGACTTCATAATTATACTTAGTCATGTTGTATTCTACTGTTTTCATAACTCAGCCATATTTACTCCGTTTTGATATTTTAAATGATATTTTGGGCTGAGCATCATGTTTTACTGTTGCCTGAGTGGCTTGAGAGATTCCTGACTAAGTGAGGACAAGGGCCTGTATTGTGAGGATATTATGGGATCGGGCTGTGCGTCGCAGCAAGTTGTACTGATTCATGATTATGAGGCCGAGGGCCTGATTTGTTACACTACGAGGTGGCTTGTTATGAGACCGAGGGCCAGTTTGATTATGCCACGATATGGCTTGTTATAGTGCTTGGGCTGTAGGAGCCCCTCCGGAGTCTGAACACCCCCCCAGTGAGCGTGGGTACCCAGTGTGAGATGTGATATTGCCCGAGGGGCTGTTGTTGTTTCATGTTATTGTGTGAGGAGCTGATACGAGTGATTGTGAGATAGCCCGAGGGGCTGGTTCTATTGATATTTTTCCCGATGGGCGGTTGTGGTACATGTTTTGCCCGAGGGGCTGTTTACGTTTCTATCCTTTTTCTCACTATTTTTATCACTCATTTGAAACTATTAAAAGATGTTTTAAAAAGGTTTTACTGAACTGAGATGTTTTACGAGTTTTATTGCTTTACTGCATTGATTAGGACTTATACTATTTTTTATGATGTGGCATTATGTTGTGGTTTACGTGTTTTCTTACTGCTCGGCTACCTTTACTCTTATTACTTATTGAGTTGGCGTACTCACATTACTGCCTGCACCCTGTGTGCAGATCCAGGAGTCTTGGGTCGCGATAGTGAGTGTTGATCAGCTTTCCAGCAGGTCTCCAGGTTGACTAGGTAGCTGTTTGGCGTTCGCAACCCAGTGCTTCTCCTTCCTATCTTATTCAGCTTTGTATTAGTATTTGTCTTCAGACTGTGTTGTCTTTTCTTATTCCTAGACGAGTTGTAGTTTCTCATGACTGGTGACACCCCGATGTCGGGCTGTGTTGTGTTTCCACACTGTCTACTTTAACTTATATTATGGGATTTTAGCTATTTAATGGTTTTAAATGACTTATTATAAATGTTTGGTTGGTTATGGGATTTGTGTTGGCTGGCCTAGTTTTGCTATAGGCGCCATCACGACCGGGTCCGTTTTAGGGTCGTGACATTATTAAATTTTTCCCATTTTAATTATGTACGAAGTCCTAAATTTAGGACTTTAAAATCAATTATTTTGTCTTATATAAATTTTCCTTATTTGAATAAGGAATACCGAAATTTCTTAATATTTTAATTAGAAAAATAAATAAAAAGAAAACAAACCTAAAGTATGTGCCCTTCTTCTTCTTCCAAAGTTCTTGCATTATTTGGTGGCAATAGCTAATATATGTGTTAAAGTTTATACATAATACTTTATTTTTGTTAAAGTTTACTATACATGTAACGATCAAGCCGGTTGTTTTGAGAGTATTAGCCCTGATTCCCTATTTACTCCTTTCCCGTATCATTTTATGCTTATGTGACTTGCCGAAAAGTTTTATTTTTGGTTTAGGAGTGATTTTGGACACTTAGTGCCTAAAACGGAAGCTCAAGTTCTAGGATTTTGACCGTAGTAGGAACTATATGAAGATGACTCCGGAATGGAGTTTCATTAGTTTCGTTAGCTCTGTTGGGTGATTTTGGACTTAAGAGCGTGTCCGGATTGTGATTTGGAGGACCGTAGCTCATTTAGGATTGACATGGCGAAAGTCGAATTTTTGGGAAGATTGACCAGGAGTTGACGTTTTGATATCAGGGTCGGATTCTGATTTCGGAAGTTGGATTAGGTCCATAATATTGAATATGACTTGTGTGCAAGATTTGAGGTCAATCGGACGTGATTTAATAGGTTTCGGCATTAGTTGTAGAAGTTTGAAGTTTCAAAGTTCATTAAGTTTGAATTGGAGTGTGATTCGTATTTTTAGCATTGTTTGATGTGGTTTGAAGGCTCGGCTAAGTTCATATGATGTTTTAGGGCTTTTTGGTATCTTTGTTTGAAGTCCCGGGGGCCTCAGGTAGATTACATATGGTTAACAGACTAGTTTTGGACTTGTTGGAATTGCAGAAAAATCTGGTGTTCAGTTGCTGGTTTCCTTCTTCGTGTTCGCGAGGGGGGTTTCGCATTCATGAAAAGGAACTAGAGGCAGGAGAGGATTTCTGCTTCACGTTCGCGAAGTGGGAGCCGCGATCGCAAAGGTGTGTATAGTGGTGCATCGCGAACGTGTGAATGGTATTGCGTTCGCATAGAGGAAGTGGAGTAGCTGGGACCCCAAGGCATTTGTTCTATGCATTCGTGTAGTAGGCGTCACATTCGCGAAGAGGTGAGTCAGTTATGAATCGCGTTCGCGAGAGGGTCCTCGCGTTCGCGTAGAAGGATTTTTGGTCAGTAACTATTTGTGCTACGCGAAAGCGAGAGTGAGGCTGCGTTCGCAAAGAAGGATTTACCTGGGCAACAGTTTATATTTCAAAAACGAGGGTTTTGCCATTTTTATCAAAACTTGAGATAGAGAGCTCGAACTTGGACGAGATTTTGAGGGATTTTCATAAGCATCGATTGGGTAATAATTCTTCACTTGTTTTTAGTTACATCCTACTAGTCAATCATTAATTCTATCTTCTAAGTTAAGATTTGGGTTGAGAAATTTGGGAAAAGTGAGAAAAGATCTTCAACCACATATTTGGGTTTTGATTGAGATTTTGACATCAGATTTGACTAATTTGGTATGAGTGAACTCGTAGTTGAATGGATGTTCGTATTTTGTGAGTTTTACCCGATTCTGAGACATGGGCCCAGGTCAACTTTTTGGGGAGAATTTATAATTTCTTGCTAAAGTCTTGATTTCATTAATTAGATTAGTTTCTTATAGTTATATTTATGGTATATAATTTCTTTTGGCTAGATTTGGGCCATTTGGAGTCGGAAAATCGAGGAAAGGGTATTCTTATTTATTGACTGAACTTGGTTCGAAGTAAATGGCTTGCCTAATCTTATGTGGGGGAAATCCCATTTAGGATTTTGTAATGTTGTGATACTATTATGATATGTGAGTGCTGTGTACGCGAGGTGACGAGTGCGTCCATGGGTTAATTGTTGTAAAATCCGATTTTTACTGATAGTAACCTGTTACATCTTAATTGAGTTATACCAGCATGTGTAGTTATCTTGTTTAGCGTAATATCACATGTCTATGTGTCTTAAATTCTTATTTGAATTCTGTGCAGCATGCTTAGTTGAATTCCTATTTTTCCTTGATTTGTATTTGTCTTAAATTGTGGAGTTCTTGCTGTTAAATGTTTTTTCCATATGTTTTGAGTTGTGTGTTTATTTTGGGACTACGAGGCGGTATCTTGGGAGATCCCCTTGTATATTTACTTTTGGGACTACGAGACGGTACCTCGAGAGATCCCCCTACACATTTACTTTTGGGACTACGAGGCGGTACCTTGGGATATCCCCTTGCATATTTACTTTTGGGACTACAAGATGGTATCTCGGGAGATCCCCTGTTGAGCATTTACTTTTGGGACTACGAGACGGTATCTCGGGAGCGCCCTTGTTGTTTATTTCTATGTGTTGCGTTATTACTTTCTATAGAATTCTCCTTGTTAGATTCTCAGTCTTTTCACGTTATTATATCTTCTGTCTTACTTATTATATACCAGTAGGGCCCTGACCTAACCTCGTCACTACTCTACCGAGGTTAGGCTTGGCACTTACTAGGTATCATTGCAGTGTACTCATTCTACTCTTCTACATATGTTTTGTTTGCAGATTCGGGTACCTCCTACCAGCCCTGTTATTAGTTGCGTACTTGCTACTGCTAAGGAGACTTCAAGGTATATCTGCTAGCGTTCGCAAACCGCGGAGTCCCCCTCTATCCCTTTTACATTGTTCCTCCTTTATTTCTTCTATTTACTGATGTATAGAAACAATTAGACAGAGTCTTAGAGCTTGTGACTTATGATTACCGGATTTTGGGAATATTGTTACACTCGATCTGTTGGTTATTTGTACATGCCGAGCGTCATTTTCCGTTATATAGTTTTCTGATGAAAATTAGTTATTGATTCTGTCTTTATTTTTTATTATTCCGCAAATTATTAGGCTTACCTAGTTGTAGAGACTAGGTGCCATCACGACATCTTACAGAGGGAGAATTGGGTAGTGACAAGTTGGTATCAGAGCTCTAGATTCATAGGTGTCGTGAGTCCTAAGCAGGATTAGTAGAGTCTCTCGAATCAATACGGAGACGTCTGTACTTATCTTCAGGAGGCTACAGAACTATTAGGAAAAATTTCACTTCTTTTGATTCCTTGTCATGCAAAATAGTTGACTTCGGAATTCTAAACTTTTGTCTTCTATTCTCTCATAGATGGTGAGGACACGTACAACCGGATCAGATGACCAGGCATCCACGCCCCTTGCTAGAGCCACGAGAGGCCGGGGTCGGGGTAGAGGCTGAGGATGTCCACTATAGCCCGAGCACCCGTACGAGCAGCTACAGAGGAGCCACCAGTAGCTTTTGTCGGAGCACAAGCATCTGAGACGCATGTTGCTGCACAAGCTCTTCAAGAGACCCTTGCACAGTTCCTGAGCATGTTCAGTACTCTAGCTCAGGTAGGGTTGATCCCACTTTCTCCTACCATATCTCAAGCAAGAGGAGAAGCACAGACTCCTACAGCCCGTACCCCAGAGCAGCGAGTTCAGGTCAACCAAGTTCCAAAGGTCATACCAGTGCAACCGGTAGCCCCAGTTTGGCTTGGGGGTAGGGCAGCAGTTTCTGAGGTGGAGGAGCTCAGGCTCGAGAGGTGCAAGAAGTACCACCCTCCTACTTTCAGTGGCTTATCGCAGACGATTCCCACGATTTTTTTGAGAAGTGCCACTGTATCCTCCATACTCTAGGTGTAGCGGAGTCGAGTGGGGTTTCTTTCACTACGTTCCAGCTTAGAAGAGCAGCCTATCAGCCTATCGAGAGAGGGTCCGTCAGTTTATCAAGGGGCTTAACCCCAGTATCAGCCTTAGTATGGCCTGGGAGTTGGAGATGGATATTGCATACCAACACTTTGTGAGGATTGCTAAGAGATTGGAGGGTATGCTTGCTTAGGAGATAGATGAGGGGGAGGCCAAGAGGTCTCGAGAGTTTGGCACTTATAGTGGTACTCGTGCCCCAACAACAGCTCGTCATGGTAGGGGCTATGTGATTCGCCCTGTTCATTCAGCACTTCCAGTTTCCAGTGGTATTCTTGCCATTCCTAGGCCCAGGAGCCTTATTATGCACCGCCAATATCTAGTGCACCTCCTGCATGGGGTGTTTTCAGTGGTCAGTCCAGCAGACCCAGCCCGAGCTAGCCACAACAGCCATGCCCTCCAATCCTTGTTTTGAATGTAGCGACATTACCCATATGGTGAGGGATTGCCCCAGACTTAGAAAGGGTGCACCTCCACAGACTTCTCAAGCATCGCGTGCTACACCAGGTCCCCAGGCTACGATTATAGCACCAACTACCACTCCACCTGCTCAGGCAGCTCGAAGTGGAGGTCGGGAAGGTAGAGGTCGCCCTAAAAAGGGAGGACAGGCCAGATATTATGCCCTTCCTACTCGTACATAGGTAGTTGCTTCCGAGTCTGTCATTACAGGTATTGTGCCGATCTATCATAGAGATGCATCAGTATTATTTGATCCAGACTCCACTTATTCTTATGTGTCATCTTATTTTGCTCCGTATTTGGGCGTACCCCATGATTCTTTGAGTTCTCCTGTTTATGTGTACACACATATGAGAGATTCTATTGTTGTTGATTGTGTATATCAGTCGTGTTTGGTTGTTCTTAGTGGTTTTGACACCAGAGTCGATTTATTATTGCTCAGTATGGTAGACTTTGATATTATTTTGGTCATAGACTAGTTGTCGCCCCATTATGCTATTCTTGATTGTTACGCCAAGACTGTGACACTGGCTATTCTAGGATTATCACAGTTAGAGCGGAGAGGTACCTTAGAGTATACTCCCAGGATAGTTATTTCATTTCTTAAATCTCAACGAATGGTTGAGAAGGGGTGTGACGCGTATCTAAATTATGTGAGAGATGCTAGTATTGATACCCCTACAGTTGAATCAGTCCAAGTAGTGAGGGATTAACTAGATGTATTTCTAGCTGATCTTCCGGGCATGTCACCCGACAGAGATATCGACTTTGGTATTGATTTGTTGCTGGGCACTCAGCCCATATCTATTCCTCCATATCGTATGGCTCTTCCAAAGTTGAAGGATTTGAAGGAACAGTTACAGGAATTGCTTGATAAGGGCTTCATTCGACCTACTTGGGGTGTCCCAGTCTTGTGTGTGAATAATAAGGATGGTTCTATGTGTATGTGCATTGATTATCGCCAGTTGAACAAAGTTACAGTGAAGAACATGTATCCATTGCCTCGTATTGATGACATATTTGATCAATTACAGGGTTCCAGAGTGTTTTCCAAGATTGACTTGCGTTCAGGCTATCATCAGTTGAAGATTTTGGAGCCAAATATCCCGAAGACTGCTTTCAAGAATCGGGTATGGTCACTACGAGTTTCTTGTGATGTCATTTGGGTTGCCCAACACCCCAACAACATTTATATATTTGATGCATAGTGTATTCTGACCCTATTTTGACTCATTCATCATTGTGTTTATTAACGACATTTTGGTGTACTCTCAGAGTCAGGAGGATCATGAGCAGCACCTGAGGACTGTGCTTCAGACCTTGAGAGAAAAGAAGTTATATGCAAAATTCTCAAAGTGGGAGTTATTGTTAGATTCAGTGGCATTTTTGGGTCCTGTAGTGTCGAGTGAGGGGATCAAGGTGGATCTGAAGAAGGTGGAAGCAGTGTAGAGTTGGCCCAGACTGTCCTCAGCTACGACGATCCAGAGTTTTCTTGGTTTGGTGGGGGTATTACTGTTGATTTGTAGAGGGTTTCTCAGCTATTGCAGCACCTATGACCAGGCTAACCAGAAGGGTGCTCCGTTCAGGTGGACAGAGGAGTGTGAGGAAAGCTTTCAAAAGCTCAAGACAGTTTTGACTACGACCCCAGTATTGGTATTGCCTACAGGTTCGGGGTCTTACACTATATGTTGTGATGCATCGCGGACTGGTCTCGACGGGGTGTTGATGCAGAATGGTAGGGTGATTGCCTATGCGTCCAGAGAGTTGAAGGTGCATGAAAAGAACTATCATGTCCACAACCTTGAGTTAGCAGATATTGTTCATGCCTTAAAGATTTGGAGGCACTATTTGTGCGGTGTCCCTGGTGAGATCTACACTGATCACCGGAGTTTGCAACATCTGTTCAAACATAAGGATCTTAACTTGCATCATCGGAGGTGGTTAAAGCTGCTTAAGGATTATGATATCACCATTCTATACCATCCCGGAAAGGCCAATGTGGTGGATGATGCCTTGAGTCGCAGGGCGGAGAGTTTGTGGAGCTTAGCATATCTACTAGCAGCAGAGAGGCCATTAGCATTAGATGTTCAGGCCTTGGCCAACCAGTTTATTAGATTGGATATTTTTGAGCCGAGTCGAGTTTTGGCTTGTATGGTCTCTATGTCTTCTCTTTATGACCGTATTAGGGAGCGTCAATATGATGACCCTCATCCGCTTGTCCTTAAGGATGCGGTTCAGCATAGTGATGCTATGGAGGTCACTATTGGAGATGATGGTGCATTGAGGATGCATGGCAAACTATGTGTGCCCAATGTAGATAGTTTGTGTGAGTTGATTCTCCAGGAGGCTCACAGTTCGCAGTAATACATTCATCCGAGCGCCGTGAAAATGTATTAGGACTTAAGGCAGCATTATTGGCAGAGGAGAATGAAAAAGGACATAGTGGAATATGTAGTAAATTGCCAGCATGTGAAGTATGAGCATCATCGGCCGGGTGGATTACTTTAGAAGCTAGAGATCCCGGAGTAGAAATGGGAGTGGATCACTATGGATTTTGTTGTTGGATTTCTATGGACTCAACAGAAGTTTGATGCTCTTTGGGTAATTGTGGATAGGCTGACCAAGTCAGCTAATTTCATTCCTGTGATGACTACTTATTCTTCCGAGCAGCTGGCTTGAGTTTATATCTGCAAGATTATCAGGATTTATGGCGTGCGGGTATCTATATTCTCTGACTGGGGTACCCAGTTTACATCGCGGTTTAGAAGGTCGTACAACATGAGTTAGGTACTCAGGTTGAGTAGAGCACAATATTTCACACTCATACAGACGGACAGTCCGAGCATACTATTCAGATACTGGAGGATATGCTCTATGCATGATTGATAGAGTTTGTAAATTCTTGGGATCAGTTCTTGCCACTTGTGGAGTTTGCTTACAACAACAGTTATCAATCGAGCATTCAGCTGGCACCGTATGTGGCTCTGTATGGAATGCGGTGTCGGTTTCCAGTGGATTGGTTTGAGCCGGGCGAGGCTAGGCTATTGGGTACACACTTGGTTCAGGATACATTGGAGAAGGTTAAGGTGATTCGGGATCGACTTCGCATAGCCCAGTCCAGACAGAAGAATTATGCGGATCGGAAGGCTCGCGATGTTGCATTCATGGTTGGGGAGCAGTTCTTACTCTAAGTTTCACCCATGAAGGGTGTTATGAGGTTTGGGAAGAAGGGCAAGATGAGCCCAAGGTTTATTGGCCCATTCGAGGTGTTGCAGCGAGTTGGGAAGGTTGCTTATGAGCTTGTCTTGCCTCTTAGCCTAGCAGGAGTTCATCCAGTATTTTATTTTTCTATGCTCCGGAAGTATCACGGCGATCCGTCTCATGTGTTGGATTTCAGCTCAGTCCAATTGGACAAGGATTTATCTTATGTTGAGGAGTCGGTGTCTATGTTGGACAAGCAGGTTTGAAAGCTGAGGTCAAAGAACATTGCTTCAGTGAAGGTTCAGTGGAGGGGTCAGCCTATCGAGGAGGCGACTTTGAAGACCAAACATGTTATGCGCAGCCGTTATCCTCATCTTTTCAGCACTTCAGGTATGTCTCTATACTCATTCGAGGACGAACGATTATTTTAAGAGGTGGAGGATGTAACGACCCAGCCGGTTGTTTTGGGAGTATTAGCCCCGATTCCCTATTCACTACTTTCTCCGTATCATTTTATTCATATGTGACTTGTTGGGAGGTTTTATTTTTGATTTTGGAGTGATTTGGGAAACTTAGTCCCTAAAATGGAAGCTTAAGTTCTAGGATCTTGATTGTAGTTAGAACTGTGTGAAGATGATTCCGAAATGGAGTTTCGTCGGTTCTATTAGATCTGTTGGGTGATTTTAGACTTAGGAGCATGTCTGGATTGTGGTTTGGAAGTTCATATCTGATTTAGGCTTGAAATGGCGAAAGTCGAATTTTTGGGAAGTTTGACCGGGAGTGCATTTTTTGGTATCGAGGTCGGATTCTGATTCCGGAAGTTGTAGTAGGTCCGTAATGTCGAATATGACTTGTGTACAATATTTGAGGTCAATCAGACGTGATTTGATAGTTTTTGGCATCGTTTGTAGATGTTTGAAGTTTCAAAGTTCATTAAGTTTGAAGTGGAGTGTGATTCGTATTTTTAGCGTTGTTTGATGTGGTTTGAAGGCTCGATTAAGTTCGTATGATGTTTTAGGACTTGTTCGTATGTTTGGTTAAGGTCACGGGGGCCTCGGGGTGATTCTGAATGGTTAACGAACTAGTTTTGAACTTGTTAGAAATGTAGAAAAATCTGGTGTTCAGTTGTTAGTTTCCTTCTTCACGTTTGCGAGGGGAGTTCCGCGTTCACGAAAGGGAGCTGGAGGTAGGAGAGCATTGAGCTTGGTTCGAGGTAAGTGTCTTGCCTAACCTTGTGGGGGGGAATCCCCTTAGGATTTGGTACTGTTGTGATACTACTGTGATATGTGAGCACTGTGTACGCGAGGTCACGAGCGCGTACACGGGCTAATTTTTGTAAAATCCAGTTTATACTAAGTAGTAACCTGCTACATCTTAATTGAGTTATACAAGCATGTGTAGTTTTCATGTTTAGCCTAATATCGCATGTCTACGTGTCTTAAATGCTTATTTGAATTATGTGCAACATGCTTGGTTGAATTTTTATTTTTCCTTGATTCGTAACAGTCTTAAATTGTAGAGTTCTTGCTATTAAATGTTGTTTCCATATGTTTCGAGTTGTGTGTTTATTTTTGGGACTACGAGGTGGTACCTCGGGAGATCTGCTTGCATATTTACTTTTGGGACTACGAGACGATATTTCGAGAGATCCCTATTGAGCATTTACTTTTGGGACTACGAGACAATATCTCGGGAGCGCCCCTGTTGTTTATTTCTATGTGTTGCGTTGTTATTTCTGTAGAATTCTCCCTGTTAGATTCTCAGTCTTTTCACATTATTATATCTTCTGTCTTACTTATTATATGCCAGTAGAGCCCTGACCTGACCTCGTCACTACTTTACCGAGGTTAGGCTTGACACTTATTGGGTACCGTTGTGGTGCACTCATCCTACTCTTCTACACACGTTTGGTGTGCAGATCCAAGTACCTCCTACCAGCCTCGCTATTAGTTGTGCACTTGCTGCTGCTCCAGAGACTTCAAAGTCTATCTGCCAGTGTCCGCAGACCTCGGAGTCTCCCTCTATCCCTTTTATGTTGTTCCTCCTTTATTTCTGCTAGTTATTGATGTATAGAAACAGTTAAACAAAGTCTTAGAGCTTGTGACTTGTGATTACCCCGTTTTGAAAATATTGTTACACTCGATTTGTTGGTTATTTGTACATGCCGAGTGGCATTTTTCCGTTATATAGTTATCTGATGAAAATTAGTTGTTGATTCTGTCTTTA
Organism: Nicotiana sylvestris; assembly: GCF_000393655.2. Taxonomy (NCBI): domain Eukaryota; kingdom Viridiplantae; phylum Streptophyta; class Magnoliopsida; order Solanales; family Solanaceae; genus Nicotiana; species Nicotiana sylvestris. Next base: position 174,941,528 of record NC_091064.1, on the reverse strand, counting down.
TTTTCGATTATTCCGCAAATTGTTTGGCTTACCTAGTCGTAGAGACTAGGTACCGCCGCGACATCTTACGGAGAGAGAATTAGGTCGTGACAGTACACGATATCCTTATGGATGAAATTATTATTTTTTTGGTACAAAATTCTAAATAATTGTTATAGAGACCACCATAAAACAGGAATAAAATTTTAAAGTAGAATGGCATTCACGAAAATAATATCAAATTGTTGATCGGCTAATAATCCGCGCCATGTTTGAGAGTGATTTAGGTGTTCTGCTTAAATTTAACAATAAATTATAGACTATTTTGGTAAATAAACTATAATTTTTAAATATTCTTCAAATTTCTATTATATAGAAATGGAAAAATGATCGATCAAGGGCATATATGCCATTTTATAAAACTCCTGCATTGTTTGCATTTTTTATTTAACGCCCCTCCTTACATTTCTTAACATGTAACGTTTGATACAATGTGGACCCACAGCTCTCCTTTTTGCATGAAGTAGTGTGAAACTTTTTTTCTTAAATGCACTGTATGTCAGTGTTAATTAGACATTTTAGCAAGAAGTGCTGTGAGCTTTCTCATTTGGTAAAATTTTTAATTTTATTTTAGTCAAATAGTAGATTTTTTCATAGAGGAAGTAAAATTAATTTTTAAATAATAGGGCAACAAAAAGAAGTATCGATAGATATTTACAAGATTTTCATATACCTATACTATTTTTAAGCAGTTTAAAAATGAAAATGAAATGGTTTCATCTATCCACACTTTTTGAAAGTGATTTCAAACTGAAAATTTTTTATATTCAAAAGTAATTTTAAAAAGTATAGTTTGTTAAACCTCAAAAGTTAATTTAAGTAATGAAATTTATTCCTACTATACTGAGAGGCTATATGTTATATACTTAATTGATGTAAAAATATAATCTATATGGTTTGAACTCCATTTTTCCATGATAAGTTTTCAACTATCAATAAATTATCTTAAATACTACCTGTTATAATTTTTATATTGTTTCTTTATGAAAATTAACATATGATAATTCTATAAAAAATAAAAACATTTCTTTCATCTTCTTCAATTGAGGAAAAAATTAAAATCCGTATAATTTATATAGGCTTCTATCAAATATTTATTATTTTATCATCAGTTAACATTATTTTAAATGAGTTATAATAAAATATAATTTGAACTGCTATATTGAGTTCCTACAACTTATATCATGTAAAAAATATAACGATACAAAAAAATAATTTATATCATATTAACATTTGTTTTAGTGTCTATTCTTCTCTTTGTTTGAAGTAGTAAATTGCCTCATTAGGAATGCAAATCCTCTTGGAAGTTCTCTTAGCTTATTGTACTAAAAAAATTCTTAATTTTGATGTATACAAGATATGAAGTAAAATTATAGTTTTTTTTCCATCTTTTATCGTATTATAAGGAATGACATTTCTTTCATCGAGTAGCTAACGGTTCCCACAGTCGAAACACTTGCAAGATCAATTTGGATGTATTCTAGATTAGTTTACAGAAGATAGATTGATATGCTTTTTATCTAGAAAATTATTAATATAGATGACACTTGTAGCTTTTTAATGTATTCTCTTGTAAAATATTCGAATACCGTGGGAAAATAATACCATTGATATCAATTTTTCAATTTGATGTATGTGTTTGACATTAACCGGAGGTTAAAATGAGTATTATAGCACATACTCTTTTTATGTTAATTGAAGCAACTTAAACAAGTTATAATTTGTAGCTTAATTTTATGTAAATTTCTTAAAATAAATTAATTGTAAATTGTGATCCCCAATATCATTCTCTATCCATGATTAAATGCATATAATAATGATAATTTATTCATTAAAAAAGGAATTTTTTCATTCATATACATTATTTAAAACCTTATTACAAAAAATATCCATATTTTGATATTTATCCGACCTAATCACATTTTAATTACAAAATATATATCATCCACCTTATCTACAACTTTCCAAGCAGCTAAATTGTTCAAAAGTGGTATAATAAACATTGTCGTCTTCATACTCCGTTTTCTCTCTGCTGTTTTCAGAGTTTTCAAATTTGAAGCTTTTTCTCTCGGTCTCTCTCGCATTCGGATTTGGAGTTTTCATTTTTAAAGTCACCAAATATCAATGTTGCTGCTTCAATCAGCAAACCCATGAATCCCTGTTCCTCTTTTAGTTCCCCAATTTGGTGTAGTTCTTTGCTCGTTTCAGAAACATCATTACTGTCAAGCTGGAAATTTTCTATAATTTCCTCTTCGATATTCCCAAATGGTTCCTCTAATAGTATAAACGAAAGAGATTTTTATGTGGCCTGGTATACTCCATGAACTGTCTATCACGCAATTCTTATTTTTTAACTTTTTTTGTTGGTTACTTGGTCTATATACTGACTTTGCTACAACACTTATCTACAATTTTTATACATTATTTTTAACCAATTAAATAAAACTACAATATCATACAACTTAAATATAATTTTTATATATTTTTTATACAATATATCTTTTATATATTTTGTATCTGATTTATACATAGTAAAAACAAATTTCATACAACTATTATACAACTTATCTACAATTTACCTACAACTTATCTACAATTTTCATACATTATTTCAACTCGATTATATACAACTCCAATAATACAACTTGAATACAATTTTTATACAATATTGTTCAGCTTTCATGCAATATATATATATATATATATATATATATATATATATATATATATATATATATATATATATATATATATATATATAAACAACACAATATAATTTTTCTACAACTTTACTACAATTTCTGAAGTATAATGTATGTCATGTCTTCTTCTTCTTCTTTCAATCTGAAATTCAACCAAAATCAAGTCTAATCTTCACCAAAACACCCTCAAAATTGAGATATAAACTCCAAACAATATTCCCAATTATTTGCAAAAACACCCAATCCAAACAAATAATGATTTTTGAAAACCCAAATTCGATTTCAAAGCTTCAAAGCTTTTTAATGGTTGTCAATGATGGAATTGTTACTCTCCTTTCATTTGTTTTACATTACTGGAATTAGGGATTGAGAGACAGAGAGAGACGTAGAGAGAACTCCCAATTATTTACAACAACACCAAATTCAAACAAATAATATTTTTTGAAAACCCAAATTCGAATTCAAAGCTTTTTAATGGCTGTCAATGATGGAATTGTTGCTCTCTTTTCTTTTGCTCTACATTACTGAAATTAGGGAGATATATATATATAGAGAGAGAGAGAGAGGGAGAGAGAGAAAATTGATTCCTAATATAAAGGGATACTCATTTAATTCCTAAAGTGTATATAATTGGTAAATTTGTATATAGGAGGTAATTAAATTAAAACTTGAGTAGGGAGGGTAATAAAGTTTCTAATATATATATATATATATATATATATATATATATATATATATATATATATATATATATATTCGACTTGGGTAAGTGTTCTATATCCGGAAGTGATTACATTTCATGAATCTATATCAATATTCATCGTTTATTTCGGATTTGGATGAAAGAAATTGAAGTTTTTGTAAAACTTTCCAAAAATGAAAATTTAGGATTTGAAGGTCCATTTGATATCGGAATTCGATAATTTTTGTATGGTTGAACTCGTATCGGAATGAGTTGTCGGATTTTATAAGTTTCGTCGGATTCCGAGATGTGGACCCTACGGGCAATTTTGAGCTAAATTTCGGATTTTTAATTTGGAAAATGTGTAAATTCATATGGAATTAATTCGTACGATTTATATTGAGTATATTGAATTATTATGACTAGATTTGAAGCTTCGGACAAATTCTCGAGGTAAAGGCTTGTTGGAATTTTGAATTGGTTGCAAAACGAGGTAAGTGTTTGGTCTAACCTTAGCTTGACGGATTAGGAGTTGTGTCCTATTTGCTATGTATTGTTTCTTGAGTACGACGTATAGGCATGGTGACGAGTATCTATACGTTAGTGTCAAGCATGTCTGTGAGTCTTATACTTTGATTAATGTGACTCTGTTTCGTATTGTTCATGCTCTATATGATAATTTCTATTGAGAAATATGACTTGTGGAAGTATTATTGAATTGTTGAACATTGTAGAGCATTGGCTCTAGTTAAGAATAGAATTGTTGAACATTATAGAGCATTGGCTCAAGCTGAGAATTGAATTGTTGAACATTGTAGAGCATTGGCTCAAGTTGAGAATTGAATTGTTGAACATTGTAGAGCATTGACTCAAGTTGAGAATTGAATTGTTGAACATTGTAGAGCATTGACTCAAGTTGAGAATTGAATTGTTGAACATTGCAGAGCATTGACTCTAGTTAAGAATAGAATTGTTGAACATTTTAGAGCATTGGCTCAAGTTGAGAATGAATTGTTGAACATTATAGAGCATTGTCTCAAATTGTGAATCGAGTTGTAAAGTAAATGTGAAAAAGAGAAGAGGTTGATGATATTATCTCCCTTGCCGGGATGTTGTTGCTTTGATATTCTCTCCCTTGCCGGGACGTTATTATTCATGATATTGTTTCCCTTGCCGGGGTTTTATTGTGATATTTTTTATTTTCCCTTGCCCAAATTGCTTTGTGATTGTTGCTTGGGTGAGGAAGAGTGATAAAGCACGAAGGGTGATGTCGTGCACATTTACATTATTCATATGGTGATGAAAGAGTGATAAAGCACGAAGGGTGATGCCGTGCCGCACGATGTACAATTCTGTGCCGATTATATTGATTTTATGGTGAGGATGAGAGTAAAAGACGAAGGGTGATGCCGTACAGTTTATATTGATTCTTATGGTAAGGACGAGAGTAAAATCACGAAGGGTGATGCCGTGCATTTGTCCTTGATTTTCCTGATTCTTGTTGATAATTGAATTATGGTTTTCCTTATATTCCTTTATTGGTTTCCTGTTAATACCTGATATTATTGACTTCCTTGCCTGGATTGCTTTGTGAATGTTGCTTGGGTGAGGAACAGTGTAAAGCACGAAGGGTGATGCCGTGCATGGTGAGGAAGAGTGTAAAGTACGAAGGATGATGCTGTGCATGGTGAGAACGAGAGTAAAAGCAAGAACGGTGATGTCGTGCACTTTCTGTTTGTTGTGTTTATTTGTTATTAACATTTCAAGTGTATTAACTGTTTAGATCCCTTTACACTGTTGTGATTCTTTGTGTTGGAATCCATAGTGTTTTCAATACCTCGCCGCATTTATATAAAGCTTTCAATACTTAAATTTTCAACAATTGTACTTTAATTAAAAAGAGTATTTTCTTTATTCAAATGATTTCTAAAAATAACTTCATCATTTCTTGTTGATTTCCTAATTGGGTTGGAAGTTGTACTCTACTTTATATTAAGTAAATAAGGCTCCTTGAACATTTTTTTTATTGTTTTGGGTTATGGAACATATGAACTGAGTAACCTGAGTATATTGTTGTGCAATGTGAGACAGAAATATGTGGGCACAAGGTGCCGGAAAAAATATTATGGTTTTATTTAATGGCACGTGAGTTGTCTGTGCGGTTGTGTTATAAATATGAGCACGAGGTGCCGTGAAATTTTGAAAGTGGGCTGAGACCTATATTATTTATGATTATGAAATGAGGTGTCACAAGGTGACCTTTACTCGAAAGAATTATATTCGGAAGGTGCTCATTTGAAAGCTATTTATTTGAAGGAAATATATATTTATTGAAAAGAATATTATCTTAGAGATTATTACTTGAAGGATTTTTAGGTGAAAGATTTATATTTGAAGGACTTGATTAATTGATTACACTTGTATTTATTATTTGTTGAAAAACATTTGTGTTGTTCTTGTTGCCTGCTATTTATATCACCGGTTGATCATTGTTGTTATCATTGTTATCTGCTTCCTATTATTTTGTACGCTATCTTGCACAGGTTTATTTGGTAGTCTGGTCCTAACCTCGTCACTACTTCGCCAAGGTTAGGCTAGACACTTACTAGCACATGGGGTCGGTTGTGCCGATACTACACTTCTGTACATTTTTGTGTACAGATCTAGGTATTTGATTGATAGTAGCTATTCGTTGCAGTGGAAACTCAAGGTAAACCTGCTGCAGCATTCGCAGTCCTCAGAGTCACCTTCAATTGTACTTATTTCCATTTGTTCCCTTTGTTTCGGAGCAGTGATGTATTTATTTTGTATAACTACTCCTAGAAAGGCTTGTGACTTGTAATACCGATTTTGGGAATTGTATTTTATTCAAAATAATTTAATTGAAGTTAGTAAATACCCATATTATTACAGTAAATGTTAGGCTTACCTAGTTTAGAGACTAGGTGTCATCACGACTTCTTTGGAGGAATTTTTGGGTCGTGACAAAAATAATCTTAGAGTACATAAATTTATTCAATAAAAAGGCGTTAGAACACAAAATAAAAAAGGTTAGTAGAGTATTAAGAATCAAACGGCCATACAATTGTCTGTTGAAGCATAATCAAAGCTAAATCCTGAACAAGAACAAGCTTTCAAGACTATATTATAAAGAGTCAACTCTGTTATAGTGGTATTATCTTTTGTAGATGCCTTCGACGGAATCGAAATAATATTTCTATGTCATGCATTACTTGCAAATATCAATCAAGAGGCATGATACTGTTAGCAATAATAACAAATAGTGTACCAGAAACGATTTTATTATGAGGTCAGTCACTTTAGATTTGATACCTCTTCAAACGACTAAAATAACCATCATAAATATATCAAGGCAGAGTAATGTTGCTAAATTTCTAAGGAAAGCAAACATGATAATATGGGATGAAGCACTTATGGCTAAGTGTCAAATGATCGAAATAATTTCCCGGAGTTCTGGAGATATATTGAATATAAATGAACCGTTTAGTGAAAAATTAATGATTTGGAAGGTTGTTTCTATCAACTACTAATAGTTCCAAAATCGACGAAAGCAGAGATTGTAAAACCTAGCTTGCCAAATTAGACTTATGGCCTCAAATGAAAAAAATTCAACTGATAAAAAATATAAAGTAAGAAAAGATCCATTATTTGGTAACTTCTTGCTTCGTGTCGGAAATGAAGAAGACCATCTAATAAAAGATGATTTCGTAATAATAGTGCATTTAAAAAGAAAAATATTTCTATCATTATTAAAACATAATTTGTGAAAATTACATGATAGAAATTAAAATGGTATCTTAGTCAACATAATTGAATATATTGATCAACTAAATAAAAGGTTGATTGCGGAATTTTATGGTAAAAATAAAATGTTTTTAGTTTTTGACTCAACAAAAGATGATACCAACAATTGCTACCAAGAAGAATACTTAAGTACTTTAATACCAAATGACCTTCTACCACACATGTTTGTTGTCAAGTTTATTAATTCTTACATATGTTAGTGTCGCTATATATATATATACTAAGTAAAAATTGATCTTGCATTGCATATATATTGATTTTGAAAAAAAAATATGCTCATCATGCTACTGAAAAATTTAGATCCGCCGAATAGCTTTTGTAATGGTATATAGAAGTTTTGACAATAACGTCATACATGAAAAAAATTATGTTACTGGTCAATATACGTCTAAGTATATTTTTATCCTCGAATTCAACTTTTATCTTCCGAAACTAAAGAATATCCTTTTAAATTTGTGTGAAAATAATTTTAGGTATGTTTATATTTTACAATAACGATAAATAAAGCACAAGGACAAACATACTAAATATTAGACTATATTTATTGTAATATATTTTCTTGCACGAACAATTATATGTTGCACTTTCAAGAGGAATATCAATATTGACAACAAGAGTTATGATTATGGCAAAGCAATCAAAGCATTAGAAGGAAACATACACAAAAAAATATCATCTACAAAGAAGTGTTTGGTAAGATACCATCACATGAAATATTTTTAAACTGTAATACGTAATTATCTAACTAACATGACTAAATTGATCATTTGTGTAAGTTCTAATGATGTTCTTTTATTTTGACTTCACGTATTATGCTAATTTAATAATATTTTCTTGCTTTTAGATGATTTAAATGTTTAAACCATCACGTGCCATTATTAACGTGCAACACACGTTCATAAATACTGGTAATAATAAACAACCTTTCATTTTGATTTGATGTTCTGCTTGTTATAAATCATGACCGGAAAATTTTATTTTGTGTCTCATACAACTTTTTTGTCTCACAGTTTTGTGGACCCAGATTTCTGTAGGCCCAGAAGTATAAGATTGGGATCCATAAATTTGTGAGATAAAAAAAAATCTTATACAATTAGTATAAGTTGTATGAGACACAAAATAAAACTTGTCATGGCCACACTCGATCACGAATTCCAAGTCGGAGCTGATATATGAAAACTTCAATCACCGTAAAATATTGATTATGGAGTCCAAGTCAAGTTCTAAAATAACAGCAAACGCTTTTTGTGTGGGAGGGGGGGGGGGGGAATATATCTTCTCTCCTCTATGAATACAAAAAAGTAATTTGATCAATTTGGTAGTACATAAAAGCTAGTAATACTAAATAGTTGATAGGATTCATTGTTTAATTTTTAGCTAGTATATATAAATTATATATTACTCAATGGCTATTTATAATTTAAGTGGTTGGTGGATACCATTTAAGTTAATTCTCACTTTTAATTATTATAAAGGAATTGACCTAAATTAGGCCCAAGAAGCCCAATAGAAAATCTAGCCCTCAATTTTGTGGAATCCACCCCATTTTCGGGTCAAAATAGGAATTTCAAACAATAAAAGACAAAACAACATGTTACAAAAAATAGTAAATACAATTCCATAAAAGAACACAACTACGGAAAAACCATAAAATAACACATAACACAACGCAAGTCTAATCTTTCTATTCTCTTTTCCTCTGTAACTCCTGCGGCGTAGATCCGAGGAGTTTCAGACAAAAACAGCAGTCTTTGCAAACCCTAACTTTCCAATCGCTTTTACCCACTTCTCCTTTCAACTCTCTCTTTGCTATTCCTCTCATCTTTTCCTCATCTCTATCAGGTTAGCTATGCTTTTTTCAATAATCTTTTTTTTTTTTGTATCTTGATGATTAATTGTTGGTCTGAATTGGTTTCTAAAGCTGGTTTTTGGGTTATGTAGCTGTTTCTGTATGTGCGATGCTTTTTTGACTATTTTGGATAGAGATCTGTTTGATGTGATATTCTTGATAGTAAAAATATCATCTTTGTTTATTGTCTGTTTGGAACATGAGCTTGTTCATTCTCGTAGTGTTTGTATTAATATTTAAAACCCTTTTTGTAAAGTATTGTGCAAAAGGATTATATTTTGAGAGGAATGTGAATGGTGGTCATTTGGACCTTGGATTTGTATGTTGAGTTCCTTATGGAATGAGACAATCATCGTTTTTATGCCATATATTCTTTAAGTAATGGGTGTTTTGTGAGATGTTCACTCAGTTATGGATGTATTTGATAATTGGAAAACCTGGATAGTTGGATACCTACTACGTGGAGGAAGTATATCTGTGGATTATAATGCCTTCTTCTGCTGTCTGTTCTTTGTCTTTCGTGTAAAGCTTGACATGCTTCTCATCGTTAGATTGATAGTGTTGTATTTCTGTTTTTGGAGTCAGAATCTATCTTTTTGTATTTTATGTAGTAGCCATCACTACCATATGTTCTTTTCTAAGAATGAAGCACTTGCACTCTTCCTTTTTTCTGCCTTTGTCACTTTGACTCAGCATCAAATAACTTGAAAGGTCGGTTGGCAGTTGGCTTAAATCAATTGCTTTTTCATGTGTATCTCCTCTTTCTGTACTTTGCTTCTTTATAAAGAAAGAGAACATACATTGGTTATGAAAAAGAACATAAAGAAAGAAAACATACATTTGGTCGTGGCTTCCACTCTTTCAATATTGGAGAAGAACAGATAATATTATTGCTAGTGCTAGTATTGACAACTGTGATATTTTCACAGTAAGGTTTTGGCTTTTCCCCTTGGTTAAGCTCAATATTGTTCAATGAATTTCCATAAGAGTAATACCATAGTTCTTTTATTTGCTACAGTCATGGCTGGCTTAGCACCGGAAGGTTCTCAATTTGATGCTCGTCAGTATGATGCCAAAATGACTGAGCTGTAAGTTGTTTGCTCTCAATTCTATAGGATATAAATCTGGGAGCAGAAAACTACACTTGCCTTTTATTTCCCATCTTAGGTGCTTTAACTATCACTTGTGATGATGTTGTGTTCCTTGTCTTTGCTGGCTCATTTTAATATTTATTTTTTGGATGTTTTGACATGCTGAAACAGGCTTGGGACTGAACAGGAGGAGTTCTTCACATCATATGATGAGGTTTATGACAGTTTTGATGCCATGGGTTTGCAAGAGAACCTTCTTAGGGGCATCTATGCTTATGGTAAATGCACTTCTTAATAGCACATGTGGTTTTTCTTCTCCCTTGTTAGATTTAGTAGGGCATTTAACACCTGGCTTAAATTGCTTGAAGGTTTTGAGAAGCCATCTGCTATCCAGCAAAGGGGTATTGTCCCATTTTGCAAGGGTCTTGATGTGATCCAACAGGCACAATCTGGAACCGGAAAGACGGCAACTTTCTGCTCTGGAGTTCTCCAGCAGCTTGATTACAGCTTAGTCGAATGTCAGGCTCTGGTTCTGGCTCCAACCCGTGAGCTTGCCCAACAGATTGAGAAGGTTATGCGAGCACTTGGTGACTATCTTGGTGTGAAGGTTCATGCTTGTGTAGGAGGTACCAGTGTCCGTGAGGATCAGCGTATCCTCCAAAGTGGTGTTCATGTGGTGGTCGGTACTCCTGGCCGTGTCTTTGACATGTTGCGCAGGCAATCTCTTCGCCCTGACCACATCAAGATGTTTGTTCTGGATGAAGCTGATGAAATGCTCTCAAGAGGTTTCAAAGATCAGGTTGCCATTTTCTCCTTTTATTTCATGCTTTATTTTATGTTTTGTCCTTCAGGTTGGATTTTCTTATTTATTAGGTTTCTATAATAGTTAGTGCACAAATATGGGAATGTGTTTTTTTTTGTGGGATGGGGGGGGGGGAATAAAGTAAGTATTTGTAAGCTTCTTTTCTTGGTCGTATGTTAGGGTCGGAAAAAGATTTGTGCATATGTGATATTAGCTTCTTTGTTGGAGTTCTATTCTTGTCATTATTATGATTTAGTTTCTTTTAGAATTGCTGCAGGACTTTGC